>NC_136411.1:161073939-162273939 GCF_051521515.1 Lactuca serriola | reverse complement strand
AAGTTAAATCACAAAAATATGAGTTTATGGTGGAAATTTGCAAAATGACCAAACTTGAGGGACCAAATGGTAAAGTTTTAGGAAATAAGATGCACCATTCTTCGCTTATGGAGGAAGAACGTGTTTGGGTTCCACCATCCCTCCTCTAATGGCAATTGTAATCCTTAGAGCTCCTCGGGTTTGATTTAAGTGGAGATTCGAGCATTCAAGCAAAAGGAAGAGGAATCAACAGATTTCTAGGTATAATTTCTTATCATTCTAAACTTGAAATTCAAATTTATGTAGTGGGTTAACCCCAATGTCAATTTTTATGAGAAATATTGATTAGGGTTTGGTTTTCTAACCTCCCTAGATTAGTTTCCATGGTTATAATCTCAATCTAATCATCCCATTGATATATTTGGCGATTTGGGTAAGAAGCTCCTTGAACCCTAGAAAACCCAAATTGGGGATGTCTCAATTGATGATGAAGTGGGATTGGATTCTATGACCTAGATGATTTCTGAAAAATAATAAACCTATTTGGAATTATCAAACTCATCCATGACAGTATAATCATGTATAAGCTTGGATTGAAATGGATTTGGGGACAATATGATGAAAACAATGGAATCCAATGTAATTGAGCAGTTGTTGATCAAGTGAAGTTCATAAACCTGAATGGATGCTATTAGATTGATTCGGAAGCAAACTACTAAGTGTATATTGATTATTGGATGAACACATGGAATTTGTGGTCATAAGGGGCATTTTGGGAAATCTAGGGATAACTACAAGATGATTGACATATTTGAAGCGAATGAACATCATAAATATGAATTGACGCTCTATATATGTTATTGTAACATTACAATGAAGGGGTTCTAGTGAAGTTCTAGCCCTAGTGATTTTTTTGGCCTAAAAGGAAAATTAGGAAACATAGAATGGAATTGAGGATTCATGTACCTAAAAAGATATTGGTTGTGGTTTTATGTAACTGACAACACCCATGATGTATTAAATGATTTGGGAATAATTAATATTGGTTAATAGTGTTCTTGAGCAACTTGAACTCTTAACCCTTTCTTTTTTGTGTTTGTAAGCATTATGAACTTAACATTTTTATAAAGGTCTTAATGATTAAGTCATCTTGAGGATAAGGGTTAATTAAGTATTTGGGAAGTTGATTGTCCTTATTATGTCAATAATAACCTTGTGGTGAAGTTTCACATCCATTGGAGCTATAGAAAACAAGTTATAAAGCTTTTAGCAAAATTCTGCACAAAATGGTGACCTGGAGTTTTGACACGTGGCTTGTCAAAATGACATGGGGGCATGTCAGTCACGACATGGGGACGTGTTCCTTTTATATGAGTCGTGTCAAAGGTTTTGTTAAGTGTTTGGTTTTTCATGAAAAACCTAGTAAACGACCATTGATTGCCCTCAAACTTTATCATAAGCTAATAGGAAGTAAATATGCTAATGGGGAATATATAAATATTAAAATTCTTAGAATGGTATTTTGGTCATTTTGTTGACCTTTTCTTTTATGTTATATAGGTGGTGTTTGAGAAGTGTTGCTCTAAGAAATGGAACTAGAAGAGGAATAACTAATCTACACCGGAGAACTAGGTGAGTACGTGTTGGCAAATTTCCCACTTTGGGGTACATGGCAAAATAATTTTATGAAAATGAAATGCAATGTTTTTATATATGAAATGTTTTGAAAAGAAACTTTTAAATGTTTTGGAAAGAGTACTTTGAAAGAATGCCTTGAAGGTAAGAATGTTTTAAAAGTAAAGGAGGTTTTTGAAAGAAAGAATGTTTCAAGAGCAAATAATGTTTTTAAAAAGAAAGAATGTTTCGATAATGTGTTTGAAATGTTTGAAGTATAGATATTTTACTTTTCAAATGCGTATTGTGAAGCTAAACTATGAAATGTGTAAAGCATGGAAAGTAATGATAAGAAACGAAAGTAATGACAAGAATTGTTAAGTAAAGAAACTATGAAAGTTTCCCATGCCACGATACCTCGTAAGAGGTCTGGGGGAATCTACTGGGGTGGCGCCTACCCTTCGTGAAGTAGATGTCTGAGTTAGCACGATGCCTTGGTGGATTGATTTATTCTTTCCACCTTGGTCTAGACTTGGGGGGTACCTTAAGTATAAAAATTGGCACACTACTAGAAAACAACCATTTAATGACACACAAA
Source organism: Lactuca serriola (assembly GCF_051521515.1). Classification (NCBI taxonomy): domain Eukaryota; kingdom Viridiplantae; phylum Streptophyta; class Magnoliopsida; order Asterales; family Asteraceae; genus Lactuca; species Lactuca serriola. The sequence continues at coordinate 162,271,748 of NC_136411.1, read as the reverse complement.
CAATAACATACACTAATAGAGGACACGCATTTCTGCATTCCCTAAAAATTAATGTCAGTTTTCCAAAATTTAAAGGATAGAGGACACGCATTTATGCGTGCCTTAAAATTAGTGTCCAACAAAAAAAATTAAGAACACGGAGGGAACCTATCTATTAACAGAAAAACTTTTGAGAAACACTTGAACAAATGTTAGTACAAGTTATATATTGTGGAAATAATTTAATCTCAAAGGATCATAAAGCTCAACAATAATAAGAAGTTAGAGTTGTAAGATAGTTAGATGCATACATGTAAGTGCAGAAAATGAAGGAAATGTAAATAACAACAAGATATATATATATATATATATATATATATATATATATATATATATATATATATATATATCATGTAAACACTAAGCTGATTCTTAACAAGGTTTGCATTCAAACTGAGTTAGTTCTTGTGATCAGCTTAAAGTGAAAGAAGTCTTTAAGACTTGCTCCGAAGGATATATGAGAGTTGTAAGTCCCTAATTTGCTTGTGTATCAATCAAATCCGTTTGATGGCGTGGAATCCCAATCAAACGAATGATGTCAGATCAAATAGAAGCGAAGGAGAAGAAGAATAATATGAATCTTGTTTGAATTGATTAGAGTGAACTTCCTTTACACAAGATTCACACAGTTACACACATATGCTCCTTTCTCTCTCTCTGGCCGTCAACTCAATTATGTTCATCAATCTCTACTCCTCACCCTAACACCTATATATATACAAGGGAAACATGGGCCAGGTGAACATGGGCCGTTAATGGGTTTACAGCCGTAAACCTATTTACGGTCGTAAACACAGCCGTAAACACGTATACGACCGTAAACGCTAAGTTGTTTACGCTCCAAGACACAAAAATACATTTTTCTAGAAAAGAAAAGTATAAACCATATTTTTGACCTAACAATCTCCCCCTTGGTTTATAACTTTCTTTTCTTAATTGACCCAACAAGCTCCCCCTAAAAAGTAGCTGGCTCTTCTTGTTAATCTTCAATGGGAGCTTTGGCTTCAGCTTTAATCTTCGATGACTTCACAGCTTCAAGATGAACTTGATGAATCTTCAAAAAATGACTTCATCTTGAGCAGTTGGGTTTTTCTTTAGAATTTGACATTGAACGCCCATTGGGTGACGAGGCTTCTTGTAGAGATTCTTGAAAATTAGTGCTTTCAGCTTGAGAATCTTCAGAGAGAACTTTAGAGATAAATAATCTTTTGGATCACTTCAGCAGGTTCATAGATAGCAGCAGACTGACTGAGGAGGCTTCAATGCAATCCGTCACATAATCTTCAATTTCTGCTTCACCTTGCTTCTGGGGTTGAAGGATTGAATGTTGAAAGAATAATCTTCATTTCTTGCTCCTTCGAATGAGAATTCTTCGATGATCACGGACGAGGCTTTGGCTCAGAAATCTTGAATACAGTCTCCACGAGTTTTATCTTTACCTGAATTCGCTTTTCAAGACAAAACAAAACTAAAAGAAAACTTAAAACAGAGATAACACTAATTTTGGATTTTTAATTTTCTGATTTTTGTTTGATTTTTTTTTTAAATTTTATGATTTTTTTTAAATTCTCCCTCTAATATTTAAATTAGAAGAAACTATGAACAAATTTAACAAAAATAAAATGATATCTAACTTTAAGAGTGATTTGGGATCAAAGTTTTTAGACAACCTTTATCCATTTATCAGTACCTCTCCCTTCATGAACAAATCTGGTCAATTGCCGGTATTATGGTCCACTTAAACACGAAAGATTGTGAAAAAATTAGGATATATTATAAGTGACAAGACAATGTGATCCTAAGTTCCTAGATAATATTCCTTAAGGACAATTCAGCTGACGACGACCAAAGATATTGTTGTCCACCTAAATTGAGCAGCGAGATCTACAGACAAACTATATGTGTTCAGTTTTAATTGTACTAGAACGTGTTTCCCGCTTCCTGATATGCTCCAACCATCAAGGACTTCCAGAATGCTCCTTACACCGGGTGAGCAGACAATTATTAAGAGAGAAGATAGATTTAGAATGTGTATGTTGTACATCCAGGTCGGATCTCTTCCAATCACGCAAAGGATGAAACATATGACTAAATGAAGTTTTTAGAGGGATTGAGAAAAGAATGGTGCATATACTGTGTACCAGGTCGGATTATGAGTCACACAGAGGAGACAGTATATGGCTAACAGATAGAAAGAATTGCATAGATAGAAGATGTAGAGAGATAGAGTTGCATATGCTATAGTGCAGGTCGGATCTCCCGATCACGCAGAGAAGGCAACATATGACTAACAGTCAGAAAAAAGAAAATAACCTTCTACAGACCTAATTTATCGGAATTCCCCAGTCACTCCATCCAACTGGAACTAAGGATAGAATCTGAACATCGAGGAAACGTGAATCCACAGTTCTAGATACAGGTTCTTTAGTGTAACCAGTAGATTCCCGTATATATCTCCCTGCTTAACCTATCCGAGTGCCGTATTGTCAGGCTAAATGGATCTATCTAGGTCAAGATTTTTCAAGTCTCTAGATTCCTTAAGTTCATCTATGCTTAGTCAAGTCCATTTTAATCTTTCGTGCCTACCAGCCCATCGAACACAGAGCCTAGACAATTCAGATTCAGTCCCTTACACAGATTCAGAATGTCTGTTATCACATGATTGTATCACTTCCCAAAACATCTCCTGCAAGCACATTCCATTAACACCATATTTTTTTTTTATTTTCTAATGTTTTTGGATATTTTTTTAAAATTTTCTATTTTTTGTTTTGTTTTTATTTCTCCCCCTAAATTTGTGCATAGGAGAGAAACGAAAGTAAATGCGCAAATTTAAACTATACTAAAACAAATATTAGTCTTCAAAGCGAATCAACTTAAGAAAAACTCAGGAGTATAGAGAAGAAAATTCAAACCATAAGTCACCGATTGAATTTGCATCCAGAAGGTCTGAGAACAGCACGCATAATCTCATAACAGATCCGAAAATTCTTCATGTCGTTAAGCACAAACCCCATGTGATCCCTTCCTTTCTTCTCTTCCCGCAAAGGACACCTACTCTCAAACAAAAGTCTGATGGTATGCCTCCATAGCTGCTCCAGCACAGAGCGAGATCAGTTGGTCTTTGGAACCCAATCCATTTTGAAACTGGGTTGACCTTTGTCATCAATGCAGGGTACTCTCTCCCATGACATATCATGCTTATCACAAACAGATTACGATGAAATATTAGAGTCATTAGAAGATTTGGGAGTTTTCACCTTTGGTACCCATCTATATTCGGGTTTAACCCATTTCTTGTTCGATCCGATGGGTACCTCGGCAGTTGATTTGGAACTTGAAGCCGGTTGCCGAGATGACTTTGACCTAATCAGTCTTGGCTTCACAGGAGCATCTCTTGAACAAGACTTATGGGCCAACATTCCCTTCTTGTTCTTAGGAGTTGGATGCTTGGCCTTGGGAGTTGAGTTCTTGGCCTTCATGGCATTCCAGTCGGCATTGTCTAAACGTGACCTTGTGGGGTTTCTTTTGAAAAATCTCCCTTTGGCGTGTTCTGCCAGCCTTGTGCATAGTAGGGAACGTATGCGCGATTAGGACAATTTCTGGCAATGTGTCCAGGTGTTCCACAGTGAAAACGAGTCTTTTTCTTCACTGTGAAGTTATTTTTTCTTTCCCCTGGTGGCGTATCCTTGCCTTGTCTCTTTCTTTTCCGACACACACAGTTACAATAGGCACTCTGTTTCACTGGAATTCGTGGCCTGTATTTCTCAACTTCAGTTTTGTTAGGAGTAACAGAATTCGAAGCAACATATTCTGATTTCAATGAGTCATTGGTTTGTTTATTAGTGTTCTCCTTGTTCTCATCTTCTACTACTTTACCTGCACATGAAGTAGAAATGAAAGTATTTTCAACATTAATAACTCCTCCTGACACAAATCCAACTAGTTTGCCATATTGAAGATGTGACTCCTTGTCAATTTCTTCCTATGTTATAGGGATGGATGTGTAGTTATGATTGAAAGGAAGAGGAACACTATCATACCCTAGACCCTTGTTTTAATTATCATTGAATTTTAATTGAGTTTCAAATAATAACTCGACTGTCTGACTTGACGCAGTATAATTTTTGAAACTAACGTCTGTTTTTCCACACTTAATTTTCAAAGTGTCAAGTTCTTTAGTTAAATCAGCAAGTTGTCTATTAATATAGTCATAATTTTCACACTTGTTGCTATACTCTTCCTGAAGTTTCCTAAAGTCCTTGGTTTTTGCTTCTAATTCAGCCTTCAGGGGTTTCTGTCCTTTCCTGAGTTGATATCCTTCATATCTCAGGTCATCAACTTCTCTTTTTAATAAATCAATTTGTTCCCGAAGAAATTTAATCGTAATTTCACAAGCTGGAGTACATGTAACTTCAGTGACCAGAATGTTTTCAGAACTCATTGTTTTTCTACACTTCAAAGCATCAAGTTATTCAATTACATCAGCAAGACTAAGATGATTGAGATCTTTTGTCTTCTTCATGATAGCCACGTTCATATCCCATTTGAAAGTGAATTCAGTAGCTTTTTGTTTATCTCAAACTTAGACAAGAAGATCCGAACTATATTCATCTTAGTAGTAAGTGTAGTAAATCACTGCAACTAAGTTTCGAGGGTTTCTCCAGGGATATATTCGAAAATGTTGAAATTTTGTCTTAACATATCCTGACGACTCTTTTTCAAGTTTTCAACTCCCTCGTAGACCTTAAAATCAATTAAAAAGCACAACTAGAAGCCAAAATAAAAAATTAAAAGTCAAACCCTTTGATTATAAACCTCAAAAGTCAACCTTAAAAGTCAAATTTAAAAAGTTAAAGTCAAAAGTCAAACTTAAAAGTGAAACCGAAAAGCAAAATTTGAAAATTCAATAGTGAAACGAAAAAGTCAAAGGTCAAACTTAGAAGTCAAAGTCAAAATTTAAGGTCAAAAGTTAAAAAAATAAAAGTGAAAAGTTAATATTTTTTTTATTATTATTGTTAGTATTATTTTTTTTATTATTACTATTTTTATTTATTATTATTATTGTTATTATTATTCTTATTATTTTAATTGAAGGAGAGGTTTTAAAAATAAATGTAATTGAATTTTGGGTTAAAAGTGTCAAATTTTGAAAGTTGAAACCGAGAATAACATGTTATGTTTTAAATTTCGAACATATGAAACAAAAGGCTTGCTAGCCGAGTTGGTAAGGCGCGAGTGTTCTTGATCTGGAGGTCGCGTGTTCGATCCCTAGCACCTCCAAAATCCGCTTCCTTTTTATTGATGCTAGGCTGCTGCTTGCGAGGCCGAGGTGCGAGGCCATAAACCGAAGACCACAAACTCGGACCGGCCGTAACCTCCGAGGCCGCAAGCTCGGACCGTGAACCTCAGGCTGCAAACTCCGAAACCCTAGCTGCCGGCCGCAAACTCCGCCACACCCTCGCAGGTTTCGACCAAAAACACCGATTTTTAACTTTGTAGCTCCAAAACTCGATCAAAAACCCTTTTTTATGAAAAACACGAAGAACAAACCCCCCTTATTTTTCAGAAAATAAGATCAAATAATGCTACAAATCCGACAAAATTGATTGATACAACCAAGCTCTGATACCAATTGTAAGTCCCTAATTTGGTTGTGTATCAATCAGATCCGTTTGATGGTGTAGAATCCCAATCAAGCGGATGATGTCAGATCAAATAGAAGAGAAGGAGAAGAAGAATAATATGAATCTTCTTTGAATTGATTAGAATGAAGTTCCTTTACACAAGATTCACACAGTTACACACATACGCTCCTTTCTCTCTCTCTGGCCGTAAACTCTCTTATGCTCATCAATCTATCCTCCTCACCCTAACACCTATATATATACAACGTAAACATGGGCCAGGTGAACATGGTCCGTAAAATGGGTTTACGGACGTAAACCTATTTACGGCCGTAAACACAGCCGTAAACACCAAGTTGTTTACGGTCCAAGACACAAAAATACATTTTTCTAGAAAAGTAAAGTATAAACCATATTTTGACCCAACAAGAGTTGAACTTGATATTTGACTGATTTCAGAATGATCTTGTCTAGTAAGAGATAATAATTTAGAGATAGAGAACTTCAGATGTAGAGATGTATAAATTCATGAATTTGAAAAATCTATTTATAGAGTCTCAAAAAGTTACATTGCGAATAAAAAACTAATCTGGTGGTTTTGTCCAGTCTATAACTCGTCGAGTCCATCTGCAAGGGTTAGGAGATTGCCTTGGACTTGCCGAGTCTTTTCATACAATCGCCGAGTCTTATGGTTTCCAGGTCCAAGACAAACCCCTAGCAGGACGAGTGTTCCTTTCACTCAACCAAAACAATTTCCAAAAGACGTTTTGGGGGAAAAGCATCCCGACTTGCTGAGTCACCCTAGTGACTCGCCGAGTCCCTCTTTTTCCAAAACTATACAGTTGATTATAATGGTTCTTAACATGTCAAAACCATAGATATGGCCTTCTAGGGTCCATTTTATACATAAAACTTCAAACTTGATGCACATGCATGGGGCCTTTGGCTGAAAAAGCCATAAAAAGAGGTCTACAAGATGCATGGGGTGTTTATTGCAACAAAGTTGGCACCTTTATGACATAAAGACCCCCAATAGTCCTAGATCTGAAGTACAACTCTAAGCATACCTACAAAATCTTATTTTTGTTTCTCCGAAGTCATAAAAAGGGTAGAAATAGCCCCAAATGAAAAACTAAGAGATAAATGGTCAAGACTCTATCTTTTTACCTTGAATGAGCTGAGAATGAAGTAAAACTTCTGGATCTCCTTGCTTCTACTTGAACTGCCAGGCTTCCTTCCTCTTTCCAAATTCAAACACACACAAAAAGGGCACCACAAGCTTAAGAACACTCTATAAATGGTTAGGTTTTCGAGTTAGGGTCTTCTAGAAGTGAGAGGGACGATGGAGGCTGGCTTGGGATGAGTTAAGTTGTTTTAATAGGGTGCAAACCTTAAATATTAGGGTTTTGTCCAGACAACTCCTACTCGTCGCATTGGTTTCCCGACTAGCGAGTGGGTAATTTAAACCCCCGATCAAAAGTCGAGTCTACTCGACGAGTTGGGCCTCCAATTCGCAGAATCCCAGAGTAAATTGCAACATTTCTTGAATTTAAATGCGTACCAGGAGTCGGGTGTTACAACTATCACCATTGGAGTCATGTTTCACAACAATAGGTAGCTGAGATGGACTAGCACGACCTTGAAGAGTCTGAGCTTGCTGCACTGTAGCTTCCATTCTGGACTTACAATCTTGGATCTTTAGAAGATCATGAGCAGTCTTAGAATTATTGATAGCATCTGCCTAGTATTTACCTACGGTCTGAATCTCTTGTTCCTTCTGATGTTGTTGGTTTGTCTGTTGAGCCTTGCATGCCTGGAATGCCCTGCGGAAAGCTTCATATTTCTTGATTTCAGACCCAGTGCTTGGTTGAAACTTAGTCCAGGAATAACTGAACAATAACTGTCAATTCTTTATGTACGCGCTAGGGTGTCCCCTGGGTTCGTGGATCCTAGCACGATTATGCTCACCACGCCCAAACCAGTTAAGTGTAATGGTGGCAGAGCAGGATTTCCTGAACTTCCTCGGTCTCCTTGACCCATAGTCAAGTGTTGCCTCGGTTCGGTAATGGCAAGGGCAGAATAATTTCCATGCAGTTGGTTATGTGTTTGAAATGTATGGGTGACTGAAAGAAGGATGGAGCGCAACTCCTCTGGCTCAAAGTAGTGAACGTGACCCGCCCTAGAGTCGTTAGGGCGATTTAAACCAGTAGGATCCTATTGGGATCCAACAGGGGTGTTGTATCCATGTTCAAGTGAAACAGATGCACCCGATGCATCTGAGTATCTGGAGATGGTAGATGTGAATAAGTCTTCGGGAGCACCAAGGACTACCGAAGTCTTTTGAGAGACTGCGGTATTGGTCCGGTCAAGCATCAGGCTATGGCTAGGGGTAAGTTTGAGCTTCTTGTGTCTAAAGAGATCATTAGATTCATTAATTGTAGATTCATCAACATTTACTGTTTCATCATGAGTTTTGGATGGAGAAGGAGGGGTGTCAGCTGAGGATTCAATGACCATATGTTTGCGTTTCTTTGAAGGATTTTCACCCTTCTTGACTATGTTATGGGGAGCCTTCTTTGAGAAGACAATTTGCTTGAGGCCCTTGGGTTTTGGTTGACTAGAGGGTCCTTCAGTAGGGGGGACTGAGGTTGTGGTATGAATTACGGAACCATATGGACCATGGGATTTGGTAGGAATGACAACAACCTTTCTGGAATGATGTGGGGTGGAATGGTATGGGTCAATACCATCCGTAGCCTCGATATGGTCAGTGACTTCTCGAGTTTCAAATCTAATAGCCTTGACAATGTGGCCAGATAGTCTCCTAAGAGATCCAAAAATTGATTGATCTTTGTAGAGTGTGTATCTTTTTAAATCGCGGGTAGCAAAGAGATTGGTGTCAGCACCTATGCAAGATTCGCATCTTTGTGAAGATCCAAGATGAAAAGGGATCAGAAGCGTGCAAAAGTGAGTTCAGTTGGGTCTTCTCAAGGATTCTCCATGGGAACATATTGTAGGAAGTCATCCCAGAGATTTTGGTCATAAATGACTGCATTTCCTGTGAAAATGCTCCATACAAGTTCAAGATTTTGAGTCCCATGTTGTCTACGCCTCCGGTTCTACTAGGGAGACTCCAGATGACATAATGACATACATATTGACATACCACAGGGAGTTGGTTTTTCTTAAATTCCCCAATTCCTTTCAGTTTCTTCTAATAACCCATCTGGTATAGGGTTGAAGGAAGAATTCGAAGGTTCATTGCTTCTAGAAACTTGGCTTTAGTCAGGACCACCAAAGAATCATCGATCAGGGTCAAATGTACTTCTTGAGAGTTATTGATTGGGCAAAAAGAGGATATTGCACACCAAAACAGAGTGGATAGGGGAACGATATCAGTGAAGGATTTGAACGTGCCAAACAGTGGGTGAGATGACGGGTACTTGATTATCAAGCAAATCGCCTCATTGTATGATGGATGATCTTCAAACACTGCCCTGGAATTGCTAGAGGCTATTGTCGGAGATTGATTTCTGATTGTTGAATCAGAACCAGTTGGTCGAGCAAAACCATAAGCTTTGGATTGCTTTTTGGAGATTGAAGATTTCACCATTTTGAAAAGGTTTTAGAACTTGCTGAAAACCAGAGAGCAAGAAGATGAAGGAGAGAAAGATCGTCGTAAGGTTTCAGAAAGCGTAAAGCTTTCTTTGGAGAGAAAAGTGTGTTATATAGCACCGGGTTTAACCATTATGTGCCACACATAAAATTAAATCAGAAAAAATATTTTTTCTCAAAAAAATGGGGCATTAAATGACTGTCAAGCCCATTATCGCTCGTTAGAGGGACGTGTGCGGAGGGGTTATTAATTTGTTTAATAAAGAGGGAATTTAAAATGGATTAGACAACTTGGGGGCTTAGAGATGTGACAGTTTAAGGAAAAAGATTTCTTAAAAGATTTCTTCTATGGGAAAAAAGATTTATTTGTTTTATAGCTTAAATAGGTTTGACACAGAAAGTGATTTTGAAAGCAAGTGAAACGTTGTATGCTACAAAAAGGATGTTTTTTTATTTAATGAAGAATATTTTATTAAATGAAGAACATTAAATAGCACACAAAGTTCAGGGAACTTATGAAGTGATCATTTAATGTGAATGCGGATGGATTTTGGTGACTGCGGTGGAAGGAAGTGAAGTGAAACTGCGGTTGAGACATGGATGGTTGCGGTAGTTTGAGCTAAGAGAACACTTGATCAAACAGTTAGAAATCACAGGAATTAAGGACCCAAAGAATATATAGATCAGATGTGATTGCGGTACACCCGTGATGGATATATTGTTCTAGAACCGCAGTGAAGAAAAAGTTTCAAGAATTTTGAAAAGAAAAGAAACAGGTTCTTTATAGGACTGCGGTACCTATCAATTCAAGAGTAATTGCGGGTCATGATTCATCATTCCTAACATTTCTAGAAACCTATTCAGTTTTGTGGTATCAAGTGCTTTTGCGAAAACATCAGCTATTTCCTTATGTGTGGGAACAAAAATTAGTTCGACTTTACCTTTAAGTAGGTGGTCTTTGATGAAGTGGTATCGCAATTCAATGTGCTCCATCTTTGAGTGGTGGATTGGATTGTTAGAAATTGCGATGTCATTCTCTGAGTCACAATAAATTGGTACCCGTAACATCTTCTACCCATAGTCCATCAGTTGTGTTTTCATCCAAAGTACTTGAGAACAGCAGCTGGCTATGGCCACATATTCTGCCTTTGCAGTAAACAAGGAGACACAATTTTGTTTCCTTAAGGACCAGCTGACTAATCTTCCTCCTATAAACTGGCAACCACCAGAAGTACTTTTTCGATCTAATCTACAACTAGCATGATCCATATCGGTGAAGGCTTGAAGGTTGAAGTCATTTTCGGTTGGGTACCAGAGGCCTAGAGCTTTAGGGTGTTCACGGGGCGGTTCGGTTCGGATAATAATAAAATTATGATCCGTGACCACAGGGCATGTTGAATCATTAAGAGTGACCCTCTTGAACTTCTCCCTACCGCAGTCAGCACCGCAGCCGCAACCAAGATTTTCTACTTCAGTCATCCGCAACCGAAGTCCAAGGATCAGCAGTCTTGAATTTGTACTCAGTCTATATTGTCTTATCTTTATTGTCCAGTAGACCTTGCATGGCTACTCATAGAAAACTTTTGTGTTGTAACTCTTGCGTCTCTATAAATAGAGACCATGCTCTTTATATCAGATACGCATCTTCACTTTCTAATACATTTTCTTTAGATTTATCCTTTCTATCTCTTTCTTACTCAACCGTACTACTTACTGTTACATAGCAGATTGCAATCACTCTTTGGAGAAAGTCTTTGTGACTTCGTCACTAAGTTTGATCTCACTTACTAACATTGGTTTGAATGCATTCCATGTTAAGACTCAACTTATGTGTATACTTGATATAACAATTGTTGTCATTTACATTACTTTACTTTCCGCATCTAACTTCTAACTATTAATATTATTGTTGAGCTGACAGATCCTTCGAGATTAACTATTCCGCTATATACTTGTTCTAACCTTTTGTTCAAGTGTGTCTCAATGTTTTTCTCTCAACAATTGGTATTAGATCCATAGTGGTTGCTTTTTGAAAATCGGAACTCTGATTTTTCGAAGAGCCCTCTATACCACTGAAGCTCATTTCTAAAAAACAAAAAAAAAACTTCAAAAATGGCATAATCGTTATCACTGAATGTTTCCAACAGTGTTGGTGGTTCCAATCGAGCCCCAATACTGGTTGCAAATGAGTATCATCACTGGTCTCAGAGGATGGAAAGATATCTCAGACGACTTGGTAGAGATGTCTGGAGATCCATAAAAGAAGGACCCCACGTTCCAGTCCTTACACCTGTCCAAACTGATGGAGCCATAGCAAGGCTAGGAGGAGGTGAACCAGCTTTGAACCGTCCCACAAAAGATGATCTAGACAAGATAGAAAATGATGCTATTGCCTTTTATGAAATCTCTTATAGAGTTGCTCCTGACAACGTCGACATCATCATAAATTGCAAATCAGCAAAGGAGATTTGGGATGTTCTCAAAAACATGTAAGAAGGGTCAAAGCAGGCTCAAGACAAGAAGCTCACTACAACACTCAATGAATTCAACAACTTCAAAGCCCACTCCGGTGAGAGTTTGGAAGACTCATTTAAGAGATTCAACTTGATCGTCACAAAACTTTCCAATGAAAGTACCATCCGCAACAATCATGAAACAAATCTACAGTTCCTTAATGGCTTAGGAAGACACTGGTTAGAGAAATCCAAATTCACTAACGCAGAGGTCAAGTTTGAGATCCTGAGGAGAATCACCTGGTTAGAGAATGTAAGGAAGTTCTGGTGGATCTTGATCAAATATCTTTGTCTTGATAAATGATCAGAAGTTAAAGAGGTCACTTAGGGGGAAATTGTTGAATCATTAAAAGTGACCCTCTTGAACTTCTCCCTACCGTAGCCGCAACCAAGATTTTCTACTTCAGTCATTCGCAACCGAAGTCCAAGGATCAGAAGTCTTGATTTTGTACTTAGTCTATATTGTCTTATCTCTTTTATCTCTATTGTCCAATAGACCTTTCATGGCTACTCATAGAAAACTTTTGTGTTGTAACTCTTGAGTCTCTATAAATAGAGACCATGCTCTTTGTATCAGATATGCATCTACACTTTCTAATGCATTTTCTCTGGATTTATCCTTTCTATCTCTTTCTTACTCAACCATACTACTTACTGTTACATAGCAGATTGCAATCACTCTTCGGAGCAAGTCTTCGTGACTTAATCACTAAGTTTGATCTCATTTACTAACATTGGTTTGAATGCATTCCATGTTATGAATCAACTTATGTTAATACTTGATATAACAATTGTTGTCATTTACATTACTTTACTTTCCACATCTAACTTCTAACTATTAATATTATTTTTGAGCTAACAGATCCTTCAAGATTAACTATTCCGCTATATACTTGTTCTAACCTTTTGTTCAAGTGTGTCTCAAAGTTTTTCTCTCAACAGGGCAGATACCTACATGCACTATCCGTAACCAAACTGAATTGTGTAAAAAACCGAATCGAACCGAACCGTATAAAGGTAGGTAACCACGGTTCGGCTCACGGTTACCCGCTAAAAAAATCAAATTTTATTGGAGTTCTAACACCATACATTACCAAAAAAATGATAAATCTGATACATAGACATTAATAAGATACCATACATTGATATATTTGACACAAAACATATCATGCATAATGATATAAACAAATATAAAAATAATTGTGAAAAAAAAAAACAAAAGATGTGTTAAGCCGTTAACTGGTACAGGGTATGTATTACAGTCTAAGTTGGTCAAATAGTAAGATTATTATTCAGTAGTCCATTAATAATCACAACTAATAAATCATGACATAAGACTTACCTATCAATTATATATTCTAGACTAATAGTAAAAAAAATTTAATTTAATGAACTAATGCTTCAATAATGTGTAAAGTATATATATATATATATATATATATATATATATATATATATATATATATATATATATATATATATATAATACAGTTCGGTTCGGGTATCCATGGATATCTAAATATCAAAACTGAAACCGACCCATATATATACGGTTTTTTCGTTTTCGGTTTTTTCGGGTTGGGTTTTTCATGGTTTCGGTTTTTTTCGATTTCGGATTGATGGGATCGATTTGGTTTTGCGGTTTTGCGGTTTTTTTGCACACCCCTATGGAGCTTTGCTACCCTTAAGGTATCTGAAGATTTGCTTGACTACAGTCAGATGAGATACTTTAGGGTCGGCGTTGTATTGAGCACATAATCCTGTGGTAAAGACAATGTATGGTCTGCTTGCAGTTAGGTACATAAAAGACCCAATCATTCCTCTATAAGTTTTATCATCGACAAACTGTCTGGTAGGATCTACAGAGATCTTGTATCCGAAGGCCATTAGAACTTTGGCAGAGGAGCAATTGTCCATTGAGTATTTATTCAGTAGCTCCGAGGTGTATTTTTCTTGAAGGATGAAAATCCCTTGAGGGACTCACTTTACTTGAATACCTAGAAAGAAATTGATCTCTCTGTTCATCCTCATTTGAAACTTGTTGGTCATGAGATTTGCGAAGTCATCCACCATATTCTGGTCTGTTGAACTAAATATAATATCATCCATATATGTTTGGATGAGCATTAGATTATTACCATTTTCCCTTCTGAATAACCTGGGATCAATCACACCTCTTGTGTATCCAGACATGATGAGAAACCCTGAAAGGGTTTCATACCATGCCATTGGAGCTTGTTTGAGACCGTAGACTGCCTTTTCAAGCTTGTATCAATGATTTGGAAATTCTTGACATTCGAAGCCCAAAGGTTGTTGCAAGTAAACCTCGTCCTTCATTGTAGTCAACACCTTCCATTTAACTGTACCCCTTAGCAAAAAGTCTTGCTTTGTTCCTCACCACAACACCAATTTGTGAAGCTTGTTCTTGTAAACCCATCTAGTACCAATGATTGTGTGTCCTTTTGGCTTCAATACTAGCTTCCCCACTTTGTTTCTTTCAAACTCAGCTAGTTCTTCTTGCATTGCGGTGATCCAGTCAGGCTCCATGAGAGCTTCCTTGATGGAACGGGGCTCGACTGCGGACATGAAGGTTGAGTAATGGCAGTGGTCTGTTAGATCACTAGAATATCAAGTTTGTACGCCTGCGGATGGATTACCATGATTTGGCCCGGTGGGTGATCCTTCGTCCAAATGTGAAGATGAGGTTGTTGGTGATCAGCGACTGTGGTAGAGGGAATATCTTCAAAGTCTGAACATTCTTTGGTTCAAGTGTTCCCCCTGAACTGAGAGCAACCTGCAAAATTATCTTGGACTGTAAGAACTTGAGCTGCAACGATGAAATGAGGTTCCCCTGAACTGCAGATGGGAGTTCCCCCTGGAATGAAGATGGTCCTCCCTGGAAAGATGCATGAGTAATAAACCTTTCATCTGATCTTGTGTCAATATTCTCAATTTCATCATCATCAGAGTCTGAAGGAACATTTTTTGAATTGGGACTCTGTGTGAAGGTACCAGAGCTGCATCTTCTAGTATTGGAACCTCAATGGTTTTCGTTTGTAGTAGATTTGAACTACCCCCCTTAACCAGCGAGGTGGAAGTGTCGAGTGACAGATCATCAGATAGAGATGTACCAGATACTTCAGCATGTTGTTGCTGAGCCACCAGAGACACAAGGTTTTCTGAAAGATGTGCCATTTCAACAGGGTCAAAAACATCATCATAGTTAACTTCATAAATGTTTAGTGGACCCGAGGATGATAGGATATCACTCTCGAGGATGAATTTGGTTTTAGTTGAGGGAGCAGTGTTGCAGACATAATAGTCATCAAATTTAACGTCAAAGCTTTGAACTATCAGTCTTGTGTGTCTGATGAGAACTCGATAGGCTACTTTATTAGTGGAGTAGCCAAGAAAAAACGCCTTCATCTGATTTGGGTGAAAATTTGTTAAGGTGATCTGTGTTGTTGATCACAAAACATCTGCATCCAAAAACATGGAAGAATATGACATTTGGTTTGCGGTTGTTTAGGCCCTCATAAAGAGTTTTGTTTAGATGCTTGCAAATGATGCTTCGGTTTTGAACAGAGCATGCAGTTGCCACTGCTTCGGCCCAAAAGTATAGAGAAAGGTTGGAAAAATTTAACATTGATCTTGTAGCTTCAACCAACGTACGATTTCTTATCTCGACAACTCCATTTTGTTGTGGTGTGTAAGGAGCTAAAAAATTGTGAAGAATGCCTTTTGA
The DNA here is from genome assembly GCF_051521515.1 of Lactuca serriola. NCBI lineage: Eukaryota > Viridiplantae > Streptophyta > Magnoliopsida > Asterales > Asteraceae > Lactuca > Lactuca serriola. The sequence continues at coordinate 162,256,209 of NC_136411.1, read as the reverse complement.
AACCAAGAAAGTATTCAAGAGCTGATTAGTGAACTCAGTTCCATTGTTACTTTTGATTCTTCTTACTGGATGCTTGATCTGAAGCTCGATTTCTTTGATGAAATTAATCATGACCTGCGGTGTATCTGATTTGAGTCTCATGAAGAAGACCCAAGTAAAACGAGTGTAGTCATCAACTATAACCAGTATGTATTTCTTATGGTGGAGACTGGCTACGTTTGATGGACCGCAGAGGTCAATATGAAGTAATTCCAACGGCTCCATTATTGAAGAATCGATCACCAAGGGATGTCTACACTTTGTTTGCTTTCCACACTCACATGTTGGGCAGAGAGAATCATTGTTGTATTTTAGAATAGGAAGACAAAAGACAAGTTCTTCAGTGACCAAATTTTTGATATACCGGAAGTTGAGATGAGCTAACTTACGGTGCCACAGCCAACTGACTTCAGATACGACTTTGGATAGAAATCATAATTGTAGTTTGCCCATGATTAAATAGATGTCCAAAGGATACATTGTGCCTCTGGATTTAATCTAATCAAATAGGTGCTTCTATCACTTGTCAAAATGTGGCAGTACTCACTATCAAACTCAGCTTTATGGCCAACTTTGCACAATTTACCCACACAGATTAAATTATGCTTGAGACCTTCAACATACGCAACCTTTTGAATTGAGAAGTTGCCCGTAGTCAGACCAACATAACCTCGGATGATACCATTAGCATTGTTACTGAATGTGACATGTCCACCATTACATATAGGCCTGAAATCGCGAAGGTACTCTAACCTTCCAATCATGTACAAGGACCAGAAATTATCAATTAACTACTCCTCTTCTTGTTCCTCTTTGCACATTGCCTACAAGATTAATGGTTTAGTTTGGGCACCCAAAGAAGTTCGGAGCCCGAGGATAAAGAAGAATTTTTCTGACTGGAAGCGTGAATACGAGGCACAGAGACAAGTTTCTTGTCAGAGTTTAGACCTAATCCTGGGTACTTGGTAACTTTGAGAATGTTGCGAGGTTGAGTTGGATGCGACGTTTTCAGAAGAAAAAGTTTAGAAGAAAGGGGTTTTATCCAGACACCGGGTTTGCAATTCGGTCCGGAGGGTGTGTTTTGAATCTTTTGTCTAGTCCAGGAGTGAGTTTTGGCTGCAGAACCCCTGCGACTTGAAAAAAAATCCACACATGAATTTCTCCAAGGTTTTGATGTAAAATGTGAATGTGGTGACTTTTCAGACATAAGAGTTGGCAAAAGACCTTTCCATTTTGGATCTTTTAAGGAATAATTTTGAAAACTATACATTTGAAAAGATGTGACTTTTGGGATTTTGCAGTAGAGTTTGGAAAAGTTTTTGTTATGGTACACTCCTTTTTGCATAACACGTTGACTGTAGTGTATTTTGAAAGATTTTTGTCATTGATGCAGTTTTCTAAATTCTTTTGTTTTGAAACCTTGGGATGTCTGAAATGCTTTTTATATTTTTCATACCGTTTTTTGAGGTGTTCTTTGAAAGCCAATTTGGCGTGAGTTTTTTGGGGAACCGTTAGAAATGTTCAACTGCGGTTTGAGAGTGGTTGACTGTTTTGAAAAACATGGACTAGAATCATCTAAAGTAGAGAGTTCAGGGTTTTGTGAACATTGTCCATACTCAAAATTTTCAATTGGTAATTCATGATGAATGGGCTGAATGGTCATTGAACTTGTGACTGCGGTCTGCAGTAAGGATGACTGGACTACCGCAGAATAAGTCAAAGATGGTTTTCTTTTGGGACACTTTATGGAAGATAAAGATGGGCAATCATTAACTAAATACGGTCTTTCCAGAACAATTTATTTGTCGACATCAGAGGAAGATTGACAGTTGAAACAATTTGAGTTAGTGACCGATATGAGATTTGAGGATTTTAGGAATTTCCTCAATAACACAATTGTTACTCAATTCATGAGGCCTACCGAAGTGACATCTAATGTCTTCGGGGAAAGTTTTTTAATTGACAAGGAACTGAAATTCTCGATCCATAGGGACATATGGACGGTCTTGGTTAAATCGAGGTGATGAGTCCTTTGCGGTTGAAAACCCATTGGACCATCCTCGAATGTATGTGTTATCAGTAGTCCCATTGTTCACAAGATTTTCAATAACCTCACTTTCATTAAACAAATTTTCGATTAAAAGATTCAAACGTACATTTTCCTTTTGGGCTAAATCCCTTTGATTCAAGGCTATTCCTAACTGTGTTTCACACAACATCCTAGCATCTTTTTCTAACACTGAGTCCTTCTCTAAGATGGTAGCTTTAAGTCTCTTATCTTCTAGTCTTCCTCTCACATGAAACATTTCTTGGGACACTATGTTCTTCTCATTTAATGCCTGGTTATATTCTGAAAGGACGGCGACACAAGTGTCATTAATTTTTTCCGAGAAGGGTTGACAATCATGCATGCTATAGTTATTAGATTGGATCATGAGTTTTACCTGTTCGATGATGCTTAGAGTTCCATCTTTCGCCATAAAGCAGTAGTTTTTCTCTAGATTTGTTGATCCATTTTCATCAGCAGTTGCCACCATACACATTTTTCCATTGCCTTTGATGTTATGATCTTCATCTTCATCTCCGGAAGACCACACTTGAGGATCCCTCTTTACTTGGGACATGTATACCCTTGCCCTTTCTTTCTCTTCCATCTCATGAGCCACGCCCTTTCCCTTTCTTTCTGTTCCATGTCCTGAGCCATTCTCATATAGAATGATTTATCTTTCACCACATTGGCTTTACAATCATTAGCAAAATGATTTTCTTTGTTGTATTTGTGAGAAATGATAACATCACTTTTGTCTTAGGTTGAGGTACCAAAGTCAGTTGACTTGAAAGACTGTGGTGCATCTTTGGGTTGATAAGTGTTTTGTGGTTGCGGAGACTGGTGAAGGTTTCTAGGATATCAAGAATGATTTTTCTATGGATTGAAGTTATGGTTGAAATGTGGTTTGGTAAACTGTTGATTTTTACGAAAAGAAGTTGGAGGTAGCCTATTGAATTGTTGCCTAACAAGAGCAATTGCATTTTGGAATTCTTCCTTATCATCATATTCTGTATCGGCTTCGTAAGACTGCGGTGGGTTGTCATATGAAAGAGGGTAAGGTTCATATGATTAGGTAGTTTTTTATGTAGGGCTTGAGCTATGAGAGCAAGTGGACCTCCGGAGTCTGCACAATCTTTTAGAACAGTTGATTCTTGTGCCTGAAGCTCACCATATAACTTGAAGAGAGATAGTGTATGAATCTTCCCATCTCCTTGGACTATCATCTTGGCTGTAGTCCAGTGCTTACCTAAACCATTGAGAAACTAAAGATTTGTTTCATTATTACTTCGGGCTGTTCCAGCATTTGACTACTTGGTGACACTAAGATTGAGTATTTTGAATGACTCTTCAAGACTTCCCCTAGATGAGCTTTGAAATTATTGAACTCGTTGAGAGCAATGGTGAGTTTCTTGTCTTGAGCTTGCTCGGAACCTTCATACAAGTTATTACGAACATCCCAGATTTCTTTGGCTGATTTGTAGTTAATAATGATGTCAAAGTTGTCTGGGCCACTCCACATGATATTTCATAATAGGCAACAACATCACTTTACATTTTATCAAGATCATCTTTAGTGGGACGATTCATCACAACTTGACCTCCACCGAGTCTAGCTTGAGCACCATCAGCTTGAACAAGAGTTAGAATTGGAACACGGGGACCTTCTTCCACGGATCACCACACATATCTACAAAGTCTTTTCAGATACCTATCCATCCTTTGAGACCAGTGACGATATTCACTTGCAACAAGTATTGGGGCTTTATTAGAACCACCTACACTGTTGGAAACGTTTAGTGATAATGCTTGTGCCATTTCCTCCCTTTTTTTTTTTGAGAAATGAGCTTTAGTGGTATAGAAGGCTTTTCAAAATCATATTTTTTTTTAAAAAGAAACCACTTTGGCTCTGATACCAATTTTAGATAGAAAAACTTTTCAAAAACAGTTGAACAAATGTTAGTACAAGTTATACATTTCGGAAATAAGTTAATCTCAAAGGATCATAAAGTTCAACAATAATAAGAAGTTAGAGTTGTTAGATAGTTATATGCAGAAATGTAAGTGTAGAAAATGAAGGAAATGTAAATGACAACAAGTTTATATCAAGTAAACACTAAGCTGATTTTTAACAAGGTTTGCATTGAAACCGAGTTAGTTCATGTGATCAACTTAAATTGAAAGAAGTCTTAAAGACTTGCTCCGAAGGAGATATGAGAGTTGAACTTGATATTTAAGTGAGTTCAGAATGATCTTAGATAGTAAGAGATAAGAATTAGAGATAGAGAATTTCAGATGTAGAGTTGTATAAATTCATGAAGATGAAAAATCTATTTATAGAGTCTCGAAAAAGAACATTACGAATAAACAATTAATAAACTTATGACTTATAGTGACTACGGAAAGTTCACTGGATAATACATTGTAAAATAATGAGTCAGATAATGTAACTAAGTCTTCATTGAGGATGAGAAGGTTGTGGATGACATCTTCAAAAGAGGTTGCGGTAGCAAAATAAGTTGTAGACTGATGGTGATTCAAGGGAGAAGATATGTTGCGGTAGAGGAGTCGACTTCGGATTGATTAGTTTAAGAGGGTCACTTTCTTGATTCAACACTATCAAAAAAAAGTGTGTCGTGTAAAACTGTCATTTTATAAAAAAAATTCACGAACGTGCATTCTTCCATTTTTTAATTGCTAATTAGGGGAATGAAATCCCAAAAAAATCGAAACCCCCCGCCTAATACTCTCCTACTTCTTCTTCATATGTTGTAAAATCCTCTTCCAAAGAAACCCTAACACAATTGTGTGGCTGTTAATCTTTCTTCCATTCATATTTTTTTAGCTTTGTAGCCATACGGAGGTCAAAGACAACAACTATCCTCTTTTATCCACCATTTTCTGCCCCTGAGACATCCTTATTTTCCTAATAGATCCTCTTTTATCCATCATTTTCTGCTCCTGATTCATCTTTATTTCCACAATAGTGAGCCCTAAGAATTATAACTATTACTATGGTTTTCAGCCATCTGATGCTTCCTTAAATCGCATCTCACCACAAAAACTCCATATTTACTGCTTTTTGCTGGTTCTTTGTCCTTCCCCCATTCTCCTACGCTCCTCCATCTTCTCCGCACGTTCTCCTCCATAATTCTCTCAACCACGTTGCATATAAATATAAGGGTTGTTGACTACATACCGGTTGCAGCTCTCTCACCCCACATTCAAGCGATTCTCTCCAACATTGATGAAAATATCAGGTAAAACTTAATTTCATGATCTTGTGAAACATTTAACCTTCTAGTCCATGTGGCTGGACTCATTTAGGTTATCTTTGTTCCACTTCTCCTTGTTTCATCAGAGCGTACAAAAGTTTCTATGGGTTACCGTATTCAGGGATCAAAGGAGTGAACTCAAAGTGTACCTCTAGAAGCAAGCGTCGTAGCAACTCTTAGGACACTTGGATAGTTTGAAATTTTGGTGATAAGTTTTAAATAGAGAATGCGGAGTGTGGAAGCCTGGATTAACTTTCATTTTTGATTGTGAATAAGAAAGTCAAGTCTTCTTCTTCTTTTTCTTCTTAAGTAAAGGGTACTTTAGGGCTTTTTAGCTTGGATTCGTATATGACAATGAGTTTATGTGTATGAGTTATAGAAGCGACGTATATGGAAACTGCAGCGAATCGGGAACTTTGGAGCTCAACATGAATCATCAGAATTTGAATGGATAACTGTGATGCTCAAAATGATGTATACACAGGGGCATTTTTACAAATGGGTGGTGTGCAACTAGTATGAGGGTTTGTGAAGGGAGAGGTTTATAATGAAATCTGATTACTTTGACCTTTACCCTGTCTACTTTCTTTAACCTTTTTTATATGTTTCTTACCCTGTTCATGTGCACAAACTGATTCTTTACTATTTTGTATGAAATCAAATGAGAATCGCTGCATCTTTTTTTAGTTTAGATCTTTTAGGCCATCTCTCACCAAAAAAAATAAAAAAGCTATAATTTGATTTATGGTTTTCATAAATCTGACTAACTCTTTGCATTTCATCCCATCAGGGAACCAAATAGACCTTTGGAATTGGATGCAAGTATCATATTTAAGACATAAGATAGACATTTAATAATCTTGATTTACAAAAGAATGTGATTACCCAATCATAACAAGAACGTGGTTTCATTTGATTCTGAAGCACATCCACGTCCACTATACATATTGCTAATTGCTGAATCCTATTTCTTGTATGCTTGTTTACAGGATAAAGAAGCAAAGAAAGAAGCTTTTATAAAGTATTTAATGTCTAGTGGCATTCTAGATGCTTTGACTAAAGGTGCGACTCACTTGACCAAAAATGATAATGGTGTTTAGATACATTACTTCTTTCACAAAATAACCTGTCTTCTTGAAATTTCTATCGTATGTAGTTCTTGTGGCTTTAGATGAACAGGGTGACCAACCTTCATTTGCTGTTGAGTAAGTTTAAATGAATCTCCGAAGAATCTGTTATAGTATACCCAATTATAACCTTGTACTTTCATTAGGACATTATAGTGATGCTGTAATAAACAAATCAATGAAATGAAATGCAAGTTTAAGTTCCAATCTATCGATCCAAATTATTATTCATTGAATTGTAAGCAATCAACCAGAGTGTAGAAGGATTAGAATGAGAATAAAATCAAGCATGCACACATATATTACTCATAAATGTTAGGTACACCTTGAAAAACACACATACACATATGTGACTGTTCATACGTTCTTTTCTGACACACTAACACAACCTTTTTATAAAACCTACAGCAGCACACTAGTGTGCAGCTGCACACACACACAAACTTATCCAACATAGACTACTACACCATACTCTATCAACCTACCAAGATCTATACAAAGGAATGTCTAGCCCAAACCACAAAATTATAGCCTATCAGTCTCCCCCTTGGTTTGAGGATAGCATAGACTTGGTCTTCATTCTCCAGGTTTTTCAAACAGCTTCAGATAAAATTTTCCCATGGATCCCATCCAAAGTTTCCCATTAATGATTGTGGCGACCATTCCAGTAAATTCTTTGGCAGCAGCCTCCATGACATCTTTTCGGAAAATGATTTGGTGACGAGACAGGGTACGAATATCTCTTTCTCTGAATCTGAGATGATCCTTAGCACTGATCAGCCTTAGAACTTGTTCTGTATCTTTGAATTTGATGGCAGCAGTGGCAGTTTCATCATCATACGCCCAAAATTCCATATTGTCAAGGTATCCCTCATGAAAATGTTGAGGGATAGGAATTTCCTTTAGTTGTTTCGTTTCTGGCCGTATAATAATCTTCATGGGCTCGCCTGATTCAGGATCAATAACATCCTTATGTCTTCTATACAGGGCTTTCGCAGTTTTCATCTTTGTGAAGTTTTCCTTAACCTTCCTGTCAAGAAATCTTTTGAAATTTGTCGCGCTAGGATCTTCTGAAGGATTATGAAATGGGGCTCTTGAAAGTTTGGCAAGATCAACTTTTGTCCACGAGTTGAAGTCATGAATAGTTTTGTAATACTCAGGGAATCCATAGTTCCTTTTTACGGCCCACATGTTCGACTCCGTCACAGTCAACCCAGGATCTTTAGCTTTGCGATTCTCATTTGAGTTTTTCACGAAAAGTAATCCTTCGCTTTTGTTGGCAGTGACGGTCCTTTTCCCTTGCTTGATCGTGTTATGGGATCTGCTATTTTTAGGTTCTTTATCAAAACGGTCAACAATGGTAGTTGTCCTTGGAGGAGGTAGCTCAACTGGAAAGTCACCTTATGTGGATTGGGTGGGAGCCACGGGAAGATCTACAATTCCGTGAGGCTGCTGAAACAGAGCTTTGACTTTGTCTTTAAAGGCGTCATACAAGATGTTCTTCAACCCTAAGTAGAAGGCGGTTAAAGAACCAAGATTTGTTTGCAGATCTGTGATCTGTTTAGGCTTCAGTTCATCTCTTTCTCAAAGCTCAGTGATATAGGGATCATGTTGCTCAAGAAGAATGTTCTTCTCAATGACTTCTTGCCTTAGGATTCCAATCTCTTCTCGAACCTTAGACACTAAGGTCTTATCATCCCCTGAATGCTCTTCCTCAAAAGATATGCCTTTTCCTCAGGAAGGAGAGTCTGAAATGTTCTGAGCCAGATGCTTAGCAAGCCTAATAGAAGCTTCATCAAGCGAAGGCCTTGTGGGAGTATATTCAGGAATGGAAGACGGTCCGCCTACTTCATAAATTGTCCTTGGACCTTCTTCAGTTTGTAGTGGCGGTGTAGAGACAGTTGTTGTGGTAGCAGTGGATGAGACTAGTGATGCTTGACTTATAGTGGGCACTCCCTGCCTTGTATCTAATCATCTTCTTTTTGAAGGAGACAGGGAGGATTGGGGCTGTGTCGAATCGCTTAAAGGTGGAGCAGAAGTAGAGACATCGGTATCAAGGGGAGGAATCCCTGAAACCACATCTCTTTAACTTGAGGAGTCTTCAATGGGTTTTGAGGAGGAAAGCAAAATTTTGAGATTGTTAACGTCATCCCCGGTCTTAGTTGTTGGTTGAGCAAATTCATCGACCCTTTTAAAGTGCCTGTCAATGAATCTCGGCAAAGGACCAAAATCATCATCATCTAGATTGAGATCAAGCCCCGAAGAAATGGCGTCATTGTTGATACCAGTGAAATCCAAATCTTTCAGGAACTCATCATCTCCACTGAAGTCCTCATTACCTCCCTCTTGATCAAAATGTCTTTCAACTTCCACATTATGTAGGTAGTCATGTTCCTCAGACACATTTCCTACAGGAGAAGCATGTACAACATCCTCAGTTTCTGCGGGATTAGAAAGTTTGTCTGATTCCGATTGATCACTCTCGTCAGCAAATATTCCAAATTTTATCAAAGGGAATTTCCCTTCGAAGACAAATTTTCCAGCTCTATTCTGTTTCATTAAGCCAAAAGCACTCGGACCGACAGACTTGAGATCCATTGTTTCATTTTCTCTTTCGATCTCCGGATGCATGACATTAAAGATGATATGAAGAAACCTAGGTAGATCAAGAACTTTTCCCTCTTATTTGCCTCAATATTGAGAATCAATTCATAAAAAATGAATTTTGAAAAGTTAAGTTCAATCCCTGATGCCAAGGCTGCAATGGCCCCTGTGTTGAAAATACAAATCTCGTTGGGACCTGATCTCCTTCCGGAAATACAGCTCACGAACACATGAGCTAAGTGTTTCCAACAAGGAGGTAGTAATTTTTTGATGGTAGGAGGAAATGATCCTTCATAACCCATATGGTCCAGGACTTCTTGGGTTTGTTTCGGATCAATTTCCATGGAGAATTCAGGTCTATCATTAATTTGCAGCGATTCTCGAATAACATGTTCTGTGATCAGGATTTTCTTACCTTGTATAGTTGCCTCAAGGTATTTCTCTTCTTTGTGATCTCTCTTAACAATTGCGCTTCTCAAAAATTCCTTGATCAAGCTTTGATAGATCACCGGACCAGTCGTGAAAGCAAAAACCAGGCAACATTTTCTTAGACCATCAATGATGAATTTGAGATCATTGTGGGCAGCCGGAGGATCTTCTAGAAAAATGGTTGAATTGTGCACCTTTGCAAACTCAAGATCTCCCATGTTGATCTGAAAAACACAAGCATACATTAGAGCATAAAAGAAAATTATCTGTCATTTTTTTTTTATTTAGTTGTACATCCATACACCTAATACCAGCCACACATAATGTGTGCAGCCGCACAAGGTGTACAACTGTAAATGGGTTCCAACTGTGCAATGCCAGCCGCACACGAGTCCAGTTGCACACGTGGGGTGTGCAACCGCACACAAATTAGCTGCACATGGTAGTGTACAGCTGCACACGGTCCAGCCGCACACAGCCCAGCTGCACACGGCGTGTGCAGCCACACACACACAGATGATACCGAATTTCAGGACTTGGTACCCTATTTAAGCATCTTAATCTCTTCCCTAGGGCTCATTTGCGGCCCTATAGTCCAGAACCGAAACCCTAAGCCTCCATTGTTGCTCAATCAAGCTTTCTTGCCAATTTTGGTGATTTGAAGGAAGAAGGAGGAAGGCACACATTGGGGATTCAATAATTGGCAGTAGATCCAGAGTTTGTGAGGTCTCCAGAGCTTTTGAAGGTAATGAGTCACTACCTTCCCTCTTTTGCATATAGATCAACCTTTATCATGGGATTTGGGGCTTTTAGGACAAGTTTATGAACCATTTCGAGTTAGAAGCCCAGATCTGAAGTTGCTACTTCAGATCTATGTGTATCTTGGCCTAGAGAATCATAAAGCATCAGTCTATGGGTTGATTGTTGAGCCCCTTTGTCTCAAACCCTAGTTTATAGTGATTTGAGCCTAGATCTCGTTAGCTACACGTAAAGTTTGCCACTTTACGTAAGGAATAGGCTTTAGAAGAGTGGATCTACAGTTTGGAGTCCATGCATGACTCAAAAGTCCTCTACATGTATGTAGATCTGAATGGACTCGGCGAGTCCTTCGAGTGGACTCGGCGAGTAGCATGAAGATGAGGAGGAACTCGACGAGTGGGATGAACAACTCGTCGAGTCAGATGAAGTTAAGCATGAACTCGGTGAGTTGAAAGAACAACTCGATGAGTTGGTTGAAGATTGCCTTGGACTCGGCGAGTCTATTAGTGGACTCGGCGAGTCAGGTCGCGAAACCCCAATCCCTTCGAGTTGAGATTCGAATCAGTGAGTCGGGTGGAGACTCAGCGAGTTGGACAGGTCAGGACTCGGAAATAGTTGGACTCGACGAGTCATGGACTGACTCGGCGAGTCGAGTCGCGAATAGAAAGACCCTGAGCATATGAACTCGGCGAGTCATTAGGTGGACTCGACGAGTAGGGTTGACCTGGAAGCTTGACTTTGACCAAGACTTTGACTTTGACCAGAGTTGACCTTGTTGACTTTTAGAGGACTGTCAGACTAAGTGTCATATTGATATTGGTAGCTCGGAGAGCTGGAGGAGCAGCGGCTCAGGGGATTGTCGATCAGCAGCCAGAGGATTATCAGCGGAGCTCAGCAGTTCAGGTGAGTTTCCTTCCAGTAGGAACGGGTCTAAGGCCACAATGCCGGCCCGTTTAGCTAGCAGTAGTTTCCGGATTTTAGTCCGATGCAGTAGTTAGTATGTTTGATGCCTTCGTGGCTCAGACATGATTTATGTGTTATGTGTTCCGGGTTACGGCCCGATGCAGTATGCAGTATATCTGTGTTCATGTTAGTTGATATGTTTATGTAATGTTCTGTTCAGTTAGTTCCGGACTTCGGTCCGATGCAGGGGGCAAGGCCCCAGTTAGTCCGGACTTCGGTCCAATGCAGGGGGCAAGGCCCCAGTTAGTCCGGACTTCGGTCCGATGCAGGGGACAAGGTCCCAGTCAGTTAGTCCGGACTTCGGTCCGATGCAGGGGGAACGGCCCCAGTTAGTCCGGACTTTGGTACGATGCAGGGGACAAGGTCCCAGTCAGTTTTCGGACTTCGGTCCGATGCAGGGGGAAGGCCCCAGTTAGTCCAGACCTCGGTCCGATGCAGTGGTCAAGGCCCAGCATGTGTTTTATATGTTATTATTCGGTATGTGGTAGTTTGGGGGAGCTCACTAAGCTTCGTGCTTACGGTTTTCAGTTTTGGTTTCAGGTACTCAGTTTTCAAAAGAGTAGCTCGGAGAGATTACAGTGCACACACCATATTCAGTTAGCCTGGGAAATGTTTTACTCTGATAATGAGATTATGTTTTGAATCTAATACTCGAAAGTTATGTTATGACTTATGATACGTTTTTATAAATATGGTTTTAGTAATGTTTTAAAAAAAAAATTTAGTTATGATTTTTGGGTCGTTACAAGTTGGTATCAGAGCCTTGGTTTGAGGGATTCGGGCGCACTCCCGAGTGTGTCTGAACTCAAACTAAGGAAGAGGTATAAAGTTTTCAAGAGAAAAACCATGGTTACAAAAGAATTTTGAGAAAAGAAAACAATTTTAGAAAAAGTATGAAGAAAAGAGTTTTAGAAAAAGCGAAAAGAATTTTGAAAAGAGAAAAGGGTGTGGTGCATGCAATCAGCCGAGCTCAAGTAAGTACTCCTAAATTACCCATACAAGTTTATGATCATTAGTTTCAGTTTCAGTTTTAGTTTTATTTCCAGTTTCAGTAGAACAGCATGCTAGTATAGGACTAAGGATCTAGGAGGATGCCTTATGTGCCTACTTTATATGTTTCAGCTTGATAAGAATTTCATGCTAGTATTGAGTAGACAGTAGTAGGATAGCATGTGTAGGTTATGCCTGATAGTATGAGCTTAGCATTGTATGCTAGTACAGTTTCTTGTTATGAGAATAGTTTTGCCTGAGTATGTTTCCTTTATCCGAATGTTGCTTGCTTTGTGCTTTGTGGGACTCTGAGTGATGGGAGTTAGCCATTAGGTGAATACGTCACATCACATGTGATCAGGGTTGAATAATCTCAGAGTGTTGGATTTGGCCCTACTGTGCAGCTCTCGTTTCAGTCTAACCGTTGTAGGGACGAGACTTTTACTCGAAGGATTATCCGAGCCTCATTGCATGTGATGGTATTCAGGTGGTGGCTAATTGGCATTACGAGGAGGCCTTCAACAGCTGAGGATTGGTTTGGGTGGAATCAGAGGTTCCCTAGGGCAAGCCTAGGATGAGAGTAGCAGAGATCAGTAGTAGAGAAAAGGGGACTTGGTGGAGTTGAGGTAACTCTTGAGGAAAGTACGGATAGATGTGGAAGGTAGTATGGGCCCGTACTACTGAAAGCAGAGGATCCGTACTCGATTGAAGAGGGGCCAAGGCAAAACCATGGAACTAGTAGAGTGTGTGAGAGATCCATCAGCAGTAGTGTGTAAATTGATCAGGAATTGTTATATTTTCAGCATGGTGACATTGCGCGAGATATCAGTTGGCAGTTCAGGTGCCGGGGAGGGATCTGGCTCAGGCTCTAGAGCCGGGCAGCTTGAGGATCAGATGAGGGATTTCATTTCCGCAGAGATCATGCGCAACATCATTGATCAGACAGTCATCTTGAGGCCTTTAAGGTCAGGATAGTTTCAGGACAGATTGGGGCTCGTCTAGACCCCGATTCTTATGGAGTTCAGGGATCCATTGGGAAAGGAGATCCCATTTCTAGTTTTTCCATCAGGGGACAGGAGTGAGTGGGGCACCCTGTCTCCAAGAGAGACCTTTGCATGATTGGATAGTTGAAGTGGTTACGCAAGCCTTTCGCGAGGATCTGCCCGACATGGTTGTGAGGATCACTGATAGGTTGATTGCGAAGCTCCAGGATCAGGCAGTTGTTGTTCAGTCGACGGGCAGTGTCGACAAGGGAACGCAGGAACGAGAGACGGGCAGGGAATCAGAAAGGAAGAGGAAAACGGATGAGACTCAGGAAGCCGCAGGTTCGGGCAAGAGGCCCAAGGGGTCGGATTTGAGGACGAGGAACTATCAGAGCCGCAGTCGATGCGAGAAGTGTGGTAGGACGCACATGGGTACATGCAGGCGTAGAAGTGGTGGTGATGCTGGATGTTTCAAGTGCGGCCAGATTGGCCATTTTAGCAGAGATTGTACTGTTACCATCACCCATGGACTTGATCCGATATGTTTCCAATGCAGTCAGAGGGGCCACAAGAAGGCCCACTATCCGAGTTTGTATACAGCAGGGCAGATGCCAGCTTCTGCCCTTGGGACTTCAAGTACCGCCAGTGGTTGCCGAGGCCGGGCAAGCGCGCCCACGGCTCAGAGCCGAGTTTTCCGGTTGATTTCAGCAAGGATTCGAGCAGCGCTGAGTGATGGAGGTATGTATCTTTTACCTCCCTGTCAATTATTATTCATGTTATTATTTGTTATGTTGTTGCATTGATATCAATAAGTATATGTGTTGGGGTATTATATTACCTACTTGTGATGGAGTGTTATGCCATCTACATATCATGGGATTACAATGGTGAATTGGAGGTCGTTCCCTCTAGATCAGGTTACTTCAGATGCGGTGACTGTAACATGTATGTGTAAGATTCAGTAGTGCCTTACTACTTGCGGAAGGTGTTAGTCGGGTAATGATCAGTTATATTCTCAGTAGTGATAATCCAGAGTTTTTAGTGGAGTAGCTAGCGGTCAGTAAGGAAGTGGGTTCGGGATGTGCACCCCAAACGCAGGTTCTCGGGATGTAGTCCCTAAAGAAAATACAGTTAAGGATCGAAGGGTGCTCATTCAGAAAGCAAGAAGGGTGCGGATCTGATAAGAGTTAGTTGGAGCGCTGGCAAGGGTAAACATTGGCGGACAGCATATCGCCCTTTTATTGGAAGGAAGGTTGGGAATCCTTTCGACCAGTGAGCAGTAAGGAATTAGCCGAATCCAAGTGGGGGAGAACCCTCCGGGTATAAAAGGATAAGAGCCACGTAGACCCAGAATGAGTGCACGGCCTCTGAGAAGAAAACATAGTAGCATAGTGATTGATGGATTGAGAAGTTCAGAATTGGGAGTTCGAGGACCTTCCCAACAGTTAGTTCATGTAATCGAGAGGGTTAGAAGCTGGTAGGGAATCCAGGATTGGAGGACCACCTGTAGGGCTCAAGTGAGTCGGAATGAGGATCCTGAGAACGGTTAGCAAGAGATGCTTTCGTATTAGTAGCCAGTGACAGAGTCAGCATGCAGAATTGTGTAGATTCAGGAGTTGGGAGTTTGGAAACTTCCCAACAATAGCTTCTTATATCCGGATTAGTAGACGGTTGGTTTGGGAACCAAGCCGAAGAATTCCTTGACGAAGCGCTAAGTATATCAAGGATATAAGATGTCGAGGTTGATGCAGTATTCAAAGACTGAGGGCTGGTTTTGAGAAATCAGGATGAGGAATCCCTAACAGGACTAGGGATAGTCAGGATGTCATCAGATAGTAGTAGTAGTGTTGTAAATCTGCGGGGGTAGCCGTAGCATTCACTAGCAGTCAGAAAGTAGTAGAGTGTTGTAAGTCTGCGGGGGTAGCTGTAGCATTCACTAGCAGTCAGATAGTAGTAGTGGTGTTGTAAGTCTACGGGGGTAGCCGTAGCATTCATTAGCAGTCAGATAGTAGTAGTAGTATTGTAAGCCTACGGGGGTAGCCGTAGCATTCACTAGCAGTCAGATAGTAGTGGAGTGTTGTAAGTCTACGGGGGTAGCCGTAGCATTCATTAGCAGCCAGATAGTATTAGAGAGTTGTAAGTCCGCAGGTGTAGCCGTGGCCTTTATCAGATTGGTAGGCAGCATGAGCGCATTGTTGGACGCGGGAAAGCAGTAGTTCCCACCCGTTCGGGTGCAGCAGTGAGGATATGGGAATCCACGGGTTAGATTTCGGATTTCCCAAATGGTTCAGTTATGGCTAAGTCAGCAATTTGGCTATAGATCGTCACAACAGTTATGAGATTAGAGTAGCAGTGGACCGTTGGGGTTTGGGTATGTTAAGGGCTACCGTCAGTCTGGGAGCCATCATGTTGTTAGTCATGGAATTGATTATGTCAGGATGTGACGTATGGACCCGATCGGTTGGATCGGAAGGTTGTTAGAGCCACAGTGACAGGATAACTAGTGGAAACTAGTTCCAGAGAAAGATTTTGTTCAGAATTCGTGGGAGCGACTAAGTGAGGAGTCCTTTGACTCCACAGTTGAGTTGGAACTCAGTGTTGCAAATAACCGACGAATGACTGGAGACCAGGAGGGTCTCGAGATATTGGGAAGCAGCCATATGTCAGTTCAGTGTTTCAGGCAGTTCAGTGTTTCAGTCAGTTCAGTGTTTTCAGGCAGCTTAGTGTTTCAGTCAGTTCAGTGTTTCAGGCAGTTCAGTGTTTCAGTTACTTCAATGTTTCAGGTAGTTTAGAGTTTCAGGCATGTTCAGTATTGCAGGCAGTTTAGTGTTTGGATAGTTTCAGAGTTTTGGACAGTATTAGTATTTGTGTTGGAATGCAAGTGCTGACGGTATAGTTGGTTGATTTGGAAATGGCAAGTCCCTCTCAGCAGGATCAGTTGAGCCTTCTGCCAAGTATACGTGATCTGTAAGGATAGCTAGGCAGGTAGCTTTTCTTTCAGGATGGAAGGCTCGAGTTAGTATGAATTGAGTAGTCAAATGAGAGATAAGTAGGCTGGTTTTAGCAGCATCGATTCAATATGGATGGCAGAATGGATAAAACAGTTATAGATAGTCGAAGTATCTTCAGGAGTCGCTGGGAGCGACTAGGAGATTGCGATGGAATGTAGTGACTGGTGGGAGTCCGGTAACTCAGATATCGGTAGATTAGTTAGACCTAGGTAGTCTTAGTGCATCCGGTAGGCGGATGAGGGGCAACAGGATTTTCAGTCGGAGGAAGTAACGTTGAGGAAATTATGGAAAACAGAAGGATTCAGTATGTACCAACAGTAGTGACCAGCACTGTGACTGGCTAGAGTGATGGACAAAAGGGTGTTAGTTTTCCCAGACAGAGAGTTGGAGGCAGTTCGCAGGACAGTTGGCCATAGCAAACTTCGAGGACGAAGTTTAGTTTAAGTGGGGGAGAGTTGTAACACCCAAAATCAGAAAGGTCAAGAAAGGAAAGGAAAAACCCTAAGTTAAAGAGGGTTGACTCGTCGAGTCCAGGGAGGAACTCGGCGAGTCGGAGCGGGATCTGGGTGTAAAGCAAGTGACCGACTTGGCGAGTCGGCAAGTGGACTCGGCGAGTCAGGTATGGGTTGGGAAACCCTAATTTCAGGACTTGGTACCCTATTTAAGCATCTTAATCTCTTCCCTAGGGCTCATTTGCGGCCCTATAGTCCAGAACCAGAAACCCTAAGCCTCCATTGTTGCTCAATCAAGCTTTTTTGCCAATTTTGGTGATTTGAAGGAAGAAGGAGGAAGACACACATTGGGGATTCAATAATTGGCAGTAGATCCAGAGTTTGTGAGGTCTTCCAGGGCTTTTGAAGGTAATGAGTCGCTACCTTCCCTCTTTTGCATATAGATCAACCTTTATCATGGGATTTGGGGCTTTTAGGACAAGTTTATGAACCATTTCGAGTTAGAAGCCCAGATCTGAAGTTGCTACTTCAGATCTATGTGTATCTTGGCCTAGAGAATCATAAAGCATCAGTCTATGGGTTGATTGTTGAGCCCCTTTGTCTCAAACCCTAGTTTATAGTGATTTGAGCCTAGATCTCGTTAGCTACACGTAAAGTTTGCCACTTTACGTAAGGAATAGGCTTTAGAAGAGTGGATCTACAGTTTGGAGTCCATGCATGACTCAAAAGTCCTCTGCATGTATGTAGATCTGAATGGACTCGGCGAGTCCTTCGAGTGGACTCGGCGAGTAGCATGAAGATGAGGAGGAACTCGACGAGTGGGATGAACAACTCGTCGAGTCGGATGAAGTTAAGCATGACTCGGCAAGTTGAAAGAACAACCCGACGAGTTGGTTGAAGATTGCCTCGGACTCGGCGAGTCTATTAGTGGACTCGGCGAGTCAGGTCGCGAAACCCCAATCCCTTCGAGTTGAGATTCGAATCAGTGAGTCGGGTGGAGACTCAGTGAGTTGGACAGGTCAGGACTCGGAAATAGTTGGACTCGACGAGTCATGGACTGACTCGGCGAGTCGAGTCGCGAATAGAAAGACCCTGAGCATATGAACTCGACGAGTCATTAGGTGGACTCGGCGAGTAGGGTTGACCTGGAAGGTTGACTTTGATCAGGACTTTGACTTTGACCAGAGTTGACCTTGTTGACTTTGAGAGGACTGTGAGACTAAGTGTCATATTGATATTGGTAGCTCGGAGAGCTGGAGGAGCAGCGGCTCAGGGGATTGCCGATCAGCAGCCAGAGGATTATCGGCGGAGCTCAGCAGTTCAGGTGAGTTTCCTTCCAGTAGGAACGGGTCTAAGCCCACAATGCCGGCCCGTTTAGCTAGCAGTAGTTTCTGGATTTTAGTCCGATGTAGTAGTTAGAATGTTTGATGCCTTCGTGGCTCAGACAGGATTTATGTGTTATGTGTTCCGGGTTACGGTCCGATGCAGTATGTAGTATATGTGTGTTAATGCTAGTTGATATGTTTATGTAATGTTCTATTCAGTTAGTTCCGGACTTCGGTCCGATGCAGGGAGCAAGGCCCCAGTTAGTCCGAACTTCGGTCCGATGCAGGGGGCAAGGCCCCAGTTAGTCCGGACTTTGGTGTGACATCCCCAAAATCTCGGCCAGAAAAGACCGATTTCATTTATGCTTTTTAAACATTTTCAGAGTAAATCCGTTTGATTTTAAAAGAGATGCGGAATTTGTTCCCAAAAACAAAACATGATAAAATAGATATTTATCAAAACATTTCATATAGAAATATGATTTCATTTCATAATCAAAATTCGGGATGTCATGTTCCGATATAGATAATAAAGCATAAACGATAACATTACAAGTCGTTCAACAAATATACACATATACAGACTTGTAAACAAAACAACTTGATGATTCGCCCATCTTAAGCTCTTACGCCACTTCCTGTAATACAAATCAACTGAGTGGGTCAGGCTTGGGAGCCTGGTGAGCATATAGGGTTTTCAAACCCACAATAATTATATTTAATTACAACAATCAACAATAAACCCGATTACCCATTCCCGTTATCCTCACCTTACGTTCCTAAAAATAACGTCTATTATAAGGAACTTATTTCAGGATTTTCATCGGGACGGACATTACTGCAGAGGGGCTTCCTCAACAATAAGTGTCCTAAAGGCAACCATGTGGGGGATAGAGTACACCGGTGAACACGTCGTTCACAACACCTACAGGTAATGAGCCTGCTAGTGTTCCACAGGACAGTCTAGAATAGTCCGTGGTCGTCATCCATACTCTGCTGAATGACTAGAATAACACCAATAACACCGAGGCCTCTCATCTGTTCATTTCACACCAATTATCTACCCATGTACTACCCAACATATTAGTAGATAAAAATATACATTTTTATACATTGTTTAAAAAACCTGTATAGCATGCTTTAATCAATACATATTCCACATAACAGATGAGGCATACACACATATCATGTATTTCAAAGAGAATATACATTCACACATATAACCACAAAATATACACACATAGCACGTATTTTATATTAAATACTTCATAATATTGCGTTTGAAAGAAAATAACTACACATTCACATCCCGTATTCTTAAATACGTTTAAAAATTACTTGTATAATATCGCGTATTGAAAAGGGACTATACACTCACCTGATCAGAAGATGATCCGACAGCACTACGGCTTATAGAAGTAGTGTACTTTGATAGATCTGGAAGATCTTCACCAAAACCGAACTCCTCGCGGGCAGAGCTTCGGCTCGGGAATAACGCTCTTCGGGATCCTCGGGGCTTCGGATCTTGCTTCGGGGCTCGGGAATGATACTGGGGCTTCGGGATATGATTGGTACACAAATCGAGGCAAAACTTAGAGAGAGGGAAGAGTTTGAACAAGAGAAAATGGCTGATTTCGAGTTCTATTTATAGGCTGAGGGTCTGGGATTACGCGGGGAGTAATCTCAAATTACGCAGGGCGTACTCAGTACGCGGGGCGTACTCGGTTACGCGGGGCGTACTTTGACGTCACTGCGTGCGTCGACTGGTGGCACTCGAGTATTGGTTAGACAAGTTGCATCCGACTGAGTACGCAGGGCGTACTCAATTACGCGGGGCGTAATTGACTCGTCGAACTTCTAAATTGCGTAACTTTCGCATACGAGCTCCGTTTTCGACGTTCTTTATATCCACGCGAAGGCCAGACCATACTCTACAAATTTCATTTAGACTCCGTCGGCTAATTTTGACTTTTATTTTTATTATTTATTTTTAGAAGGTCGGGACAGAAAAACTTCGTTATAAATTCATAACTTCTTCGTCTGACGTCCGTTCTCGCCTAACTTTTCATCGTTTCGCTACTAACAACGAGATCTTCGATTCTGATTTAGATTGTTTCGGCTAAAAACCGCTCGATCTCAAATCGAGTATTTGGGCTGCATACTGCTAAGTCAAAACTTAGAAAAATCATAACTTCCTCATACGAAGTCAGATTTGGGCGTTCCTTTTATGCACGCTCTCGGTTTAACGAAATCTACGACTTTCGTTTAGATCGCTAAGGCTAAATATCGCTCTATCTTAAATTCATATTTTACGTCACTCGACGTCGTGCCGGTTCTGTCGCGAAACTTCGACAGGTCATAACTTCTTCGCTATAACTCGGATTCTGGCATTCCTTATATCTCCGGAATCCTTGTTTCAACCACTACAACTTTATGCAAAGCTATCGGGCTTATCTCACACTTTAATTTTGACGCTTATTTTATTCTTAATTCATTAAATTATAATAATTAAGAAAATAAACACATAAATCACATAATTCACATAATTCACAAATAATACATTTTTATTATTTCAAATTGGGGTTACAAAGGTTAACCTAGACTATTACATTGCTAAAAATGGCAATCCCAGAAACACGGGCGTTACAATTCTCTCCACCTTAGAATGATTCCGTCCCCGGAATCACACACCAGCAAACAAATGCGGATAGCGACTCATCATGTCACTCTCCGTCTCCCAAGTGAGATTCGGCCCATTCGCGTGTTTCCATCGGACAAGCACTAACTCAACCATCTTACGTCGCAATTTCTTAGTCTTTCGGTCAAAGATTGCCTCCGGTTCCACAATCAACCTTTTGTTCTCATCGATCCTCAACTCCGAAAGTGGAATTATGTCGGGAACTTCTCCCGTGAACTTCCTCAAATAACACACATGGAAAGTGTTATGAATTCCATTCAGTTCTTCTGGTAGTTTGAGCTTGTAAGCTTGGTTCCCAATCCTCTGAAGAACTTTAAACGGTCCAATAAACCTTGGACTTAACTTTCCCCTTTTACCAAATCTTATAAGTCTCTTCCACAGCGAGACTTTAAGCAAAACCGAATCTCCAACTTCAAAAGTCATCGGTCTTCGCTTTTTGTCGGCATAGCTCTTTTGACGGTCCTGAGCTGCTAACATTCTTTCCCTAATTATCCACAACTTTTCAGCCGTTTGATGGACTATCTCCGGTCCCATAAACTGCTTTTCCCCAGCCTCAAGCCAACAAGACGGCGTACGACACTTCTGTCCATACAATGCTTGATAAGGTGCCATCTTTATGCTCGAGTGAAAACTATTATTATAGGAAAATTCTACCAAAGGTAAATGTTCATCCCAATTACCTAGGAATTCCAAGGTACACGCTCTCAGCATATCTTCAAGTGTTTGTATCGTTCTTTCACTCTGACCATCAGTCTGTGGATGGTAAGCTGTACTTAAACACAACTTGGTACCCAATTCCTCTTGTAGACTTTTCCAAAATCGTGAGGTGAAACGACTATCACGATCCGACACAATTGTTAACGGAACACCGTGAAGCCTCACAATTTCCTTCACGTAAGAATTCGCAAGCTTTTCCATAGTCCATTTCTCCTTTGCTGCTATGAAATGCGCACTCTTAGTGAATCGATCGACGACCACCCAAATCATGTCGTGACTACTTTTTGTTTTGGGCAGTTTAGTGACAAAATCCATAGCAATGTCTTCCCACTTACCCATAGGCATAGGTAATGGTTCTAAACTCCCGTATGGTTTCTGATGTTGTGCCTTGACTCTTGCACAGGTTACACACTCGGCCACATACTTCGCAATGTCGAGCTTCATCGTCGGCCACCAATAATAGGGTTTCAGGTCCCTATACATTTTTGTGCTACCGGGATGAATCAAGTACATGGTTTTGTGAGCTTCTTCCATCAGAAGATCTCTGACTCCTCCTGTCTTAGGTATCCAAATCCGATCTTGGAACACCTTCAGTCTGTGACTGTTTACACCGAACACCAACGTTTTGCCCAAACGTTCCTCCTTTCGGTCATTTTTCTCAGAAGCTTCGCTTTGAGCTTTCTTTATACTTTCCAAAATAGTCGAGACAACTTCAATTCTCAACGCTCTTGGCCTTTTCTTTTCAAGATTGACCTTCCGACTGAGAGCATCAGCAACAACATTGGCTTTACCGGGGTGGTAAAGTATCTCACAGTCGTAGTCCTTAAGTAATTCCAGCCAGCGTCGTTGCCTCATATTCAATTCTTTCTGACTAAAGAGATATTGGAGACTCTTATGATCAGTGAAAAGTTTGCACTTCGTGCCATAGAGGTAATGCCTCCATATTTTCAGTGCGAAAACTACCGCTGCCAACTCCAAATCATGAGTCGGGTAGTTCTTTTCGTGCTCTTTCAGCTGTCGAGACACATATGCGATCACCTTATCCCTTTGGGTCAAAATGCAACCCAATCCAACCCCAGACGCATCGCTATAAACTACGAAGTCTTCAACCCCATCGGGTAGAGAAAGTATCGGTGCCTCACATAGTTTCTTCTTTAGTCTCTCGAATGCTTCTTTATGCTTATCACTCCAAGCATAAGTAGCTCCTTTGTGGGTCAAAGCTGTTAATGGACTAGCGATCGAAGAAAAGCCTTGGATAAACCTTCGGTAATATCCGGCTAATCCCAAAAAGCTTCGGATCTCCGTGGGACTTTTCGGTTGTTCCCACTTCATCACAGCTTCGATCTTCGCTGGATCAACCATTATCCCTTCTTGGTTGACCACGTGACCCAAAAATTGGACTTCACGAATCCAGAAATCACATTTGGAGAACTTCGCATACAGCTTCTCCTTCTTCAAGACTTCTAACACTTCTTGTAAGTGTCTGCCATGCTCCTCTTGGCTTTTTGAATAAATTAGAATGTCATCTATGAACACTATCACAGATTCATCAAGGAACGGATTACAAACTCTGTTCATTAAATCCATGAATGCTGCTGGAGCATTGGTTAGTCCAAACGACATAACCAAAAACTCATAGTGTCCATATCGAGTTCTGAATGCAGTCTTCTCTATATCCTGCTCTCTTACCTTTAACTGATGATATCCTGACCTTAGGTCGATCTTTGAAAAATAACTTGAACCTTGTAGTTGATCGAATAGGTCATTAATCCTTGGCAACAGATATCTATTCTTTATTGTTGCCTTATTCAGCTCTCGGTAATCAATGCACATCCTCATGCTTCCATCTTTTTTCTTTACGAATAACACCGGAGCTCCCCAGGGTGATGAACTAGGTCTTATGAAACCTTTGTCCAATAACTCCTGAAGTTGCATCATCAGCTCCTTCATCTCCGTTGGTGCTAATCGATAAGGTGCTTTTGCAATTGGCGTTGTTCCGGGCAACAAGTCGATACGAAATTCTACTTGTCGATCGGGCGGTAATCCAGGAAGATCTTCGGGAAATACTTCCGGATAATCACACACAACAGGAATATTTTGCATCACCTTCTTATCCTTCTTAGCGTCGATCACGAATGCTAAGTATGATGTACACCCCTTGGTCAAACATTTTCTGGCTTTCATTAGAGAAATGATCCCAGAATTTACTCTGCGTTTATCTCCATACACCATAAACGATTCCTTCCCAGGCGGGTTCACTTTCACTGTTTTCTTCTTGCATAAAATTTCGGCATCATTGGCGCTAAGCCAATCCATTCCCAAAACAATGTCGAAACCGTTAAGTTCGATAGGCAATAATTCCTCGTGGAACTTATTTCCATTCAGATCAATTAAGATGTTTTTCATACGATGGCTAACAGGTACAAACTTGCCACTAGCAACTTCGACTAATAAGGCATTATCTAGTCTATCAACAGGCAAAGCTAGTTTTCTACCAAATTTATGCGATATGAAGGAGTAGTTGGCTCCAGAATCAAATAAAATTTGGGCAGGCAATTTGTTAACGAGAAAGGTACCTGAAGCGACATCAGCTTCATCTTTAGCAGCTTCCAGTGTCATCTGGAATGCTCTCGCCTTTGGCTTTGGCGGAATGTTGCGTCTTGCTGCTTCCTTCTTTTTCGGACAATCCCTTGAGATGTGCCCCTCCTCACTACAACCATAACAAACATTCTTGGTGAAGGTGCAGTCATTGGCATAATGTCCTAGCTTTCCACATTTGAAGCATGTGGTTTCCCCGCCACACTTCCCATGATGCTTCTTCTTGCACTTGTCGCACCATTTCGCCTCTACCTTAACTCCACTTCCACTCGAACTAGACTTCGAGAATTTACTTTTCTTGTTGGACCCTGAAAATCCATCGATTTTCCTTTTCTCGCCAACCTCTGACCTTTCCAGACCCTTTTCCCTGATCTGGGTCTCAACATTTCTAGCAGCCCGGATGGCGGCTTTCAATGTGGTTGCTTGCTTAACCATTGGACCATAGTCCGCTCGTAGTCCAAGGGCAAACTTGTTGACCTTAGAGAGTTCTGTAGGCACCAAATATGGGATAAACTTCATCTTTTCTGTGAAACTTGCAGCGTATTCAGTAACGCTCAATTTCCCTTTCTTCAGATTCTGAAACTCATTACTGATTTCCAGAAGGTCCTGCTCGGAGCAGTATTGCAGTTTTAGTTGTTCCACAAAGTCTTCCCAAGACATTTTGCTTGCTTCTCCCTTGGGCATAGAGTCAGCTAACAGCTTCCACCAACTCAACACCCCAGATTTTAGCAGAGGGATCGCAAGACCAGTCTTCTGCCTGTTGCTGCATTCGCAACTTTCAAACATAGTCTCCATTTCGGAGACCCAGTCCATAACTTGCACCGGCGTCGGGCTTCCGGATAGACATGGTGGTTTGGATGCCATGAAATCCTTATACTTGCACCCACGACCATCATTTCCTCCATACTGGTTATTGTGTCTAACCACTGGTTGTTCGTCTTGACCAATGATCCCACTAAAGTTTTCTCCTTGAGACTGCACTCCATTCTCCTCGGGCTCTTCCGCTTGAATTGACGGTTCTTCACGATTCTGCCTAAGCAGGCGTCTTGTTTCTTCCATCTGACGATCCAACATCATTTGAATCATCATTTCTACACCAGCCATTGTTATCAGCTCAGGTGCATCAGCTACAACAGGTACTTGTTGAATTACAGGCAGTTGATTCCTGTTTTCATCAGCATTTCCAACTCCGCTTCTTGTTCTCACCATTTTTGATCTACACACCGAATAATTTCACCTTATTACTCCAAACGATTACATGCTAGTTCTAATATCGTATACATACGCTTAGAATCCTAAACATATAAACCTTCAAATCCGGTTGGCAACAAACCGTAGATCCGAACAAACAATATCATATATGGCAACATATAACATTTAGCACATAAAAGCATTTTAGGCAACTTTCCTAAAATAAACTAGTGCTCGTGTCTAAATTTATCAGACACACATCTCCCAATCTCCACTTAGCATCTAAAGTTTAAGTCTAGAAATCCTATAATTTCTAGTTCGCTTAAACTAATGCTCTGATACCAACTGTGACATCCCCAAAATCTCGGCCAGAAAAGACCGATTTCATTTATGCTTTTTAAACATTTTCAGAGTAAATCCGTTTGATTTTAAAAGAGATGCGGAATTTGTTCCCAAAAACAAAACATGATAAAATAGATATTTATCAAAACATTTCATATAGAAATATGATTTCATTTCATAATCAAAATTCGGGATGTCATGTTCCGATATAGATCATAAAGCATAAACGATAACATTACAAGTCGTTCAACAAATATAAACATATACAGACTTGTAAACAAAACAACTTGATGATTCGCCCATCTTAAGCTCTTGCACCACTTCCTGTAATACAAATCAACTGAGTGGGTCAGGCTTGGGAGCCTGGTGAGCATATAGGGTTTTCAAACCCACAATAATTATATTTAATTACAACAATCAACAATAAACCCGATTACCCATTCCCGTTATCCTCACCTTACGTTCCTAAAAATAACGTCTATTATAAGGAACTTATTTCAGGATTTTCATCGGGACGGACATTACTGCAGAGGGGCTTCCTCAACAATAAGTGTCCTAAAGGCAACCATGTGGGGGATAGAGTACACCGGTGAACACGTCGTTCACAACACCTACAGGTAATGAGCCTGCTAGTGTTCCACAGGACAGTCTAGAATAGTCCGTGGTCGTCATCCATACTCTGCTGAATGACTAGAATAACACCAATAACACCGAGGCCTCTCATCTGTTCATTTCACACCAATTATCTACCCATGTACTACCCAACATATTAGTAGATAAAAATATACATTTTTATACATTGTTTAAAAAACCTGTATAGCATGCTTTAATCAATACATATTCCACATAACAGATGAGGCATACACACATATCACGTATTTCAAAGAGAATATACATTCACACATATAACCACAAAATATACACACATAGCACGTATTTTATATTAAATACTTCATAATATTGCGTTGGAAAGAAAATAACTACACATTCACATCCCGTATTCTTAAATACGTTTAAAAATTACATGTATAATATCGCGTATTGAAAAGGGACTATACACTCACCTGATCAGAAGATGATCCGACAGCACTACGGCTTATAGAAGTAGTATACTTTGATAGATCTGGAAGATCTTCACCAAAACCGAACTCCTCGCGGGCAGAGCTTCGGCTCGGGAATAACGCTCTTCGGGATCCTCGGGGCTTCGGATCTTGCTTCGGGGCTCGGGAATGATACCGGGGCTTCGGGATATGATTGGCACACAAATCGAGGCAAAACTTAGAGAGAGGGAAGAGTTTGAACAAGAGAAAATGGCTGATTTCAGGTTCTATTTATAGGCTGAGGGTCTGGGATTACGCGGGAGTAATCTCAAATTACGCAGGGCGTACTCAGTACGCGGGGCGTACTCGGTTACGCGGGGCGTACTTTGACGTCACTACGTGCGTCGACTGGTGGCACTCGAGTATTGGTTAGACAAGTTGCATCCGACTGAGTACGCGGGGCGTACTCAATTACGCGGGGCGTAATTGACTCGTCGAACTTCTAAATTGCGTAACTTTCGCATACGAGCTCCGTTTTCGACGTTCTTTATATCCACGCGAAGGTCAGACCATACTCTACAACTTTCATTTAGACTCTGTTGGCTAATTTTGACTTTTATTTTTATTATTTATTTTTAGAAGGCCGGGACAGAAAAACTTCGTTATAAATTCATAACTTCTTCGTCTGACGTCCATTCTCGCCTAACTTTTCATCGCTTCACTACTAACAACGAGATCTTCGATTCTCATTTAGATTGTTTCGGCTAAAAACCGCTCGATCTCAAATCGAGTATTTGGGCTGCATACTGCTAAGTCAAAACTTAGAAAAATCATAACTTCCTCATATGAAGTCAGATTTGGGCGTTCCTTTTATGCACGCTCTCGGTTTAACGAAATCTACGACTTTCGTTTAGATCGCTAAGGCTAAATATCGCTCTATCTTAAATTCATATTTTACGTCACTCGACGTCGTGACGGTTCTGTCGCGAAACTTCGACAGGTCATAACTTCTTCGTTATAACTCGGATTTTGGCATTCCTTATATCTCCGGAATCCTTGTTTCAACCACTACAACTTTATGCAAAGCTATCGGGCTTATCTCACACTTTAATTTTGACGCTTATTTTATTCTTAATTCATTAAATTATAATAATTAAGAAAATAAACACATAAATCACATAATTCACATAATTCACAAATAATACATTTTTATTATTTCAAATTGGGGTTACAAAGGTTAACCTAGACTATTACATTGCTAAAAATGGCAATCCCAGAAACACGGGCGTTACATTTGGTCCGATGCAGGGGACAAGGTCCCAGTCAGTTAGTCCGGACTTCGGTCTGATGCAGGGGGCAAGGCCCCAGTTAGTCCGGACTTTGGTCTGATGCAGAGGACAAGGTCCCAGTCAGTTTCTAGACTTCAGTCCGGTGCAGGGGCATGGCCCCAGTTAGTCCGGACCTCGGTCCAATGCAGTGGGCAAGGCCCAGTAAGTGTTTTGTATGTTATTGTTTGGTATGTGGTAGTTTGGGGGAGCTCACTAAGCTTCATGCTTACGGTTTTCAGTTTTGGTTTCAGGTACTCAGTTTTCAAAAGAGGAGCTCGGAAAGATTGCAGTGCACACACCATAGTTAGTTAGCCTGGGAAATGTTTTACTCTGATAATGAGATTATGTTTTTAATCTAATACTCGAAAGTTATGTTATGACTTATGATACGTTTTTATAAATATGGTTTTAGTAATGTTTTAAAAAGAAATTTTTAGTTATGATTTTTGGGTCGTTACAGTCTGCCACATTATTAGAAGTGGGAACCTATTCTAGCTGAATGAGGGAGCGATCATAAGAATCTCTGATAAAATGAATTTTGATGTCGATGTGCTTGGTTTTTGAGTGCTGGACCGGATTCTTAGCAATTTCGATGGCAACTTCATTATCACAGAATATGGAGGTTTCTTGAAAATTCAAACCGTAATCCAACAGCTGATGTTAGATCCATATGACTTGAGAGCAACAGACAGACGCAGCTACGTATTCTGCTTCTGCTGTTGAGGTCGAGACAGTATGATGCTTTTCGCATTGCCAAGATACCGACCTATCTCCTAGAAATTGACATCCACCTGAAGTCGATTTCCTGTCAAGCTCACAACCACCATAATTGCTGTCTACAAAAGCATAAAGATCAAATTCGGAATTATTCGGATACCAAAGACCTAGTTTTGGGCTGCCTTTGAGATACCAAAAAATTCTTTTAACAACAGTAAGATGAGATAGTTTAGGATTAGCCTGGTAGCGCGCGCATTGACAGACCGCAAACATGATGTCTGGGCAACTTGCAGTTAGATACATCAGCGATCCAATCATTTATATGTAGTCTGTTTGATCTATGGATTCACCTTCAAGATCAGGAGTCAGCAGTGGTCTCTCCCCCATAGGCGTCAAAGCAGGCTTAGTGTCTCTGAACCCGAATTTCTTGAGCATATCTTCCACATATTTGGCTTGATGAATCAAGATTCCGGCTGAAGATTGTTTGACGTGAAGCCCCAAAAACATGGTCATTTCCCCCAATGAACTCATCTCGAAACGCTTTTTCATGATGTTCTCGAACTCCTAGAAAAGCTGAGGAATCGTCGACCCGAAAATGATATCATCCACATATATTTGGACTAAAATCTGGTCTTTGCCGATGTGCTTGATAAATAGGGTCTAATCGATAGTGCCGTGGGAATAGCCATGATCAAGCAAGTGCTATGTGAGGGTAGCATACCATGCTCTGGGAGCTTGATGCAGTCCATACAAATCCTTGTCTAACTTGTAGACATGGTTAGGAAGTTTTGAGTTAACAAACCCAGGAGGTTGGTCAACATAAATCTCTTCCTTCACCTTGCCGTATAAGAAAGTCGTCTTGACATCAATTTGATATACGCTGAAGTTCATGTAGGAGGCATAAGAGAGAAAGATA
Source organism: Lactuca serriola (assembly GCF_051521515.1). Classification (NCBI taxonomy): domain Eukaryota; kingdom Viridiplantae; phylum Streptophyta; class Magnoliopsida; order Asterales; family Asteraceae; genus Lactuca; species Lactuca serriola. Next base: position 162,226,658 of record NC_136411.1, on the reverse strand, counting down.
CGAATGGCTTCCAAGCGCGCCACCGGAGCATAGACTTCTGTATAATAAAGACCTTCAATTTGCCTGAACCCATGGACCACCAATCTCGCCTTATTACGTACAATAAAGCCCGAATCATTATGCTTGTTCAGAAACACCCATCTGGTGTCAAGAGATTTCTTGCCTTTAGGCAAGTCCACCAACTTCCAAACCCCGAGCCTTTTGAATTGATTTAGCTCGTCATGCATGGCATCTACCCATCTAGGCTCATTCAAAGCCATATCGACGTTCTTGGGCTCTATTTGAGAAATAACCAAGAATAAAGACATGTGTTAACGTCTCCACTCTGAATTCTCGTTTGAACTCCGTCGCCCAGCTAGCCGATGATGTTTTCTATCGGATGATCGCGTTGTATGCGAGAGGGGATTTTGTGACTGATGTCATTGAATGATACGGGAAGATTATGAATATTAACAGCTCCGTAATGTGTTGAAGAATTCATGGTAAATGTACCAGCTTCATGCGGTGAATTTGCTACAAACTCATATGCGATTTGTTCAGGAAAGAGAAGTTCCATTAGATTTTGAGTGACAGCGGAAGCATCTTGATTCATGAACTCTCTTTCAACTGGAGTTAGAGGAGTAGCATCAACATCTGGAGCAGATTGATGTGTTGAGGACTCAGGAGAGGTGATTGGAAGAAATGACACCACCGGTGAATTAGTAGCAGAAACCAATGGCGGTCTGTGGAAAACCTCTTCATCTTCGTCTTCAATGATAGTCTTCGAGCCATAAGTAGATCCAGCTTGGTTATCAGATGACACACTAAAGGATTTGAATACAAATGTGTAGTCAAATAGCAATTCAGGACCCACCCTAGCGTCTGTCTCATTCTCCTCAAGCCAACGAACATCTAATGACTCCACGATTTGCTTCGTCTTCTTGTTGTAAACCCGGTAAGCAGTACGAGCAGCGTATCCGACAAAGTAGTAATCATCAGCTTTGGCATTGAACTTTGGGTTGGATTCCAAGTGGAGAAGGGTGCAAGGACAGCCAAATACTCAGAAATGGCTGACAGATAGCTTGTATCCATAGAGAATTTCATACGGTGTTTTCATCTAGGCTTTCTTGATCAGGACACGATTTCGAACGTAACAAGCTGTGTTGATGGCCTCCGCCCAAAAGAAAACTGTAAGTTTAGAATCACAAAGCATCATCCTAGTAGCGTCTTGTAATGTCCGATTCCTCTGCTCAGCAACACCGTTCTATTGTGGTGTCCGGACAGAGCTGAATTGACGCACGATCCCTTTCTCAACGCAAAAATGATCAAGAACAGCGTTCTTGAACTCTGTTCCATTGTCTGTACGAAGAGCTTTCACTTGGTTGTTGGTTTGGTTCTCGATCATCACAATGAATTTCTTGATAAGATCAGCGATCCCAGCTTTTTTGGACAGAAAGAAGACCCACGTGAAACGAGAGAAATCATCTATCACAACGAGACAATACGAATTTCGGTTGATGCTGAGAACGTTGACCGGACCAAATGAGTCTGTATGCAACAATTGGGGCACCTAATTGATGGAGTTGACGTGCTTTCGCAGATGTGGTTTCCGATGATGTTTACCTTGAGCACAAGAAACACATTTCTCAACAGTAATAAAATCTCTGACAGGCATACCTCGGACCATTTCGTTCTTAGCAAGTCGATTAAGATTCTTTGCATTTGCATGTCCAAGTCGACGATGCCACAACATAGCATTTTCTTCAGAGACTTTAGAAAAGAGACAAGTGACTTCATCAGGTACATTACTGTTCATGTCGATAATATAGGCATTCCCATCCCGCTTTGATTTTACCGATTTCCACTCCTTCGTGATGAAAATGCCCGGCTTTAAGATCAGACAATATTTATCGGTAAAGTGTGTCGAATAACCTTTGTCACATATTTGGGAAGCACTCAACAGGCTATGCTTTAACTCGGGAGCATAGTTAACATTCTCAAAACTTAGCACTCCATTGAAAATGGTTCATTTCTTAGTGATCTTTCCACCTTCCCCGCCCGCGAATGAAACATATCCCCCATTAAATGATTAAATGTCATGCAGTTGGGAGATATCTCCAGTCATGTTCCGGGAGCAGCCGTTGTCGACATACTAGGGTCTGACGACATTCCTCCGCAACTGTCACTGCACGATGAACAAAATTATTTAGATTTGGGGAACTAGGTCATTAGAGTCTTGGGTTGACCCTTAACTTTTTCAAATTCATTTTTCAAATTTTCTTTTCCAACATTTATAGAGGAGGATGATGACTGATCATATTTTAATTTTGGCATCCATTTATATTTAGGTTTTGAAACAATTTTCATTTTAGTTTGCTTTGAGTAGGTGGTTTTTCTACTCGAATAGTTTGAAGATCCAGGCCTACTTTTTGACGAAATCGACTTCGGCTTAGCTTGGGTCGATTTTGGCAAACTGTTTGTGAACTTATTGAAAACCTATTTGTTCTTTTGAAAATTTGCCATTTTCTTGTTTTGGTTTGTTTTCTAGTCATCGTCTCGAAATCGAGTTCTTACGGATTTTCTAATTAAGGATCGTCCTCTAGACTCATTCTCTCCCCTCTTTGACATGTGATGCACAAACATCCGGTTTAAGCAATTTCTAGCAATATGACCAGCATTACCACAATTGAAACAAATTTGTTTATTATCATTGGATTGCGTACTGTTCTTGTCAGATTTCTGGTTTTTATTATGTTTTCTAGCATTTTCACATTTGCAGGAACATGTACTAGATGGTGTAGCAAACGTGGAAGATGTAGAAGCATTCAAATCAGATTTAGCCATTTTATCAGAAACAACACCATTATTTTCAGAACTATCAGTCTAAAACAACACACAACCAGAAATAAAAACGTTAGTGTCTAAATTTATCACAGACTCGTCGCAGAATTCAACACCAAACTTAGACACGGAATTATTCGACTCAAACTTTTCAACTTCTTGCTCCCCCTGAACTACTGACTTATTTGCACTTGATGTAGAAATGTTAGTATCCAAGATTTTATCAATAGACCGTGTTGCTTGTTCAGAAGCTGACTTCCCATAAACCATGAAAGAGTTCTCTGTCAATTTCTTCTTGAGACAAAGGAATAGCAGTGCAATTATGATTGAAGGGAGGGGGGACACACTCAAATCCTAATCCTACTTTTATTTGATTACCATGAGTAATATCCTTCCATTGCATATGTCCTTCTATCATTTTTGCAACAACTTCACTTGACCCATCGAATTTGTTAAAAATAAATTCAGTATTTTCAATACGATTTTTCAGTGAGTCAAGTTCAACGGTTATAGCATCAAGCTTTCTTTTGAGATGATCATAGTTCTCGCATTTGTTATTGTAATCCTCTTGCAGTTTCTTAAAGTCCTTTGTTTTATTTTCTAATTGCGTCTTTAAAGGCTTTTGATTTTTCCTAAGTGTGTAACCCTCATATTTAAGGTCCTCGTTCTCTCTCTTGATTAATTCAACTTGGTCTCGTAAAAATTTAATGGTTTTAATACAAGACTGAGAGCAACCAAATTCACTAACCTCGGGTTTGGAAGATTCTGGAGTGGTTTGCACCATGAATGCAAACTGAATATTCATCATTGCTTCTTCAGGATCCGTCTCTGTTTCTTCTTCCACACCATTTTTGATCTGTGCAAGATGAGCATTTTCAGGTCCTGAAATATTCAGAGCCTGAACTTGGTTTTCCCAATTAAATGATTGAGCCACCATCGCCAAGTTAGCAGTCGGATTGCTTGAAGAAGATCCCTTGTTGACATATGTCACCAGCACCATGGTTCGTTTTGAGCTCTCTCTTCGATATAGCTTTGGACATTCCCTCGCAAAATGCCCAAGCTCATGGTAGTTGTAACATCTCAGTTTTCCTTTGTTGAATCCCACCTTCTTATCGGAATTCACACTCCAATTGTTGTTTCCTGTTTTCTTGGAGAATTGCTTTTCCCGGAAGACCGTCATGGCCATTTGCCAAGTAATGTCCATCTCTTCCACATCCTCAGGATGAATCTGGTCTAGGTCAGCAAATGAGAGTTCAGCAGATGAGAGTTGTGGAGAGAGTTCTCCTGCCACAAAAGCGTTGTAGCAGTTTACCAAACCAATTTCCTTTTCTTTTGAAGATGCGACTTGAGGACTGACTTCATGAGATTGAACTAGTGCAGCTGTGGATGAACCAACTTGTTGAGCTGAAGTTTGAGGTCGAGAAACTCGAATGTTTTGCATTTGAGGTGTAATGTATGAAATGGTCTGATGAGTCCCATAAGGTTGAACATGAGCAACATGAACTTGAGGAGCTTGAGGAGTAGAAAAGCTTGAGAAAGCAGTGTTGTTGGTGTTTTGAATTCCAAGATTAGCTATGGAGTATGAATTGACATGGTTAATCTCTCTTTGTTTATCATCAAGATCACCAGCCTTAATGATCACCATTATTTCAGCCAAGCTCAATCGGTTCAAGTCTTTAGTCTTGTTAATCATTGAGACATTCATATCCCAGGATTTTGGTAGAGAATTTAGCAGCTTTTTGTTTATCTCCGATCTTGTAACCATCATACCAGCAGAGCTCATTTCTGTAGTGAGTGTGATAAACCTTTGCAATTGATTTTCAAGTGTTTCTCCCAAGACATAGTTAAACATATTGAACTTCTATCACAGCATGTCTTCGCGACTCTGTTTCATGTCTTCGTTGCCTTCATAGACTTCTATCAGTGCTTCCCATAGAGCCTTTGCTGATATACACTCATGGAATCCTTGAGCAATTTCTGGAGATAATGCCATGGTAAGTGTAGCAAGTGCCTTTTCTTGTTCATCAACTCTTTCAAAATTATCATCAGTGTAGTTTTCAACTTATTTGTCAGTTCTGGTGCCATCTTCCAATGTTGTTGTGATACGGATCGGACCTCTCAAAATACTTCTTCAAATTTTAAAATCCTTCATCTTGATATATTTTTCAATTCGATATTTCCATTCAGGAAATCCTTCTGCTGACAGCAATCGAGGAATTCGAGTAGTGGTGCCCATAATAGCATCCAACTCTTGATGAGCAGTCATGCTTAACCGCACACTCTAACTGCACACCTAGCCATACATAGTAACCGTACACTCAGTTGTATACTCACTCAACCGCACACACTGGCTTCACACTCAACTGCACACACTGGCTTCACACTCAACCGCACACCTTCAAAAACTCAACTGCACACTCAAAAATACTAGATTTTTGAATGAAATCTGATTCCAAACTAGTAAAAATAATGATTAGTAGCAGTTTCTCAGTCAAAAAGTATGAATGCACTTCAAAAACCGCAATTCTTTTCAACCGCACACTCTATGATTATTCAATTTGACACTGAATTGGCTCTGATACAAATTGTAAGTCCCAGAATCTATGGATCCAAATCAGTAGTCAATGAATTGTAAGCAATCAATCAGATTGTAGAAAGAGTATAATGAGAATAACATCAAGCATGCACACATCTACTACTAATAAATGCCAGGTACACCTTGAAAAACACACATACACATACGTCACTGTTCATACATTCTTTTCTGACACACTAACACAACCCTTTTATACTACCCACAGCAGCACACCAGTGTGCAGCCGCACACACATGTACGAGCGCACACACGTGTGCAGCTGCACACACACACACACAAACTTATCCAACATAGACCACTGCACCATACTCTAGAAACCTACCAAGATCTATACAAAAGAATGCCTAGCCCAAACCACAAAAGTAAAGCCTATCAGGAAGTAGGATGCTATTACTTACATGTTTTTTTTGGTTGGGTAATGTGTAGATGCTGCTTCACACAATGTGCAACCAGACCAGATTATTTTCAAGCTCCTATATCCAATATTAGCAGACTATGATATACATTTGAGTTTCTGAAGGTAGCTTTATCTTTATCATGGGATTTGGTGAGAAGGGTAAAATGGTAAAAATTTTGAAGTTGGTACTAGTCTCTTATGTGGGGTGCCAGGCATTGGATTATTGTCACCCACAAGGAATCATGCACAGAGATGTGAAGCCTCATAATGTGATGATTGATTAAGGCCTTGTAGAATTTCATCATCCTAGAAAAGAATACAATATTCGTGTAGCTTCCAGGTAAAATTTATTTAATAATTTTAAATTTTACATTTAATTATTATCAAAATAGGCCCATGCGTAACGTGCATACAACGGCGATAAATGTTCTCTAGGGTGGTTTGCCAATGGTGACACTTCCCCTTGAGAAAATGGTCACTAGGGTTGCTGATTCACTCTACTTAGCCACTAGAGTTACTGAGGATATGATTGTTAAAAGGTTAGTCAAGTAATAATAATGATTAATGAGTTTTGTTTCGACTACTTTTTTAAACCTCAAGGGCTAGCAGTGAAATATTCTGATTTAACTTTTTTTTTTGGAAATTATTAAGTATGAAAGAGTATGAAGAGAGGGTGGTGTATCCAGCCTTAAATCGGTCAAAACTTGAAGAAACTTAAGTTATCACACCTTACTTGTCCTCTCTTTGATACATCCCACTGGGTAAGCTCACAGAATTGAAATTCACGATTCCATTCCATTCCCAAATGAATGGGATTCATTCCTATAATTTGAAGGGTTGAAGGAACTCAATTCCATTCATGTTTTCTTTTTTATTAGTAAAATACCGTAATACACTCGTTATATAGATTATGAAAATTAACAACAATTTAATTAAATGGATTGAATTCTTCAAATCTAATGTTTGAAGGATTTTACCATATATTCCTAGTGAATGGTGGAAGGATTTGAACTCCATTCATTTTTTATATCAAAGACCAAAATACCCTTATTTGTATATAATAACGAAAAGGGTTTTGCATAGGAAAGTTTATCCAATAATCACATTTTTCATTTTTGTGGGTGTAAAATTACCTTTCTAACTCATGTGCTTTAATAATAATAATTTAAATTTACTTTTATATAAAGTCTGAAACATGACGTTATAAATGTAATTAGTAACAATAATTTACTTGTTGTTGTTATTATATAATCTTCTTTTTGCTTTTGTAACAATTATATTTGGTAGTCTTCACAGAAGTTTCACCCACCAGGTATCATTTTTTCATTCAAATTTATAAAAATACTAAATGAAAAAAAAAAATTTAAAATAATGTATGACAGCAAGCTTCACATCTCTATTAAGATATTGCTTCTTTATTACTTAATAAATACAAGACTTAATATTTTACACAAGTATGGGTTGCATTGAAGCGTGGGTTCTTGGCAAAAGGTATTTTACTACATGCAAAGTGAAACAATAGTAAACAATTGACACAATACAGTAACTTTACTTATAAATAAAACTCATTATATTCATCATCAAATGTTAATTACAATTTAGTTATTACAATTTTCGGTTTATCTAATCACTAAAACTAATATCGTCAATTATCCTAATGCCCCTTGCATGCTGCAAGTGTTTAACTCTAGTCAGTCCCTTTGTAAGGGGATCGACCGGGTTGTCCTCTCACGATATCCTCTTTACCACGAGGTGTCCTTCTTCAACTTGATGTCTTATGAAGTGGTGTTCTCTGTTGATATGCCTGGATCTTCCATGATCTCTCGGTTCCTTGGTTAAGGAAACAACCCCTTCATTATCGCAGAAAATCTCCACAAACTCCTTTATGGATGGAATGACTCCAAGGTCTCCGATGAAGTTTTTCAACCATATCGCCTCCTTCGATGCATTGCTTATTGCAATGTACTCTGATTCGAACGTTAAATCAGATATAGTCTCTTGCTTGGAACTTTTCCATGTGACTGCTCCTACATTCAGGGTAAATATCCAGCTCGACTGAGAGCGAAAATTATCTATGTCGGTTTGAAAGCTTGCGTCGCTATACCATGTTACTCTCAAGTCATCACTCCCACCGAGAGTAAGGACCCAGTCCTTAATCCACGCCACAATCCAATGAGCTTTATCATGGTTCCCTTGATATCTGCTGACCATGCTCAAAGCAAAGGCCACATCAAGGCGAGTACAAGTTATAGCATACATGATCAAACCAACTTCAGAAGCATATGGTATATGACTCATTTCTGCTATTTCAGCCTCTATACTCGAACTCTGAGGCTTCCTCAGTTTGGTAATGCCTTGGATAGGTAAGCCACCTTTCTTGGAGCTCTCCATACTGAAACATTTCAACACCTTACTAAGTAGGTACTTTGACTAAGTCCTATTAGTCTTCTTGGAGTTCTCCATGCTAAATTGTTTCAACACCTTGCCTAAGTAGGTACGTTGACTAAGTCCTATTAGTCTTTTACTCCTGTCTCTCAATATCCTTATCCCTAGGATGTAAGCAGCTTCTCCGAGGTCCTTCGTAGCGAAACACTTCCCAAGCCAAGACTTAACCTCCTGCAAGGTTGGGATGTCATTTCCTATGAGCAGTATGTCATATACATACAATACCAGAAAGCTCACTATACTCCCACTAGCTTTGACATATACACATGACTCATCCTCGTTTCTCGAAAATCCGAACTCTTTGACTTTCTCATCAAAAAAAAGATTCCATCTGTGAGATGATTGTTCTAATCCATAAATGGATTTCTCAAGCTTAAAGACTCTATTAGGATACTTTGCATTGACAAAAACCTTTGGCTGACTCATGCAAACATCTTTAGCCAACTTTCCATTAAGGAAAGCAGTTTTGACATCCATTTGCCATATTTCATAGTCATGAAATGCAGTTATGGCTAGCATAACCATTATAGATTTAATCTTCGCTACAGGTGAGAAGGTCTCATCATAATCAATTCCCATAGTTTGAGTAAAGCCCTTTGTAACTAGTCGCCCTTATATGTGTGTACTTTCCCATCCATGTCGGTCTACTTCTTGAAGATCCATTTGCACCCGACTGTCTTATTACCTGGTACATTGTCAACTAAGTTCCAAACTTGATTGTCATACATGGACAGATCTCACTGTCCATAGCTTGTTTCCATTTTACAGACTCGGGGCCTGCCATGGCTTCCCTGTAGTTATTAGGTTCATCCAAATTTACCAGTGTGCTATCATTGATAAATGTATCACCTCCAGTTGTTATATGAAAACCATATAACACAGGTGGAACACTAACTCTATTGGAGCGTATAAGAGGTACGGAATCGTCAATTGGCTCAACCGGAATTTCCTCCTCAAGTTGGTCGCTAATGTTTGAGGTTCCTTCACCGCTTGACTCTTGATGCTCTTAAAGGTCAATTTTCCTCTCACCATCCCCTTGGCATATGAGTTCTCTCTCATGAAAGGCTCCTCTCCTTGCAACGAAGACAACATTGACACTCGGTCTATAGAAGAGATATCCAAAGGACTTCAACGAGTAGCCGATCAAAATACATTGCTCACTCTGAGGCTCAAGCTTGTCATGAGTCTCGCATCTTACGAAAGCCTCACAACCCCAAACTTTGATGTGGTCTAACGAGGGAACCTTCCCTGTCCACATCTCGTGAGGTGTTTTGGAAACCTTTTTGGTAGGGACTAGATTAAGGATATGGGCGACAGTCTCTAAGGCATACCCCCAGAACGAGATGGGTAACGAAGCTTGACTCATCATGGAACAAACCATGTCTACCAAGGTTCTATTGCGCCTCTCAGCCACACCATTAAGTTGTGGTGTTCTAGGTGGCGTCATTTGTGAAACAATTCCACATTCCTTAAGATAGTCAAGGAACTCGATACTAAGATACTCTCCTCCTCGGTCGGATAGCAACATCTTTATCTTCCTACACAATTGATTATCCACTTCTTGCTTAAACTCTTTGAACTTTTCAAAGGTTTCTAACTTATTCTTGATGAAGTAGATATAGCCATACCTGATGTAATCATCAGTAATAGTCATACAGAAGCGGTTAGCATCCCTTGTGGTGGTTTTGAATGATCCACACACAACAGTGTGTATGAGATCTAACATACCTTCACCCCTTTCACAAGTACCAGTGAAGGGCGACTTGGTCATCTTTCCATGTAAACAAGAATCGCAAGTTTCATCCGACTTTAAGTCGAATGACTCCAAAACTCCATCCTTTTGGAGTTGGGCTATGCGTTTCTTGTTGACATGTCCAAGACGACAATGCCACAAGCATGCATTATCCAAATCATTGGAAGAATCAATGTGTAACATATTATTTCCTAGGTTATCTAAAACATTCACAGTTTCATACACACCATTGCAAGGTAATGCTTCAAAATAAAATACACCATTGTAATAAGCCTTAATACCACCAATTTCATTATTAAAACAAAAGGTAAACCTTGTTTATAGAAACTGTGAAAGGAAATAATATTTCTCGCCATATCGGTTGAGTAACAACAGTTATTCAAATCTAAATTTAAACCATTACTAAGCAATATAGAATAAACTTCAATCTTGGTCACTAGAGACAATTTCCTACTTCCCATGATTAAGTTTATCTTCCCGCGCTCCACATCCCTACTTATTTTTTGTCCCTTTAAATCAGAACAAATGTGAAATCCATAACCTGTATCAAGGACCCAAGATTTAGCATGTGATGAGTTGTTAGATTCAATAGTGTAAATATTTGAAAAGGAGGTTTTGATCTTCCCATCCTTTATGTCCTACAAGTACTTAGGGGAGCTTCATTTCCAGTGCCATATTTCATGACAATGGAAATAATCATCATCCTTCGGATTGGAAGATGAATTAGCAGAACCAGCTTTGGTCCCACTAGAAGAGGACCCATCAAGAGACTTTCCCTTGCAGCTCTTAAATAGAGTCTTCCTCTTCTTTCCCTTTCCATGTCCTATTCCCAGAACAGGGGTAGAATTAGTAGTAGTAGGAGTAGAGACAACCGACATGCCTTTAAGGTTGCTCTCTATAGTCCTTAAAAAGCCTTGAAGCTTGCTAAGAGTGACCTCCTCCTTGTTCATATGGTAAGTCATACAGAACTAATCATAACAAGAGGGTAAAGAGTGTAGAATTATATCTATGGCCAACTCTTCATCAAAATTGACATTAAGTTTAAGCAAGCGGTCCACATATCTTTTCATTTTCTGCAAGTGGGTTGTGATGGGTTCACCATCCTTCATTTTGGTTGTCATCATGGAGGCAATGATCTCATACCTATCCTTCCAAGGACTTTGATGGTATATTTCCATCAAATCATGATACATTTCATAGGGATAGTAGTCCTCATAGGACTTCTGTAGCTCAGCAGTCATGGTAGCAATCATTAGACACGACACCTTTGTTGCATCCCTCTCATGAGTAGTGTGTTCAGCGATTTGTTCAGGAGTGGCAGTGGTTACATCAATCTCCTTAAGCTCTTTATCCTGGACATATTGTTTGTCCTCATAGTGAATAGCCATTCTAATGTTACGAATCCATTCATTGAAGTTCGATCCATAAAAAATGACCCTCCCACATAGGTTCATGAGGGAGAAAGAGCCTGAAGGAATTGGTATGGAAGCATTGTTTGGGATAGACATATGAGAAGAAAAAGAACAAAGTTTAGGTTAGATGATGATCCTTAATATTACACCTAATATGAAATATTAAGGCTAGGACCCAACAAAACATTCTACAATTGCGAAGAGGGAGGACGTAATCCAATTGTAAAATATTTGAAGGTAGGTAAATGACGATTTACCAATTTTCACCATGAAAAACAAAATATATTATTAAATTTTAATTGGTTTGAAATTCCTAGATCTTTGAGATTGATTAACTTTTCAATGGCATATTTAAATCTCAATTGTGCCCTTCAAGATTGTGTTTGGGATGCCGAGGATCACAAACAAGGTGTGAATAACCATGCAAATTAACTTGGTACACCCAATGTTACATATCACTTAATCAATGTGTTGGTTAACTACACACACTACATTATTCTATGATTAACACCAAGCTACCCATTGCCACACATTGTTAGTTCCAGATATGTGTGTCGGTTAACCACACATGCTCCACTAACGACTAAACAAGGTGCAAAGTGTAATTTCATGGATTAGCACCATTTTCACATTTTTCCTAAAGTAACTAAGATTGGGAATTTAATAAAAATTTAGTTACTTTATATTTATCATTATACTTTTAATGAGAGAGAATTAATGTCCTATCCTACCCGTTCGGCTAACGACCATCCACCGGTCAAGGAAGCGGTGGGTGAGAGTGAACACACATTAAACAACCATTTTATAGGAAGTAACCTTATACTCCCTTATAGACCGGCTTCGTGAATGACGCCTACCAACGGTAAGACTGACTAGTCTTATATATATATATATATATATATATATATATATATATATATATATATATATATATATATATATATATATATATATATATTATTGAACTTATAATATTATAAAGTATAAGGGTTGAATTTTTACATTTAAAACTCTTGGGTTTGGAATTAAAGGTTCATTGATGAGACTTTACAAATTCCAAAACTTGGGGGCGAGTTTTGAAACTTGTCAAAACTCTTCACATTCATAACTTATGAGTTTAATAGGATTTTAATGTATGAGACCTTTCATTTTCCATAGCTTGAGGACAAGTTATGGAGGTCATTAAAATCCATTTAGATTATTTTCTAACAACTAAAATTACCACTTAATTTATGATCTAACTAAACTCATAATCAAGAGAATTCCAAGTCAACAATTTGAAAGCAATTTTGTTTATCATATAAAAACAACAAATATTTTAAAACTTTGACAATTATCTTGTGGTTGGATGAGTACAAGCACTACCATATCATATAAAACATTTCGAATAATCCAAAATAGTTTGTGGTAGTGTTCCAAATCCAATCCAGGCCAAGAAACTCGAAATTCTGTTCATAGGGCCTTCAACTCGTCAAGTGCATCAACTAGACTCGACGAGTTGCTATGTTATTGAGTGGACTCGGCGAATACATCAATTAGAGGCCAAAATTTCGACTTTTTCAGCTTTGAAAAACTAATAAGGATAAAATATAATAGAAAACAATCCTAGAATCTGATAGCACTGTTGGGTTTTTGAGCACTATAACACTCCTATGGTGCACATGCAACCCTAAATGCTTTGGATCTATGTTTTCTCTAACTATACATGCATTTTGTTTTTCCAACGCATTCGACCTAGCTAGCATACAATTGAAGCTATATAATAAAAAAAACTTAGTTTGGATTCTTACCTCTAGAATAGGGTAGAGTTCTTGACATTTGAAAGCTTGAGCACCTCAAGTGTGATGCCTCTAATGGTTCACAAACACTGATATGCAAGAGGAGGCTTTAAGAGAATAAGTTATTGACTCAAAAGAGTGTGTAGCCAATTTTGGCTCATGGGGGTCTATTTATAATGTGGCAAATGTTAGGGTTAAACTTTGTTAACCCTAATGCTCCATGACTTTTCACATTCTTATGCTCTATGGGTTTAACCTCCACGGACTATCCATGGATTATCTTATTGGTTTAGCCTATAATCATGGATTATTAGCCTACATTATAAGAATCATTGATTTACATAATCAATTCCCATATATTTAATTAGTCTCTTTTGACCACAAAATTAATTCCAAATTAGTTGTTGATCAATACTAATTAAATAACTTCATATTAATATATTATACTTGTAGTATATTAATAAACCACAAATAACCTTACTCTCAAAATTTCATCCTATCAAATTGCACTGGTGAAGGCAACCAAAAAGGACCATGCTACTATCGGGTCAAGTACATCCCGATTATAGTTATGGGCTTAGACACACAATCCAACATAAGCTCCTCAAACATAAACGCTGCATCAAAACAAACAAAATAAGGGAATTAAATTTCAGAATCCTTGATATCTAAACTTCTTTCCTACCCTTTTTTAATCCATGATATTAATAGGGAATCCCCCTCTAGAATCGAGTCGCGTCTCGTGAAGAAATATTTTTTTCTTTCCAAGCGCCATCATTTTGTTTAGATTTAAGAATGAGGTGGGTTTGTTTGTCATAACTCTTAACATGAAACGAGAAGAATCGCAAGTAGAAAGATCATAGATGAAGGCCAATTCAGGTAATCCAATGTCCATATTTTTGGACTGATTCAAGCGATCAATCTAAAAGAGGATCCTCCAAACCACAGGCGTAGGTTGGATATAGGATATTTGGGTACACAACAAGAAATCACGAATAATACCATTAAATGGATAAGCTAAACCTAGAGTGAATGGGTATTCATGAAAACAATCCCATGCTAGAGGCACAAAATCAGGTTGAATGGTAGCCTCAAAAGGACGAAAAACCACATCAAAAGGGAAAACCTCGATGGCTTTCAACGATTCCATGTCTTCATTATCGAAAGAACAAACCTCGTCATAGGTTAAGATTCCTTGATCATTAAAATCATTTTTGGAAGGAATAACAATGTCAGCTCGAGAACGACTAGTTTTCTTAGCCATGACAAAGAAAATCAAAACAATGAAAGAACAAATAAAAGGAAAAAGGATTACCTTCACAATGAGATGATGACGACTTGGAAGAATAAAAAGAGGAGTTACCGAAAGCCCTCATTTATAGCTAGAAAAAGATAACAGAGATGATTTGATAATTTCTCGATTCTCTTGATAAAGATAAGACCTATCAATTAAAGACTAATTTCAAATTCCTCTTTAAATTTAACTTAAGTTATTCCTTTAATATTTATGAAACTAATCCCTATATTTTCAGGAATAAATTGGGGGCAATTGTTAGGGCTAAGATCCTTACAATATTAAGGATCATCGAATATTCATGATCCTTAGCTACCTCAGGATCCCGGCTAAGTACCGTTATTATTTTTATTAATATTTATAACGGTCATATTTTGTCTATAACTAACATGTGTGCAAAAGTAGTCAAGGGAAGACCAATTTTCAGCCAAGAATCATCTTAACTATGCTAAATACCTAGAATACTTGGTTAAATAACATTCATGAAGCCGGTCATAGAGGATCCCATAAATATCAGACATCATGTTGGCTAGATTAGACTATAAATTGACACTTGTAATTTGCACACGACACACTATTTTTTAGTCTAAGCTTACTCTACGAAATTCTTTACTCATTCTTACTAAGTTGTAATCCTCATTTTATATCAATAAAATCATCAAGACAGGTGATCATTATCACATCCCAAGGTTTTATGTCGGAGATCCTAGCAAGGGTCAAGGGCTTTTCTTGTAAACCATTGTGTCACTTTCTCTTACCATTTGCTATTACACAATCTGAACATCACAACCTCTTATTCAATTTGGCTGATAAGTACTTGTGTAATTTTTGACCAAAACAATATATTTCTAATATTTTAGTTTGATAAACTGGTTCATAAAAATTGTTTGATAAACATGGGGTTATTTGTTTGAACCATGAGAAAAACATGTTGCAATTGAAAAAAATGCAGACTTATTGATAAATTAAGAGCTTGCAAAAAATAAGCCTATAAATAACAAATATCATGAGTATTTTATATGCCTTATTAATGAACATAAACCTTTCATAAATTACGAACTTGGTCTCTAAGCTTAAAAGAAAGATGAAGTTAAATATTATAAATCACTTACTGTCTTTAGTTACTGAAAAACATGAAAAGAAGTTGTCCGCTCCCACCGTTCCTTCCTTTTTCATCCCCTCGTTTTGACGTCTTTCCACATTCTTTTTATTTTAGACTTCCGGTGATTTTCCTCAATCGAAAGGGCAATCTCCCCTTGGTCCATTTTCTCTATCATTCACACGTAGTGAACAGGTACAAATAAATGTTGGGCTTGGAAAATAGAAAAAAACGTTTTCGACATGGTTGCTACTATATGAGACCAAAAATTTTGGGGCCCTTTGGGAGGATGAGTTATTGGGCACTCGTTGATGTGGTCCACCTTTTCGGGCGACCCTACACCTGGGGGATTAAGTTTTAAAACATTAATAATTTTTTTTTGATGTATGTCTTTCCACATTCTTTTTATTTTAGACTTCCGGTGATTTCCCTCAATCGAAAGGGCAATCTCCCCTTGGTCCGCTTTCTCTATCATTCACACGTAGTGAACAGGTACAAATAAATGTTGGGCTTGGAAAATAGAAAAAAAAACGTTTTCGACATGGTTGCTACTATATGAGACTAAAAATATTGGGGCCCTTTGGGAGGATGAGTCATTGGGCACTCGTCGATGTTGTCCACCTTTTCGGGCGACCCTACAAGTCGGGGATTAATTTTTAAAACATTAATAATTTTTTTATGGTGTACCAGAGTCCAAAGTTTGACTGTAGACCTCATATGAGGAATTTTGTACTCCAATCAATAGACTTTAATTACATAGCGCTAAACATGCCCTTATAGTATGCTATATAAATTGCTATATTCTTTGGTCATAAAACTTATTATACATGTAAAAAATATGCAGTATAAGATAATAGCTTAAGAATGTAATAAAGACCACGTCCGTGGTTCAAAGTCATATGATTTGGAAAGAGCATACGATTTTGATGTTGAAGCGCTACATCGACTGAAAAGTGTTTCATGGCAAACCAAACATACTCGACACTGATAGTCGGCAAGCATCCTCTTAAGTCATAGGGAAAACATTTTTTGGATTATTTGAGTACAAGAATATCAACTTGTGTTTGTGTAATGTGTATGATTTGAAATGTCACAAGAACTATAAGGACCAAAATAGAAGTGTACAAAATTAGAAAGTTTGAAGTGATGCATGTGTGTTGTATGGTAGATATACGCAAATAGTTTTGTTTGTTTGTGTAGGCATGGAAGCCATATGCATGTGCTCCCGAGTACAAAGGATCCACAGAATGCATATGAGTCAATCTACACAAGCCCCTAGGTGTAACTTATTGTAAACGTTTTTGTCTGCTTTTAATGATCATATATTATCTTACATGTAAAAGAGTTTAATTTAGACGTCTTTAATAGAGAATTTGAATCGTGTGGGGTTCGATAACTTGTTATTATCTTAGTTAAGCATCAAATGATAAATTGTAGACTATCTTAAAACCAGGTTAGAGGTAATAATCAATTAATTATGATGGTTTATCTAGTAATATGTCGATTTAAGTTATATTTTATTATATATATGAATTCAAATGGTTACACCATCTAAAATTGATTTATTGAAAATTCATATCATTTTTTCGAAAGAGATTTTAATCATATATAATTAACACATCAAATAATTATAAAAATCAAAAAAGCTCATGACTGTTTTAGTGTAATAACATACATTGACCCAAAAATACTTTGATGCATTACCCGTTAACTATTTTTATAAAAGTTAAAAAGTGTGATAGGTCAATGTGACAAATTGTGATCCAAAACTATGTCGATGCATTATTCCACCCATATATATTATTTCATAGATTTCAAGGTTATTTTATTTCACACACAAAGGTAAACATAAATATAGAGAGGGAAAACAAACTTCCAAACCAGGGACGGGCGTAAGAATTGACAGTAGGTGTTGTCAATTTTTTTTCTATCAAACATAATATAAAAACCAAAAAGTAATTCATTACGTCTATTACAAATAAGCGATGCATTACATAAAAGTTAAAAACAAAACAACAATCTATCATCTATTACAATTTAAATTTGTCATCTTAGTGCAGACATCTTTTGAAACTATTCCATTACCTTTTCATGATCAACTTTCACAAGTGTTTCGGTCTCAACATAGCAAAGCAATGCCTTGTTCAAAAACTTATCACCAATCTTGCTGTGCAAGTCGGTCTTCAAGAGCTTCATTTTCGAAAAACATCTTTCTACACTTGCGGTTGCTACGGATAATATCAAATCCAAATTTAAAAGCTTATAAACCAAAGGATAAGACCGATGTTTCCCCGTACTAACCATTAAACGAGAAAGCTCGGAAATTCCTTTCAAAGTGGTAAAACGCTCATCTTTGATGTAAGGGTGATAAAATATTACAAGTTGTCCTTCAACATCTATCAAATCCGAATCATCAAAGTCATACTTGTAGAACTTAGCCAACTTTAACAACTTTGATTTGTCAAATTGTGAAAATGAATCACAAGGGCTCAAAGAACTCATGTATTCTAGTAATTGGGTGCTTGTTTCACTAAATTGATCTCAATATTTTGTCAGTTGCATATCCACCAACGTGTTGAAAATTTCAACCTCAAAATGAAATATACTAGTCTTTATGGTCGTATGGTTTCTCGCACTAACATAAAAATCCTGCATTTCCAGAGTAGCAATATTGTGTGTTTGACAAAAAGAGGACAACCTTCGCAAAATACTAGCAAACCCTGTGTCTCTTAAAGATTGCAATGTGTCCATTATCCCTCTAACCATCGAAGCCACTTCTAAAATGTCTAGATCTTTTTTTTTAAGTTACTTTGATAATGTACCCGTGAGGCGTAAAATGGCATACATCATATATAAGTAAAACACGAACTCATAAGATTTAAAATATGTTATGATTTTGGACGCTTGTTAGCGGTTTGCCAATGACCCTCCATCCACTTTCACAAATTCTAAAACTACAAGAACATCCGCAAACAACTTCATCAAACTTGTGAGTGTGTTGAAATGTGAACACCATCTTGTATCTTTTGCCTAAACAAGTGTAATCTCTTGATTTAACCTTCTTCCCATTTCAACTTCACCAATACAGAAGCCTTTTTTCACCCTTTCTCTTTCTTGTTCCCGTAGTAAATCTTTTCTTTTACACGACGCACAAACAACATTAACCACTAATGAAATTTGCTCAAAAAAGACACTAACACCATCATGCTTCTTTGCTACCACTACAACCACTAATTGAAGTTGGTGTGCAAAGCAATGTACATAAAAAGCTATCTCATTCTCTTGTAATATCAAAGCGTTTAAACCATTGAATTCCCCTCACATATTGTTAGACCCATCATAACCTGGTCCTCCTATCTATTAAAAAAATTTATATATATATATATATATATATATATATATATATATATATATATATATATATATATATATATATATATATATAACATAAAGGTAATTAAATTACATTAAAGTAACAAAAAAGTAAAGAATAATTTACTTGACTAAAACTCAACTTATTACTTGTACTTCATTTAAGGTGTTTTTGTGTGTCAAAGAGGATGCATCATTCATGTATGCAACTCTAATGAATCTTTCCTTCAAAAATCCATGACTATCAACATATCGCAAAACAATAGCCATTTGCTCCTTTTTTGAGACATCGCTAGATTCATCAATCAATAAAGAGAATACATCTTGACCAATCTCTTGACAAATATTCTAAAGTACTTCTTCTGTAAAACATTGCACAAGTTCGTTTTGAATTTTAGAGCAAATAATTTGATTGTTTTAGGAGCATTTTCTAAAGTATTCTTGAAAATATCTTCACTAGTCTCTCGAATGGCTTTTAGCACTTCAATGTAAAGCCCTCTATTTTCCATGTTAACCGACTCATCATTACCACGAAACGGTAAACCGGTTTTCAATTAATGTCTAACAACAATAATAGAAACATATAATCGTGCTTTATATTTAAAGTCCTCCGCTTCAGTTTGCCTCCTCAAGACTACATTAATAACTTGTTTTTCTCTCATTAAAAAGTCACACTTTTCTCTTGCTTTGTTGTGAAAACTATCAACATTACCCACATGAGTCCGAAATGCATTTTTTTATTCCAAGCATCAAAACCTTGGGAAACAAATACATCTCTCCCTCCTTTTTGTCCCATGAGGTCTCCACACACATAACAATATAAACAATATGCTTTTTTCTTTTTCACAATATATTCCAACCAATCAAAATCGTTAAACCATGAAGGAATGAAGCTTCTTAATCTATCACCTATTTTATTTTTTGGAAACTTGTGTAGCCTTATTTGACAAGGTCCTTGAAGCAAATATGTTCTTCTTACATCATCTCTTATATTTGATGCATAACATGTAATCTTTGGCCTATCCACCGGTTCCATTGGAATATCTTTCAAATCAACAATATCATTAGTTTCATTAGAGCATGGTGTTTGTAGAATTGCATTAGAAACCGAAGGGATTGATTGATTGGTGATTGGTGTTTGGGAAGATCCTTCACCACTTTCATTAGAATTAGGTCTTGGTCTTATGGTAAGAAAACCACCAGGGTAACCTACACTTCAACATTAAGCTAAATAACTTATGATTTCACCAAATAATCCAATAGCTTCAACAAAAACATACAAATTACACCAAATCAAAATTGACTTCAATAAAGACAATAAGACATAGCAATTTTATTTCACCAAATCAATCAATAAGTTAATAACATCAATAAAAACATAGCAATCTCACCAATTCAAGATAAAAACAAAGCAATTTCGATTTCAACCTAAACAAAATGGTAAAATTTCAATTTTCGAACACTTACTTGCTTCATTCGTACGTAGGGCTTGGAGTCAAATTGAACAAATGGGAATGGATTTTTGCTACTCAATCAACAAGATACTCAAGAAATTAGAAGGATTAGCAATGGAAGCATCAAGCACCAAGCAAAGTCGTCGAGGTGTGTCTGTCGTGAGTGAAGTCGTCGTGCGTGTGCGTCCCTTCCTGACTCCCTGTGTCGATGGCTCGATGTTTTTTTTGCATTTTGCTCCTGTCGATTATTGATTATTGTTTCCCATTAGGCCATTCTCCCAATTGGATCAAAAATCCCAATTATCCAAATGTCATTGGGCTATAATAGTTTTTTTTGGGATAAAACTAATAAGCTTTTTTGACTGCCAGTTGATAAGTCTAAGTTATAAATATATTTTGGGCTTGGTTGATCCAATAGAGTGACAATTTTTTTATGTAGTTGCCAGTTTTTTTACATAGTTGCCGGCTTTTTTTACGTAGTGGCATAATAGGTAGAAATTTTTTTACTACATACACAGAAACTAGATATTGCCAGTGCCACACCGGGCACCTAGTCAAACTGTCCTTGTTCCAAACATATATGAAGATAAAATATAGATCCCGGGAATAAAAGAATATATGTGATTTTCTTTACTCCTAGGCCATAAACAAACCGAATGTTTAATTAGTGAACCATTCAATGAAATATTTGTTTATATTTGTTTATTCAATAAATAAAGAAACTTGAACAAAAATTTATGGTCGTTTACAAACCAAGACAAACAATGATGTTTTCCTTCATTTATATTCATGAACATTCATTAATGTTCGTTCGATTAAGTTTGTTTATGCTCAGCTACTATATTACATTATATATAATATAAAATTTTGATGAGAGTGAAAATGGAGCCTCTTATCGTGATTTAAGTTCTACAACTTCTAGATTTCATAAAAATATTAAAAGTAACATTGCTAAGTACGATTATCATGTTAGAAGTATCAATGATAAACATTTATGATTATTGATTTGGATGTAAAGTGTGTCTGTATATGTTCATTTAACACCTTATCAAACATAAACGAATGAACACGAATAAAGTAATTAGTTAAAAGAATGAGCATAAACAATAAATCTCTATTTATATGTGCATGTTCGTTCGCTTATTTGTTCGATTAAGTTTATCAAACGAATATTAATATGCTCTTGCTCGTGTTCATTCAGTTCATTTACTTCCGTACTCGCCTTCCAGTTGGAATTTAAAGATTATAAACACCCAAATTGTCAACTATGAAGAAATATGTTTGGTCCAAGAGCCTTAGTGAAAATTTTGATGACTTAATTAATAGTGTCAATCTTAACAGTTGCAATCTCTTTGGATTCAATCAACTCACGAGCAAAATTAAAACTCATCTCAACGCATTTGGTTTCCTCGTGTAACACAAGATTGTTAGCAATATGACAATCTGCATTATTATCATAATAGATTGAAGTATGATCATTTGGTGTCACGTCAATGTAACGTAAAAGCCACCTCAACCACTAGGGTTGCTCATTTTTTGATAAAACCGAACTGTCCAATTGAACAATTTGATTTGAATATGTAGATTTTTTGATTGGTTTTTAGTAAACCCAAATTATTATTATTTTAGATATCATATCAAGAGGGTAGTACACCTTATCATCTGATGTTCTTTCCAAATTATCTATTTATCATGTTACAAAATGTTCGAAAGTATTCACTCGCCTCATTTTTATGTTTTGTTCAGAAAGACCCTGTTAATGTCATTCTATGCAATTTATATTAGTATTTTGTGTTGCTTTGCATCATATTATACGCATTTGTGTTTGCATTAGTTTAAATAATGGTTAGCTCTTGAATTTCACCATAATGTTTGTATTGCTCATGTTTTGATGACTATTTCACGTAATTTGAAGTGAAGTAAGACATTAGAGGCTTCTTGATCCAGCTAGTAACCTTTTACGAGCTTAATTGGAGCCAAAATGTTGAAAAGGAGCAAACATGGGTCGTGTCTCGCAGATACTAGCCGTGTTCCACTTACGAAGAATTTTTGATGCATTTTTCAAGCCTAAAAGTTGCATCAACCAAACATAGCCCTTTGTTTGGTGGTATGTCCATATTACCTCCTCATGTTTCTCCTTTGAGTCTTTTCTCTGATTTTCTCTAATTTTTCTTATGTTTCAAGTTGCGCCTAGCAAACTTATGTCTGGCCACCCAAACACGGTCTGTGTTTAAAAAAAACTTTTGAAAATAGCAATGTACTTTATTAAAAGTTAGGTAGGAGTATTTTCCGAATTTTTACTTTTTTTTGCACTTTCGGAAAATTCGGCCGTGTCAGCCTATAATACTTATTTAACCCTATAAGTTACCTATAAATACCCCTCCTAGCTTCCAACTCTAGAAAAACTTCCATCATACAAGTTCCAGAGCCTTTACATGGGATTTTTCAGCCATTTCTGACATTTTCTGGTAGTTTATGAAGATCTGAAGATCACGACTCAACTAGTACATTTAGTTTATTTATTTTTAATATCTAGTTTCTTAGTTAATGTTTTAGATGTTTTTAATCATGTCTAGCTAAAAACCATAGTTTTCAGTTCTACAAACACTCAAACTTTTTATATAATTGAACATCAGAATTGGTTTTTACTTTGTGATTCAATCTAGTAGCTTCAGTTTTATGCTTAATAAATGTTTTATTTTTAATTATCTTTTAGATTGATCACCCAATTTAGGATTGAATCATTCTAGTTAATCTGTTATTGAAATTCGTAATTATTTTAATCAACTAGTAAGAAGTAACAAGTAACAAATCGGTTCCCTTTTGAGATTTTATTATGTTATAAAATGAAAATTATATAATTTTATGCTTTCGAGCTAGTGTGAAGTATTGAATATTGTGGAGAATTTTACAAGGTTCATAACGCTGCTTTTCTGATTTGATTAAGATCTTGTTTAATTAAGTTAGTGAAAAATTAATATTAATTAAATATCTTGTTTTGATTAATTAATTTGATAAAAGAGAACTTATTAGAGTTTATTAGTGGCTTTTAGTACTAGCTTAGATAGAACACATTTTAAATAACCAAATATGGATTAATTGCATAATTAAGAGAGTCATAACAGAACTGAAACACTCTCTATTATTGAATTTTATTAAGTTTATTTTCATTGCTATATTTAGTTTTAATTCTAACCCCCTCCCCCTTTATATTTTTTACTAGAATGTGCCTTACACAAATAGGCATTAACCCTTTGGTTGCGTCCCTTATTATTTCACACTGCTTCCTTGTGCTATCATTTTAGTGCAACAAAGGAGTGATGTTTTATCTGTTTAAACGCAAAAGACATGTTTAAAAAACCCAGACCACATGACTAAAGTTTTTGAAAAATTTCAAAAATTATTGTGCTCTAGAAAAAGTTAAGAATCAATAACTTCCCAAAATATCATAATGTATTAATGTGAAAACAAATGTTTGTTCTATTGAACTATCTGAAAATTATAATCAAGCTTTCTTAGCCTTTACACAGGAATCACAAAACTTGTTTTCTGTAATGTTTATATGTTTTCATAGGAAGTTGACGTCACAAAGATTTTTCTCCAAATATTGAATCAGCCTTTTATGTCATATCCATTCATCCTTTGAGCTTATCATCACCATCCCCTTATTTGTTTTTGTGTAAATGTATTGAAGACCATTGTCTCACTTAACCATACCAATAATCTCCTTGAATGCAAGTCTTGTAAGACACTAAAATCTAGGGAAAATGTTACTTCATAGTGTAACATCCCAAAAACATGGTCTGGAAATTTCATTTTTAATTTAAATAAAATATTACTCCAACATTATCCATACATCCCAAATAAAACAAGTGTGTCAAATATCATAAAATCAGAGTGAGATATCAAGCGCAGAATCCATGTGGTGTGTTGAATGCAGACAACTCGAGCTCTTCCCCCTACAACTGGAAGTACCTAAAATATAAATTGAAAATTGTAAGCACAAAGCTTAGTGAATTCCCAAAAATACCCCATACTATACATAACAAATCACATACTGTGTCCCCGCCCGGCATCGTGCCCCGCCCGACATCGAGCCCCACTCGGTTTACAGATTTGTTATTCTCATGCCTCACCTGTCACTGGGCCTCGCCCGCTATACACATACAATCTATATCACATAATCATGCTAACACATATAATGATCATAAACACTAACATATGTTTCAGTCCTCAGTCCTCGCCTGGCATCGAGCCTCACCTGATATACATAACAACATATAACACATGCAAGGGTCACGCAGACTCCTAGTATCCTAGCATTATCAACAAGGGTCAGCATTAGTGCCTTAGACCCGCTGAAATCAGTGAGGAAACTCACCTCGAATCCTGAATCTCACTGAAAGAAATCCCTAGTTGCTGCCATAACAACTCCCCTAGCTATTAGTACAAAGTAACACCCAATTAACAATTGGGTTCCAATCTATGGCCAATAATCCGTACTTGGGGTAAAATGGCCATTTTACCCCTGGCATAGCTTAACCCAAAACTAAGGCCCAAATCCACAATCTTAAAGGTCCATAACCAGAAAGTCATCCAAGGCCCACTTATGGCCTAATTTTCCAAATTACGCCCAAAACCGTGCTATGGGCCTTACCTTAAAGCCCAATAATTTTCCTTATCCCATAAGCTTGATTTTAGATGGCCCAATAAGTCCCAAAGAAACAAGGTCTAAAGGAGTATCCCAACTGAGGCCCAAAAGGTGCAAAGCCCAAACTGACTAAGCACGCAGGGCGTACTCAGTTTTACGCTAAACGTACTCGCTTCATGGCTTGTACACTGCGCGTACTATCTTGTACACCAACATACTCCTTCATTAATCCATTTCTTCCATTAAGCTAATGCTTAAGTCTAACGGTCCAGAACATAGATTAGAGTCCCAAAGAGTATCTTCAACCATAAAGTCACTGACTTGGTGACTTCGCATGCCCGAAAGATCCCGCCTTTGATTTCTAGCATTCTAATTTCATAAAAATGGCCATAAGTCTTGCATGGATGGATCTAAGCTTCAAAGATGAAAACTTTATGACTCTAGGACCAAAATAATACCAAGAGTGGCAACTATAAGCTCCAAAAATGATATTAAACCATAAGATCTCCTCAATGGGACTAAAAGGGTCCAAAACTCAAAGTAAAAGAGATCTAAGATTCTAAAGAGCAATGTAAGAGCTTTATACTTCTAAAGAGTGCTAAATGATGAAGATAACCTGGATCTATAAGCTCCCAATCTTCCAATGAAGCTTCAAGATGATCTCCTTCCTTCAAAACACAAAAAATACACCCAAAAGAGCTTTTACGCTCAAGAACACTCAACTATGGAGTTAGGGTTTCAAGTATAGGGCTAGGAGGACAAGGAGGGTGAGTAAAAATGAGGGTTTTATATTCATAAGGATGATTACATAGTGTCCAACCCCGGAAATTAGGGTTTTCAAAAGTCCTTACATACGCCCCGCATACACTTCTATATGCCCAACGTACACCTCCGAATCCACGATCACACCTTTGGATGAGTACGCTAAGTGTACATTGTGGTACCCCCGCGTACAACTCAAGGACTAAATTGGAAAAATTACGTAATGTAAGGGAAAAAGAAAAAATTCCCAAGGTTCAAGTGTTACAATTCTCCCCCACTTAAATCAGACTTTTTCCTTGAAGTCCACTACCCTGAACATCTCTGGATAATGCTCTCTCATCTCATCATCGGGCTCCTAAGTCCACTCTGACCCCTTGTGGTGCAACCACTACGCCTTCACTAGCTCTTTTGCCAACTCTGATCTGTCTAGAGCCTGCTCTGAACCTGCTGGATCAGCTCAGTGGTTTTGAGTACGAACTCAATACTCCCCATGACTCGTTGCCTGACCTCACCCCAACAAATAGGGGTCCTGCATTTCCTCCTGTTGAGCATCTCAAAAGGAGGTCGATCAATGCTAGCGTGATAACTAGTTTTATTTGAAAATTCCTCTACCGAAAGATACATATCCCAACTCCCATCAATCTCCAACACGCATGCACGCATCATATCCTCAAGAGTCTAAATAGTCTGCTCACTCTGACCATCAGTCTGCGGATGAAATGTTGTACTAAAATTGAGATAAGTGCCCAACTCTTCATGAAACCGCTTCCAAAGTCTGGAAGTAAAGCGAACATCCCTGTCTGAAACCACCGATACTGGCACCCAATGATGTTCCATCACCTCCCTGATATAAATCTCGACCAACTTCTCTACATAAATACTCTCCTGAATCACAATGAAATGCACGCTCTTGGTTGATCGATCCACAATGACCTAAATTGAATCTACTATGTGCACATTCCTAGGAAGCTTTGTGATAAAATCCATAGTGATGTCCTCCCATTTCCATACGGGAATCTCCAAAAATTTCATCTTTCCATGAGATCACTGATGCTCAGCCTTGACTTTCTTGCAAGTAAGGCTCTGCTCGACATACCATGCAAAAATCCCGCTTCATGTAAAGCCACCAACAATCAGTACGCAGATCCCTATACATCTTCGTCGCCTTGGGATGAATGGAGAACCTCGACTTGTAGGCCTCCTCCATCAAAACCTGGCGTACACCACCCAATACAACACCCAAACCCACTGATGCAGAGTCAAAAATCCGCGGTTACCATCGAAGGAAGTCACTTGAGCCACAATGTTCTCACTCTTTCGGTGCTCTTCCTTCATAGCCTCTGCCTGAGCCTCACGAATCTGCTCCAACAATGGAGCAATCATGGTTATCCTCAAACATACATATCTAATCGAAGTGGCGACCACCTTGCGGAAGAGAGCATCGGGCACCACATTGGCCTTCCCCGGGTGATAAAGGTTCTCACAATCACAATCCTTCACCACATCCAACCATCGATGCTACCTCATGTTCATATTATGTTGATCCATTAGATACCTCAAGCTCTTATGATCCATGTAAATAACACAAGGAATCTCATAGACGTAATGCCGCCAAATTTTTAGGGCGAAAACAATGGCCCCCAACTCCAAATCATGTGTCGAATAATTCACCTCATGAGGCTTCAGCTGCCTTCAAGCGTAAGCAATCACACGACCCCATTGCATCAATATTTCCCCCAGGCTGGAGATCGAAGCATCACAATAAACCACAGAGTCATCAACACCCTCCAGCAGGGTCGGAATCGGCACCTCACACAACCGCTATCTAAGAGTCTCAAAAGCTACCTGCTACTCAGGTTCCCAACAAAATGTCATTGACTTCTTGGTCAGTCGGTTCAAGGGAGCAACGATCTTGGAGAAATTCTAGATGAATCTCAGATAATAACCAACCAGACCAAGAAAACTCCGAATCTTGGATGGATACCTTGAAACATTCCACTACATCACGGCCTCGACCTTGGCCGAATTGACCTGAATACCTTTTTGGTTGAAAAGGTGCCCCAGAAATTGTACCTCTCGCAACCAGAACTCGCACTTGGAGAACTTTGCAGAAAGTCTCTCCCTCCTCAATGTCTCCAGCAATTCCCTCAAGTGCTCCTCATGATCCATCATCGATTTTTACATGCGGTTCATGAGATCCATGAACGCGGATGGAGCATTGGTGAGCTTAAAAGGCATCACCACGAACTCATAATGACCATATCAAGTCCGGAAAGTTGTCTTCTGCACGTCCTCATCCCTAAACCGCATATGATGGTAACCCAATCGAAAATCAATATTGGAGAACCAAGATGCACCGTAAACTTGGCCGAAAATATCATAAATCCTCGAGAGGGGATAACCCTGATGGCTGAAAATATCATCAATCTTGCTTGCTAAATAACCGGAGAGAACAACCTCAATGAACCCTCGCAAATCGGACCGTCCTATCATCAACAATCTCAACGTCAAGAGGAAAAACCAGCTCCCCCGGAGCTCCAACAAATCTCTTGCTAAGCGCAATCGAGACAAAGGATCGAGTATCCCCCGAATCAAACAATACCAAAGCAGAGATATCGTTCACAAGGAACGATCCTAAAATGCAACACATAAACATAAGCAATCAATTCAATATAAATAAAGAGATTAGGAGAAGATACATACCCGTCACAACATCGGGAGCTACACGGGCCTCCTCTGCCGTCAGCTGGATAACCCTTCTCTTCGCCGTAGGTGCATCAACCCGGCCCTGGCGGCCGTCATTAACCCGAAGAGTCGCAGGAGAAGGTGCTAACACCGGTCCTGCTACAGCCAAACACGGGCATTAGGCCTTCTTGTGGACCATTTGATTGCAATGAAAGCAATTCAGGTCTGATCCCTAGGTGGTGGTAGCAGTACAATCCCTGTTACAATGACCCATCCGACGGCACTTAAAGCAGCAAGAACCACCACCTCTCCTACACGGTCCCTCGTGTGCCCTGCCACATTTTCCAAAGCGGCTACAACCCTAATGGCCCTCTCGATCAGGAATCCAATACCTTGGACCTCTTTCCTAAACCCCTTGATGTCTAAACCTCAATTGGCTTCCACTTCCTCTCCATCTCCATGTCAATCTCCTTCTCCCTAGATCGAGCTATCATATCCTCCAGCATGTTGCAGTTAGATTGGCTCACAAACTGTCGAATGTCGCTCCTCAACATCTCATGATATCGGGCCTTGTTCATCTCCTCGCCGCCACATACTATAGAAACAAAAGTTCCCTCTCTCTAAACATTACGGTGATCTCATCCACCGTCTCCGAAGTCTAGCGGAGATCCTGGAAATATCGTGCCAACTGCTGCACCTCAATCACTGGTGCAAACTCAACTCGGGACCGAGTCAAAAAGTCATCCCATTCCATCACATCAACCGCATCATCACCCAGTTCACGCCCTACCTCCTCCTACCAGTCTTACACCTTATCGTTCAAAAGGAAGGAAGCTAATCTGACCTTGTCCCCCCTCAGGGCAGTGACTGGTGCAGAAAGATTTAGCAACCTCTGCTAACCAACACCTGCTAGCAATGGGGTCCTTCGCCCCATGATAATCCGAAGCTCCACAATCCCGGAACTCCATGAATGCCAAAGATCGAGCTCCTGCTAGTTCTATCATCTCATAATGAAAGAAGCTCAATCTCATCCAAAACCACCAAGATACCCTCCTTGACCGAGCCGAAGATCACAAGAGTCCGATCGAAAGGTGCCCAACTCTAGATCCTGAGCCTAAACCTTCACGGGCACTAGAACTGCCAATAGGTCTGACCTGTACTACTACCATACTGAAAATAGACCATATAAACCATCAGAACACAGACACCAAAATACATATCGAAGGAATCAGAACTCTACAAGATCCCTGATTTAGTCACAACTCTCCTTGAATCGAGTACAAATCCTCCGCTTCCAGTATACGGGTCGATACTAGCTTCCACATCTATTCGTACTTTCCTCAAGAATTCCTCTGACTCAACAAAGTCACTCTAAAACCATACAACCTTCCCTCACAAATAAGGCTCCAAGCACTAGATCTCATCCTAGGTTTTCCTAGGGCAAACTCCATACCACTCTCCGCCATCAACTGCAAAAGGAACTCCCGCTAACTTCCTCTAACTAGCTCACGAATACAACTACATATCACTATAACTTGATAATTCTTCAAATGAGAGGTCTCACACTACAACGGTTGGACTCAAACAAGAGCTGTGTAATACAGTTAAAACCTAACCCTCTAAAACTCTTTATTTCCCATAATATGTAATTTAGCATATTTGTTTACTAGTTAGAACTCCTAAATGTAAAAAGCAAGAAGCATTCAAGCATCAAGAATTCAGAACCAAGCATAACCTAAACAGGCCATTCTATCACTGATTGATCAAAACTAGCATGCAAGTCTACAAGCTCTTATAACAGGCATACAAAGGCATATCTGATGGGTTTTAGTATACTACAACATTATATGGTGCACATACAACCCTAAATATTTTTGGATCTATGTTTTCTCTAATTTTACATGCAATATTGTTTCCAGAGCATTAAGCCTACAACTAGCATGGAAATGACATAATCAACATAAAAGAGTGTTATAGAATTACCTCTTTGTTGTAGCTTGTAGAACTTTTTGAGTTTGGCCTTTAAGAACTTAGTGCCCTAAGTGTTGCCCCTCAAATGGAATCACAACACACCTAGAACAAAGTAGACTTTTAAGAGAAGATTTCTTGCACCAAAACCGGCTCAATGATCTCCAAGAACACTAGTGTGTCTTGTAGCCAATTTTTGATGCTAAAGGGCTTCTTATATAGTGTGGCAAGATTAGGGTTACACCATGTAAACGGTAAAGTGCATGACCTTCCATATTCCTTAGGCTCCCAAGGTTTAAACCTCCATGGATCATCCATGGGTTGTCATATGGGTTTAGCCTAACCTAAAGAATCATGGATCATTGGCCCACACCATAAGAATGAATGATTTACCAAATCAATCCCCATATATTTAATTAGTCTCTTTTGATCACAAAATTAATTCCAAATTAATTCGTGATCAATACTAATTAAATCATATAATTTCATATTAATATATTAGAACTTCTAATATATTAACAAATCATAAATAACCTATTCTCAAAAGTCCATCCTATCAAACTTTCCTGGTTATATGCAACCCAAATGGACCATGCTACTCTCGGGTCAAGTACATACCAATTATAGTTATAGGCTTAGACACCTAATCTAACAGTCTCCCACTTCGATAAGTCTAATAACTATTATTGCAAGTACGACCCTACAACCCGACTAGCAATCGTATCTCTTAAAAGCCGTTGTCGAACTCTGACCTAGTCAATGACGCGTCCATTAGATAGGGGATCATATATTCCTCCATTCTAGATATCATATTGACTGAGACATGGATTTTAATCATTCTCTCTGTCGATCTGTGGTTTCCCGATTTCCGATTTATGAAAACCGACTAATTGAACAAATTAAATCAGTTCAGGCTTGGCCAAGCACTTAGGGATGTCATCAGTAAATCATCGAAAGGCCCATACATATCGCTTTTATTCACATGTAGTAAAAGGAAAGGATAAACTTCGACCCAAATACTTGCTTGTACTTACTCATCAAATTACACACAACAATATGTTTTATAACACCAAGTTACTGGTGCGTTTACATACTTCAATGTGCAACCAACTTGCAACTACAAATCACATGTCTCTGTTTGAAGAATATAAGATATTATCGTCTCACAATCACTCATGATAAAGTCCATGAAGTGATTCAGATGAACGTGGGTTGAATCCAATAATCGAATCTTATTCCAGGAGTACTCATGAACACTGTAGCCAACTTGTGTTATGACTAAAAACCCTCTACAGACCTATTCATCACAGTCTTGCCTCAACACCTACTTCCAATGTATGATCGACTGTGGATTGTTTGAATAACTTAGTTATTTGGGAAGTTAAAACATGCAAAGTAAAACACAAGAATAATACTAATCCTATATGGCCCCAAAACTTTTGAGTCCCATATTGATTACTCATTATTCATTGTATAATGTTTCGAATAATCAACTTAATACTTGAATTAAAACAATAGTTGTCCCATGCTCCAAGCATGCACACTATGTTTATCTATGATCCTTACTTTATGAAATAGATCAATTGACAACATTTCATGCTCATTTCATAATTCCAAATCCTTATTGTAAGTGTAAGAATTCCAAATTCTTGTCACTGCTAAACTAACATGCAATGAAGCCTTTGTAATGTCATGGTACCAAAATTCACAGAGACTTTCCACTGGAGATTGATAACAAAACAATTCCAAGGAAGCGAAGTCTCAAATTCAAAGTACATTCCTTTGAATATCCTTCTTGCATAAAAGTTTCTAACTTTCTCATGTATTCTTAATCACCAACTCCAAATGTGGAAACATTCCATATCTTGCCATATGACAACTCATTATTAATAGAATCCAGTCTATTCATAACAGTGTCAAATATGTTTCATCCATTATTATACATCCAACTGTCTTGAAGCGACCAATCATTAGCAAACCTTAGATTGTCCTTAACAGTTGTTTAAGCACTTCAATCATACCCGGTTCTATTCCTTTTTCCCTCTTAATGCCCTAGGCATTTGGAAAATTTTGAACACAAGAATCTTATAGCATACACAATTGATCCTATACCCAAAGCATATTGGATGCGATTCATAATGTCTAACATAAAGACACAGTACTTCATCAGTCTTTTTCTATAATATTAAAGGAGTAAATTACTGAAATCATCCCTATGGTTTGGCCAAAATTGCATGTTTGGTCCCTAACTTTTTTTTTGCACTCGGATTGTCCCTATGGTTTAATTTTGTTGTGTTTTTTGTCTCTATGGTTTGGTCAAAATTGCACGTTTGGTCCCTACCTTTATGTATGTAAGGAACGAAAAATGCAACAAAATCAAACCACAGAGACGATCTGAGTGCAAAAAAAAGTTAGGGACTAAACGTGCAATTCTGACCAAACCATAGGGACGATTTTAGTAATTTACTCATATTTTTATTTGCCATGTTCTCAAAATTTTGATTATGAAGAGGGATGTCGTAATCATAATCAAATTTTGAGAACACAGTTAACATTTCCATATATAGAATTTCCTTATGTTGAATCATTCCAACATATCATTCATATATATGTGACTAAATTTGAATAAAAACTCAATCTAAGATTTTAGATTTGAAATGAAGTATGAATTCGTCTCCCTTAATTATAGCAAAACACTTTTTCAAACCCTGCATCTTTGCAAAGTGAAACTTTTGTTTCCTATAATTAACATTGCTAACTTGCAACACTTTCCATAATAATTATGCTCTCACTAGC
Source organism: Lactuca serriola (assembly GCF_051521515.1). Classification (NCBI taxonomy): domain Eukaryota; kingdom Viridiplantae; phylum Streptophyta; class Magnoliopsida; order Asterales; family Asteraceae; genus Lactuca; species Lactuca serriola. The sequence goes on along the minus strand of NC_136411.1, from coordinate 162,193,376 downwards.
CTAATAATAATTATCTTACTAGCATAACGCTTATGCTTTCACTAGCTTTGACATGTATTTCGAAATCAGCTGGACTTCTAGAAATCAATTCTTATTGACTTTCTTACCAAAGTTCAGATTTCTGATATGAGATGCTTCGATAAGACTTTATCTAGGCTTCTCACATTCATACACCTTTCCTTAGATAGCTCACATATGTGTTTTAATAATTTTAGAACTTATAGAAATAAGTCTCAAATGTTTAGACCTTTGCCATTTCTCACAAGTTGAACTATGAAGAGGGATGTCGTAATCATAATTGAATTTTAAGAATGCAAATAAAACAATTGCTATCTCCTTAAAATTTACTTAGTGAAAGCGTTTCCTCACAATCATTTTCATGAATTGGGTAGAAACCTGATGACACTTAGATTTTTATGGTGTATGTGTTCCTATCCATGTGAATTTGTTAAAACCATAATCACAAGATAAGGTTAGTGACAAATCCAAATTCATATGGACTGAACTTGTTCAATCTTAATTTCTTGCCACCTGGCAGCTCAAGGGCCTACCATTGCTCCAAGGTTGTTATGCAAACAACTGAGAACTCATAGAACTCACTTGCATAGTCAACTTTAACTGGAATGGACACAGAAATAAGAATATGTCAAAGTGATAGGTTACAACCTCAATTCGTGTGCTAGTGATAGGTTTATTCTAGATTAGTTCTTGAAACTTCTCAAGATCTTTAAGACTCCCACTTACCTAGTGACATATAAGATTCACTTTGTCAAGGAACATTACTTGAAAAACAAATATTCAAGAGTTAGTGCAGATTCTTATCAAGATAAACACTTCACACAATTGGTCTTAGTTGGTATTTGTTTTATCCAAAACATCACAACTTACCAATTTCAAATGTACAAGAGTAGAAAACATTTCACAGTACATTTGATGAGTGTTATAAACCTTCTTAATTTAGTGTCACACAAGGTACAAGCTTGGAGTATGACTCTAAGACTTGTTTTTGGAATGAAGCATGACTCATCTTCTAGATTTAACCCTTTCAACAATTCACGATTCATCTTCTTAGCCATACAAATGCACTCAGATATCCTTAGAGGATCACTTGTGACATGGTTTTCATAATCATTAAGATGATCATAAAACACGATACCCAAGTACTCTCCCATCTTTTCAGATTGGAGAAACTTCTATCTTTCAGTCTAATTTGATTCTTCTCATTCATTCTGCCATACATTGAACTTTTCCAATTTTCAGAATTATACTTAAACTTGTAAGCATAACCATATTCACTTAACCTTAGTAAACCATGATGAATAGTCTTATCGTTCTTTGTGGTGGACCTGGCCAGTGCACACCTAGTGTACCCAATCCCGTAGTCCTTCACTTGACTCACATAACATGTAAACAAGGAATTGGTCTTAATTTACCAAAGATGGAAATTCTCATTCATCACACAATACAAGTTGCATGATTCCAAGGAGAATCTTTCCTTATTTGTCAAATTCTCGACACTACCACAAACGAAAGAATCAATTTCATATTGCTAACATAGAAACATAAAAACATCAATTTTCACAAACTCCTTTGCAAGGAGATATAATAAAATAAAACAAAATTTTATTTATTTATAAAATACGGAAAAAGATTTTCTTACAATGCAATTACAAATGAAAGCTATGTTATTACAAATTTCTAAGCAATGTATCAGAACTCTTAAGCAGCAACTCAAAAATCCGATCATCGAACCACGTGATTGAAATCCATCTTCGCGACCAGATTCATCCTACTCATCTTTTAAGCTTCCTTTGATTCTACAAAACATCAAAATGTAATTCTATAACACTATAAATTTTCAAATAAAATTTTCATTTAAAATCGCATAATTCGCATAACACATTTCAAAAAAAATCTAATTTATTTAATTTACAAATTGCAACTCCATAATTGTTAGATTTAAAATCCAGGATCCTCAAAACATAAGTCTTTCACTGGTGTGTACAATCAAGCTGGTGCCTTCCCGCGATCCTGAGAAAAACCTAATTAACACATAACACATAACACGGTAAGCATGAAGCTTAGTAAGTTCCCCAAAATGCCACACATATCTCCTTAGCCAATCGAGGCTATAACACAGTAAGACCCTCCGGTCAATGTGTCTCAGTGGGACCCTGCGGTCCCATAACTCAGGTGGACCCTCCAGTCCTAACTCAGTAAGCACAGAATAATACACAACATAAATCACATAGACATAATGCAGGATATCTCAGTACTCAATATAAACACATAAGACATCTCAATTACACAAATATACCACTAATGGTAAGTATAGTGAGAAGACTCACCTCGACAGCAAGCAAACAACCTCGCACTGGAATCTCGAACTACCCACCCCCTAACACATAGGGTAATTATCTCAATAAATACTCGATTCTCGACGCTAAGTAAACCAAAGGTTATTCTTCTTCTTTCTCACTCTTGAAGTGGGTAAAAGACCATTTTACCCCTCCATGATCTCCATTACTCATGTTTGACCAAACCCTAAAGTCAACATAAGTCAACTCAAGTCAACAGTCCATGTTTGACCCGACTCGCCGAGTGCACCTATGTGACTCGTTCAGTCCACTCTTTTCCTCAGAAGTCTCGGAAAGGTCCAGCTTAGCTCGTTGAGTTGACCCGCAACTCACCGAGTTATCGCTTGATCAAGCTCATCGAGAAAAATCCTAACCGACTCATCGAGTCGGCTAATCGACTCGGCGAGTCCATGCAAACTCAATCCTCTTTCGGATGATTCTAAGCAGATCTACAACCCTACACCCCGGATCTATCCTCCTAAGGCTCGAATAGCACGTAAAGCTGCAAGCTTTACATTCATGCGTAGTATATAAGGCTCATAATGCCAATACATGCTCCAATAAGGGCTAGATACACAAGATCTTGCCTCCAGCTCAATAAAGCTCGAGTCTTTGGACTCACAAGGCCACCTATAGTCCAGATTTGAGGTTCCAACCTCAAGCCATACCCAATTGACTCCATGACACAAGATGGACGGGAGAAAGCCCTCAAAACTCCCTAAAACACTATCTCATAAGTAAATGGTCAGGTTAGCATCTTTTTACCTCCAACAGAAGTAAAACACTGAAGAATCTCTCAATCCAAAAGCGTCCTTTTGATCCAAGATTTGATGCTCTCCACTTCTTCCTCCAAAATGTCACAACATGCCCAAAATTATGTCTCTTCTCTCTTTTAGCTCCCTCTAAGCGATTAGGGTTTCTCTCTGTAAGTAAGGAGGTTGGTGAGGCGGCTTAACGTCCTTTAAATAGGATCCATCCCCGAGAATCTAGGGTTTCACTGCCCAGCACCTACTCAGGGATTCGGCTCTCAGACTTGTCAACTCCATTCATTAAACTCATGCGGATACTCGAGTCGACTCAACGAGTTGGACTCACAACTCGTCGAGTTGCTCCATAAATCTTAGAACTAACCTCACTGCAATATGCCTGGAAATTCGGATGTTACAATTCTCCCCAACTTGAATTAGATTTCGCCGTCGAAATCGCTCTTCCACACATAGATCGAACCCAAAACCCAAAAGATACCATCGAAAGGATCTCATCCCACACGGCTAACTTCCTTCGTGGACACCTGATACCAAACAAGAACTCCCAAACCCGGAAGAGGACATGCTCTTCTGCCGCTATGACACCCCTTCTGACTCTCCAGAATCCGGAAACTCTAGTGGCCTATCTCACTACCAGACCACCCTCTCAAGTTATCACCATGTTATTCGCTCGTCGAATAATAGACCCTGATAACTCACTGCCCATATGATTCTCTCGTTGTGACTGATAGAAACAAGTCAAAGCCCAAAAATTGGCTACCAATCACTCATACCAGACATAATAAACGATCCATATCACACTCTAAGGAACGAAAGGGTCAGATTACACCAGAGACCCATCTGATGTAGCGCAATCGAAACCCATCTGAAAAAAGAACTCTCAATAAGAAAATGATCATACTTGCTTAGAATTGTCCTTTGACATCTAACAATCATAAGCCCCAACTCCCTCTCGGATATCCCTTTCAACACTGAGCACCAGGTCAACTCTCGACCCCAAAGTTGAACCTCCAAAGGTTATCCATTGCTTCCCCAAAACGTCTCACTAATTTCCTTCTCACAACAACTATCCTGGCCCATTGTGACATACAAGTCACGAAGTTTGCTCTACCCGAAGCTAATGCTACAATCCCAACTGAAATCGTCTCACCCTCGACCTATGTAGTCTACTACTCATTAGTTCCACGCGTCTCGTGGTCCTTCCCATACAAATGAACTGACCCACTTAGGTCTAAGGCATCAGGTGACACACAATACCCCTAAAAATGAAACCCATCTCTGAATCTAGAATTCATTCGCCTGCTCAATACACCAACAAAGCCAAACTCAAACTCGAGAGTCTAGTCTGACACAGAATTGGAACCACTCGTCCCAATGAACCACTCAAATTATGACTCGTGACCTACAACCCACATGTACATCACTTCTCCAATTCCTTTCGATTGCGATAACCATAACTTAACTCGGAATATAACGATTCCCGACAAATATGGAGACTCCAGTCTCGCCCCTGGTCCGACCACCTGGTTCCCGAAACTCAAAGAATAAGGCTACCCAAGCCTAAAAATCTTATGCGTCATGCTCCGACTAGCGAATAATACGACTCCCTGTAGGCCTATGACACTCTCTCACTGACTCGTGAATACTACGACTCCCTACAGTATCACAACACTCTCTCGCTGACTGGTGAACACAACAGCTCCCCGTAGTGTCACAACACTCTCTTGAAGACTGGTGAACACTACGGCTCCCCGTAGTATCACAACACTCTCTTGCAGACTGGTAAACATTGTGGCTCCCCGTAGTATCACAACACTCTCTCTCACTAACTCACCATGGGCTCACTCCATGGTTTTCCTTGATAATCCGACGTGATTACTCCCACTCATATCTACTCACCCTCTTATCCCCCATAATCTCCTCCTCGAGTCATCACCCCACTGAGTTCACTATCGAATACTCCACGACTCAACATAGATAGGTACACACACCCACCCAGGTTAAGCATCACCACTCCTGACGACAACCATCGTGACCAACACTTTTTGTTGCTGTAATTCACATTCTTGAATACTCTCGTTTGATGACAATTAGCTTAACTGCTCCCGCTGGAACCATAGTCACTTGATACTCCACTTGCCATCTCATTACTCAAGTCTCAAAATAATCCGAAATTCAGGGCATTCTACTTGGATACCTCGGTACACCATCACATAACCTCACGATGTTTTGCCTCAACCACTGATCTCGTACTTACGGCATCATACTCAGATACAATAATGCATACTTTCAGAATCTCACAACTGATCTTCCACTCACACAACTCGTAGCTTCAGAATATTCCAACTCTTAATTGAAACACAGAGGAATCGTCAATGATTCATAACATATTGGCGACCATCCGAAACTCCCTCCTCTATTGCTGAAAACCCATGTAAGAATACACATATTGACCCTGAAGTTGGTTGTCCAATCAACTTCTACCCTTCCCATAGTGCATGTAACAACCCAATCATTGAACCAGAAATTCTCAACTGCCGAAACTATCCTTACGAGTCTCCCAACTTGAATTTACCATTACAACCTCGAAGATTTTCTATCCAACACAAGGTCTTCGACTAACGACCACCTACTATGGAGACACTCATCCTTTCCTGAACACGTACAACATGCATTATCTCACTCTGCACCTCCCCTCGATCACCAATAACCCTAGTCTCATGTATCCATACCGTAGCTCACTATATCCAGTCCTCTAACCGCTCTTGAAAAAATCTCTGATACTCTTAATAAAATACCCTATTCTCCCCCACTCAAGGCTCGAACCTTCACCATTTGGCACACCAACTATCTATTCCACAGACTGTTCTACTAGATACATCACACTTAATCTTGGAAACTACCACATAACACCCGATGATCTTCCCGATAGAGACCAATCAACTCCAAACATCCTGGATCTCATATAAAATCCTCGAAAAACTTCCCATCATGTCATCTAAAGTCTCACAGTGACACACTATCGGACATCTCAACTGTTCTGTAGTAGCCATGACTCTCAGTCTGAAAATAATGAACTAACACACTCCTCATCTTCGAGTCCCCAACTAATGTCCCATCATGAGAATTATCATGAGAGAAGAGACCTCACCCCCACACTTGATATCCATCATAGACAATGAGAGCCACTACCCCAATATACTCCTCTTGATCACGCAACACTGCTGCTAAATTATGACCTACTGTACTCAAATAGGGTATATCCTTGTCCTTGACCATCTCAGTCCCCAATGATGACCCTCTCATGCTATAATATCACTTTGCCGCAGACATACTGCCCAGATACTCTGGTGAAAGATCGCGACCAATGCTACCCCACAGGGTTTATCTCGAAGCTTAGAAGCCGGAGCTCAATATCTCTTCTGCTTCTCACATGAAACGGAAATAGCACAACTCTGGTCATAGAAAGTGACATATCCACTATCGGCCGATTGCTCAACTCATACCATAATCCTCCATAAAGCACCATCTCTACTCATCCCTGAGTCTTGTGACTCCAACTGGCATCTCACCAAAAATCTCTCAGAAACTAACTCCATTTCCATTTCAAGGTATGCTCCATTGAAACATGTTCAATATGGCCCTCTGGCCCCACACTCTATCACATCTGATCCCAGTCTAATCAATCACAATGGGATAACTGGTAAAACCTCTGGAACTCTCCCTGTTTCAAGTACAGGTCCTCTGTTTTCAGTAGTACGGGCCCATACTACCCGCCATATCTACCCATACTTTCCACACGGATCGTCCAAGATTTCCTAAGTGGCTGCTCAACCTTCTCGACTACCAATCCAGTAAAACTTGTTCGCTCCCCAGCGAACACTCTAATCTAACAGTGTACTCATCTGACTAAGGTCACTCCCTAGGCTCTCCCTAGGTTCTCACACGTCTTTGCCATCAGTTACTGAAGAACTCCTTATGATGCCAACCATTTACCTCTTGAATATCATCATATTCACTTAGTAGCTGATTCCCATCATCGAGAGTTCCTAAAGCACGAAGCAATCAGCATTCGGGCATCGAATAATCTCCACCAGCATGTAAAACCACTATAGGTTACAACTCTATTTGATTTACTCACACTCAAAAGGTGTCACCGAACTCAAGCAACTCTACCCCACGCGGGTATCTAACTACTCTCTCTGTAGGCTCCTCTAATGCTTATCTAGGTATCTCTCTTAAATTACTCCTCTACTCAAAGTTGTATCTCTGAAATATTCCTGCTGGATACTCTTACTCTACACATATTCACAGCACATCACATATAGCAAAATTTATAGGCTAAGGCATCACAAATCAGGCAAATCTAGCCCTAAAATATGAAATACCTAGCCTATCTCCTAGCATGCATCACTAATATCTCAATAATAACTCATAACACAACTAAGTAAGGGTACTTTAAGAAATCACCGTTCGCGCTCTGGCTGATTGTACACCCTGCTCCTTCTCGTTTTCTCTTGGAAACTCTCGCTCGTTTTAGAAAAAAAATCATTTATTTTGAAATTTTTTCTCAAATCCCTAGTTTGAGTCCAGACATACCCGAAGGTGTATCCGAATCCCTAAAACCAAGACTCTGATACCAACTTGTAACAATGTAAATTTTTAATAATTTTTTCATTTAAAATCGCATAATTCTTATAACACATTTCACAAAAATCTCATTTATTTAACTTACAAATCGCAACTCCATAACTGTTTGATTTAAAATCCAGGATCATCAAAACATAACTCTTTCACTGGTGTGTACAATCAAGCCGGTGCCTTCCCACGATCCTGAGAAAAACCTGAAACACATAACATATAACACGGTAAGCACGAAGGTTAGTGAGTTCCCCAAAATACCACACATATCTCCTTCGCCAATCGAGGATATAACACAGTAAGACCCTCCGGTCAATGTGTCTCAGTGGGACCCTGCGGTCCAATAACTCGGGTGGACTCTCTTGTCCTAACTCAGTTAGCACAGAATAATACACAACATAAATCACATAGACGTAATGCAGGATATCTCAGTACTCAATATAAACACATAAGACATCTCAGTCACACAAAGATACCACTAATGGTAAGTATAGTGAGAGTCTCACCTCGACAGCAAGCAAACAACCTTGCACTCAAATCTCGAACTAGCCACCGCCTAACACATAAGGTAATTATCTCAATAAATACTCGATTCTTGACTCCAAGTAAACCAAAGGTTAGTCTTCCTCTTTATATATCTTGAAGTGGTTAAAAGACCATTTTAGCCCTCCATGGTCTCCATTACTCATGTTTGACCACACCCTAAAGTCAACAGAAGTCAACTCGAGTCAACAGTCCATGTTTGACCCGACTCGCCGAGTGCACCTATGTGACTCGTCAAGTCCACTCTTTTCCTCAGAAGTCTCGTTAAGGTCCAGCTTAGCTCGTCGATTTGACCCCCAACTTGTCGAGTTATTGCATGGTCAAGCTCATCGGGACAAACCCTAACCGACTTGTCGAGTCGGCTCATCGACTCAGCAAGTCCATGCAAACTCAATCCTCGTTCGGATGATTCTAAGCAGATCTATAACCCCACACCCCAGATCTATCCTCCTAAGGCTCGAATAGCACGTAAAGCTGCAAGCTTTACATTCATGTGTAGTATATAAGGCTCATAATGCCAATACATGCTCCAACAAGGGCTAGATGCAAAAGAGCTTGCCTCCAGCTCAATAAAGCTTGGGTCTTTGGACTCACAAGGCCACTAATAGTCCAGATCTGAGGTTCCAACCTCAAGCCATACCCAATTGACTCCATGACACAAGATGGACGGGAGAAAGCCCTCAAAACTCCCTAAAACAGTATCTCATAAGTAAATGGTCAAGTTAGCATCTTTTTACCTCCAACAGAAGTAAAACTCTGAAGAATCTCTCAATCCAAAAGCGTCCTTTTGATCCAAGATTTGATGCTCTCCACTTCTTCCTCCAAAAGGTCACAACATGCCCAAAATTATGTCTCTTCTCTCATTTAGCTCCCTCTAAGCGATTAGGGTTTGTTGGGTCAAAAATATGGTTTATACTTTGCTTTTCTAAGCATGTATTGTTTTAATTATTTGGGCCAAAAATAGTATAGGATTAATTGTAGCTTGGACCAAAAACCTACGTGTTTTCGGTCTAGCATTGAATTATTTGTGATCTTGGACTTGGCCTTAGGTCTATATATATATATATATATATATATATATATATATATATATATATATATATATATATATATATATATATATATATATATATATATATATATATATATATATATATATATATATATATAGGGTGAGGAGTGGATGTGAGGGTGATAGCCAAGGAACTTAAGTGTGTGTATTCTAAGGTGAGAGAAACAAGAGAGAAGAGTGTGCATGAGCTACGTATATGGAGCATCAATCATTTCATTAATACATCATAGATTCATCATTTTCTTCTTCTCCTTCTCTTCTATTTTGATCTGACATCATCCAATTGATTGGGAATCCGCACCATCAATTGGATCTGATTGATACACAAGCAGATTTGGGGATTTACAAGTGGTATCAGAGCTTGGATTGCGTTTTTGGATAGATCTTGGCAAAATAAGGGGGGTTTCTTCTTCGCTTTTTTTTTTTATAAAAATGAGTTTTTGATCGAGTTTTGGAGCAAAAATGGTGAAAAACGTCGTTTTTTTTCGCGATCTGAAGCAGTGTTTTCAGTAAGCCGGGTTTTCTGTCCGTGTTTTCGGTCGGGTTTTTGGCCGGAGTTGTCGGTCGGAGTTTTCGGTCGGTGGCAATTTTCGGTCGGTGGCTGGGGAGATTTCTGTCGGATTTTACGGTCGGCGGCTCTGCGATTTACGGCTCGGCAGCATCAGGCGCACTTTAATAAAAATTCGACAAGGAGTTGCGGGTGTCGGGGATCGAACCCGGGCCTCCTCGGAAAATTACCCAGTGCCTTACCAACTCTTCTAGCATCTATGTTGTTCCTTAACTCCCGCTTTTAATTCTTAAATACTCCCTCCTCGGTTCATAATGTCGCAATTTGACAATTTTCACCCAAAAATTTAAAATTTTACTTTTAAAATCGTTTTTTGAACCCAAAATTTTTTTATTTTAACTTTTGACTTTAAATTTTTGACTTTGACCTTCAAGTTTGAACTTTGACTTTTTCGTTTACCTTTTAAATTTTCAAATTTAGCCTTTCGTTTTGACTTTTAAGTTTGACTTTTTAAATTTGAATTTGAAGGTTGACTTTCTCGGTTTTTAAGTCAAAGGGCATTTAAAAAAATTATTATAAAAAAATGAGTTCCGCATCAATTCTGGTAAATGAAGTTTCAGTACTCCATCTTGTGAAACTACTATTAAATTTCTCCGAGATCAAATCGATTTATTAAAAAGAGAAAATGAGGACCTCAAATACGAAGGCTATACTCTTAGGAAATGTCAGAAACCTCTGAAAGCTAAATTAGAGGCCAAGACTAAGGACTTTAGGAAATTACAAGAAGATTACAGCAGCAACTGTGAAAATTACGATCACATTAAGAAAAAGCTTGTTGCTGTAACCAAAGAACTTGACTCTTTGAAAATTAAGTGTGGAAAAACAGATGTTAGTTTCAAAAATTATACTACGTCAGGTAACACAGTCGAGTCCTTATTTGAAAGCCAATTAAAATTCAAAGATAATCAAAACAAGGGTCTAGGGTATGATAGTGTTCCTCCCCCTTTCAATCATAACTATATATCCATCCCTATGACACAGGAAGAAATTGATAGGGAGGCACATCTTCAATATGGGAAACCTGCTGTGGTTGTGCCAAAAAAGGTTGAGGTGAATGTTTCTAATGATTCTATTACATGTGCAGGTAAAGTAGCAGAAGATGAGAACAAGGAGAAAACAATTGAACATTCAAATGACTCCTTGAACTCTGAATCTGTTGCTTCGAACTCAGTTGCTTCTGATCAATCTACTGTTGAGAAATACAAGCCACCAAAACAAGCAAAATTGACGGCTTGTTGCAAGTGTGTATGTGGGAACAACCTGAGACAAGGCATGGACACGCCACTAGGGGCAGGAAGAAACAAATTCATAGTTAAGAAAAAGACATGCTTTCACTGTGGAACACCTGGACACATTGCTCGAAACTGTCCAAATCGCGCATATGTTCCTTACTACGCACAAGGCTAGCAGAACACGCAGGGTGGGAGATTCTACAAAAGAAATCATTCGAGGTCACAATCGCGCAATGGCGACTAGAATACCCACAAGGCCAATAATCAAATTTCCAAGGGCAAGAATCAAAATCCCAAGGGCAAGAAGTGAATGCCGGCCAATAAGTCTAATCCAAGAGATGCTCCAACAAAACCAAGACCAACTAGGTCAAAGTCATCTCGGCGATCGGGTTCATGTTCAAAAGCAAGTACTGAGCCACCCATCAGATCAAAAAAGAAATGGGTTAAACCAAACTACAAATGGGTTCCAAAGGCTCAATCTCCCAAATCTTCTAACGATTCTAATATTTCTACATCTTCTGTTTGTGATAAACAAGATATGTCATGGGAGAGAGTACCGTGAAAGGATGAAAAAGGTCAACTCAGTTTCAAAATGGATTGGGTTCCAAAGACCAACTGATCCCGCTCTGTGCTGGAGCAGCTATCGAGGCATATCATCAGACTTCAGTATGTTGATAGTGGCTGTTCCAGGCACTTGATAGGAGGCATCTCTCAACTGTACAACATTCAGAACATTGTTTGAGAGTATGTGTCCTTTGTGGGAAAGGAAGAAAGGAAGGTATCACACATGAGGTTAGTGCTTAATGACATGAAGAATTTTTGGATCTGTTCTGAGATTATGCATGCTGTTCTCTGACCTTCTGACCTTCTGAGTGCTTATTTTCTTATATTTTTTCGTTAGTAGGTATTATTGGGAAGTGATATCAACAAGTGATAACAGGCAATCTAAATCTGTGTAAGGTACCAAAGCTGAATTGTCTAGGCTCTGTGTTCGATGCGCTGGTAGGCACAAAAAGTTTAATGGACTTGACTAGGTACAGATGAACTTAAGGAATCTAGAGACTTGATAAATCTTGACCTAGATAGTTCTGTTTAGCCTGACAATATGACGCTTGGGTAGGTTGAGCAGGGAGATATACATGAAAATCTACCGGTCACATTAAGAGAACCCGTATCTAGAACTGTGGTTTAACTTTTCCTTAATGTACGGATTTTGTCCTTAATTCCAATATTGACGGGGCGACTAGGGAATTCCGATAAATTAGGTCTGTAGAAAGTTATTTTCTTTCTTTCCTTGTTAGTTATACGTTGCCTCCTCTGTGTGATCGAAAGATCCGACCTGGACTGTAACATATGCAAATCTGTCTCTCTGCATCTTCTATCTATGCTATTCTTTCTACCTGTTAGCCATATGTTGTTTGCTTTGCATGATTAATAATCCAACTTGGTACACAACATATGCAACCTTCTGCTTCTCAATCCCTCTGAAATTCTAGTTAGTTATATGTTTCACCCTCTAAGTGATTTGAAGAGATCCGAACTGGGTGTACAACATATGCACTCAAAATCATTTATCTCTCCTAATAATTATTTGCTCACCTAAAGTAAGGAGTATCTCGGAAGTCCTTGATTATTGGGGTATATCAGGAAGCGGGAAACACGTTCTAGTACAACTAAAATTGAACGATTTACAAGTTATCTGTAGATCTTGCTGCTCAACTTAGGTGGACAACAATATCCCTGGCCGTCGTCAGATGAATGGTCCTTAGGAAGTTTTATCTAGGAACACAGGATCAACTTGTCTTGTCAATTATAGCATGTCCAAAATTTGTCACAATTTTCCGTGCTTAAGTGGACCACAATACCGACGATCGACCAGATCTATTCATGAAGGGGAAGGTACTGACAAACGGATTAAGACTGTCTAACAACTTTGATCCCAAATATTTTTGTTTTTGTTAAATTTATTCATAGTTTTCTTCTATGCACAAATTTAGGGGAGTATTAAAAAAAATTTAAAATCAAACAAAAATCTAAAAATTAAAAATCCAAAAATAGTGTTATATTCCGTTTTATTTCTTGTTCAGTGAAATCAAAAATCCAAAAATATTTTGTTTCTTTTTTTTCCAGAAAATATTAAAAATCCAAAACTATTGTGTGCTGAGTTTTCTTTTAGTTTTGTTTCGTCTTGAAAAAATGAATTCAGATGTAGATGAGACTCATGGAGATTGTATCGAAGATTTTCTGAGCCAAGGCTTTATAAGTGATCATCGAATAATTCTCAGTCGAAGGAGGAAGAAATGAAGATTATTCTTTCGACATTCAATCTTTCAACCCCAGAAGCATGATGAAGGTATAATTGAAGATTATGTGACGGATTGCATTGAAACCTCCTTAATCAGTCTACTACTATCTTTGTACCTGCTGTAGTGATCCGGAAGATTATTTCTCTCTGTTAGTTCTCTCTGAAGATTCTCAAGATGAAAGCGATATCTTTCAAGAATCAGTACATGAAGCTTCCTCACCGAGTGTGCGTTCAATGTTATATCTTAAAGAAAAGCCCAACTGCTCCAGATGAAGTCATTCATTGAAGATTCATGAAGATCATCTTGACATTGTGAAGAATTTGAAGATAATAGTTGAAGCCAAGCTCCCAATGAAGATTGACAAGAAGTGTCAGCTACTTTTTAGGGGTAGATTGTTGGGTCAATTAGAAAAGAAAGCTATAAACCAAGGGGGAGATTGTTGGGTCAAAAATATGGTTTATACTTTGCTTTTCTAAGCATTTATTGTTTTAATTATTTGGGCCAAAAATAGTATAGGATTAATTGTAGATTGGACCGAAAACCCATGTGTTTTCGGTCTAGCATTGGATTATTTGTATCTTGGGCTTGGCCTTAGGTCCATATATATATATATATATATATATATATATATATATATATATATATAGGGTGAAGAGTGCATGTGAGGGACATAGACAAGGAGCTTAAGTGTGTGTATTCTAAGGTGTGAGAGAAACAAGAGAGAAGAGTGTGTGTGAACTATGTGTATGGAGAATCAATCATTTCATTAATACATCATAGATTCATCTTCTTCTTCTTCTCGATCTCTTCTATTTTGATCTGACATCATCTAATTGATTGGGATTCCGCACCATCAATTGGATCTGATTAATACACAAGCAGATTTCAGGACTTACAGGGCTTCTCTCTGTAAGTATGGAGGCTGGTGAGGCGGCTTAACATTCTTTAAATAGGACCCATCCCCGAGAATCTAGGGTTTCTCTACCCAACACCTACTCGGAGATTCGGCTCTCTGACTCATCGAATCCATTCATTAAACTCACGCAGATTCTCGAGTCTACTCGATGAGTTGGACTCACAACTAGTCGATTCGCTCCATAAATCTCAGAACTACCCTTACAACAATATGCCTGGAAATCCGGATGTTACAAATTGCATTACATTATGTATTAAGTATCTCCAAATAGGAACTTAATAGAGTTAGACAGTAGAGTTACCTGAGGTAGAGCCATACACTCTGACTTTACCATCCTCGTGGTCCTTCACCTAGATATGGCAGCTTCGCAACCAATGCCCGTTCTCTTAGCAATAAAAACATATGCACTCTTTGGAATGGTACACGGGACTATCTCAAACTTAGCCTTTCTCTTTACCATTTGGTCAATTGACTTTACCATGGCCGATCCCTTTCCACTGGGAAGAGAAAGCTTTCCTGGACTTCCAATGTTACCATTGTCAATGTCCATGGAAGTTTGGGAAGTAGATCTTCCAATCAAATTTGCTTTTACCAATATGCCAAATGATTGTTGATTCAGCACCAACAAGCCAATAAGTAAGATCAATAAGGGTCACGACGTGGTCTGTCGCATAGTAGTCCTTAATTAACTCACTATATGACTCGAGAAGTGATTGAAGAACCCAGTCAACAACCAACTTCCTTGAGACTTCGACACCCAACTCTCCCAGCTTGTCAATATGTAACTTCATCTCCAAGACGTGAGCACATACATACTTTTCTTCCTGCCAATAGGGCTTTGAGTGACCTTGAACTTGTGGGTTAGGGAGACTAATTAGAGGAGGTGGAGGAAGTGAAGTTCCACTACAGCACGAAGAAGGGATTAATCTTTCACCTTGATCGCCTTGTGGAAAATCATCTTTATAAAGAAATCTTTTTCCAAGAGATTTGGGAAGACCATAGTTGTCTGAACCTGACATCTATAATCAGAGAGATTCAAGTTTAGTTGATTTTAGTCCTTAATATAACACCTAACATGAAATATTAAGGCTAGGACCAAACACAATATTTTACAATTCGGAAGAGGGATGCCGTTATCCAAATTGAAAAATATTTTTAGGTAGCTAAATGACGATTTACCAATTTCTACCATAAAAAACGAAATTGATAATTAAGTTTTAAATGGATTGAAATTCCTAGATCCTTTGAGATTCATTGAACTTTTCAATGGCTTGTTTAAATCTCGATTGTGCCTTTCAATATGTCGTGGATCACAAACAAGGTGTGAATAACCATACAAATTAGCTTGGTACACTCAATGTTACAACCACCTAGTAAATGTGCCGGTTAACCACACACGCTCCATTGATCTATGACTAACAACAAACTACCCTTTTGCCACGCACTGTCAGTCCCAGATTAGTGTGCCGGTTAACCACACATGCTCCACTAACGACATAACAAGGTGCAAAGTGAAATTTAATGGGTTAGCACGAAATTCACATTTTCATAAGTAACTAAGATTGGGAATTTATAACTGTTTAGTTACTTAGTATTTCATTATACTTTTAATTAGAATTTAAATGTCCTGTCAAACCCGTTCGGCTAACGACCCTCCACCAGTCAAGGAAGCGGTGGGTGAGAGTGGACACCCATTAAACTGTCATTTTATAGGCAGTAACCTTATACCCCCTTATAGACCGGCTTCGTGAATAAGGCCTACTAACGGTAAGATTGACTTTACTCTTATATGTATATATATATATATATATATATATATACATATATTAAACCTATAATATTATAATAGTACAAGGGTTGAATTTTAAACTTTTAAAATTCTAGGGTTTGGAACTAAATGTTTCAAAGTGAGACTTTGCATTTACAAATCACTACTTGAAAAACAGCCTTTTACGACGCGCAATGCGTGTCAAGGAAGGCCCTATCATAACGAGAGACGACACGCTTTTGCGCGTCATCTATTTACGATGAGAATTTACGACGCCCATTTACGATGCGTATTTACGACATGCATTGCGTCTCAAGGAAGGCCCTGTCATAAAGTAAGATGATACGCATTTGCATGTCGTAACCTTATGACACGCATTTAGGACACACGTTGCATATCATTAAAGCCCATGTCATAAAAGAAGATGACACGCATTTGCGTGTCATAAACTTCAACAACCATTTACGATATGCATTTACGACACGTCTTTATGTTACTCATTTACGTATAATACAAAAATACATAAACAAATATATACCAAAACAATCAATTTCGTTCAATAACATCATGTCAAAAAATTGTAATACGTTGGTATTAAGGGTATATGATTGTACATTGCTATTAAGAAGTTTTCCTTAACTATATAACCTAATACTACATTGCTATTAAGGAACACGTTCTTGTTTCTACTTCTTATTGTTATGCTTCTTCTATTTCCACATGATACCTGTTTTCATCATCGTATTGAAAAAGGCTTCAAGCATTATCAATCTATGTTATAAAATATTAAAATTTAATACACATGTAGTCAAATCCCTTTTGCTAAGAATTCATGCTTCAATACAGCTGGTGAAGGTGATACTGATGGTCTCTTTGATGCAGGTGTGTTCTTGGAAGTCAACAAGATTGGAACATGTCCACTTTCAGAAGAACCTAAGGCAACAGCTGGGATCTTACTTGACTCAACAAGAACAACCTTTGGCACTTGGCCCTCCATCATACTACTAGATGTACATGAAGTCACTTCAGATTGCTTCTTATCACTTTCAACAGATGTCTCTTTACTCTTCTGACCTTGACGAATTGACTGATTTGCCCCTTCCTCTGCACCTTTATTGATTGTCCCGTTTTCCTTTCTAGAAAGACCTGTTCCTCAACAGATGGCATCGGTATTTTGCTGCTTATTATTAAAAGGAAGAAATTGAATCATGAAAAAGATAAGATGGATCGGTTGCTTGAAAAGAAAGGTGGAGAAAGGTTGAAAATGGAACCTGAATGGGAAGAACAAAAAGCTTAGATTCTTTATTTGTTTCTTCCATGATGTTCCTGAATGCACACCACCCTTCATCTCTAGTGCTTTCGGCTGGGACAATGATAGTACTCCTGTTTCTACTAACTGATGCTCCGGATACCTGTAGACACACCCCATTAACACAGGATATGCTTTCATGTTTCATGTTTCATGTTTATGAAGATTCTGTTTGTGTACACTAATAGGTTACATTTAGAACCTCTTCTTTAACTAAATCTTTGAAGATTAGCAATCTGAACAAACATTATTTCATTCTCTTTAGGTATACTCATATTGCAATACAAGTACACACAAGTGATTCCTACATGATTATACACGTACAAACAGAAAAACCCACAAGCTTCCACGTTTTAAAGCATACTGAAACCATAATTACACAACTACATACCTTGAGAAACCGACCCCTCCTATTTTCCTCAATGTCAAAGTAAAACACCTGAAGAAAAAACCCTAATCAGATAGGTAATTGGATAGACATGAAGGTTATTTGAAAGAAAAATCTATGATAATTGTTGAAGAAACTAGAAAAGTCAATCCACATTTTGCAAACTAATAAATATGAAAGCGTATGTATAGTATGTCTAATGTATAATATAATAAATTGCCTTGCTATCAAACTGGACTTCCTTGCTAGAAATATCTTGGTCATCAGAAGTGACGTAGTAGTTGGTGTTATCAAAGAACCAAGAGATTCCATTGAAAGGTACGATTACGATTGACCTTGTCCCCGACGTCTTCTCTGATATCTTCAGGTAACGACTGCGTGGATTCTCCTTGAGATTAAAGTAAAACAGCTTATGCTCCACTTGTAACGTCTTACACAATAGCTCCAAGTCATTCCCACCGCATCCTGCACCTCCGTAGCCGCCAGAGTTAAACTCCATCTCCTTGAGATCAAAGTAAAAAAAGAAGCTGATGACATCACATCATGATGGTTTGGGCTCGAAACATAAAGCTTAAATGGAAACCAGATCTTGGTGAAGACCAAAATATGCACAAAAATAGTGTTTTCGCCACCCCTTATGTGTTTTGAACAGGGCGAGAGGGATGAGATGGAAATATGAGAGTAAGATAGAAAAAATTAGGGTCGAATTTAGGAACCCTAAATCATCGGCTCAAATTGATAACTAGGAGGTAACAACCCTAAATCCTCAGCTCATTAGGGTTGAATTAAGAGTGTAAGAACGTGTTGGAACTAAGAATTAGGTTTTTGGTGGAGGTGGTGGATCGAGGAATTGAGGAAGTTGTGGATGAAGACGAAGGCCCTAATTTGAAGAGGCGGGGAATTTTTGGGATGAATAGGCTGGGGTTAATTTTTTGGATTTCATTTCCCCCCTAAAAACGCGTGTTTCCTTAAAAAAAATATTAAGCGACACAGTTACACGATGCACATTTTTTTATAGGTGCCGTCCGTTTTTTTTTCTGACACTAATTTTAGGGCACGCAAAAATGTGTGTCCTCTATCCTTCAAATTTTGGAAAACTGACATTAATTTTTAAGGCACGCACAAATTCACGTCCTCTATCAGTGTGTGTCATTAATTGTGCGTCGTAAAAGACTATTTTTCTAGTAGTGAATTCCAAAACATAAGGGCATGTTTTGAACTATTCAAAATCTTTTGGTATCCATAACTTATGAGTTTAATATAGGTTTTATGAAAAGACTCTTGACATTCCATAACTTGAGGACAAGTTATGGTGTTCATAAAAACATTTATGTAAAAGACTCTTCAAGTTCCATAACTTGAGGACAAGTTATGGAAGATTTAAAACCATTTTATGATAACATTTAAAATTGAAACTTTTCACTTTCTATAACTTGAGGACAAGTTATGGATTTCATCAAAAACATTTAGTTCAAAAGTTGTAATTAACAAAACCACACAATATGTCTATGATCTAATTAAACTCATAAGTTAAGAGAATTCATATCATGAAACTTTGAAACTATCTTTTATTTGGATGAGAATCATCATTACCATATCAACAAAATCAGATTTTATGAACTAAAACATTTTATGGTAATGATTTTAATCCAAAACATGCCAAAAAAAACTAGAAAAATTGCCCACTGGAGCACCAACTCGGCGATTACATGAACTGGACTTGTCGAGTTGGACCTTTTTTGAGTGGACTCGACGAGTCCCACAAAGGACTCAGCGAGTTCACTGTCCAGAATGCAGAAAATTTGATTTTTTTGCTTTGAAAACCAATAAACCATCAAGTATAGTGGAAAACAATCCTAGGCTCGTATACCACTGATGGGTTTTAGTATACTACAACATCCTATGGTGCACATACAACCCTAAATGCTTTGGATCTATGTTTTCTCTAATTAAACATGCAATATTGTTTCCAAATCATTAAGCCTACAACTAGCATGGAAATGATGTAATCAACATAAAAGAGAGTTATAGAATTACCTTTTGGTTGTATCTTGTAGAACTTCTTGAGCTTAGACTTTAAGAGCTTAGTGCCCCAAGTGTTGCACCTCAAATGGAATCACAACACACCTAGAACAAAGGAGACTTTTGAGAGAGTATTTCTTGCACCAAAATCGGCTCAATGATCTCCAAGAACACTATAGTGTCTAGTAGCCAATTTTGGATGCTAAGGGGCTTCTTACATAGTGTGGCAAGATTAGGGTTACACCATGTAAACCCAAATGTGCATAACCTTCCATATTACTTAGGCTCCATGGGTTTAAACCTCCATGGATCATCCGTAGGTTGTCACATGGGTTTAGCCCAACCTAAAGAATCATGGATCATTGGCCCACACCATCAGAATGATTGATTTACCAAATCAATCCTCATATATTTAATTAGTCTCTTTTGATCACAAAATTAATTCCAAATTAATTCTTTATTAATACTAGTTAAATCATATGATTTCATATTAATAAATTAGAACTTATAATAAATATTAACAAATCATAAATAACCTCTTCTCAAAAGTCCATCCTATCAAATTATCCTGGTGATATGCAACCCAAATCGACCATGCTACTCTCGGGTCAAGTACATACCAATTTTAGTTATGGGCTTAGACACCTAATCCTATCATGCACAAACCGAGTAGATCCTTAGCACTAACTAGCATGCGATTAACAGATTCGCAAATCAAAGCATATCAAATAACATGTATGGGTAATTTTGGGAAAAATTACTTGAGCTCAACTGATTGCATGCACCACAACCTTTCTTATTTTAGAAGAACCCTTTTCTTAAAATATGTTTCTTTTGAAATCTTTTTACCAAATCTTTAGTTTGAGTTTAGACACACCCGAGAGTGTGTCCAAATCCCTCAAACCAAGGCTCCGATACCAACTAGTAACATCCCAAAAACATGGTCCGAAAATTTCATTTTTAATTTTAGTAAAATAGTATTCCAACATTATCCATACATCCCAAAAGTGTATCAAATATCATAAAATCAGAGTGAAATATCGACTGTGGAACCATATGGTGTGTGCAATGTAGTTATCCCGAGCTCTTCCCCTTGCAACTGGAAGTACTTGAAATATAAACCGAAAACCGTAAGCATAAAACTTAGTGAGTTCGCAAACTACCCCATACCATACATAACAAATCACATACTGGGTCCCCGCCCAACATCAGGCCTCTCCTGGCATCGGGCCACGCCTGACATCAATCCCCGCTCGGTTTACAGATCTATTATTCTCAAGCCTCGCCTGTCACACGGCCTCGCCTACTATACACATACCATCTATTTAACATAATCATGCTAACACATATAATGATGATAAGCACTAACATTTATTTAAGTCCTCAATCCTCGTTTGACATCGAGCCTCGCCCGATATACATAACACATAACACATGCAAGGGTTACGCAGACTCCTAGCATCATAGCATAATCAATAAGGGTCGGCATTGATGCCTTATACCCTCTAAACTCAGTGAGGAAACTTACCTCGAATGCTAAATCTCACTGAAAGAAATCCCTAGCTGCTGCCTTGACGATTCCTCGAGCTATTAGTAAAAACTAACACCCAATTAACAATTGGGTTCCAATTAACAATTGGGTTCCAATCTATGGCCAATAATCCATACTTGGGGTAAAATGACCATTTTACCCCTGGCCTAGCTTAATCCAAAACTAAGACCGAAATCCACAATCTAAAAGTCCCCCAACAAAAAAGTCATCCAAAGCCCACTTATGGCCTAATTTTCAAAATTGGGCCGAAAACCCTCCTATGGGCCTTACCCTAAAGCCCAATAACTTTCCTTAGCTCGTAAGTTTGATTTCAAATGGACAATTAAGGCCCAAAGCATCAAGTTCCAAAGGAGTGGCCCAATCGAGGCCCAAAAGGTGCGAAGCACAAACTGACTGAGTATGCGGGGCGTACTCAGCTGTACGTTAAGCATACTCGCTTCATGGCTTGTATGTTGCGCTTAGTAGCTTGTACGCCTAGTGCACTCCTTCATTAATCCATTTCTTCCATTAAGCTCTTAATGCTTATGTATAATAGTGAAAAACACAGATTTGAGTCACAAAGATTATCTAGAACCATAAAGTCATTGACTTGCTGACTTTGCATGCCCCAAAAGATCCCAACTTCAATTTCTAGTAGTCTACCTTCATAAAAATGGTCATAACTCATGAATGCATGGATCTAAGCTCCAACGATGATAAATTTATGACTCTAGGACCAAAAGAACACCAAGAGTAGCAACTCTAAGCTCTATAAATGATATTAAACCATAAGATCTCATCTATGGGACCAAAAGGGTCCAAAACTCAAACCAAAAAAGTTCTAAGCTTCTAAAGAACAAGGTAAGAGCTTTATACCTCTAAAGAGTGCCAAATTACAAATATAACTTGGATCTACAAGCTCCTACTATTCCAATGAAGCTTCAAGATTATTTCCTTCCTTCAAAACACCAAATATACACCCAGAAGACCTTCTAAGCTCAAGAACACTCAACTATGGCGTTAAGGTTTCGAGTATAGGACTAGGAGGAAAATGAGGCTGAGTAAAATGAGGGTTTCATGACCATAAGGATGTTATATAGTGACCAACCCCAAAATTTAGGGATTTCAAAAGTCCTTACGTGTGACATCCCCATTTTCATGGCCAAAAAATAATGATTTGTTTATGCTTTATTTGAAAATCAGAGTATACATTTGAAGAAATATGTTGCGGAATTTGTTCCAAAAAATATGATAAGTAAATTGTCGAAGAATTCCCAAAGGAATTGGTTTTCATTATATTAAAAATAGATGGATATCATTGTCAATATAGTGCATAAGCAAAAATAGAAATAGTATCGACCTTACGACATATATTATTCTAATGGCCTTTAATCCATAGATCTCTCATCAGATCAACACTCATGTGCTCTTTTGCCACTACCTGTAATGCAAGAAAGTAAGTGGGTCAGGCTTGGGAGCCTGGTGAGCACATTGGGTTTTCAACCCACAATATTTAAGCTTATTAATTTCATCAATCAATCAACCCGGTTACCCGTTCCCGTTATCCTCACTTTATGTCCCTAAAGCATCTAAATTAAGGGACCTAGCCTAAGCATTTTTCATCAGGGTGACAACACTACTTAGGGGATTCTACAACAATACATGTCAATAAGGTAACCATGAGGGGATGGAGTACACCAAGTGAACATTTAGTTAAAAAACACCTGCAGGTTGCGAACCAGCCAACATTCCACTGGACTGTCTAGAATAGTCTGTGGTCGTCATCTATACTCCGCTAGATGACTGAATCAGCTTAAACATCGAGGCCTCTCATCATTTATTTCATCATCTATGTCATATACCCATCTTTACCGATCATGATTATAGTTATAAAATACATACACAATTTTAATCAAATAAAACATGTATATTTTGCTTATCCAACATAAATATCAAGAACACGGATAGTATGTACACATAGCACGTTATATTTATTAAATACATCATATCTATGTGTAAGATGAAAGTAACTATGCACTCACTTGTTAAAGTGATGACTCCAAACTTGGGCAGTGCTTCGCTTCTAACAATTTTATTTTCCTTCGACGAAACCTAGTATCATTATCACTAGATCTTAGTCTAATATTTATTGTGATTAATTATTAGTCTAGGGAATATTTTTTTCTTGTATTATATAAGTGTTAAACAATACTTTTCAGCTATTATGTACAGACAGGGGCCATACATGAAACATCGGAGGGGATGACCATTTTAGCATTTAAGTTGTTATGAAATCCAACAACCGCATGCAACCAGCCCTTCAAACCAGATTCCTTGTACCGCGAGCAGTTAAAAGATATTATGATAAAACTTTATATTTTATAATACTTAGCACATATATTGTTTATAGGCTCATAATAACGATAATGAACTTAAAAATAAGCTATACTTAATGTAGGGTAAGCATAACTCACTTTCAAGGGGGTTTAGCTTGGATACGGGATCTGTAGTGGCAGAACTTATGAATGCTCTCGGTTTAACGTATACTACGAATTTCCTTGAGGTTACTAAGGTTAAAAAGTAGTTTATCAAAAATTCACTTTTTTCAATACACAACATCGTGTCAGTTTAGTCGTAAAATTTCGACGCGTCATAACTTGTTCGTTATAATTCAGATTTCAGCGGTCCTTATACCCTCGAAATCCTTGTTACGACTTCTTCAACTTTCTTCATAGATACTGGGTCTATCTATTATTTTATTTTTGATGCATGTTTTTTTTATTATATCGTTATAAGCACGTATGTTGCACATAAATCACACAATACTCAAATAATTCTTCTTATTTACTTCAAAATAGACTACAATTGTGTACCCTAACTATTACATCGGTATAATAATACTTAGCCTAGAAACACGGGCATTACAGTTTTCTCCTCCTTAGGATGATTTTGTCCTGGAATCATGCATCAACACACAAATATGGATAGTGACTCATCATGTCACTCTCTGTTTCCCAGGTGAGGTTCGACTCATTCGTATGTTTACATTGCACAAGCACCTAGTCGACCATCTGAATTCACAGCTTCTTTGTCCTACGGTCAATAATTGCTTCAGGATCTTTGATTAACCTCTTATTTTCATCCATCCTTAGCTCCGAAGGTGGAATTATATCGAGAACTTCTCCCATAAACTTTCTCAAATAACACACATGGAAAGTGTTATGAATACCATCCAATTCTTCTGGAAATTCTAGCTTGTAAGCTTGGTTCCCAATCCTTTGAAGAGCCTTAAATGGTCAAATAAACGATGGATTCAACTTTCCTCTTTTTCCAAATCCTATAAGTCCCTTCCATGGTGAGACTTTGAGCAATACCAAATCTCCATCTTTGAAAGTCATCAGTCGTAGTTTCTAGTCAACATAGCTCTTTTGGCAATCCTGAGCTGCTAACATCCTTTCCCTAATGACTTTTACCTTTTCAGCAGTCTGATGGACTATTTTGGGGCCCTAAACTGCTTTTCTTTGGCCTTAAGCCAATAAGACGGTATACGACACTTATGGCCATATAAGGCTTGATATGGTGCCATCTTATTGCCCGAATGGTAACTATTGTTGTAGGAAAACTCTACCAGGGATAAATGCTCATCCTGGTTACCTTGGAATTCTAGGGTACATGTTATTAACATATCTTCTAGTATTTGAATCGTTCTTTCAATTTGACCATCAGTCTACGGATGGTAGGTTGTACTTAAACATAACTTCGTACCCATTTCCTCTTATAGACTCTTCCAAAATCTTGATGTGAAACGACTGTCACGAACCGATACAATCATTAATGGTACACCGTGATGTCTTACTATCTACTTCATGTAAGAATTTGCAAGATTATCCATAGACCATCTCTCATTGGCTGCTATGAAGTGTGCACTCTTTGTGAACCAATCCATGACTACCCTAATCATGTCATCACCGTTCTTCGTCCTAGACAGTTTACTCACAAAATCCATGGTGATGTCTTCCTATTTACCCATGGGTACAGGTAAAGGTTCTAAACTCCCATACGGTTTCTGAACTTGTGCTTTGACTCTCGCATATGTTACACAATCGGCCACATACTATGCAACATCAAGCTTCATCATCGGCCACCTATAGTAAGGTTTTAGATCCCTATACATTTTAGTGTTGCCAGGATGAACCGAGTACATGGTCTTGTGAGCTTCATCCATCAGAAGATCTCTCATTCCTCCCATCTTCGGCACCCGAATCCTATCTTGGAATACCTTCAATCCTTGATTATTTGTACCGAAGCTTCTTCCGAGCTTTCTTGATGCTTTCCACAATCGTTGAGACAACATCTATTCTTAACACTCTTGTCCTCTTTCTTTCTAAGTTTACTTTTCGACTAAGAGCATCAACTAAGACAGAGTGGTAAAGCATCTCATAGTCGTAATCCTTGAGCAACTCTAACTAACGTCATTGAATCATAGTCAATTCCTTTTGATCAAAGAGATACTTGAGACTTTTAGGATCAGTGAAGAGTTTGCACCTTGTGCCATAAAGATAATGCCTCCATATCTTTAATGAGAATACCACCGCTGCCAATTCTAGATCATGAGTGGGGTAGTTCTTCTCGTGCTCTTTCAATTGTTGGGATGAATATGCTATCACTTTATCCCTTTGGTTTAGAACACAACCTAATCCAACTCCTGATGCATCGCTATAGACTGCGAAGTCTTCGACTCCATCAGGTAAAGAAAGAATCGATGCTTCACACAACTTCTTCTTTAACTTCCCGAATGCTTCTTCATGTTTCTCACTCCATGTATATGTTGGATTAATGTCTAAGTCCATAACTATAATTGGTAAGACTTGACCCGACCCGGCATGGTCCATTTGGGTTGCATACCATCATGCACTTGGATAGACTATAATGAGAGAAATAAGACACTTATGGTTATTAATATATTATAAGTTCTAGTATATTAATAATAAGAATAATAAGATTATTTAATTAGTATTGATCAAGAATTAATCTAGGATTAATTAAGTGATCAAAAGAAGACTAATTAAATATATGGGTTGATTGTGTAAATCATCCATACTTGTATAGTGGGCTAATGCTCCATGGATAATCAAGTTGGGCTAAAACCCATAGGATGGTCCATGGATGCTCCATGGTGTATTTGTACCCATGGATCATGGAAATGAAAGGCCATGTCAATTAGGGCTTACATGGTGTAACCCTAACTATATAAGCATCTTATTCTTGACCAAATCGGCCACTAGAGTGAGAGTAAGAAAAGGGCTAGCCGATTTCATGAAGTGTAGAATTCTCTCAAGTTATTCTAAGTGTTTTGGTGAACTGTGATTCCATTTGAGGCTTCCACACTATTGGGGCTAGGCACTCAAGCTTCATGAAGACTTTCTACATCAAAGAGGTATGTATTCTATCTTGTTACACTCATTGTTTTGTATGCTAGATTAGGATAATACCTTGGAAGTTCTTATTTGCATGTATAATAGAGAAAACATAGATCCAAGGTATTTAGGGTTGCATGTACACTTAGGAGTGTTAGAATGCTCAAAACCCCACAGTGGTATCAGAGCCTAGGCTTGTTTTCAATTATACTTGATGCAAATGGCCGAAAAATGCTGAAAAACTCGATTTTCTGGCTTTCTGGGCACTGGACTCGCCGAGTCCACTGATGAACTCGCCGAGTCCATGAGTAAAATCATCCTACTCGCCGAGTAGGTTCATGCACTCGACGAGTAGGAGCCCCAGACAGCATATATTCGACTTTTTTGGCTAGAAATGGATTAGGAACATTACCCTAAGTTGTTTTTGAACTTATAAACTTGTTTTTGATGTGGTAATGTTCATGCTAATCCAATTTCAAAGATAATTGTCAATAGATTCATGTTTTGAATTAGTTTAGTGATTAGGCTAATTACATGAAAAAGTTTGATTTGAATTATCTTGTTCTTATGAGTTGCTTAAATTAATAGAAAAGTTGAGTGAAATAGTTGTTTTCAATCCAAATTAATCTAAGAGGTGATTCTAAAATGTGTTTTTGTAACTTGTCCTCAAGTTATATGAAAAGTCACATTTAAGTTTCATAAAACTCATAAAAGTTGGCAATGGTTACAAAAGATGAAGAGTCTTGTCCTTAAGTTATGGAGGTTCAAGAGTCACTTCATTAATAAATAAATAAATAAAATATGTAACCATAATTAAATCCATAAGTTATAAAATAAAGAAAAGTTAATTCTTTTATTAGTTTAAAGTCTTCCATAACTTGTCCTCAAGTTATGGAACTTGAAGAGTTTTTGGATTAAAACTACTTTAAACACATAAGTTATGGAATTAATTAGTTTTGAATAGTTTCAAAACTTGCCCTCAAGTTTTGGAATTTGAAAAGTTTTCCTTATGAATACTTTAACTCCAAGTTAGCCCTAAGAATTTTAAAAGTTAAAATTCAACCCTTATACTTTATAATATTATAATTTAATTATATATATATATATATATATATATATATATATATATATATATATATATATATATATATATATATGTATAAGAGTAAAGTCAGTCTTACCGCTAGTACGCCTCATTCACGAAGCCGGTCTATAAGGTGGGTATAAGGTTGTTGCCTATAAAATGGCAACTTAATGGGTGTCCACTCTCACCCACCGCTTGCTTGACTGGTGGAGGGTCGTTAGCCGAACGGGTTTGACAGGACTATAATTCTCCCTTCATTAAAAGTATTAATGATAAATACTAAGTAACTAAACTCTTAATAATACCCAATCTTAGTTACTTAGGAAAATGTGAATAAGGTGCTAATCCATGAAATTACACTTTACACTTTGTCTAAGTCGTTAGTGGAGCGTGTGTGGTTAACCGGCACACTAACCTGGACTTAACAAGGTAGGTAAAGGGTGACTTAATATTTATCATAGTATCGATGGAGCGTGTGTGGTTTACCGGCACATCGATTGAGGGGTAATTTATTAAGGGTACCAAGTGATTTGCATGGTTACTTCACACCTTGTTTTGTGATCCTCGGCATCCCAGTCACAAAACCTGAAGGGCACACTCGAGATTGAAACATGCCTTTGAACAGTTCAATGAATCTCAAAGATCTAGGAGTTTCAAAACCAATTAAAACCTAATTATACATTTCGTTTATCTTGGTGGAAATTGGTGAATCGTCATTCACCTACCTTCAAATATTTTATAGCTTGGATTACGGCATACCTCTTCTAAGTTATAAAATAGTTTGTTGGGTCCTAGCCTTAATATTTCATATTGGGTGTCATATTAAGGACTTTAAAATCAACTATCTTGAATATCTCCCAAAAACATGTCTGGTTTAGACAATTATGATCTTCCCAAATCTCTTGAAACAACATTTCCTAAATGAAGATGATATCCCATGGAAATCATACTTCTTTCACCTCTTCAAATTATTCTCCCTAACCCACAAGTTCTTGAGAAGTTTAAGGTCACTCAGGCCCTATTGGCAAGGCAAGGTCTATGTGTGGTCACATCTTGGAGATGTAGTCACATATTGACAAGCCGGGAGAGTTGGGTGTCAAAGTATTAAGAAAGTTGGTGGTTCAATCCCTTTCTAAGTCACATAGTTAGTTCTTTTGGAACACCTATGAAACAGACTATGACAAGACCCTTAATGATCTTATCTATTTGTTAGGATCAACTTCCTTAAAACTTGATGGACATTGACAATAGTGACATAGGAAATCCAGAAAAGCATTCTCTTCCCAATGGAAAGGGATCGGCTATAGTTAACTCGGTTGACCAAATGGTAAAGAGAAAAGCTAAAGTCTGTGATAGTCCTGTGTACCATTATCAAAGGGTCCATATGTTTATATTGCCAAAGAAAGGGGCATTGGTTGCGAAGCTGCCAAATTTACCTAAGGATGTTAATGTCAATAAGTTTGACACTACTTCAGGTAAAGTCCACTAACTAACTCTGCTAAGTTTCTATTTTGAGATTCTTGATACATGATGTGACTGGGTCACATGGTGATGTTTTAAGAATCAAAGAAAAGTATAGAAACTTAAAGAAAGAATATGCTGAATCTGATCGCGTAGATGGATTTCTATCGCATAGTTTGTAAATCGGATTCTTGAGCTACTTCTTAGGAGTTATGAGATATTGCTTAGGAATAGATAACAACAAGTTTTCATATGGATTGTAAGGATAAAAGAAAATTTTTGATTTTATTTATTTTAAAATATCCTTACAATGGCATTTGAGGAAAAATTGTTGCTTATATGATTCCATTAATAGCAAGAGTGGAAATATGAAATTGATTCTTTCATTTGTGGTAATGTCTAGATTTACCAAATAAGGAAAGATTCTCATCACCCAAGTTTCAATTGGACCGGAACTTCGAATCATGCAAGTTGTATAGCATGATGAATGAGAACCTTCAAGTATTGGAAAATTAAGACTAATTACTTGTTCACATGGATGTGTGAGTCAAGTAAAGGACTAAAGGATCGAGTACACATTCTTGTGCACTGATTAAGTCCACCACAAAAGTTTGATAAGACTATTCGTCATAGTTTACTAAAGCTCAGTAAATATGATTATACTTACATGCTTAAGTGTAATTCTGAGACATTGGAAAAAGGTTCCAATGTATGGCAGAGCGAATAAGAAGAATCAACTTAGGCAGAAGGATAAAAGTTTCTCAAATCTGAAAAGATGGGAGAGTACTTTAGTATCAGTTTTGTGATCATCTTAATGATTAAGAAACCATATCAAAATTATTTCTCAAAGGAAATCTTAGTGCATTCTTATGACTAAGAAGAGGAACTTGAATTGTTGAAATGGTTAAATCAAGAAGATGAGTCATACTTCGTTCCAATACAAGTCTTAGAGTCATACTCCAAGATTGTAATTTGAGTGACATGTCTCAAAGAAGGTTTAAAACACTTGTCAAATGTAAGAGTAAAAGTTTCCTACTCTTGTACATTTGAAATTGGTAAGTTGTGATGTTTTGGATAAAACAAAGACCAACTTAGGCCAATTGTGTGAAGTGTTTGTCTTGGTTAGAATCCACACTATCTCTTGGATGTTTGACAAGGGATTCTTATATGTCAAGAGGACAGTGGGAGTGTTAAAGGTCTTGAAAGTCTCAAGAACTAATCAAGAATAAAACCTAAAGTTCTTCACTAGCACACGACTTGAGGTTTATAACCTATCGTGTTGACATATTCTGTGCCCATTCCAATTAAAGTTGTCTTTGCATATGAGTTCTTAGAGTTCTCAATTGGTTGCACAACAACTTGGAAGTAATGGCAGGCCCTTGAGCTGCCAGGTGGCAAGAAATTAAGATTGAGTTCAATCCATTTGGTTTTGGATTTGTCATTATCTTTGTCTTGTGATTATGGTTTTGACAAATTCACATGGATAAGAACACATACACCATTAAATCTAAGTGTCATAAGGCTTCTCTCCGATTCATGAAAATGATGGTGAGGAAACACTTTCACTAAGTAGATTTTAGCTAGATAGCATTTGTGATATTTGCATTCTCAAAGTCGTTAGTGGAGCGTGTGTGGTTTACCGGCACACTAACCTGGACTTGTGAGAAATGGCAAAAAGGTCTAACCATTATGATTACGGCATACCTCTTCATAATTTTTTAGACACACAAGTGTGCTATCTAAGGGAAGGTGTATGATTTTGATAAAGTCTTATCAAAACAATCTAGTATCAGAAATCTGAACTTTGGTAAGAAAGTCAATGAAGTATTGATTTCTAGAAGTCTAGCTGATTTCTGAGTACATGTCAAAGCTAGTGGGAGCATAAGTGTTATGCTAATAATCATCATGTTAGTGGGAGCATGATAAGTATTGCAAGCTAGCAATGTTAATTATAGAAAACAAAAGGTTTCAATTGGGAAAAAGGTTGTTTTGCTATAATTAAGGGAGAGGAAATTATACTTTATCTCAAATCTATAAGCTTAGATCGTGAAGTTTTAATCATTTAGTCAAGGATATATATGAATTTCATGTTGGAATGGCTCAACATAAGGAAATTTTGTATACGGGTCCATTATTTGCGTTCTAAAATTCGATTATGATTACGGCATCCCTTTTCATAATCTGAATTATGAGAACTTGGCAAATAGAAATGGAAATAGTATAGTAAAAGACTGGTTTAGTCTTTATGTGAGACATCATGAATCGTTTCCCATATGCTTCGGATATAGGATCGATTATATGTGCTATATTCATCCTTTCTAAAATTTTCCAAATGCCTGGGGCATTAAGAAGGGAAAAGGTTTAGAACTGGATATGACTAAAAGGATTAAACAATTGTCGAGAACAATCTAAGGTTTACCAAAGATTGGTTGCTCAAGGATAGTTGGAAGTATATTGGTAATTCTGGAAGGACCATATTGACATAGTCTGTAAGGAGGCAACTCTTGTTCAGAAGGGATAAGTCAAAATGGAATCTGGAAATGTTTCAAAGTTAGAATTTTCAATCTGTGTAAGATTAAGGAAACTTAATGCAAGAAGGATGTTTCCAAGGAAATGATCTCCTTTGGAATGCTCTGTAATGTTTGTTTTCAAGTCTTTATGACTTTGTGCATAATCATTACAAGAGGATCAATGCATATAAGTTTAGAATCTAACAGATTTCAGTAAATGGCATGAATTTGGAATTCTTGCATTTGCGGTAAGGGTTTGGGAGTGTGAAAAGAGAATCATTGAAGTTATGTTCAATTGATCTAGTTCACAAAGTAAAGATCATAGACAAACATAGTATGCATACTTGGTGTATGGCATGACTAGTGTTTAGAAAACATAGTGTACATGCTTGGAGCATGGGACAACAATTGTTTTAAATTCAAGAATAAAGTTGATAGCTGAAACAGTATACAATGAATAATGTGTAATCATATGGTGATAAATAAAAGGTGTTTTATTTATGTTCAAAGGGTTGATACCATATTGGATTCAATTATTATTGTGTTTCACTTTGCATGTTTTGACTTCCCAAATAAACTGGGTTATTCTTCTGGAATGACTAAGTTATTCAAACTATCCACAGTCGGTCATATGTTGGAAGTAGATATGAATTAAGACTGTCATGGGTTGGCTTGTAGAGGTCTAAGGTGTTGGACAAAGGGCTACAACATTCATGAGTGCTCATAAGTTCTGAGTATTGGATTCAACCCGCGCTCAATGGAATCACTTCATGGATTTTATCACGAGTGATCATGAGACGATAATATCTTTTATTCTTCAAACCTAGAGATATGAGTTGTTACTATGAGTTGATAGTACATTGATTGCACGAAAACGCATTTGGTAACTCGGTGCTATAAAACGTGCCTTTGTGTATGATTCAACAAGTAGTAGAACAAGCCATATGAGTCGAAGTTTATCCATTCCTTTTACCTTCGGGATAAAAGCGATATCTGTGGGCCCCTCGATGATTTGATGATGACAAACGGAAGTGCTCGGCCGGGCCAGGACTGATTTGATTTGTTCAATTAGTCAGTCGTCATAAATCGAAAATCGGGAAACAACAAATGGACAGAGAGAATGATTTTAATCCATGTCTCAGTCCATACGATATCTAGAATGGAGGAATACATGATCCCTTATCTAATGGACAAGTCATTGACAAAGGTCAGAGTTCATCTACAAGGTCAGAGTTCGACAGAAGCTTTTGAGAGCTACGATTGCCAGTTGGTTCCTGAAGTCATACGCAATAATAGATTTAGACTTATCCAAGTGGGAGACTGTTGGATTAATGTCTAAGTCCATAACTATAATTGGTAAGACTTGACCCGACCCGGCATGGTCCATTTGGGTTGCATACCATCATGCACTTGGATAGACTATAATGAGAGAAATAAGACACTTATGGTTATTAATATATTATAAGTTCTAGTATATTAATAATAAGAATAATAAGATTATTTAATTAGTATTGATCAAGAATTAATCTAGGATTAATTAAGTGATCAAAAGAAGACTAATTAAATATATGGGTTGATTGTGTAAATCATCCATACTTGTATAGTGGGCTAATGCTCCATGGATAATCAAGTTGGGCTAAAACCCATAGGATGGTCCATGGATGCTCCATGGTGTATTTGTACCCATGGATCATGGAAATGAAAGGCCATGTCAACTAGGGCTTACATGGTGTAACCCTAACTATATAAGCATCTTATTCTTGACCAAATCGGCCACTAGAGTGAGAGTAAGAAAAGGGCTAGCCGATTTCATGAAGTGTAGAATTCTCTCAAGTTATTCTAAGTGTTTTGGTGAATTGTGATTCCATTTGAGGCTTCCACACTATTGGGGCTAGGCACTCAAGCTTCATGAAGACTTTCTACATCAAAGAGGTATGTATTCTATCTTGTTACACTCATTGTTTTGTATGCTAGATTAGGATAATACCTTGGAAGTTCTTATTTGCATGTATAATAGAGAAAACATAGATCCAAGGTATTTAGGGTTGCATGTACACTTAGGAGTGTTAGAATGCTCAAAACCCCACAGTATATGTAGCTCCCTTATGGTTCAAATCTGTCAATGGTGCAACTATCGAAGAAAATCCTTGGATAAACTTTCGGTAATATCCAGCTAATTCCATAAAGCTTCGTATCTTGGTGGGACTTTTTGGTCGTTCCCATTTCATCACAACTTCGATCTTTGCTGGGTCAACCATTATCCCTTCTTGGTTAACCACATGACCCAAGAATTGGACTTCTCAAATCCACAAATCACATTTTGAGAACATTTCATATAGTTTCTCCTTGTTTAGAGCTTCTAATACTTCTCGTAGGTGTTTGCCATGCTCCTGCTGGATCTTTGAGTAAATCAAAATGTCATCTATGAACACTATCATGGATTTATCGAGGAATGGTTTACAAACCATGTTCATCAAATCCATAAATGTTGTTGGAGTATTGGTTAGTTCAAATGACATAACCAAGAACTCATAGTGTCTATATCTCGTTATGAATGCAGTCTTCTCAATATCTTGTTCTCTCACATTCAGCTGATGATATCCTGATTGAACATGTCGTCAATCCTTGGCAATGGATACTTTTTCTTCATTGTTTCCTTGTTCAACTCTCAATAGTCTATGCACATTCTCATGTTTCCATCCTCCTTCTTCACGAATAACATTGGAGTTCCCTATGGTGATGAACTAGGTCTAATGAAACTGTTGTCCAACAAATCCTGAAGTTGCATCATAAGCTCGTTCATCTCTGTCGGTGTTAACTCTTATGCTGCTTTTGTTATTGGTGTCGATTCTGGCAACAAGTCGATTTGAAACTCTACTGATCTATCAGAGTGCAATCTAGGAAGATCTTAAGGATGATATTTCTTTGCATCGATCACAAATACCAAGTATGATGTGCATCGTTTAGATAAACATTTTTTTGGCTTTCATCAGGGAAATGATTCCACAATTCACTCTACATTTGTCCCCATACACCATAAATGACTCTCTTCCAAGTGGGTTTACTCTCACCATCTTCTTCTTGCATAGTATCTCGGCATTGTTTGCACTAAGCCAATCTATTCCTAATACGATGTTGAAACCGTTCAACTCAATTGGCAATAAGTCCTCATGGAATTTATTCCCATTCAAGTTGATGATGATGTTTTTAATGCAATCACTAACAGGTATAAATTTGCCACTGGAAACTTCTATACCTAGAGCATTATCAATTTTATCTATATGCAATTCTAGTCTTCCACCAAATTTTTATGGTATAAAGGAGTAATTTGCTCTAGATTCAAACAGTATATTGGCAGGAAATCCATTTACAAGAAAGGTACCTGAAGCGACATTTTCTTCATCCCTTGTTGCTTCCAGGGTCATTTGGATTGCTCTCGCCTTTGGCCTCGGTGAAATGTTATGTCTTACTGCCTCTTTCTTCTTAGGGCAATCCTAAGCAATATGCCCTTCTTCATTGCATCCGTAACATACCCTCTTATTGGTTGCACACTCATTGGCGTAATGCCCAATCTTTCCACACTTGTAACAAGTCACCACCTCACTATATTTTCCAGTGTGTTTCTTTTTCACTTCTCACACCTCTTGCTTAACCTCCTCCTCTTCCGAACTTCTTAGACCTAGACTTTGAGAATTTACTTTTCATGTTGGACCTTGAAGATCCATCAAACTTCCTTTTCTCTCCTACCTCAGCTCTCTCAAGACCCTTTTCCCTTATTTTGGTTTCAACATTCTTAGCTGCCAGATGGCGGCTTTCAAAGTGGTTTCTTGCTTGACCGTCGGACTAAAGTCCGCTGGAAATCCAAGAGCAAACTTGTTGACTTTGGAGAGCTCAGTTGGAACTAGGTAAGGAACAAGATTCATCTTCTCCGTAAAACTTACAGCATACTCGATGATGCTCATTCTTCCCTTCTTTAAATTCTAAAATTAGTTGTTAATCTCCAGCATATCCTACTCAGAGAAGTATTGCATTTTCTTTTGCCCCAAAAATTCTTCCCAAGACATCTTGCTAGCTTCTCCCTTGGGCATGGTATCATCTAATAGCTTCCACCAGCTCAGTACTCCTGACTTTAACAGGGTAACTGCGAGAGCGGTTTTCTATTTGTTGCTGCATTCGCAACTTTCAAACATCATCTCCATCTCGGAGATCTATCTCGTGACTTCCACCAGCGCTGGGATTTCATAAAGACTCGGTGGTTTGGATGCCATGAAATCCTTGCACTTGCACCCACATCCATCATTTCCTCCATTGGGTTGGTTTCTTCTACCAACTCATGGCTCAGCTTGACTGACATTCTGACCATAGTTTCCTTCATCTAACTGTAGGTTTATCCCTATTATCCTGCAACATTTGTCTCATCACTGGTTGCTGATTATCATTAGCCCTGCCATTAGAGTTTCCGAATTCGCTTCGGGTTCTCGTTATATCGATCTATACACCAAAGTAGGTGAATTTAGATCTTTATTTATGATAGACGTTTAAATCCTCCTTCTTTCTCTGAAAAGTTACATGCAAGTTCTAATATCGCAGTTGAACGTATAGAAATTTGAACACAAAAGTTTCCAGATCCGGTCTGCAACAGACCATAGATCCAATCAAATAATAGCATATAAGGCATCTTTATAGCTATCACATAAATCATTTAGCACCTAAAAGCAATTTAGGCTTCTTTCCTAAAATAAGCTAGTGCTTGTATCTAAAATATAGTAGACACTCATCTCACAATCATCGCTTAGAATTTTAAGTTTAAGTCTAGAAATCCTACAAATTCCTAGTTCGCTTAAACTAATGCTCTAATACCAACTGTTACATCCCCATTTTCACGGCCAGAAAGACCAATTTGTTTATGCTTTATTTGAAAATCAGAGTATACTTTTGAAGAAATATGTTGCGGAATTTGTTCCGAAAAATATCATAAGTAAATTATCAAAGCATTCCCAAAGGAATGGGTTTTCATTATATTAAAAAGACTGGGATATCATTGTGAATATATTACATAAGCATACATAGAAATAGTATAGGCCTTATGACATTGATTATTCTAATGGCGTATAATCCATAGATCTCTCATTAGATCGACACTCCTGTGCTCTTTTGCCACTACCTGTAATGCAAGAAGCTGAGTGGGTCAGGCTTGGCAGCCTAGTAAGGACACAGGGTTCTCAATCCACAATAACTAAGTTCATTAATTTCATCAATCAATCAACCTAGTTACCTGTTCCAGTTATCCTCACCTTCTGTCTCTAAATCATCTAAATTAACGGACCTATCCTAAGGATTTTTTATCGACGTGACAACACTGCTTAGGGGATTCCTTAGCAATACATCTCAATAAGGCAACTATGAGGGGGATGGAGTAAACCTGGTGAACACGTAGTTCAAAAAAACCTACAGGTTGCGAGCCTGCCAACGTTCCACTGGACCGTGTAGAATAGCTCGTGGTCATCATCTATACTCCGCTAGATGACTGAATCAGCTCAAACATCGAGGTATAAAATACATATACAATTTAAGTCAAATAAGACATGTATATTTTGTTCATCCATCATAGATATCAAGAACACAGATAGTATGTACACATAACATGTATTTTTTTATTAAATATTACATATCTATGTGTAATATGAGAATAACTATGCACTCACGTGTTAAAGTTATGACTCCAAACTCAGACATCGCTTTGCTTCTAAAAAATTTATTTTCCTTCGACGAAACCTAGTATAATTATCACTAGGTCTTAGTATAATATTTAGTGTGGCTAATTATTAGTCTAGGCAATAGTTTTTTTTCTTGTATTATATAAGTGTTAAACAATACTTTTCAACTACTATGTACAGACAGGAGCCATACATGAAACACCAGATGGTAGGACCATTTTGGCATTTAAGTTATTCTGAAATCCAACAACCCTATGCGACCCTTCAACCCAAATTCCCCGTACCGCGAGCAGTTAAAATATATTATAATAACAGTTTATATTTTATAATACTTACCACATATATTTTTTATAGGTTCATAATAATGATAATGAAGTTAAACATAAGCTATACTTAAAGTAGGGTAAGCATAACTCACTTTCAAGGGGGTTTAGCTAGGAGCCGGGCTCTGCACAGGCAGAACTTTTCAGCTGAAAGTTCTTCTTCTTGGAGCCTTCTGGCATTCCAGGACTCACCTATAGTACTTGGGAAGTACTAGGGAAGGGGAGGGGTTAAGAGTACTATTTTAGAGAGGAAGAATGGGAAAGCTGTGAGAAACATGGAAGAACTTTGCATCTATTTATAAGCTGACTCCTCGGACTACGTTGGGCGTAACCTCGGAGTACGTTGCGTGTACTCAGTATGTTGTGCATAGGAGGCTATACATTGCACTTACGAGGGCCAAGTATCGGCATCCGAAGCGAATCCATGGAGAGAATGTGACGGTTCGGATTGCACCATGTATCAGACTCGCATCCTCCCATAACTTAATAAACTTCTAAATTCCGTAACTTTTGCATACGAGCTCCGTTTTTTACGTTCTTTATATCCACGCGTAGGTAGAGACGGGATCTAAACCTTTAGTTTAGACTCCGTTGGCTAATTTTGAATTATTTCACACTTGTATTTTAACAGACTTGTACAGATAAAGTTCGTTAAAAATTCATAACTTTGTCATCCATTTTCCGTTTTTGTATGTCTTTTATATTGTTGACCTCCTATAAATGAGATATTCGATTCTTGTGAAGATTGTGTTGACTAAAACACGATCGATCTAAAATTTGAATTCCGGGCTGCATACTGCTATGTCAAATCTTAGAAAAATCATAACTTTCTCTAACGAAGTCAGCTTTGGACTTTCTCTATATGCATCCTCTAGGTTTAATGTATACTACGACTTTTATTTTGGTTACTACAGCTAAAAAGTAGTTTACCCAAAATCACTTTTTTACGATACACAACATCGTGCCGATTTAGTCGTAAATCTTCTATGGGTCATAAGTTCTTCGTTATAATTCGGATTTTAGAGTTCCTTATATCCCCGAAATTGTTGTTACGACTACTTCAACTTTCTTCATAGATATTGGATCTATCTATTATTTTATTACATTGTTATAAGCACGTATATTGCACATAAATCGCATAATACTCAAATAATTCTTGTCCGTTACTTCAAAATCGGATACAATTGTTGATCCTAACTATTACATCATTAGAATAATGCTTAGCCTAGAAACATGGGTGTTACATTTCGTACGCCCCACGTACACCTTTGTACGCGCCATCGTACACCTCTGGATCCACGATCAAACCTTCGCATCAGTACGTTAAGCGTACAACTTGGTACGCCCCACGTACTCGCTTTATAGCTTGTACACTAAGCGTACCTTGAGGTACTTCCCGCATACAAATCAATGACAAAATTGGAAAAATTACATAGTACAACGGAAAAAGAGAAACTTACCAAGGTTCAAGTGTTACACATAGTTAAACCCCATTTTTAATCGATTAATTAATACAATATTGAATTTAAAGAAAGGTATATTCAATCATTTTCTCATTTTTATCCCATTAACCAATATGGACTCCCCAATACCAGTCATAGGTATGCTTTCTCCATTCAGAATGGTAGAAATATTTCATAGCAATTAGGTTTTAATCCATGCAACAAGTTGTGGTTGCTAGTTATATATTTTGTAACACATGTGTTTATAATCCAATCACTAATCGATTGTTCCTAACCGACCATCTTTGTGGGGGTAGGGTTGGTTTTCAACGATGAATAATCAGTTTGCAACTTGTGATTCACGAATCTTGCATATTGTTTGGCAACCATGCCCGATATTGAATTTGGATCAAGGTTTACTTGTGCTTCTCTTGGCTTAACTTTTTGCTAATGAGGTCTTCAATATTATTTCTTTGAATTCCATGTATATTGTTATGAATATCCAAGTAGGCATGATAAAAAAAATTTCATAGAATGTACAATGCACCATCTATTCATTTTTTCTATGCTTAAATTTCTTATGTTGTTTCTTTTGGCCCAACTTATATTGTTTTCTTTAGGATATCTCATGGGGATAAGCTTGGTATAGAACCATCATAGTGTTTGGTCTCATTAAAGTCATGAATCCCCTTTAATGTTCATCTTCAGGTGGTTAGATGATACTATCGTCCAGGTTGGCTTCATTACCAAAATGTGTGTCTTGATGGTCCAAAACTTATCATCGAGACGCATCAATAATTCATAGAGGCTCTCATTTTCCTTTTCCTTTTCCATCTTCTTTCCAATGGTACAAGTACAGTTCCCATGTGTGCATCATAAGATATGTGATATCAATTGTGTCTCATCCAATATCCATTTGAGATTTATGTAGTATTATGACAGTAAGGTCTTATCCTGACAAGCCAATGCAAGAGTTTGTTCCAACTTATACCCATATTGTAAAAAGTCGGCTTTTATGCAAGGTACACCCCAAAATTTCAATTTTAAAGTAATAAATCACCTCAATGTACACTTGTTTTAACAATAGAATACAAGAAGTTGTCATTGGGGTCACATCAAAAAAATAAAATATAATGTCATAGTCACGCATCACTACCTCTCTTATAAATGAGTCCATCTGTAAAGAATACAACAACAAAGAGGTAAGCCACAAAGAGCTTACTGAGACCCTAAGAACAATGCACATAGTAATCATAATATTGATTATATATACTATTTAACACAAACTGCGTTCAAATTTCCGAATACCTTTCACACAACTGAATATATATTCATATATTGTACAATCACATAAATAAAGAAAGTGTCAGCTTTTCAATTACTCAAGACCGATTTCTCAGTTAAGAGTTCACAACATTAATATTATGTCTTTATATTGACTAAGCATCATTTATGACTACTAAAGCCACCATTACACTTAATGATATATTTATCGTTACACTAGCTGCCATTCTCTCTAAAAACCATATTAATGGACTTACAACTACTTAAGCTACCAATAAACTCAATAATCATTACAATGGTTTTATGTCTACTCAACCTACCATTCAACCAATAGTTCTTAATAACAGATTTACAGCTACTCATGATATCATTAGATTGTCAAACGGTACTTGTTATATAACCCACTATCATCCTAAAGTATTTCCCATTACAAATTATATATATCAAGATCTGAAATCTACAATGTCATTAAACTCTTTAACTTATTTAGATTTTCCCATCAAGAAACTCATGATGAGGCTCAACAAACTTGTTGAGTATCTTCATAAGAAACTCATTATATGACTTTAACGATCTCTTTACTTAGTAACACAAGGAACTAATTATATGGTTTGCTAGGCTATATATATATATATATATATATATATATATATATATATATATATATATATATAGGGAAAAGTGAATATACATTAAAGCCCCACCTAATCATAGGTACTAAACGTCATTAAAATACATTGTTTTACTATATAAAGATCGTGGTTACGGGATTCACGATTAACACTTGAAGATGTAGATTCAAGATCGACACAAATAGTTTTGATAAGGAAGCAAGATTATTAATTATCTTAGATCTTCGTGACAGTGGATAAAAGTAAAGTTCACTGGGTTGAAGTAATAAACGATAGAGGAAAGAAAACAAGGATTGTAAAATGAAAATGGGGGAAAGAAATGTTATCGACGATATATTATCAAGTGAAAACCAAATCGGGTATATTTACAAAGTTAAAACAACATATTTTATAGGTTTAGTACCTAAGCTTAGGTGGAGCTGTAATGTATATTCCCTATCCCCATATGTATATATATATATATATATATATATATATATATATATATATATATATATATATATATATTGATGGTAATTTTTTTGTCTAATTTAAACATATTGACAAGAATATTAATCTTTCTTGCTATCTAATATATTCGACTTTATCAGGTTCTTAAATCTTGAATTCTATCAGGATCTTGAATGAAGATATTATCTACCATCTTGGCCAACAATTCTTGTTTTTATAGGCTTACATGCCAAGAATTGAGCAACAAGCAGAAGACATAGTCAAATAACAGGTGTTCAATGATGTTATATGCTTTCCTTCCAAAATATCCGGTCAAGAATATATGAAGGAAGATCCTTGATTTGTAGGAGTGTTAGTTGGCTATCTAATGTATAAATAAAGGAGCTAAGATAATTACACAGACAAACAATACTAATAACAACACAACACATCAAGATCCTATTCTCTC
This sequence comes from Lactuca serriola, assembly GCF_051521515.1. Lineage (NCBI taxonomy): Eukaryota > Viridiplantae > Streptophyta > Magnoliopsida > Asterales > Asteraceae > Lactuca > Lactuca serriola. Next base: position 162,151,188 of record NC_136411.1, on the reverse strand, counting down.
ACTCACTATAAGCTCTGTACTCACTTGTAATTGTTTTCATTGAATCAAAATTTTAAGGCAGTGCGAATTTCGTCACCTACTGAGGTTTTATGTCGAATATCTTGAAATGATCAATGGCTTTCCTCGTATATCTTGTGTTCATGCATTTTATATTTCAGTTATTACTTACTTGTCTTTAACGTCTTCATATTTTTGGTATTTTAATATAGTTTGCTCATTTAAAAACATTTAAATATCTTAAGCATCTCTACAGTTGTACTTATCTTGAAAATCTTGAGATTTCCTAGCCCATCATATCATATCATACTATACTTATAAAAGATGCATTTTTTCTATCACCACAATCAATCAAAACTTCCATGTCTATTCATATTTCTTTATAATAACGATTCCATAATATCTATTAAAACCTACATAACTTTTCACTAGCATCTAATTATCAACTACCACTCAATAGTTTTTTTTAACTTATGATACTTAATGGTGCTTATGACACCAATTGATTAACATTGATATATATATATATATATATATATATATATGTGTGTGTGTGTGTGTGTGTGTGTGTGTATATATATATATATATATATATATATATATATATATAGTTCATAATGGTAGATTTTTATTCGAATGGTTTAAAGAGTTGTGTGAGGTTGAGAAGTAGATTAGAAACTCCATACAAAACGATTGTCAATGGAGAGCATAAATAATAATAAAGAGGAATATGACAATGAGAAGGAAATATGAAAGTTTATGGTAAGAAATATTGCTTCATTTTGTTCATTCTTATTATTCAAATTTATACCGTATAATTATGATTTTGGTTGAAATGAAAAATATTATATATGAAGACGTTATTGCCTCTAGATTCACATAAGCAACAAGACCACTGCATAACAATACAAAACAAGAATGGATACAACTAGTGTAGTGCATGCATCTTGATTTTAAAATTTTGGTGGTTCAATCTATTTTAAACTTTTGCATTTCTTTTCATGAAAGTTATAATCATGCTTAGCGGGATCCCAAAAGGAAGCTATGCAACTAACCATCTAAAGTCTAAACCCAACGATCCATATCATATAAATTATAATGAAGTTTGCAAGATTGTGCGGTTAATGTTCATTCCACTTCAAATTGTATAATAGTCTTTTAAAAAGATTCATTGGGTGTAAATTTTAGGATGATGTAATAGAGTGAATGTTGCGTATAATTTTATAGGTCATCATGTTGTATTAGATGTTCGCAATTCCTTACATCCTTCTTGATTTTAAAATTTTGGTGGTTTAATTTATTTAAAAAAATTTCATTTTCTTTTCGTAAAAGTTATAATCATGTTCAGTAGGGTCCCAAAAGAAAGTTATGCAACTAACCATCTAAAGTCTAAACCCAACTGTCCATGTTGTATAAATTATAATGGAGTTGCAAGATGGTGTAGGTTAATATTCATTCCACTTCATATTGTATAATTTGACCTTTAAAAAGATTCATTGGGTGTAACTTTTAGGATGTTGTAATAGAGTACATGTCAGCGTTTAATTTTATAGGTCTTCATTGTGTGTTGGATGTTCACAATCGCTTACATGGAAATGGTCCTATTGATGACAATTATGTAGTTGATAAAGTTAATTAAAATTGATTTTCTTATATTAACTTTCTTTTCAATATAAGTTTGCTTTGCATCACTTTTCTTCAAATTTGATTTTGATGAATTACCAACAAAATTTTCTCCTTTTGAATATAATGAGTTTGAACAAAGATCAATTTTCGTATTAGTGATATGTGTTTAATAATTAATCATATTAAGAGATCTTAATGGCTTGTTAGAATTTTGATTTTGCATTAGAGATGAAGAACAAGAACAAGTATGAACATGATTCTTAGATTTATTTTTTTATTTCCAAAATCACATTCTTTCTTGCATTAACTTTTCAAATCGAGCTTTTCTATCTTTATTCTTCTCTTTTCTTCCTAAATGTTAATGATCAGTCTTGTATGTGCAGTATAGGACAATTGGTGTCATGGTATGCTAGAATGGTAGGGTTTTACTTGTTGATGATATGATACTGGAAGGTGTCATGTTTGGTTTGGGTAATGAGTATTAGGGATTGTTGAGTGGATACCCTAGGGTTGCATATAGTTTAAGTTGGATAACCTAAGAAATCTTGTTTTAAAACCCTTTGCATGTTCTTGTGTGATTAAGGCTTACGGGTGGGGTCACTTGTCCAACTGTCTATCTGACTTCGGATTACATGTGACTATGTATTCATGAGATAGTTGTCAGTATTTTCATCGGCCCCTGTATGGATATTGTTCCAACACGAGGTCGGTGGTATTCTTTCGGCATGAGGCTGATGATATTATTCTGGTGTGGGGTCGATGGTTTAGTTTCAGCGCGAGGCTGATGATAGTAGGTCAGCTAAGAGTCGGTAGTAGCGGTGGCTGAGAGCCAGGGGAAGCATGCCAAGAGTTGATATGTATGATTGTTATATATGTTCTAAACATGATAATAAGAGATTTGGCAGATCAGCATTAGAGCTGATAACTTGTGTGGATGCATTCTATGTTTTGGAATATGTGGTTTATAGGGAAACTCAATAAGCTTTATTTTTATAGTTGTAGATTACAAATTTTGTAGGTCGTTCGTGAGAAGAGCTCAGTGGGACTTTACACGTGCATCAAATATATGTGTTTTCGTTGTTTTGTAAACTCAACTCTGATAATGGATGGTTTTCAACAAATCAAATGTTACTCAATGGTTTTCGAAATAAATGTTCAATCGGTTAATCTATTTTATAAATAGAAATATCTTTGTAATTTTCGGGATGTTAAAAATTGATATCAGCGCCCTGGTTCGAGGGATTTGGGCGCGCCTTATAGTGTGTTTGAACTCGAACTAAGGAATGATAGATTTTCTAAACGAGTTTTTGAAAAGAAAATACTTTTATTCAAAGAAATGATTTTCTAAAAGGATTTTATAATAATTGGAGGATGTGATGTGTACATTCAGTCGGGGCACAGGATGAAACTAATTCTCAGTATACCCATATGATTATGTATTTGTGATATATATATATATATATATATATATATATATATATATATATATATATATTCGTGGGTTATATATTTCTCTAATCTAGCTTATTATATTATTAATTAATTTCGCTAGCTTTTTTTGTAATGACTTTCACCAAATTAATAAAATCATCGTCCTTTGTTCATACTTTGTTTATACGTCTAGTTCCTAAGTTTAAAAAACAAGAAATGAAGAGAAACGAAAGTGAAGAGAGCAAAGAAGAGAAAGGAGAAAAAAAAAATTATGTTATTGAGTTGGAAAGAAATGAAACCAAAATTATTTATTTTATTATTTATTTCCAAATCGGAATGAAAGCTGTGAGACAAAGTATTCCTTCTATTACCTTCCACTTTTTTCTTTTAATGAAAGTGGAAAACATCAATTTTTGTTTTTTACTTTCTTCTTATTTACACTTTTTTCTTTTATTTTCCCTAATTAAGTTGACTCGGAAACCACGTGTTATTGTTTTCATATATGTGTTTTAGGATTTCATCTTGAAATACTGTTAGCTGAAATCTTTTTAACGTATTTCTGTACCATATTTTTTTAAATTTATTTTTGGAATGACTGATTTGTTCTACGAATCTATTTGATTGGTATCGGTTATTTTGTTCTGGAAGTGGACTTTTACTATTGATGAAGATTTTTTAGGGTCCTGAATCTTGTTTTTTAGATCATAATATCCATGAATAATAAAAGAAAGCTACGTATAAATTCCTATAATTAAATAAGAAAACATGTTTAAAATGCATGTCAATAACTACGATAGCCAGAAAATTACTAAAATACTATTTAAAGGATACTTGATCACAATAAATGGATTAACTTATCTAACAATTATTGGTCTTGTGACGTATTTTATTTTAAAAAATCTCCATATTATTTAGTCTAAGGTGGTTTACCGAATGACAAATAAATAAATGAGGGAAGTAGTTGTACATAAACAGTTATATTGCCATAAATATGGCAGCTCATAATGACACTGTGTCCATCTTCCAAACGGGTACCTTCCAATCGAGTCCCATAATTTATAAATATAAATAATTCATTGGATTTCAGAAGGAGTACTTCACAAGTATGGCCACATTTGCCTTTTTGTAAGAGAAGGATTTGTTTTGTTTGTTTCAAGGGTGCTTTGCATGATTTACCCAATTAAGGGATAAAGAAATCTTATTTCTTTCCGTTTACGATGATTGTTTTTTATTTATAAAAAAAATATGCAGTTTTAAAAAATGATAAAATATTGATATCATGAAACAAGAAATAGAGAAAAAAATTATGAGAAATTAAATATCCTCCTACTTTTTGTTTCTATATATTCTCATATTCAATGAAATGGTAACATGTTTTGTTTCTATATATTCTTATATTCAATGAAATGGTAACATGTGTAATATTTAATGCTTATTTAATGAGATTTAATGATATTTTAGGATACTAATATGACACATGTCAACATTTAAATGGGTAGGAGGATTAGTAGGACCAAAATGTAGAAGGATATTTAATTTCTCAAAAATTATATAAGACTTAAGAATTTATTTAATCTTTTGTTTCTACTTTTATCTTCATCTTCTTTGACAAGAAGCGATCGAAAGATTCTATCTTTTGACAAACCATTCATTTTTGAACAAAAAATATTTTTTCATACTACAAGCTTTTAAAATTTAATTCAAACAAAACTCTAAAAATCTAAAAGTTATCTCTCTGTAATTACGTTGAGGTTTGTTTGTGAAATAAAATAATTTTGAAATCTATTATGGTTTTAGAGTGTGTTAAAACTATCGGATCATGATCTCCCTGCCTATCATGACAAACACACAATGAGTAGATTGATAGCCAAAATCTTTTCATGTTGATCCAAACTTTGCTATTATATTTTATACATTTGATTACCCCGAACATATGCATATAAACTACCCCATAAACCACAATAATTACGCTTATTAGTAACAAGAGATAAAGAATTTCCTATTAACGAACCGGGAATATAGATGTTAAGATTGTGGAAGTGATGTGATGTGATGATCAAATGATGTCTCATCCATGGAAAAGGAGATTAAGAACATCATTAATACGATAAAACCACCAAACAAATAGAGGAAGACATAGGGGAGAGTTTTAATAATGAAAGTAGACCACATGTGCATGACACATGTTTTTCATAGCAGTTATTATTGTGAAGATGTAATTTTTTGAGGAGACATGTTAGATACCACACGACGCATTGCCAACGAGAACGGTGTTGGTAAACCTTTGAAAATACTCTAAGTGTTGGGAAAATAATATACTTCGACGACACAACGCGTGGGTGAAGAGGAACGCGACGCGTGAGATAGTTTGTTAATATACTTAAAGTGGTGACAAAAGACTTTGCACACATATGTCAGACTTTTGTGCCTAAAGGAACGAAAGCCCACACCATTAAAATAAGGGTGTAGCGCACCCAAAGGCCAATCACAACACGTCAACACCGACACATCAAACAAATTTAAACAAAGGATAATCGGTTGTTTTGATTTCTTTTCCATACTATTGACCTGTAGAGCTCCATATGATGATTTTTGGGAGCTTGATGCAAAAGGAGAAGCTAGGTGCAAAGGAAATCAGGACCCAGGCTTATATGTCTTGTATTGAAGGTAAGTTCTTCTTCCTAACTAGCTTTGAGTGTTTAATGAATGGAATTAAAAAGAGGTGTTTGAACTCTTGTGTTATGGAAAGATTTATGGAGATTTTGTTGTAGAGAGATGATGTGTATTTAATGCACTAGTTTTATATTTATAAAATCATATCAAATCTCAACAAGTTTTAAAACACAAATAGATAGTGTAACTAGTTGTGAAGTAATACAGTCTAAAGTAATAAAGGGTGTCGAACTCTCGAGGAACGAGTATGATTTTGATCCAAACAAATAGGCTAATAGTTATACTAAATACATATAAGTAAAGATTTTTTTTAATTATTAAGCCTTTTTAACCACTCAAATTATGCAAACAACTAGTTTTTAAAGGAGTAGATTTAGAGCACTTCCACTAGAATATGAAACCCCCTAGTTTCTATGCTTGACTCGTTAGCATGCAATCGATTAATGAGTTGGTTACCGGATTTAACAATTACTAGTTATCTTGTTTCAAATTCGTAGTACTAATGATTATTGAACATTTAATCCCAATGATCATGTAATTTGTGAGCACAAAATAAATTGAATGAATTCTAACTATGAACAATATGATGTCATAATTTCTTATTAATCATCATGACAATAAATTATGCATAGCATGGATAACTTTTATACTCTACCACAATCAAAACTAAAAATTAATATTACCTAACCTTGTGATTAAATAGATCTGTAGTCCTAACAATTTAATGATCATAAAATAGTTAAGATTCAAGTTAACATAACTATATTGATCATCTAAACTACACATAACTCACAAGTAGGTAACAAAATCATAACTTTAACATGTAAGATAAAGAATCAATTGAACACAAGTGTTTACCAAACACGAATAATCCTCATAACAAAATGAAAACATGTTAACTAGGGATCATTTACATCAAGCGAGAGTAACAAGGTTTTTAGCCTTGCATCATAACTAGAAAGAAAAATCTAATGTATTTGAGATTAAAATACATGATATAAAACAAACCAAAACGATAAAATACATTAAATTTCATTTTGATCTTCAAATACACTCTTTGATGGTGTTTCTTCAACTTTGAAAATTGTCTGCGCGTGATCAAATAAAATTTTCCCTAAGTTAGTGTAAGTTAGCATCCGAATTATGGTTGTAGAACTCGTATATTTAAAGATTTACGAAACCACAATGTGGTAATGGTTTCACCACGGCATGCCTTCCAAATTTCTTCTCGATTCCTATCACTTTTTTGTCTATTTCAGCCACGTTCTCATGATTTTGCATCTCATCTCCGATTTTAACTGTAATTAAACATTTCATATCATATTAAGTATCATATACCTTAAAATATAATTATTTTTTATCAAATATGTTAAGATAACGACCTACAATATATAGTTAAAGAATTTCATATCAAAATACCCCACACTTATGTTTTGGTTGTCCTCAAGCAAACTAGATTAATATTAACTTCTTAGTACCACGTATCAAAATCTTGCTCACCAACATGACATAGAATAACCCATTTTAAATTCGCCAATTATGTCTCGCCTCAATGGATTTATTTGTGTCTAAAATTCCTAATTACTTCCCAAATCTAAGTACTCAAAATTCTCATAATCATTTTTCACTCATTTTGACCAACATTCATTTTTTCATCCATTCACTTTATACCCTTTTTATTACCCCATTGCTTCAAAAGTCATTATCAAGTTCTCAAATGACACGGCTAAATAGAAAATACTATATAATAGATATCCTAAACATATAACTATATATTGACTGTTTTTTTGGCCTTTTTTTCTTTTCACTTTTTTCACAATTTTTTTCACTTTTTTTTATATTTTCTTAGTTTTCCACTTTTTTGTTCATATATCGACTTTCACACATAAACAAACAAACAAACCTACCTCTATTTATACTAATAATATAGTTCATGACTTTCTAAGAAATTGATTGGAATACTCGGAATCTCGTAGGCCAGTAGTAGAGTCCATGACTTTTGATGAAACCCATGTAACAGAATTCTTCCTTGTCCGATACAAGTTAACGTACTGTAGGTGGACAAATGTAAAACATTTGAGGGGGGTAGAGACCAAGTTTCAAAGACCACAGATTGACTCTACTCCTAAACTATTACGTATTCATTATATAACTAAGACTTAAAATTTAAGATTCTAAACAAATAAAATATGCAAACTTGACTCATTTTATTTTAACAACGACCCGGTAGAAAAGTTCCAACTAATAGTGTAACAGCCCGGAATTTCAAATATTGATATAATTATGATTTTGGGGGTGTTTTAAGAGGGGACTCGGCGAGTTGGAGCCTAGACTCGCCGAGTAGGATCGCAGACTTGGTCGCGGGATCGCGACTGGACTCGGCGAGTCGACGCTGTTCAGCGGAAACCCTAACCGTTCAGGTTTGGGTCGTATATAACGCACTATATGCCGTCATTGTCCGTCTTTTAGTCTACTGAGAAGAACCCTAAGCGGTTGTGGGCATCTAGAGCAAGATTGAAGGCCATTGGTGATTTGAAGAAATTGTGGTGCAAGGAGGAGGGGAATCTTGGCTAAAGGAACTGCAAGGGATTCGAGTTCTGAGGTTTGGGGACACAGAGAGTGCGTTATTCAGGTAATATTTCAGATCATTTCTGTTATATTGATGTGTGTATGGATCTAGGGTTTATGGAACCCATTTGGTGATTAGATGGATTATTGCCTTGTTACCCAAACGAATATAACCCTGTATTAGGACCTTTAGAGGTCCAGAAGGTCCCATGCTTGTGTATTTCGGGACAAAACTTATCTCAGGAAGCAGTTTGATCGTCTGCATGGCATGGACTCGCCGAGTCTGATGAACAAACTCGGCGAGTAGCTTGGAGATTGACTGGGACTCGTCGAGTTGTTCTTCAGACTCGGCGAGTTGAGTCGGGGTGACCCCGCGATTCTTCCAGGAGGAACTCGTCGAGTAAAAAGGGGATACTCGACGTGTAGAAAGGGTGTCTTAAGGAATCGGTGAGTTAAGGGCGAGTGGACTCAGAGTCGTTGAACTCGGTGAGTCTTGGGGTGACTCGGCGAGTTAGATCGCGGGTTGAGTGAAGTTCTGAGTATGGGGACTCGGCGAGTCATAGGGTTGACTCGGCGAGTAGGGTCAGTCAGGGGTTGACTTTGACCTTGTCTTTGACCAAGGATTTACCAGTGGTTCCAGGGGTATTTTGGTAATTGTTGTCATTGTGTGAGTTCAGTGCATTGGTGACTGTCCAGAGGTGGAGATTGTGTCAGTGATCGGAGCAGCTTGAGCTATCTGTTCAATCGGCAGTTTCGAGGTGAGTTATCCTCACTATATCGCTAGGGTTTATGGCACCAAGGCCAACCCTTTTATCGGATGGAAATCCGGGTAGTTGTCAGTTGTTATATGTTATGGGCCGGAAGGCATTACTATGTGGACCGGAAGGTCATGGCCTGGAAAGGCGTATGTATGCATTTAGTATGTTGACTGATTCATAGGGTAATGTTATGCTAGTGACCGGCCAGACCGGTATCTTGTTTAGAGTAATGCTATGATATGTGATCTGTTGATCGATTGTTGTCTATGAACTGCTATATGATTATTTGTTATGTTATATATGCATTTTATGCTTATGGGCCGGAAGGCGATATGTTATGGGCCGGAAGGCAATATGTTGTGTGATGGACCGGAAGGTCGGCGTGGGTAGGACCGGAAGGTTTACCCAGCAGGGACGGAAGTCCCCTGAGACACATGGACCGGAAGGTCAGGGCCTGGAAAGGCGTATATGTGGTTGGTATACTGGGGGGTATCTCACTAAGCTCTCGGGCTTACAGTTGTGTTTTTATGTTTCAGGTTCTCAAGAGTCTGTGGCAAGGCAAAGGCGTGATCGTACCGTTCCTCGCGTTGGTGTTTTATGAATTGAACCTGGGAAATACTCTGTTAAAATAATGTATTGAAAACCTTTTTGTAACAACATTATTAAAATGAGTGGCTTTTGAAAAGTTTTAATTGTTTTGAAATTTTGGATGTTACAAGTTGGTATCAGAGCCTTGGTTTGAGTGAATTGGGGAAACATTCGTGTGACTCCAGTCTCAAATCGAGGAGGATTTTAAAATGAGAAATTAAAATGGTTTTCAAATTTGGTAAAAGGAGGACGCGGAGGTACGATCAGCCGGAGCCAGTAAGTAACCCCAAGATACCATGCATGATATTGTTTATTTGAGCTTGATAGAACAGCATGCTAGAGTTAGGCTAGGGATCTTCAGGAATTCATGATAATGTTGCCTGATATGTGATGCCTGTAGCCTAGGGTCCCTTATGGGATGTTCTCAGTGTTCCTCTAGTGGTGGGGGTTGATAGTTGTTATGCATGTTCCCTAGGGTATTGTGGTAGTACTTCATACAAATATGGGTAGGTGTGGAAGGTAGTATGGGCCCGTACTACTGAAAGCACAGGACCCATACGCGTATCAGGGAAACCATGGTATCTAGGGTAGGGTTGCGAGAGTTGGATCCCAGGATTTTGGGAAGTGTCTGAGATTGGTAGGGTGTCTTCATTATGGAGATCTCGAGGCATGATGATAGTGGATCCGGATCAGGATCGGGAGCTGGAGAGCGAGTTCCGGGTGGATCAGCGTCGTCGAAGGTTATCGATCGGTCGAGCACGAGCGAGCGGGATGCGAGGATTCGTGAGATCCTGCGTGATGGGGTTGCTGCATTGTTCCGGGCTGAGTTGCCGGAGTTGTTTGGGTCGATCAAGACCGCCATGATTGAGTATTTCGATGAACGATATGCGGCTCTCGCAGAGACGGTTGCCGCGGCGGCTACAGCGGCTGTAGCAACGACAAAGGGAGGAGCTAGTCGGGGTTTTCAGTATCGGGACTTCTATTATACGAAGCATCCCATATTCGATAGAGTTCAGGACCCGATTGTTGCTATGAGATGGTTATCAGACGTGGAGGGGTATTTCCCCACGAGTTTATGCCCTGCTGATCAGAGGGTGAGGTGTGCTCTGAACCTGTTGAGGCTAGGAGCTAAGGATTGATGGAGATCGACTACAAGGTCATTTTCCGATGCGCAGAGGGCTGCGGTTTCATGGTATCAATTCAGAGAGATGTTCAGTACTCGCTATGTTCCGCGGGATGAAAAGGAGAGATTGACTCGGAAGTTCCTTGAGCTGAAGCAGGATTTGGAGTCGGTGACTGAGATCACCAGGATGTTTATTGAGAGGGCGATGTTTTGCCCTGAAGTTCGCTTCGGAGCAGGCTTAGATGTCCTAATATCTGAGTATGCTCAAGAGGGATATCAGACAGTTCGTGTCTGCGCGGAGGTGTGAGATCTTGTTGGAGTTGTAGGAGGCCGCCATGTGGCGTGAGTTACAGGTTGAGTTACAGTTGCGTGAGCTGAGGCAGGCTCCGATGCAGTCGCAGCCAGCGCCGAAACGGTGCAGTACCGTTGATGTTAGAGTGGGGGGGGGTCGGAGCCACCACACTTGTGGGAAGTGTGGGAGGGGTCACACCAGAGTTGCTGGTCCGATGGTGCATGCCGCAAGTGCGGAAAAGAGGGGCACTATGCGCGGGACTGTCGGCAGTCAGTGTCGATTCGGGATTCGAGGATTTGTTATCATTGACAGCAGGTTGGACATTTGAGGGTCAACTGTCCACAGCTTCCTGCAGGACCGGTGCAGGCTCTAGCACCGGCCACCTTGAGGAGTTCAGGAGGAGGACAGGATGGAGCGGAGCCCCAAGGGCTCAGGGTCGTGCTTATCGGCTTGCGGCAGAGGGAGACGGAGCAGTACCGGAGGCAGCTGCGGGTATGATGCTTTCTTGATGTCTTGATTGTCTTGCACCGATTGTGGCGTATTGTTTGTGCTGGTAGTGTGGAATTCGATGCGGTATTCGTTGTTTCGCGGGTTTGGCATGGTTATGGATTGGTGTTTCAGGTTTTCGCTTTGGCATTCGTTGTTCCCCGATGGTTTGGTAGGGTTATAGTTTGGTGTTTTGGTGCCGGTAGCCTTGTGCGGTTTCGATGCGGTATTTATCCCTTGCAGGTTATGGGTTTTGGTTACGGGTTATTGTTCGGGAATTCCGTTGGTTATCGTTCGTGAGCGTTGATAGTGGTAATGCGGCACTGGGTTGAATGTCGGGTAGCATCTGCAGTCGTGGAGTGGATAATTGAAAGACCAGATTCAATTGAGCGGATTGATCAGGGAGGAGATGTGCTTTGCTGAGGGTTGCTTATGCTTGTGGGAAGCAGTCAGTGGCTAAATGTTCTCTTGTGCAGGATTGTTCTGAAAGGTCGTTAAAGACGATCGGTGGCAGTTAGTCAGTGCTTTAGTGGGGGAGAATTGGAGAATTCTCCGGGAGATCGATGGGTATGTGAGGGTGCTTAGCTGTTGGGATTCAGCAGTGTTTGTCAGCTCAGAGTATAGGCCGACGAGAGCGAGTGTCGGGTATGCGGGGCGGGATACAGACCTAGGGCATTTGATTGTGGAGGCCTGAGAGAAGGCCGGGATCAAGCTTGAGTAAGTAACCGGGATTATGTTGTGCATGTTTCTAGAGCTGGAACCGGAAGGTTCCCAGAGTTAGAACCTGAGGGTTCGCAGAGTTTGGGTGTACGGAACCACAGAGATATAGCCTCGAGTGGCTAGTATGTGTTATGAGAGTCGGTCCAGTCATGCTGGAGACTCTGTTGGTATTGCTGGATCAGTTTGAGATTGCGGTTGACGTATGTTGCAGTATGATTGCATTGGAAGGTCTGGCCCCGGGTTAGTGATCTTGTTTAGCTGAGGCAGTGATTTTGATGAGTGGAGAGAGAGCATGGGATTGAGAGCCCCTGTAATGAGAATCAGGGTATGTGATTAGTGGTTACGCAAAAAGGGTGGTGTCGCTTGGGGCAAGCACCGTAGCACCGGTTGGAGTGGCATTATGGCCAAGAGGGTCCCTTGGAAGGAAGAGAGAAAGGTGTGTAACTCCGAAGGAGAGTGCAAGTTCACGAGAATGAAAGCTGCAGAGTAGAGTTATGGTTAGAGTATTTCGAGTATGCCTTCGAGCATCGTGTTCGCGGCAGCGAAGTAGGAACCCATCCGGTTTGGGATGTCTGTTGAGGCTCAGAAGGGATGCAGGGAGAAAGAGAATCTTAAAGTCTCAGTGTGATTCTGATCAGAGTGTAGGGTGGATGTAGTGGTTCATCTTGGGGGATGTTCGAGGATATCATCAGTGTATCGGGTCTTCCAACCTGCGGGCGTTGGGGCTCGATCAGCAGGTGTATGTGATTGCAAGAGGGGAACTTGTGAGAGTTGCTCTGAGAGTGAGAATGGATCTCTCAGTCAGTCCGGAATGGACAAAGTGGGCTTTGGATCGGGGATCTGGTGGTTCGTGGTTTCCTAACCCTTATGGGTCGAGTGATTGTTGAGATTTAGAGCAGAGTTGCATCTTGGGTAATTCTCGGTTACAGAGAGCGATGGACAGTACAGAGATCGGGCTTCAGTCGACAGAGCAGATTCAGTAGATGAGACAGAGGTTATTGACCGCCTAGAGCCGACGGGAAAGTTATGTAGACAGACGCCGGTCCGAGCTTGAGTTTCAGGTCGGTGACTTCGTATTCCTGAAGGCCTCTCCTTGGAGAGGAGTGATTTGATTCAAGAAGAGGGGCAAGTTGGGGCCCCGGTATATTGGGCCTTTTCATGTGATTGCGGGAGTAGGCCTGAGGGTCTACCGGTTGGAGTTGCCCACGGATTTGAGACAAATCCACGATATTTTCCATGTGTCGCAATTGAGGAAGTATATAGCCGATGAGTCGGCAGTGGTTCCATTAGGAGACATTCAGGTGGATGCAAGCCTGAATTACACCGAGAAGCCAGCGGTCATCAGAGAACGGAAGATCGAGGTTCTGAGGAATAAGGAGATACCTCTGGTGTTAGTTCAGTGGCAGCACCGGAGGGGATCGGAAATGAACTGTGATCTGGAACGTGATATGTGGGGGCAGCATCCGGAGCTATTTTCAGAGTGAGACTTCGAGGGCGAAGTCTAGTTCTAGTGGGGGAGAGTTGTAACAGCCCGGAATTTCAAATATTGATATAATTATGATTTTGGGGGTGTTTTAAGAGGGGACTCGGCGAGTTGGAGCCTAGACTCGCCGAGTAGGATCGCAGACTTGGTCGCGGGATCGCGACTGGACTCGACGAGTCCAGATATGGACTCGGCGAGTCGACGTTGTTCAGTGGAAACCCTAACCGTTCAGGTTTGGGTCGTATATAACGCACTATATGCCGTCATTGTCCGTCTTTTAGTCTACTGAGAAGAACCCTAAGCGGCTGTGGGCATCTAGAGCAAGATTGAAGGCCATTGGTGATTTGAAGAAATTGTGGTGCAAGGAGGAGGGGAGTCTTGGCTAAAGGAACTGCAAGGGATTCGAGTTCTGAGGTTTGGGGACATAGAGAGTGCGTTATTCAGGTAATATTTCGGATCATTTCTGTTATATTGATGTGTGTATGGATCTAGGGTTTATGGAACCCATTTGGTGATTAGATGGATTATTGCCTTGTTACCCACACGAATATAACCCTGTATTAGGACCTTTAGAGGTCCAGAAGGTCCCATGCTTGTGTATTTCGGGACAAAACTTATCTCAGGAAGCAGTTTGATCGTCTGCATGGCATGGACTCGCCGAGTCTGATGAACAGACTCGGCGAGTAGCTTGGAGATTGACTGGGACTCGTCGAGTTGTTCTTCAGACTCGGCGAGTTGAGTCGGGGTGGCCCCGCGATTCTTCCAGGAGGAACTCGTCGAGTAAAAAGGGGATACTCGACGTGTAGAAAGGGTGTCTTAAGGAATCGGTGAGTTAAGGGCGAGTGGACTCAGAGTCGTTGAACTCGGCGAGTCTTGGGGTGACTCGGCGAGTTAGATCGCGGGTTGAGTGAAGTTCTGAGTATGGGGACTCGGCGAGTCATAGGGTTGACTCGGCGAGTAGGGTCAGTCAGGGGTTGACTTTGACCTTGTCTTTGACCAAGGATTTACCAGTGGTTCCAGGGGTATTTTGGTAATTGTTGTCATTGTGTGAGTTCAGTGCATTGGTGACTGTCCAGAGGTGGAGATCGTGTCAGTGATCGGAGCAGCTTGAGCTATCTGTTCAGTCGGCAGTTTCGAGGTGAGTTATCCTCACTATATCGCTAGGGTTTATGGCACCAAGGCCAACCCTTTTATCGGATGGAAATTCGGGTAGTTGTCAGTTGTTATATGTTATGGGCCGGAAGGCATTACTATGTGGACCGGAAGGTCATGGCCTGGAAAGGCGTATGTATGCATTTAGTATGTTGACTGATTCATAGGGTAATGTTATGCTAGTGACCGGCCAGACCGGTATCTTGTTTAGAGTAATGCTATGATATGTGATCTGTTGATCGATTGTTGTCTATGAACTGCTATATGATTATTTGTTATGTTATATATGCATTTTATGCTTATGGGCCGGAAGGCGATATGTTATGGGCCGGAAGGCAATATGTTGTGTGATGGACCGGAAGGTCGGCGTGGGTAGGACCGGAAGGTTTACCCAGCAGGGACGGAAGTCCCCTGAGACACATGGACCGGAAGGTCAGGGCCTGGAAAGGCGTATATGTGGTTGGTATACTGGGGGGTATCTCACTAAGCTCTCGGGCTTACAGTTGTGGTTTTATGTTTCAGGTTCTCAAGAGTCTGTGGCAAGGCAAAGGCGTGATCGTACCGTTCCTCGCGTTGGTGTTTTATGAATTGAACCTGGGAAATACTCTGTTAAAATAATGTATTGAAAACCTTTTTGTAACAACATTATTAAAATGAGTGGCTTTTGAAAAGTTTTAATTGTTTTGAAATTTTGGATGTTACAAATAGGTTTTTTGTAACGTCCCAAAAATAAGACCAAAAATTCTCATTTTTAACTTAATAAAACAGTAATTCAAAGCATCATCATAAAACCAAGATGGATCAAGTGTATCACTACATCATAAAATATCAGAGTAAATCACAAAATGCGGAATAAGGTGGTGTGTACTCTGTAATTATCCTAGGCTCTTCCCAATCGAACAAGAAGTACCTGAAACATAAGCTGAAAAGCATAAGCACAAAGCTTAGTGAGTTCCTCAAAATACCACATATCATACATAATAAACACATAATGGGCCCCCGCCCTTCATCGGGCCTGTCGGACATCGAGTCCCGCCCGGCTTCGGGCCTCACCCGGCATCGAGCCCTGCTCGGGATGCAGATCTATCAGTTATCATGCACTGCCTGACATTAAGCCCCACCCGATATACATATAACATATAAACATATAATCATTCAAACACATGCGATAATCACAAAGACAATAACATACAATACAGTCATCAGGCCCTACCCGACATCGAGCCTTTCCCGATAAGCATACCAACACATAACACATGCAAGAGTCACGCAAACATCTAACATCCTAACATAATAAGCCATGGGCCGACATTAGTGCCTTTAACCCCTTAAACTCCGTGAGGAAACTCACCTCAAACTGTTGAATCACTTAGATAAATCTATGTGTGTTGGTCTGGAAAATCCTTGTGCTATCATCGTAAAACACATCCGATTAATAATTAGATTCTGAACCATATCTAAGAGTCTAAGATAGGGTAAAATACCAATTTACCCTTTATCTAACTTGGCCTAAAACCAAGGCCCAAATCAACCATACAAAGGCCTAAATTCTAAAGCTCGATATATATATATATATATATATATATATATATATATATATATATATATATATATATATATATATATATATATATGTGTGTGTGTGTGTGTGTGTGTGTGTGGCCCAATCTTCCAAATTGGGCCCGAACCCATCAAAATCCAAAGAAGGCCAACATGCTAGTCCAAAGCCCAAAACTCCTAATCGCCTAAGGCCCAAAATCAACCCATTAGGCTTCTGCATAGAAAGTCTGGCGTTCCTCCCTATGATGCCTAGCGTCCGAACGCTGAGTGTTCACATGAAAACGGCTGGAGTTTGTTTGGTGTTCACCAACTTCCAAACCAATGACTTAATAGCTTTAGATCTCATGTCCAAAATTCAGATGTAGTGATAATGGTATGTCTAAAGCCATAAAGTTGCCAACTTTATGGCCATGCATGGCTACAATGAGCCCAATACCAAGATCGTAACTCGAAATCAAATATAAGGCTCCAAAACTCCTACATGGACGATTATGAAGACCCAAGATTGCCTTTTTATGATCCTATACTCACTATTATGCTTGAAAGGACCGTCCAAACCTGTGGAGCATTTCAAACTCACAAAGATCAAGTCTTTGGGACCAAAAATAACATAAACTAGACCTAAATTAAGATCTAGCAAATGAGACATAAATGTATGAATTTATACCTTAAAATGATGCTCTAAGATGTCAAGAGTACAGATCCACAAGCTAAAGAGCAACCACAAAATTCCAAATATCTTCCTTTTCTTGTTAAAAAGACTAAATGACACAAAAAGATGAACCATGGATTCAAGATCTCATACACACTTAGGGTTTCCAAAATAAGGATAGAGGCTGAAGTGATGATGGGTTTTGAGGCCATAATGTGCTTTAAATTGGGTGAAAACCGTAAAAATTAGGGTTGGGTCTCTATGTTCAAACGTCTGGCATCCATCATAGAACGCCTGACATTTGAACGCCTAGCATTCCATGCCAAAATGACAAAAATTAACACAACAAGGTTAAAAGTGAAAATACCTAGAAACCATGGTGTTACAAATCTACCCACTCGAATTCTGTTGATGCCAACAAGTCTGGGTAGTGCTCCCTTATCTCATCATCGGGCTCCCATGTCCACTCTGATCCCTTACAGTGTTGCCATTGCACCTTCACCATATTCACCACCTAATTATGCAGAGTCCTAGTCTTCTTGTCAAGAATCACAATCGGACTCTCAACATAATTCAGGCGGTCATCCACTTGAATATCCTCCAATGGAACCTCTACGGAGTCTTCTACTAAACACTTCCACAACAGAGAGACACAGAATGTGCTATGGATCTGACTGAGCTCCTCGGGAAGATCCAAGCAATATGCAACCCGATCCATCCGGGCCAAAACCGTGAAAGGAGTGATATATCTGGGGCCCAATTCACGCCTCTTCCTGAATTAGATGACACCTATCCTAGGTGACACCTTCAGGAGAGCAATGTCCCTAACCTGGACTTCTAGATCCAAGCGGCGTCTGTCAACATAACTCTTCTGTCGACATGAGATGTCTAGAATCAACTCAGAACCTGTTGTATCAACTCAGTAGTCTTGAGTTCCTCCTCGGTACTCCCCATAACCTGTTGACCGACCTCACCCCAACAAATTAGGGTCCTGCATTTCCTCCACCAAAATCTCAAAAGGAAGTTGTTGAGAGAAAAACTTTGAGACATACTTGAACAAATCGTTAGAACAAGTATATAGCAGAATAGTTAATATCGAAGGATCTGTTAGCTCAACAATCATATTAAGTGTTAGAAGTTAGTGAGCTAGATGCGGAAAAGTACATAAATGTAAATGAAAACAATTGTTATATCAAGTATACACAAAATCAGATTCATAACAAGGAATGCATTCAAACCAAGTTAGTAAATGAGATCTAGCTTAGTGATTAAGTCACAAGTGACTTGCTCTTTTAAAAGAGATGGTAATTGATTATGAGAGTAAGAAGGTTTGATAAGTAAGATAGAATGAAAACTGATGTGTATTAGAATTTGATGAGAGATTCACACCATTACAGTTTACATGAGAAATGAACTCTATTTATAGAGACAAGTTTACAACTCTAAAAGTAGTCATGCAAGGCATACTGGAAATTAGAGTGTTTTACAGAAAAGACAAAATAAACTAAATAAAGATAAGGACTACGGTCCTGAAGACTTCGGATGGCTAGATGATAATATTTCTTGACTGCGGTTGCTTGGAGGCTGCGGTAGCTGAAGTTCAAGAGGGTCACTTTTTTTTATTCAACAATTCCCCCCTAAGTGACCTCTTTAACTTTGATCAGTTATCAAGTTTAAGGAACTTGATCAGGATCCACCAAAACTTCCTGAAGTTCTCTAACCAGTTGATTCTTCTTAGTATTTCAAACTTGACCTCTGCGGTGGTATGCTTGGATTTTTCAACTGCGTTGCGGTAGATCTCAAGTTGTTTTTTGGTGAGACGGTGCATGGCAGTCATAGGAATGAAATATTTGACGTTGTCAGTCTTCCTCTTGAAAATGACTCCTAGCTCAGGATAATTGGTTGCTCTTAATGATCTTTCCTCATAGCCTTCGGTAGGCATGGGTGTGGGGTCAAGTGGTGGCAAGTCAGCAATCTTTGAAATGATGGGATGGATGTCTGCATCTATTTTGGTGAGGTCACAGATTGTTTCCTTAAGAAATGTATTGGCCCTTTCAAGTGCGATCTTCATCTTCGGATGCTTCTCATATTTGTGTTGAAAGACCTTGGCAATGAGAAACACTTCTTTTGGGTTCATACACGGAAAATCAGCCTGGGTGCGGATGTAGTCGTGCTCCCTCCTGGTCAAGGTGTACTGGATGAACTCAACCTTCATAAACTTCCGGATCGTGTAATTTTTAATTGTTGATGGTCTATCGTTAGACCATATGTGTTCAACAGGAGAGGCATGCTTAGCATAGAATTGGCTAAGTCTCTCGAACTCCATTGGAAGTCTTTTCTCGTCAGGAAGGCTGCGATCGAACTGCTCAAATACAGTGAAGTATCTAGCATTCGGTGAGATTGGGACATCCCAGTAACCATCTGAGGGGGGTTCAACATAGGTAAGATGAGGGACATAGTCATCATCAAGAAGCCTTCTGTGGGGATTAACCAAAGAGTTTATTAGGGACTCATCCATAACCGTGTCAAATCCGCAAAGTCTCCAAACTTCTTCAGCAAGCTTGGCTGCTCTCCGATCACTTTTTCTTTGAGCAGTGGCAGGAGAGTCGTTTGTGTTGGGAGAAGACATATACTCCACCAGATTCTTGAAGTGAAGGGGAGTCTCTGGTTTTTCAGGAGTAATGTCAATTTGAGGAGGGGAAGTTGTGAGGTGGAGTGTGATGACATGGATGCGGTGAAGGCTGGGAGTGGGGATTTTTCCAGTAGAAGCTGGGGGAGTTTGATGATGAGGAATGGAGCGGTTGGAATGATGGACTTCTTCACTTCCCCATCTTGAGGAGTTCAGACCCGGATCCTCCTCAATCCATTGACGAAGGCCATCAACCTTGTCAAAATCCGTTTGAAATTGTGCTTTGAGGGTGTCTGCCAAATGTTGATTGTTGGGAATGGAGGGATTGAAGAGTAGTTTATGAATCTTCTTGGTGAGTTGGAGAATTTCCGGCCCATGGAAGTTGGCCGATAGGGATCTTTGCATTCTGTTGATAGTCGTTTGGAGAATGGAGATTGCGGACTCATAGGCAGTATGAGTTTCAGCAATCAACATCTCAGAATGTGAAGCTTTATCCATAATGGCTGCTTGAAGGTCAGTTTTGATTGCGGTAACCTCAGAGATGAGGCGTTCTGCAGCAGCCATAAACTCCTTGTGATCAGCTTGACGATTGTTGTCAAGTGATCTGATTCCCATCTCAACCTTCAGAGAGATGCGCTCCGTAGCCATTCTCTCTCTGGTTTCCAATCTTTCGATTCTTTCCATCAGGGACTGTGGTCCCATGCTGTTGTCTGGTTGCGGTTGATTTGGCTTGACTGCAGCTAAGATTTGATCAACCTTAGCTTGAAGACTGAGGAATTGTTTTCTTGTGACTGCTTGCTTTTTCTTCTTCTTCTTTTCCTTTAGCTTAGAAGTGGAGTGATGTGAACCACTGGATTCTTCATCTTCATCAAACATCATCAGATCGTCATCAAAAGGAGAGGGTTTGTTTACCTCTTGTGGTTCATCATCATCGAAGCCAAAAATGGGAGCAGAGCTCACTTCAATTTCAGGTTCTTCATCTTGTTGAACTTTGTCTGCCATTGCGGACATCCATTCTTGAACCTTCAGGATGGTGGCTACATTATTGGCATTGTTTATGGCATCTGCCCAATACTTGGCCACGGCTTGAATTTCCTGTTCCTTGAGCTATTGTTGCTTGATTTGCTGATCCTTGCGAGCTTGAAATGCCCTACAGAAAGCGGCATATTTCTTGACTTCAGCCTCGTTAGAGGGTTGATATCTGCTCCAAGAATCATTGGAATCTTCTCCGTCAATTCCTGTAAATCACACCAAGGTGTCCCTTGGGTTCACGGATCCTTGCACATTTGTGATCACTATGCCTAAACCACCTGATTGTAAGGTAAGCAGAGTAGGATTTCCTGAGCTTCCTTGGTCTCCTTGACCCGTGGTCAAGTTTGGCCTCGACTCAGTTCTGGCAATGGTGGAAGAAGTGCCCTGCGGATGGGACTGTGTTTGGAGTGTATGGGTGACATTCAATAGGATGGATTTCAACTCCTTGGATGAAAAAATATGCAGTCGGGAAGCCCTGGATACTTTAGGGCGAGAACTAGTATTATCCCTTTGGGAATGTACTAGTGGGGAGTCTCCTCTTTGTTGTGATTCAGACTCACTTTCTAAGTCTGAAAGGAAAAAGATGGTATTGTCAAATGGATGTGCAGGCATCCCAAGGAATACCAGAGCCTATGGAGAGGCTGAGATATCGGTCCGGTCATGCATATGGCTAGTGGAATCAGCTTTTTGTTTCTTGAGGATAGAGATGGTTTGGTTATCCTCTTCAGAGTCACTACCGGAGTCATGGTGACTCGGTTCAGCAGTTGTGATTACGGGTGGTGTTTTTCTCTTCTTTGATGGTTTGGATGGTTTAGGGGCATCCTTTTTGGGAGTGCAAGATTGCTTTGAGGTGCGGGGACCATGGAGAGAAGAAACCTTATGTTTGCGTATTTGAGAAACGTTAGAAAGAGTAGTGGAAGAAGGGACTGCGGTACCTTCAGAGTTTAAGGCTACGGATGGGAGATGCGGGGTAGGAAGGTATGGGTCAATACCTTCCGTAGCCTCTATGTGATCTGAGACATCAGCAGTCTCGAGACCAAGAGAAGAAAGAATGTGTGTAGGGAGACTGCGGATGGGACCAAAAATATTTTGATCTGATGAAGGATTGTACCTTTTTAAGTCTTTGGTGACGAAGAAATTGATGTCATCACCCATGTCAATCTTTGCATCCGCATGCAAGTCAGATATGCACAAAGACCAAAATCATGCAAATGTAAGCTCGGATGGGTTCTGCCTTGGGCTCTCCTTGGGAATGTATTAGATAAAATCATCCCAATGAATCTGAACGTAATTCACGTCACGACCTGTTAAGATGCTCCGAACCAGTTCTAACAATTTTAAGCCCATATTTTCTATGCCTTCGGTTCTACCAGACAGACTGCGGATGGTGAAGTGACAAACAAACTGCCATACTGCAGGCAATTGGTTCTTCTTGAACTCACCAATTCCTTTGATCGGCTTCTGATAGCCCATTTGATATAGTGCAGAGGTGATGTCCGCCATTGATGGTGTGAAAAAATTGACGGAGGGATGAATCAGAAGATTAATGGCTGAAAGGAATTTTTCTTTGGTCAGGATGACCAAGGAATCATTAACAAGGTTTAGGTGAACTTCTTGAGGGTTATCGACTGGGCGATATGCAGAAAAGGCGCACTTGTAGAGAGTGGAGAGTGGAAAATGTCTGTAAATGCATCAAAAGGTCCAAACAGGGGACGATTCCTCAAGAACTTGATCATCAATTTTTTTGGTGCATTGTAAGTGGGTTGATCATTGAACACTGCTCTAAAATTGCTCGAGGCAATTGTGGGAGAATCTGAACCAGTTGGGTTCACTAATCCAGAGGCTTTTGTTTGTTTCTTGGAAGCACCAGATTTCACCATTCTTGAATTGATAAGAGCTTGAAGAATGCAGAGAGGGGTCAAGGGTTTTGAGAGCGTAAAAGGTTCTTTGTGGAGAAGAAAAGGGTTTTATAGTGGTTTATTGGAGCAGGAAACGTTTATGTTTTGACCTAGGTGAAATTGGGTAAAAACGTTTGGGTTTAACTTTGGATGAGCATCTTTTAATCTTAACCACAAATTGACAAAAAAAGGATAAAGATTGAAATTGGGATTAACTAAAAAGAACTTTGCATTTAATGAAATGTCAGAGGTAAAATCACGTCTTGAGAATGTGTGGAGGGGGGAGAAAAATCCGTTGGATAAAGTAGAAGTTGTAAGGGATGGGATGGTTTGGGGTAATAGGAAAAGACATATTAGAGGATTTGATTTGGAAAATCTATTATTTTGTCATCATACCTAAAATAGGTCTGACACGAGGTTTTTGGAAGAAAAGAATGTGACAGTTTCTCAAAGGAATGTTTTTATTTAATGTATTATTTAATGAAGAATCATTAAATAGCACATTATTTTTGTTTTTCAAAAGAAATGAACCGTCTGTAAAACAATTAATGTGACTGCAGACGAACACATCATTGCAGATGGTTTCCTTGGCATTGCGGATGACTGCAGTGGGAGAAACTGAGAAGACCACTTGTACAAAAGTTAGTAACAACAAACAAGAAAGACTCATGAAAGATAGATATAATATATGGTTGTGGTACATTGACTGCGGTACATAGAATGTACCAAAACCATCTATTATAAATGTCTTTCATCTAGAACCGCAATGGAGACCAAGAAGGTCTGCGGTACCTATCAATTCAAGAAGAATTTGGGGTCCGGATTCATCATCCCTAACATTTGTAAGAACGCATTGAGTTTGGTAGAGTCAAGTGCTTTTGTAAAGACATCAGCAATTTCTTCATGAGTAGGGACAAAGATGAGTTCGATGTTACCTTTCAGAATGTGGTCTTTGATGAAATGATATCGTAGTTCAATATGTTTCATCTTGGAGTGTTGAATAAGATTATGAGAAATCGCTATGGCACTTTCATAATCACAGTAGATTCGTATCCGCAGCATTTTGTAACCGTAGTCTAATAGTTGAGTCTTCATCCATAGAACTTGAGAACAACAACTGGCTGTGGCCACATATTCTGCTTCTGCGGTAGACAAAGAAACACAACTTTGTTTCCTTGAGGACCAGCTGACAAGTCTACCTCCCATAAATTGACATCCACCAGATGTACTTTTTCGATCAAGTTTGCATCCAGCATGATCCGTATCGGTAAACGCTTGCAGACTGAAATCATTGCCTGCGGGGTACCATGGACCAATAGAGTTGCTTCCTTTCAGGTGTCAGAGAATTTGTTTGGCTGCGGTCATGTGTGATACTTTTGGGTCAGCCTGATACCTTGCACATACACCAGTAGCACAGACAATGTCTGGTCGGCTTGCGGTGAGATACATTAGAGACCCAATGATATTTCTATAAGTCTTGTGATCCACATATTCGCCAGAAGAATCAGCAGAGATCTTATATCCGAAGGCCATAGGGACCTTAGCCAAGGATCAGTTGTCCATAGAGTATTTTTTCAAAAGTTCAGTGGTGTATTTCTCTTGATGAATGAATATCCCTTGTTGAATTTGTTTGACTTGAACACCTAGAAAGAAATTAATCTCTCTATTCATGCTCATTTGGAATTTGTTTGTCATGAGCTTAGCAAATTCATCCACCATTCCTAGATCAGACGATCCGAAGATGATATCATCCACGTATATTTGTACAAGAATAAGGTGAGAACCATTTGCTTTTCTAAATAGCGTGGGATCAATCACTCCTCTTTTGTAGCCTGAAGAGACTAAGAATTCAGAAAGAGTCTCATACCAACCTCTTGGAGCTTGCTTCAGACCGTAGACTGCCTTTTGAAGCTTGTAGCAGTGGTCAGGGAATTCAATATTTTCAAACCAGGGGGTTGTTGCAAATAAACCTCTTCTTTCAATTCCCCATTGAGAAAGGCACTTTTAACATCCATTTGGTGTACCTTGATGTTTTTGTGGGCAGCATATGCTAAAAAGGTTCGAATTGCTTCCATTCTTGCCACCAGAGCATATGTCTCATCGTAGTCAACACCTTCCAGTTGACTATACCCTTTTGCAACTAGTCTTTCTTTATTTCGGATAATCGCACCAAATTCATCTAACTTGTTTTTGAACACCCATCTTATACCAACAATAGTATGGCCTTGTGAAATAAGAACAAGTTGCCACACTTTGTTTCTTTCAAATTCTTTCAGTTCTTCTTGCATTGCAGAAATCCAATCTGGTTCCAATAACGCTTCGTTGATAGATCGAGGCTCAACTGCGGACATAAATGCTGCATAGTGACAATGATCAGATAAATCTTTGGCAGATCGAGTTTCGATACCTGCGGATGGGTTGCCAATAATTTGACCTGGTGGGTGATCCTTCGTCCATCCGTGTAGACGAGGCATCAGATGGTCGGTATCTGTGGTAGAAGGAATGTTTTCAATATCAGAGGTTGCTTCGGATGGGGAAGGAAGTCCCCTCTGGATTTGTGAACAGCCTGTAGAATCATCTTGACTTGTTGGAGTGAGAATGACATTTTCTTGAGTAGTTTGGAGAGGTTCCCCCTGGATTGTTGATGGGAGTTCCTCTAGAACCTGAGAAGGTTCCCCCTGGACTGCTGATTGGAGAGAAATGATCCTTAAGCTGGTTCGAGTGTCAATGGTCTCTATGATTTCATCATCCGAATCCAAAGATACGTTTGATGGTAGTGATCTTTTAGGAAGAGGAGCTTGAGCATCATCAAATACTAGAACCTCGATGGTTGTTGCTTGATCCGGAGTAGAGCTTTCCCCCTCAACTGGAGAGGTGAAAGTATTGAGAGATCCTACTTCGAATAGAGATGGACCACAAACATCAGCGTGTTGTTGTTGAGCAGTTGGTGACACAAGAACTTCGGATATTTTTGCAGTTTCAACAGGCTCGAAAAGATCATCATAATTGACTTCAACCAGGTTTAGAGGACCTGAAGAAGTAGGAATGTCACTTTCCATGATGGCAATGGTTTCAATAGATGGAGGGGTGTTGCGGATGTAAGCGTCATCGAACTTTACATCGAAGCTTTCAAGGATGAGCCTCGTTCGTCTGATAAGAACCCGATAAGCAACCTTGTTTGTAGAGTAGCCAAGAAAAATGCCTTCATCGGTCTTCGGTGCAAATTTGTTAAGCTGATCTCTGTTATTTATCACAAAACATCTACACCCGAAGATGTGAAAGAAACGAAAATTTGGTTTCTGGTTGTTGAGACCCTCATATGGTGTTTTTTTGAGGCGTTTGCACACGATGCTTCGGTTTTGAACAAAGCATGTAGTTGCTACAGCTTCAGCCCAGAAGTAAAAGGGAAGGTGTGCGAAGTTGAGCATGGATCTGGCTGCTTCCACTAGAGTACGGTTCCTCCTTTCTACTACACCATTTTGTTGAGGTGTATACGGAGCTAAAAAGTTATGAGAGATACCTTTTGACACCAAGAAGTTGTTGAGAGGATGATTAGTGAATTCAGTGCCATTATCACTGCAGATGCGTCTTATAGGCAGTTTGATCTAAAGTTCTATCACTTTGATGAAGTTGATGAGAATCTGCGGTGTTTCAGATTTGAGTCTGAGGAGGAATACCCAAGTGAAGCGAGTGAAGTCATCAACTATAACTAGTATGTATTTTTTATGATGAAGACTGGCTACGGTTAATGGACCGCAGAGATCAATGTGTAGAAGTTCAAGTGGTTCAGATATTGAAGAGTCAATCACCATGGGGTGACTTGCTTTGGACTGCTTACCACATTCACAAGCAGGACATAGAGTGTCATTGCTAAACTTGAGAATGGGTAATCCTCTGACCAGCTCTCCAGTAACCAAGGTGTTGATATACTTGAAGTTGAGGTGAGCGAGCTTGCGGTGCCATAACCAGCTAACATCGGATACAGATTTGGAGAGAAAACACAACTGCGGTTTTCCAATGATGAGAGAGACATCCAAAGGATACATCGTACCCTCGGATCATGACTTGATCAAGCAGGTACTTCTATCACTCATCATAACGTAATAGAATTGATCATCAAACTCAACTCGATGGCCTGCCTTACATAGTTGGCCAAAACGGATAAGATTGTATTTAAGGTTTTCTACATAAGCAATCTCTTATATTGAAAAGTTCCTTGTAGTTAGTACACCGTAACCTTGGATGATTCCATTCGCATTGTTGCCGAATGTAACATTTCCACCATTGCATAAAGGCTTGAAATCCCGAAGGTATTCTAACCTTCCGGTCATGTGCAAGGAGCAGGTGTCACACCCCAAAACCGAAACGGCGGAAACGTTCTGGGGTGGATGACGTCATGTCAAGTATCACAACATATGCAGTATAGTAATCAAAGTACAACAACCATTGCATTAATAGAAATAGTTTTACATGGTTTACATTACATAGAAAACATCAAGTAATACAAGTAATAATATAGGTGCAGCTTGGTACTAAACTGTCTTCATCCAAAAGCTCCTGGAATGTACCTGTCTAAAGCTGACCTGAGAATACAAGTTATTTGAAAGCGAGTATCAGCATTTTATAAATGCTGGTGAGTTCATAAGTATTTAGTGTCATTTTATTCAAATAACTTTATAAAAGTAGTAGTTTAGAATCAACGGTGTATTAGAGTCCTTTCCAGAAAATCCTATATTTTCTAATTAAATGTGGTCTTCTAACAAGACCCGACAGTGTTATGTTTTAAAGAAAATTTCCCTGAAATGTTATTATTACCAAAATACGGTATTTGACTTTAAAGAAAGTAGAAGGTTATCACAAGTAAAAACATTCAGGAAAATAACATATGCCTCAGCAAGAAATATTGTTGACTAAGGCAAAAGAAATCATAGACTCTAGAAGAGTATCGAATGAACAACACGCCTGGCTCAGTCTAACGAAAAGAGACCCAGACCCCAGATAGTATCAAATGGATGATATGTCTAGCAAGGTCTAAAAACAGTGAATACAGACCCCATACAGTATCAAATGAATGATACGTCTAGCAAGGTCTAAAAACAGTGAATACAGACCCCAGACAGTATCAAATGAATGATACGTCTAGCAGGGTCTAAAAACAGTGAATACAGTGTTAAAACCCGTTACCTTAAGGCCATGAGTTATAAGGTAACCCCGAGATACTCGTAACCATACTGATAGACACTAGAGAACTTGACGCCCTGCAAGCGTCGGTGTAAGTATGACATTTGTCACCCCTTGGCTTAGTAGGCTGTGGACTGTAGCTAGCAGTCAGGGTGCGGGAGTGTCAATCTCGTATAGATCTATACACACAATGTCCGCTCTCCCTACAAGAGACTCTGGTTACCAACTTGACAACGGAGAAGGCCCTGTACTGAAGATGTATCTCGTATAGTGAGATCTAATGTAAAATATTGGACTAATGATAGAGACTCACAACTGAACTGACTAATGTAAACCTATATGTCTATGCTTGTATACATAATATATAACTAATGACCAAACGACCTTCGGACGGACATCCGATCCCACCAGACCACATCTCAACGAAGAAAAGCAAATAGGGCGAACTAGCCTTTCTAAGTCCTTTAAACATTATTTATATAACTTATACAAGCACAGGCATACATTTAACTAAGTAGAAGCATTTAACGAAGTTTAAGTGTTTAACGAAGTAGAAGTGTTTCACAAAGTATAAGTGTTAACAAGTAGGAGTGTATCGTGAAGTAGAAGCGTATCGTGAAGTATAAGCGTATCGTGAAGTATAAGCGTATCGTGAAGTAGGAGCGTGTCGTGAAGTATAAGCGTATCGTGAAGTAGGAGCGTATTGTGAAGTAAAAGTGTATCGTGAAGTAGGAGCGTATCGTGAAGTAAAAGTTTATCGTGAAGTAGGAGCGTGTCATGAAGTATAAGCGTATCGTGAAGTAGGAGCGTATCGTGAAGTAAAAGTGTATCGTGAAGTAAAAGTGTATCACGAAGTAAAAGTGTTAACAAAGTAGTAGCATTTAACTAAGTGGGAGCATTAACTGAGTAGAAGTATAACAAGGCAGTAGAATCTAACGAAGTAGGAGTATAAAACATGGAAGAAAACTTCGGTGAAAACTTTGGAAAACCTTTATATTTAAGAAAATCACGATTTGGTATTCTTTTATAAAAGAAGTTTGAAAACCTTTAGAAATTCTTTGGAAACCTTTCATAAACAAGTTTTGAATGAAACTTTGAGAAAACATCTTGAGAAAAGCTTTGTACAAGTAAAGATGTTTTGGAAGACCATTTACAGTATCATTCTTGGTAAAAACAGTTGACATTGTAATAAATCCTTGTGCATGCGGGTTATCAATCACATGTGATTGATATGATAACTGGCATGTTTAACTTGTATCCCCCCCCCATAGAAGCATGTAAAAACATTTAAAAGGTTAACTCAGGGGTATGAACTCACCTGATGTAAGTGGATCCGACGAAGCTACCGGTTGGGTGGTCGGTGTCAAGTAAAGACTTAAACACACTTAGTGACCTATTAACATATGATAATATATGTTTACATACAATTAGTAAATATAATACTAATTAATCACGTATATGCATCCTAAAGTGCGGAAAACACTTTGGTTAAGTGCTTGGAGTGTCCCGGGTAACATTTAAGGGTGTGTATGGCATAGATAGGGAGTTTACTCTTCAAGAGTAAACTCTTTATAGAGTTCACGGCCCTGGGACTAACTCCCCATGAGTTTACGGTCGTAAACTCATGGTGAGGGTGTTCTAGGATGCCAAAATGTCTTATATCACTTGTGGAATTTTGCTAGGTCCAAATATAAAGTGTATGAATGGATTTAAGGCATCAAATGGACCAATTAAGGAGTTTACGGCCCTAAACAAGGAGTTTACGGCCTTAAGCTCCTATGTACATATTCTTTTGGTGTTTTAAGGGGCTTAAATGATAGAGAATAAAATTCTAAGCATTTTTCCAAGTCAAATGGGGAGTTTAGGGCATCATTTGGGCACCTTTTAGGAGTTTACGGCCCATGGACCTTTCCTAGGGGGGTTTACGGCCGTAAACTCCTATTTCCTTGGTTTCTTTAATGTTTAAAGCATTTACATCCATGGGATTGCTTCTAGACATTTTTCCAAGGTCGTAGGAGATGTTTGAGGGCGTTTCTAACACTTGAACTTGAGTTTACTCCCCATGAAGAGGATTTTACGGCCCAAGCATGTTCTTGGGCAGTAAACTCAAGTTTACTCCCCAAAATTTTAGTTCAAGGTGTTCTAAGTCCGAATGTGTAAGTCCACAAGTCATATCTAAGCCTTAGGGGCAATTTGGAGGGCTTTTGGGGCTTAAAAACCCCATTTAGGGGTGTTCACGGTCCAAGAGTGTTCTTGTGCCGTAAACACATGAATTTACCCCTATTTGATGTTTTAAACACGAATTTGCATGCTAGCTAAGCTATACAACAAGTTAGGGTAGATTGCTTACTCGTTTGGGGCTCGAAACGGACGATTTTGGCTCAAAAATAAGTTGTAGAGAGAGAGTGTAGAGAGAGAGAGTGTAGAGAGAGAGAGAGTAAAAAGGGTGGAAATGAAGTTTACTCTCCCTTATATATGGGCTTGAGTTGGGGCTTAGTGGAAATCTACCCGATACTGCTGTTAAACGGGGCTTTTTGGTCGCACCCGATTAAACGGTCGTATTTTGACTTGGTTGAAACTAAAAAATTTCAAGGGAATCTTGTGGTGTTTCTAATTTATTTCAACCTTCATAAAGTCATAAAAAAAGTCCCAAATTAATTAACCAGTCCAAAAGTTAACGGACAGTTAAATAAAACGAGGCTTATTAACGGAAAAGGGGTTAAAAATGACGGAATAAATTTCGGGTTGTCACAGCAGGCACTGTCGATCAACCATTCTTCTTCCTGATCCTCCTTGCACAATGCCTACAGAAATTAAGTGGTTAATTTGGGCACCCAAGCGAGTTTGGATCCCGGAGTCACATACAAGGTATTAATCGATGCATGATGTGAGATGGCAGAGACAGGTTTTAAGTCAACTTTCAAGCCTACTCCTGGGTGTTTGAGATTTTTTAGAGTTTTGTGAGATTGTGAATAGTTACGAGTCTTTTGAGAACGATGAGATTTTTCATGAGAGAAGATCTTTTGACATTGACATTGACACGTGAACTTTTTAACATTTTCCCTGGCATTTGACTTAAACTGTTGTTTTGAGGAAAAAGTATGCTTTTGTCCAGTTCGAGGATTGTAAGATTTAACCCTTTTATCTGTGTGTTTTGAAAAGGTGCTTTTTGCAGGTCTCGCAGGTGTGCAAACACGTGCAGGCCTTTTGTGAGGTGATTTCGTAAACTCTTGAGGTGACCTTTTGAGTGTCGGAGTTGGCAAAATTCCTTTCTATTTTTGAGTTTTTGAAAGTGACTTTGGAAGGGTTGATGGGTTTTGAGCATTCTAACACTTCCTAAGTGTACATGCAACCCTAATAAACCTTGGATCTATGTTTGACTAAGATACATGCAAATAATTATTTTCCAAGGTTCTTATCCTATCTAGCATGGCATGGGGATCTTGAATCAAATAAAGCTAGTAGAATTAGTTACCTTGTAGTTGTAGTTGATTGCTTGGAGTTTTAGAGCCAAGCACCAATAGTGTGGATGCCTCAAATGGAATCACAAATCACCACAAACTTTGGAACCTTGAGAGAATAGTCACAACTATCTTGAAATCGGCTATCTTGCTTTACTCACATCAACTAGTGTGATTTCAAGAACCAAAGCCTCCTTTATATAGTATGGGGGATTAGGGTTACATCCATGTAAACCCTAATACCCATGTCTCTTCATTTCCATGAGATCCATGGGTTAAATCTCCATGGAGTATCCATGGACTTTCCATGCAAGCCTAGCCCATTCCAAATAAGCATTAGCCCACACTATATAAATATAGAAGCCCATATTTAATTAGTAATACTTTTGATCTCTAAATTAATCCTCGATTAATTATAGATCAATACTAATTAAATAATATGATCTTATATTAATATATTAGAACTTATAATATATTAATAAATCATAACTTATACTATTCTTTAAAGATTATCCATAAATTATTCGGGTGCAGTGCAACCCAAATGGACCATGCCGGGTCGGGTCAAGTACATACCAAATATATTTATGGACTTAGACACTATATCCAACAATCTCCCACTTGGATAAGTCTAATAACTATAGTTGCAGGTATGACTTTGGGAACCGATCAACAATCGTAGCTCTTTAAACTCTGTTGAACTTGAACGTGCCATTTTAGATAAGTGATCATATAATCCTCTGTTCTAGATATCAGCCGGACAAATACAAGGAACATGGTCTTACTTATTGTCCAACATTTGTTTCCCGATTTCCGATTTGTTTGACATAGAACTTAACTGAACACATCAATTTAGTTCTGATCGGGCCCGGTACATAGGTCAAAACAAAATCATCGAGGGGCCCAGATATCTGCTTCTCATCCAAGAAGGAACAGATAAACTTCAACTCATATGTTTGTTCTACCACTCATTGAATTATACACAAAAGCACGTTTTATAACATCGAGTTACCAATGCGTTTTCGTACAATCAACGCATAACCAACTAGTAAGTAACAAATCATATCTCTAGGTTTGAAGACTTATATGATATTACCGTCTCACGATCACTCGAGATAAATTTCATGAAGTGATTCCAGTGAACGTGGGTTGAGTCCAATGCTCATAACTTATGAGCACTCATGATTGTTCTAACCATGTCCAACATCTTAAACCTCTGCAACCAATCATGACAGTCTTGATTCATACCTACTTATTACATATGACCGACTGTGGAGGTTTGAATAATATGATATACCAAACATAATTATTCTGGAAGTCAAAACATGCAAAAGAAATATAGTAAACGATTGAAAAGAGATAGCAACACTTTGCTCATAAATAAAACACCTTTTATTCATAAGCTAATGTCAATTACACATTACAAATTTCGAGATTATCTAACTACTAAAACTAATATCATCCTTCAGCCCTATGCTCCGAGCATGCTGGAGATGCTTAGCCCGAGTCAGTCCCTTCGTGAGGGGATCTGTTGGGTTCTAATCCGATGATACCCTCTTTGCCACGAGGATTCCTTCTTCTATTCGATGTCTGATGAAGTGATATTTTCTGTCAATGTGTCTGGATCTCCCATGATCTCTTGGTTCCTTGGCTAAGGCAACCGCACTATTGTTGTCACAGAAAATCTCCATTGGCTCCTTTATAGCTGGTACAACTCCAAGGTCTCCGATGAAGTTCTTTAGCCATATAGCCTCCTTTGCAGCCTCGCTTGCTGCTATATACTCTGATTCACAAGTGGAATCAGCCACTGTCTCCTGCTTGGAACTTTTCCAAGTAATTGCCCCTCCGTTTAGGGTAAAGACCCAGCCCGACTGAGAGCAGAAATTATCCCTGTCAGTCTAGAAGCTAGCATCACTGTACCCTACAACTTTCAAGTCATTACTCCCACAAAGGGTAAGGACCCAGTCCTTAGTCCTTCGCAGGTACTTGAGGATATTCTTTACCGCAGTCCAGTGTGTCTTGCCAGGGTTCCCCTGATACCTTCTAACCATGCTCAAAGCAAAGGCTACATCAGGTCGAGTACACGTCATAGCATACATGATCGATCCTACAGCTGAAGCATAAGGTAGTCGACTCATTTCTGCTATCTCAGCCTCTGTACTAGGGCTTTGTGTCTTACTCAATCTGGCGTTACTCTGAATGGGTAACTCACCTTTCTTTGAGTTATGCATGTTGAATCTTTTCAACACTTTGTCCACATAGGTGATTTGACTAAGTCCAATTAGTCTTTTACTTCTGTTTCTCAAAATCCTTATCCCTAGAATATAGGCAGCTTCACCAAGGTCCTTCAGAGCGAAACACTTCCCAAGCCAGGACTTTACTTACTGCAGGGTTGGGATGTCATTTTCTATGAGTAGTATGTCATCCACATACAGTACCAAAAAGCTGACTATGCTCCCACTAGCCTTGATATAGACACACGATTCATCTTCACTCCTTGAAAAGCTAAATTCGTTGACTTTCTCATCAAAGCAAAGATTCCATCTGCGAGGTGCCTGTTTCAATCCATAAATGGATTTCTCGAGTTTACACACTCTATTGGGGTACTCTGTACTGACAAAACCTTCTGGTTGAACCATGTAAACATCTTCATCCAACTTTGCATTAAGGAAAGCGGTTTTGACATCCATTTGCCATATTTCATAGTCATGAAATGCAGCAATGGCTAACAGAACCCTAATAGACTTAATCTTGGCCACTGGTGAAAAAGTCTCATCATAATCAACACCCTGAGTTTGAGAATAACCCTTTGCAACCAGTCGTGCCTTATAAGTGTGTACATTACCATCCATGTCGGTCTTCTTCTTGAAGATCCTTTTGCACCCAACTACCTTACGATGAGGTACAATTTCAACCAAGTTCCAAACTTGATTGTCATACATGGACTGTATCTCGCAATCCATAGCCTCTTTCCATTTAGCAGCCTCAGGGCCTGCCATGGCTTCCGTGTAGCTGTTAGGCTCATCTAGATTTACCAGTGTGTTATCACTGATAAGTGTCTCGCCTTCTGCAGTAATATGGAAACCATAATAATGCTCAGGTGCATTCCTAACTCTGGTGGAACGCCTCAGAGGTATAGATTCTTTAGTCGGCTCAACAGGAGTTTCCTCCTCAGGTTGAGGGCTAGGGTTTGAAGTTCCTTCATCACTTGACTCTTGAAGTTCCTCAAGGTCAATTTGCTTCCCACTGTCTCCTTGACTCATGAATTCTCTCTCTCGAAAGAATCCTCTTCTTGCTACAAAGACCGCATTATCACTGGGTCTGTAAAAGATGTAGCCAAAGGATTTCTGTGGATAGCCGATGAAAATACACCTTTCGCTTCGGGGTTCGAGCTTATCATGAGTCTCGCGTCTCACGAAAGCCTCACAACCCCAAATCTTGATGTGGTCTAGTTTGGGAACTTTTCTAGTCCACATCTCGTGAGGTGTTTTGGCAACCTTCTTTGTAGGGACTAGATTAAGGATATGGGCGGCAGTCTCTAAGGCATACCTCCAAAATGAGATTGGTAGCGAAGCTCGACTCATCATGGAACGAACCATGTCCAACAAGGTCCGATTGCGCCTCTCAGCTACACCATTCAACTGTGGTGTCTTAGGAGGTTTTGAGATAATCCCACATTCCTTAAGATAGTCAAGGAACTCAGTACTAAGATATTCACCACCACGATCGGATCGAAGCATCTTAATGTTCCTGTCCAACTGATTCTCCACTTCTTTCTTAAACTCTTTGAATTTCTCAAAGGTTTCTGACTTATGCTTGATTAAGTAGACATATCCATATCTACTAAAATCATCAGTGAAAGTCACATAAAACCGATTAGCATCTCTTGTGGCGGTTCTGAAGGGTCCACACACATCCGTGTGTATGAGGTCCAACAAAACTTCACCCCTAGCACAAGTGCCAGTAAAAGGTGACTTTGTCATTTTACTAAGCAAACAAGATTCACAACTATCATCCGACTTTAGGTCAAATGACTCCAAGACTCCATCCTTTTGGAGTTGGCCTACGCGTTTCTTACTTACATGTCCAAGACGACAATGCCATAAAGATGCTTTATCTAAGCAAGTAGAAGAGTCAATATACAATACATTTTTTCCTAGATTATCTACAACAGATACAGTTTCATACACGCCATCACAAGGTAATGCTTTAAAATAATGAACATTATTAAAGAAAGCATCAATACTACCATTATTATTATCAAAATAGAAGGTAAAACCTTGTTTATACAATGCATGAAAGGAAATAACATTTCTTGCCATTTCTGGCGAATAATAACACTTATTCAAATCTAATGTAAACCCACTATTTAGCACTAAGGAATAAACTCCTATCTTGGTGACAGGTGAAGCTTTCATGTTTCCCATGATCAAGTTTATCTTTCCCTTCTCTACATTCTCACTTCTTCTTAGTCCCTGCAAATCACAACATATGTGAATACCACAACCTGTGTCAAGGACCCAAGACTTAGAATGAGGTGAGTTATTAGACAATATAGTGTATATACCTGCATGGTTGGGTTTTACTTTCCAATCCTTCACATATTGCTGGTGCTTTGGGTAGTTTCGCTTCCAGTGCGACTTTTCATGACAATAGAACCATTCAGCCTCATTAGGGTTAGCAGAAGGAGTGACAAAACCTTTCTTGGTTTTGCTTGAAGAGGAACCTTCAAGGGTCTTACCCTTGGTACCCTTAGAAGGGTTCTTTCTCTTCTTCTCTTTGCCATTCCCGATTGCCAAGACATTGGCCGCAGTTGGAGTAGGAGTAGGAGTAGTAACAACCGACTTACCCTTTAGACCACTTTCCGCGGTCTTCAAGAGTCCCTGAAGTTTACTGAGGGTGACTTCTTCCTTGTTCATGTGATATGTCATGCGGAATTGATCATAACACGATGGTAAGGAGTGAAAAATGATTTCTATTGCTAACTCCTCAGGGAAGTTCACATTCAGCTTCAGTAAACGGTCCACATACCTTTGCATTTTCTGCATGTGGCCCGTGATGGGTTCACCATCCTTCATTCGGGTTGTTATCATGGAGGAGATTATTTCATATCGCTCTTGACGAGCACTTTGATGGTAACGGTCCATCAAGTCCTGGTGCATCTCAAAAGGATAATAGTCCTCATAGGAATTTTGGAGATTGGCTGTCATGGTGGCCATCATGATGCATGCTACTTTTGTAGCATCCCTTTCATGTACCTCATATTCATCAAGCTCTTCAGGAGTAGCAGTTGGCTCGGGTACCTTTACCTCCTTGTCGAGAACATATTCTTTGTTCTCATACCGAGTGACCATCTAGATGTTCCTGATCCAATCAGTAAAGTTGGATCCATCGAAGATGACTCTCCCACAAAGATTCATGAGAGCGAAAGAGCTAGTAGGGTTAGAGCCAGAAGCATTGTTATTGGAAGACATCTGAAAGGAAGAGGGAATAGATTAGGTTAGATTTAGAGATAGTCCTTAATAAACACCCAAATGTAGTATTAAGGCTAGGACCCAACATAATATTTTATAACTTAGAAGAGGGATGCCGTAATCTAAGCTATAAGATATTTGAAGGTAGGTGAATGACGATTCACCAATTTCCCCCATGAAAAACGAAATTTTAATTAGGTTTTAATTGGTTTAGAAACTCCTAGATTCTTTGAGATTCATTGAACTTTCTTCAATGGCATGTTTCAATCTCGAGTGTGCCCTTCAAGTTTTGTGACTAGGATGCCGAGGATCTCAAAACAAGGTGTGAAGTAACCATGCAAATTACTTGGTACCCTTAATGTATTACCCCTCAATCGATGTGTCGGTTAACCATACACGCTCCATCGATACTATGATAAACATTAAGTCACCCTTTACCTACCTTGTTAAGTTCAAGTTAGTGTGCCGGTTAACCACACACGCTCCACTAACGACTTAAACAAAGTGTAAAGTGTAGTTTCATGGATTAGCACCTTATTCACATTTTCCTAAAGTTTAGTTACTTTAGTATTATCATTATACTTTTAATGAGAATTTATAAGTCTTTGTCCTACTCGTTCGGCTAACGACCCTCCACCAGTCAAGCAAGCGGTGGGTGAGAGTGGACACCCATTAAGTTGCCATTTTATAGGCAACAACCTTATACCCACCTTATAGACTAGCTTCGTGAATGAGGTGTACTAGCGGTAAGACGACTTTGATCTTATACATATATATATATATATATATATATATATATATATATATATATATATATATATATTAACTTATAATATTATAAGTATAAGGGTTGAATTTTAACTTTTAAAATTCTAAGGGTTGGAACTAGAGTTTTTAATATGACTTTACTTGTTCCAAAACTCGAGGGAAAGTTTTGTAAACTTTCAAAACTTTTCATTTCTTATAACTTATGAAGTTAATTGAATATTAAGATGAAGACTTTTCATTTTTCTAACTCTTGTGTTCTTTTAATGGTTTTAATTCAAGTGTGACTCTTGGTTTTTCATAACTAGAGGACAAGTTATGGACTCCATTAAAACACATGATGATCAAGAATTAAACTACCAAGTAGGTTACAAACAATTCCTATGATCATCTAATCTTCATAAGTTCAAGAACATGAATATGAACATTTCAAGAATCATAAATTACTCATAAATCTTGTAATTTTTTATTATAGCCATTGTAAATGGATTAGCATAAACATTACACCATCTAAAACAAGTTTTATGACACCAAAACAGTTTAGGGTAATGTTTCTAGTCCATTTCCAGCAGCAAAAGTCGAAAATCTGCATTCTGAGGCTCCTACTCGTCGAGTACACGAACCTACTCGGCGAGTAGGATGAAAATACACATGAACTCGGCGAGTCCCCCCATGGACTCGGCGAGTTCATCAGGCAGACAACAAAATTTCGACTTTTTTTTTCAATATTTTGCATCAAGTATAAAACAAACAAGCCTAGGCTCTGATACCACTGATGGGTTTTGAGCATTCTAACACATCCTAAGTGTACATGCAACCCTAATAAACCTTGGATCTATGTTTGACTAAGATACATGCAAATAATTATTTTCCAAGGTTCTTATCCTATCTAGCATGGCATGGGGATCTTGAATCAAATAAAACTAGTAGAATTACTTACCTTGTAGTTGTAGTTGATTGCTTGGAGTTTTAGAGCCTAGCACCAATAGTGTGGATGCCTCAAACGGAATCACAAATCACCATAAACTTTTGAACCTTGAGAGAATGGTCACAACTATCTTGAAATCGGCCCTCTTGCTTTACTCACATCAACTAGTGTGATTTCAAGAACCAAAGCCTCCTTTATATAGTGTGGTGGATTAGGGTTACATCCATGTAAACCCTAATACCCATGTCTCTTCATTTCCATGAGATCCATGGGATAAAGCTCCATGGAGTATCCATGGACTTTCCATGCAAGCCTAGCCCATTCCAAATAAGCATTAGCCCACACTATATAAATATAGAAGCCCATATTTAATTAGTAATACTTTTGATCTCTAAATTAATCCTCAATTAATTATAGATCAATACTAATTAAATAATATGATCTTATACTAATATATTAGAACTTATAATATATTAATAAATCATAACTTATATCCAACAAGGGTCGGAGTAAATAGAATACCTTTCCATTTTGGATCGTCTAACAAATAGACTTGAAAACCATTTGATCGAAAAGACTTATCCTTAGAGTCAGGTGATTTTTGAGTAATGTCAGAAACAGTAAACTCCTTCTTTTTTGTTTTCTTGGAAACAGTTGATTTCAAATGATAATTGAGAAAACAAGTTTTTATGGACTCTTTGAGCCCGACAGTTAGATGACCAGACGAGGGAGTTCATCTCCTCTAAGATCACACGCAATATTATGGATCAGACTCCTGTAATCTCCGGCAC
The DNA here is from genome assembly GCF_051521515.1 of Lactuca serriola. Lineage (NCBI taxonomy): Eukaryota > Viridiplantae > Streptophyta > Magnoliopsida > Asterales > Asteraceae > Lactuca > Lactuca serriola. The sequence goes on along the minus strand of NC_136411.1, from coordinate 162,111,920 downwards.
GATCAAGGAGGGTATTTTAGGGCTTTTGGATGAGATATTAAGTTCCTTCCGCACCAAGGTGGCGGCCATGATGGGGTCGCGCACACTGACATTCGGGGGAGTTCAGAGCTTGTGGAGCTTCCGATTACCATAGGGCTTGGGACCCCATTGTGAGTACCAGATGGTTGGCGGATGTCGCCAACGCATTCCGCACCAGCAGATGTCCCGAGGGTGACAAGGTTCGAATTGTGTCCTATTTTCTGAAGGACAGGGCACGTGACTGGTGGGAGGAGGTCGGACATCCCATTAGTGATGATGAAGCTCTTGATGCTATGACCTGGAGTGACTTTTTGGCCAGGTTTGGGGTCGAGTTTGCACCTGTGATAGAGGTGCAACAGCTTACTAGGGAGTCCAGGATCTCCAGCAGACGACTGAGATCACTGCCATGTTCAAGGAGAGGGCCCTACTCGTTCCACAGTATATGGAAGACGAGGAGATGAAAAAGGTCCGACATTATGAGATGTTGCAGAGTGATATCCTCCAGTTTGTGAGTCGTTCCAGCTGTAAGACCCTAGAGAACATGATTGCTAGGGCTCGAGAGAGGGAGTTGGATTTAGAGATGGAGAGGAAGAGGAAACCTGAGGGGGTTCAGACATGGAGTTTGGGCAAGAAGCCCAAGGTGTCAGATCACAGACCTAGGAGCCAACAGGGTCACAACTGTTGTGGCAAATGCGACAAGATGCACGATGAGACATGCAAGACAGGGAGTTCAGGTTGCTTTAAGTTCAGCCGAACTGGGCATATAAACAGATATTATACATCCACTACCACCACCACGGCAGTATCAGACCTGATTTGCTTTCAGTGCAATCAGAGGGGACACAAGCGGTCCCAGTGCCCAAGTTTACTAGCGGCAGGGCAGGTGGTAACACCTGTTCCTGATACTTTGAGGATTATGGACGGCCGTCAAGGTCGGGCAGAGGCACGAGCATCTCCCGACGTGCTGACAGTTATGTATCTTCTCCTTACCTCTTTATTTATATTGATTATTGCTTATTTTTATGTGTTTCATTATAGGATCGTTCCTTGTGAACGGTATATCTGCTCTGGTATTATTTGATTAGGGGGCTACCCGATCTTTTGTGTCGCTCGCACTCAGCAAGCGATTAGTAAGGGCTCCAGGGGAGCTACATAGCCCACTTGATGTGGAGATAGAAGATGACAAGATCGTTAGGGTTGCGAGGGTTCACCGAGGTTGTACACTACAATTATTTGATGAGCCGTTTTCTATGGATTTGGTCCTATTCCCCTTACAGAGAACAAGGTGATAGTTGGTATGGACTGATTGAGCCCCAATGGGGCTCTGATCGTCTGCTAGCAGCAGCTAGTGAGGGTTCAGACTCTTAGTGGAGGAGGGTTAGTGATTCAGGGCGAGAGGTTGTAGGGTGGACCGACTCTGTGTTCAGCAGTGAGAGCAAGGCGCTACCTTTAACAGCGCTACATGGGTTATGTCGCATATGTTATGGATACCCGGGACAAGGATAAGACGACAATGGATGAAGTACCGATAGTGAGAGAGTACCCGGATGTATTTCTAGAGGATTTGCCTAGGATTCCTCCGGAGAGACAGGTGGAGTTTAGGATTGATCTAGTCCCTGGTGCGGCTCCGATAGCCAAGAAACCATATCGGTTGGCTCCTCCTGAAATGCAGGAGTTGTCTACGCAGCTGCAGGAACTACTAGACAAGGGATTTATCAGACCGAGCAGTTCGCCATTGGGAACCCCGATCTTGTTTGTGAAAAAGAAGGATGGGTCACATCGCATGTGTATAGACTACCGGAATTTAAATAAGGTAACGGTGAAGAGCCATTATCCCCTCTCGAGGATTGATGATTTATTTGACTAGCTACAGGGTGCACCTTGGTTCTCCAAGATTATCTGCAAGCAGGTTACGACCTGATGCGTGTCAGGGATGAGGACGTGAAAAAGACATCTTTTAGGACTCGCTATGGTCAATATGAGTTTGTGGCGATGCCGTTTGGGCTCACCAATGCTCCAGCCATGTCCATGGACCTCATGAACTGCGTGTGCAGATAGATGTTGGATCGGTCTATGATAGTCTTCATCGATGATATCATGGTCTATTCCAAAAATCAGGAACAGCATGAGGATCACCTGAGGGAGGTGCTAAAGACACTGAGGAGGGAGAGACCCTTCGCAGATTCCTCTAAGTGTGAGTTCTAGTTGTGCAAGGTGCAATTTATTGGGCACCTTGTCAACCAGAAGGGTATTCTGGTCAATCCGGCCAAGATAGAGGCCGTGATGCGGTGGGAGATTCTGAGGTCTCCAACTGAGATTCAGAGTTGTCTGGGTCTAGCGGGTTATTACCGGAGATTTATTCAGGACTTCTCCAAGATCTTTGTTCCCTTGACCCGACTAACCGAGAAGTCAGTAACCTTCCGTTGGGACGCTGAGCAACAGGAAGCATTCGAGACTTTCAAACAGCGGTTATTCGAGGCACCGATCCTGACCTTGCCAGAGGGAGTCGATGACTTCGTGGTGTACTGTAACGCTTCAATCACATGCATGGGAGCGGTATTGATGTAACAGGTTCACATGATAGCTTATTCTTCGAGGCAGTTGAAGCCTCACGAGGCTAACTATCTGACGCATGATTTAGAGTTGCGAGTTATGATTTTTGGCCTCAAGATTTGGGGGCATTACCTCTATGGGGTCCAATGTACCATTTACACGAACCACAAGAGTTTGAGATACCTCATGGATCAGCCGAACCTAAACATGAGGCAGCGTCGGTGGTTATATGTGGTGAAGGATTATGACTGTGAGATCCTTTACCACCCGGGAAAGGCCAATGTAGTGGTCGACGCCCTGATCCGCAAGGCAGTAATGACCCCGATTTTAGACATTTGTCTGAGGATGACAGTGATTACTTAATTACTGGAGCAGATCAAAGAGGCACTGGTTGAAGGCATGAAGGAGGAGCGCCGGAAGTGTAAGCGGATCATAGGCCAGGTGGCCTCCTTTGATTACAACAGTCGTGGGTTGTTGAACCTGCATGCGAGGGTTTTGGTACCGTACTGAGGCGGAGTACGGCAGATTCTGATGGATGATGCCCACAAGTCCAGGTTCTCCATCCATCCTGGGGCGAACAAGATGTATAGAGATCTTCGTCCTAATTACTGGTGGCCCTGCAGGAAGTGGGATGTAGCCTGGTATGTTGAGAGACGCTTGACCAGCAGGAAGGTCAAGGCAGAGCACCAGAGGCCCAATGGCAAGATGCAACCGTTAGACATTCTCGTGTGGAAGTGGGAAGATATCACTATAGAATGCCTCACGAAGCTTCCTAAGACTGCACGGGGAGTAGATTCGATATGGGTCATTGTGAATCAGTTGACCAAGAGTGCTCGTTTTATCCCGATCCAGGAGAGTATATAGGCCGAGAAGCTAGCCGAGATTTATGTGCGGGAGATAGTGGCATGACATCGAGTGCGTGTCTCGGTGATGTCAGACCAAGATGTTCATTTCACTTCCAAATTTTGGAAGCAATTTCACGACGAGATGGGTACTCGTCCTCACTTCAGCACCACTTTCCACCCCCATACCAACGGACAGAGTGAGAGGACGATTCAGCACCGTTAGCAGAATTTTCGTATAACAACAATTACCATGCCAGCATAGACTAACCTCCCTTCGAGATGCTCTACGGGAGGAAGTATAGGACCCCAATCTGTTGCGGAGAGGTCATTCAGAGACTCATGGGGAGTACTGGGGTAGTACTCAAGACTAGAGAGCAGATCTAGTAGGTCCGGAGCAGGCTCCAGACTGCTCAGAGTCGGCGGAAGATCTATGCCGACAAGTGGCGTTCAGACTTGGAGTTTCAGGTGGGCGATATCGTCCTCCTGAAGGTGACACCTTGGAAAGATGTCATCCAGTTTCAGAAGTGGGGCAATCTAGGCCTTAGTATATCGACCCTTTCAGTGTTTTAGCCCGGGTGGACAAGGTGGCATATAAATTGGATCTTCCAGCGGAGCTCAACTAGATCCATAGCACTTTCCATGTTTCCTAGCTATGGAAGTGCTTAGTGGATAACTTAGCGGTTGTGCCTCTAGAGGAAATACAGGTAGATGACGGCATGAATTACATTGAGAGACCAGTAGCTATTCTCGATAAGAAGACGAAGGAGATGAGGAATAAGAGGGTGGATCTAGTGAAGGTGAAGTGGCATCACCGTAGGGGTTTAGAGTGGACTTGGGAGCCCGAGGAGGAGATGAGGGAGCCTTACCCAGAGTTGTTTCTAGATACAGCAGACTTCGAGGACGAAGTCTAAGTCAAGTGGGGTGAATTGTAATGCCTGATTCCTGGTACACATTTAATTATAATTTATGTATTTTTGTAGAGCCACTCGACGAGTTAAGAGCCCCAGACTCGTCGAGTAGAAACGAGATTAGACGCAGGGTTTTAAGCAGTCTACTCGATGAGTTGAGAACACTCAACTTGGCGAGTAGGTCTGCCGGAATGAAACCATAATTTCAGGGTTTTACACCCTATTTAAGCATCTCAATCCTCACCCCTCAGCTTCATTTACAGCCTCCAAGTCCCAAACCATAATCCACAAAACCCTAGTGCTTTGATTGAGACTGTGAGCGATTTTGAGTGATCTTTGTGTGTTTTTGAAGCTTGAGGAAGAAGAGAAAAGTAAAGGGCTCAAGAAGGAGAGAGTAGATCTAGAAACTACATATCATTTGCTACAATTTTGGGAAAGCAAGTCCCAACCTTGCTCAATGGTTTCTTTAATATCTTCTTTTCATCTTTATTAGGGTTTTGGTCCAAGTATGTTAGCATGTGAAGAATGCACGACCCAAGTGGGTATTCTTCCAGATCTAAGACCTTAAAGGACTGTTATGACATAAAGCTTGAAACTTTATGCCATAGGAGTCCCCATGCAAGGCATGTAGTGTTATTTTGGCCATTTTAAGCCCAAAAGGTCATGCATGGAAGTAAAGTCTGAGACTTTACGTGTTCATTTGGTATCTAGGACCTAGATCTCGGTTATCATGCTTTGGGTTGGAGTAATAAGGCTTTTGGACGAAGATCTATGTCCTAAGGAACTAGGTTTTGAGCTAAACCCATTAAGAAGGGTTATTAGCGGGTAATGTTGGAAACTTTTGTTGGATTTGGTGTCTAAGCCCATAACTATAACTGGGATGTACTTGACCCGATTGTAGCATGGTCCTTTTGGGTTTCCCTCATCAGTGCAATTTGATAGGATGGACTTTTGAGAATAAGGTTATTTGTGATTTATTAATATATTATAAGTATAATATATTAATTGAGAAATCATATTATTTAATTAGTATTGATCAAGAATTAATTTTGTGATCAAAAGAGGCTAATCAAATATATGGGGATTGATTATGTAAATCAATGACTTTATGTTGTGGGCTAATGATCCATGGTTATTTAGGATGGGCTAAACCAATGTGATAATCCATGGAAAGTCCATGGAGGTTTTAACCCATGGAGCCTATGTAATATGAAAGGTCACACTTGAGGTGCTCATGCTTTCAAAGGTCAAGAACTACACCCTACAAGTCCTATTAAGAGGTAAGTTATCTAACTAGTTATTTTGTTCATATGTATGCTAGTTAGGATGTATGCTTTGGAAAACTAAAAAATGCATGTATAATTAGAGAAAACATAGATCTAAAGCAGCTAGGGTTGCATGTGCACCATAGGAGTGTTATAGTGCTCAAGACCTAATAATGGTATCAGAGCCTAGGGTTGTTTTCTATTATACTTGATGCTTGTTAATTTTCAAAGTTGAAAAAAATCGATTTCCTGGCCTCTAACTGATGAACTCTCCGAGTCCACTTAGTTACAAGGGCAACTTGACGAGTAAATTCATGCACTCGTCGAGGCCATGGCTATGGTTGCAGAATTTTGAGTTTTCTTGGCCTAGATTGGATTGGAATCACTACTACAAATTGTTTTACATCATTAAATCTGTTTTTTATGATATGGTAGTGATTATGCTCATCCAATCATAGGATAAGTGTAAAAGTTTTAAGAGAACTGTAGATTTATATGAAAAACAAAGTTGCTTGCAAATTATTGACTTGATATTATCTTGCTTATGAGTTTAATTAGGTCATAGATAAATTGTTTGATAATTTTTTGTTAGTTAAATTGTTGACCTTAATGATTTTAATAAGTTCCATAATTTGTCCTCAAGTTATGGAAAATGAAAAGTCTCATCCATTAAAATAACTTTAAACTCATCAGTTATGAATTCCAAGAGTCATCAAAAGATAGTTGTCAAAATTCTTAAGATAGTTGTTAGTTTATATGTTAAGCTAATTACTTGTATCATTTGATTTGAAACTATTTTTCCTTATGAGTTAGTTTAGATCATGATTAAAAAATTATATGATAATTTTCCTTGTTAGAATTGATCTAAATGTTCTTTAATAAGTTCCATAATTTTTCCTCAAGTTATGGAACATGAAAAGTCTTATCATAAATGTTTTAATGAACTTCGTGACTTGTCCTCAAGTTATGGAAAATCAAGATACCTTTCATAAAACCAACATTAAACTCATAAGTTATAGAAATGAAGAGTTTTGACAAGTTTCAAAACCTGCCCTCAAGTTTTTGAATTTGTAAAGTCTCACTAATGAAACTTTAATTCCAAACTCTAGAGTTTTATAAGTTAAAACTCAACCCTTATACTATTATTAAATTAAAAGTTTATATATATATATATATATATATATATATATATATATATATATATATATATATATATATATGACAAGTCAGTCTTACCGTTAGTAGGCCTCATTCACGAAGTTCGTCTATAAGGGAGGTATAAGGTTACTGCCTACAAAATGGCGGTTTAATGGGTGTCCACTCTCACCCACCGCCTCCTTGACTAGTGAAGGGTCGTTAGCCGAACGGGTACGATAGGTCATTAATTCTCATTAAAAGTATAATGAAAATACCAAGTAACTAAACACTTATAAATTCCCAACCTTAGTTACTTAGGAAAAATGTGAATTTGGTGCTAACCCATGAAATTGCACTTTGCACCTTGTTAAGTCGTTAATGGAGCGTGTGTGGTTAACCGGCACACTAATCTGGTATTGACATTGCGTGACAAAGGGTAGCTTGATGTTAATCATAGATCAATGGAGCATGTGTGGTTAACCGGCACATTGATTAGGTGATTTATAACATTGAGTGTGCCAAGCTAATTTGCATGCTTATTCACACCTTGTTTGTGATCCTCGGCAACCCAGTCACAAACTTGAAGGTCACCATCGAGATTTAAACATGCCATTGAAAAGTTCAATGAATCTTAAACAGTCTAGGAATTTCAATCCATTTAAATCTTAATAATCCGTTTCGTTTTTCATGGTGGAAATTGGTAAATCGTCATTTACCTACCTTCAAATATTTTACAATTGGATTACGGAATGCATCTTCGCAATTGTAAAATATTGTGTTGGGTCTGAGTCTTAATATTTCGTTTTGGTTGTTATATTAAGGACTTAAATCAACTAACTTAAATTTCTCCCATTATAGATGTCTAGGTCAGACAACTATGGTCTTCCCGAATATATTGGAAAAGGCTTTCCATATGAAGATGATATTCCACAATATCATACTTCACTTCCTCCACCTCCTCCAATTATTCTCCTTGACCCACATGTTCGAAGACTTGAAAATTTCAAGGTCACTCAGGCCCTATTAGCGAGCAAACATGAAGATGGAAGATCTGTGTATGCACATGTCTTGGAGATCAAGTCACATATTGACAGGCATGGAATGTTAGGAGTCGATGTCTCAAGGAAGTTGGTTGTTGACTTGGTTCCTCAGTCACTTCCCGAGTTATACAGTCAGTTTGTTAAAGACTATTATATGACAGACCACGATGTGACCCTTATTGATCTTACCTATTTGCTTATTATGCTGAGTTTACAATGATTTGGCACACTGGTAAAGCAAATTTGATTAGAAGATCTACTTCCCAAACTTCCATGGACATTAACAATGGAAACATTGGAAGTCCAGAAAAGATTTCTCTTTCAAAGGGAAAGGGAAAGGCTAAGATTGAGATAGTCCTATGTACCACTCCCAAAGAGCCCATATGTCTCTATTGCCAAGACAAGGGGCATTGGTTGCAAAGCTACCATATCTACCTGAAGGATCATAAGAATGATAAGGTCAAAAAGTTTGACTCTGCTTCAGGTAAGTACACTATTTAACTCTATTAAGTTCCTATCTGTAGATTCTTAATACATGATGTGATAAGATTACATTTTGATGTTTTGTAAGATCAAAGGAAGCTTAAAGGAAAGGCATGTAGAGTCTTATCGCGAAGAGATGGATTTCGATCGCATGGTTCGATGATCGGATTTTTGAGCTGCTGCTTAAGAGTTATGATAGATTGCTTAGAAATCTATAATAAGATAGTTTTCATTTGTAATTGCATTGTAAGGAAAAGTTTTTCCGCAATTATATAAATAAAGGAAAAAAAAGTTATCTTATTTTATATTTCCTTGCAATGGCATATGTGAAAATTTGATGTTTGTATTTTTTAGCAATATGGATATGATTCTTTCATTTGTGGTAGTGTCTAAATTTACCAAATAAGGACAGATTCGCATCACCCAGGTTTCAGTTGGATAGAAACTTGTGATCATGCAACTTGTATTGTATGATGAATGAGAACATTCATCTTTGGGAAATTAAGACTAATTCCTTGTTTACATACAGAGGTGAGTTAAGTGAAGAACTAGGGGATCGGGTACACTTGGTTATGCATTGGTCAGGTCCACAACAGAGAACGATAAGACTATTCGTTATGGTTTACTAAAGTTAGTAAGTATGGTTATGCTTACAAGATTAAGTATAATTCTGAGTCATTGAAAAGTCTCAATGTATAGCAGAACGAATAAGAAGAATCAAAGTTGGCAGAAAGATAAAAGTTTCTCCAATCTGAAAAGATGGGAGAGTACTTGAGTGACGTCTTTTATGATCATCTTATTGATTATGAAAACCATATCACAATTTGATCATTTGAGGACGCCTTAGTGCATTTTTTTGGCTAAGAAGAGGAATCAGGAATTGTTGAAATGGTTAAATCAATTAAGATGAATCATACTTCGTTCCAAAATCAAATCTTAAAGTCATACTCCAAGATTGTATATTGAATGGCATATCAGCAAATGTAGAGTAAAATGTTTTCTACTCTTGTACACTTGAAACTGGTTGTAACATCCCGGAATATCAAGAGTAAAGTTGAAGGGCTAAAAGAGTAAATTGGGAAGGGGGGACTCGGCGAGTCCATCGGGGGGACTCGGCGAGTAGGGTCGCGACTTTGGTCGCGTGTTAAGTAGCCGACTCGGCGAGTCAGAGGATGGACTCGGCGAGTAGGCGTTGAGTAGAGAAAACCCTAAATTCGGAGGTTGAGCCCTATATAAAGAACATAATATCTTCTCCCCAGCCTCCTTATCATTCCTTGAGTTCCAGAAGCCCTAAATTCGTGAGGAGACCCCATTGTTGAGTGAATTAGAGCTTGGAGAAGGATATTTGGTGCTTTAAGCTTGAGGATTGGAGGCTTGCATCAGGAAGCTTGGGGGAATCAGGAATCTACAGTTGGTTGGGCTCATTCTAAGGGTAAGGAACCATTTCCTTAAGCTATTTTCTTCATGGGTTCATGTGTGGTGGTTGATATGACATCTAAATGGAGATAGAAGCTTGGATCTGAGGATGCTACTTTAGATCTAAGCTTGGGATGGTCTTGTATGTCATAAAGTCCCTGTTAATGAGTGATTGAAGGAGCTATCTTGTCCCAAACCCAAACCCTAGAGTGAAAATGCCTAGATCTCCTTGGATTCACGTAAAGTTTGCCACTTTACGTGATGGATGGCCTTAGGAAGGGTAGATCTATGGTTTGAATCATCTGCATGGCTTGGAAAGCCTATGTATGGATTCAGACCCGGTGGTACTCGGCGAGTGACATGGGTGGACTCGACGAGTTGCTTGAAGATAGGCTGGAACTCGACGAGTTGGAAGAACAACTCGGCGAGTTGGATGAAGATGGCCTGGAACTCGACGAGTTGGAAGAACAACTCGGCGAGTAGGTTGAAGATAGCCTTAGACTCGACGAGTCTGTTCTTGGACTCGGTGAGTCTTGTCGAAGAGTCCCAATCTTTTCTGGTTGATCCGTGAATCGGTGAGTCAAGGGATGACTCGGTGAGTTGTGTGTGAGTGGACTCAGAGTTGTTGAACTCGGCGAGTCTCGGGGTAACTCGGCGAGTTGAGTCGCGGATTGGGGAATTTCTGAGCATGGGGACTCGGCGAGTCATCAGGTTGACTCGGCGAGTAGAGTTAGTCAGGGGTTGACTTTGACTTTGACCAAGGGTTGACCAGTTGTCTTCCAGGGGTATTTTGGTAATTATTGAGTTCAGTGCTTTGGTGTTGTTCAGTGGAGGAGTTAGTGTCGGAGTTTGGAGCAGTGGGATCTTATCTGTTCAGTCGGCAGTATCGAGGTGAGTTATCCTCACTATATCAACAGGGTCTAAGGCACCAAGGCCGACCCTTTATCGGATTGAGATCCGTGTATTTGTTGTATGTTATTGCTTTGATATGTTGCATCCTAGTAGCTAGGATGGTATATGTTAGAGACTTGGTGGAGATCGGTATCCTGAGATGTAGGGTGATGCTATGCTAAGTGACCGGTTAGGTCAGTATCCTGGTTAGGATGATGATATGCTATGTGATCTGTTTGATCAGTTTGTTGACTATGAATGCTTATATGATTGTATGTTTAAGTGCACATGGTTGTTTGGACTGGAGTTTGTAGGCCAAGATACCTAGGGCGGACCGGTTGTCCCGAAGGCCCAGCGAGCGGTCCGGATAGGCTGTAGGCCCTAAGAGGGTGGACCAGACGTGTCGAGGCTCGGAGAGTGGACCAGGCCCACTGAAGGCCCAGTGTGGGTGGACCAATCATACTGTAGACTCAGAGAGTGGACCAGGTGGATTGAAGGCCCGGTGCGGGCGGACCAATCACACTGCAGACTCGATGTATGTGGCTAGATTCGGAGAGTGGACCAGGTGGATTGAAGGCCCGGTGCGGGTGGACCAATCACACTGCAGACTCGATGTGTATGGCTAGACTCGGAGGGTGGACCAGGTGGACTGTTGGCCGGTGCGGCGGACCAGTCACACAGTAGACCCGAAGTGCATGGCTGTTCTGTGATCGGATATGTTATGGCATGTTATGCGTGTATGGTTTATGTGGTTGGTATTTTGGGGATATCTCACTAAGCTTTCGGGATTACAGTTGTGGTTTAATGTTTTTCAGGTTCTTCAGGAGACCGTGGCAAGGCGAAGGCGTGATCGTACCGCTCCTCGTGTTTATGTTGTGATGAGATTCTGGGAATACTTTAAATAAATTGTATTGAAAACCTTTTTGTAATAACTTTAATGGAATCGGGTTGTTTTTGAAAATTTTAAACTGGTTGGAATTTTTGGTCGTTACACTGGTAAGTTGTAAGGTTTTGGATAAAACAAAGATCAACTAAGACCGATTGTCAAAAGTGCTTGTCTTGATAAGAAATCGCACTAACTCTTGAATATTTGTTTGTCAAGTAATATTTCTTGACAGAGAGAAACTTATATGTCAAGAGGTCAGTAGGAGTCTTAAAGATCTTGAAAAGTTTTAAGAACTAATCAAGAGTCAACCTATTGTTAATGACTAGCACACAACTTAAGGTTTGTAACCTATCGTGTTGACATATTCTTATTTTTGTGCCCATTCCAGTTGGTTGACTATGCATGTGAGTTCTATGAATTCTCAATTGTTTGCATTACAACCTAGAAGCAATGTTAGGCCCTTGTGGTGCCAGGTGGCAAGGAATTAAGATTGAACAAGTTCAGTCCATGTGAGTTTAGATTTATCACTAACCTTGTCTTTAGATTATGGTTATGACAAATTCACATGGATAGGAACACACACACCATAAAAATCTAAGTGTTATAAGGTTTCTCTCCAATTCATGAAAATGATTGTGAGGAAACGCTATCACTAAGTAGATTTTAAAGAGTTATCAATTCTGATATTTGCATTCTCAACTTCGATTATGACTACGACATTCCTCTTCATAGTTCGAATTGTGAGAAATGGAAAAAGGTCTAAACATTTGAGACTTATTGTTGTAAGTTCTAAAATTGTTTAGACACACATATGAACTTTCTAATAAAAGATGTGTGGGCTTAGATAAAGGCTTATCGAAGCATCTCGTGTCAGAAATCTGAACTTTGGTAAGAAAGTCAATAAAGTATTGATTTCTAGAAGTCCAACTGATTTCTGGATTTATGTCACAGCTAGTGGGAGCATAAATGTTATGCAAGTAACAAAATAATTGTTATGCTAGTGGGAGCATAATTATTATGGTAAGTGTTGCAAGTTAGCAATGTTAATTATAGAAAAAAAAAGTTTTCAAATCGTAAAGTTGCAGGTTTGAAAAGTTGTTTTGCTATAATTAAGGGAGAGGAACTTATACTTCATTTCAATTCTAAAAGTTTAGATCAAATTTAGTCAAGGATTTATATGAATACCATCTTGAAATGTTTCAACATTGAAAATTCTATATATGGAAATATTATAGCAAAAGACTGGTCAAGTATCATGTCTTTATGTAAGACATTATGAATCCTATCCCATATGCTTCGCGTATAGGATCGATTACATATGTTATAATATTCATGTGTTCTAATTTTCAAAATGCCTAGGGCATTAACAGGAAAAAAGGACTAGAACTTGATATGACTAAAGTTATTAAACAACGGCTAAGAACAATCCAAGGTTCGCTAAAGATTGGTTGCTTATGGATAGTTAGAAGTATAGTAATGGATGGACCATACTTACATTATTATGAATAAACAGGATTCTATTAACAATGAGTTATTATATGGAAAATATGGAAATGTTTCCACAATGGGAGTTGGATATCAAGAATCTATGAGACATTTAGAAACTTTTATGCAAGAAGGATGTTCAAAGGAATGTGCCTTGAATATAAGCCTTCAGATCTATGGAATTGTCTTGTAACAATCTCCAATGGAAATTTTTGCAATTGACAAAGTCTCTGTGACTTTTGTACATAGTCATTACAAAAGGATCATTCGTATAAGTTTAGAATCTAACAAATTACAGTAAGTGGCAAGAACTTGGTATTGTTACACTTACAATAAGGATTTGGACTTGTGAAATGAGTATCGTTGGAAATGTTTACAATTGATCTATTTCACAAAGTAAGGACCATATGTAAACATAGTGTGCATTCTTGGAGCATGGGATAGCTATTGTTTTAATTCAAGTATTAGTTGATAAATCGAAACAATATACAGTGAATAATGTGTAATCAATATGGTGATTAAATAAAAGGTGTTTTATTTATACTTATAAGTTTTGGGGCCATATAGGATTAGTATTATTCTTTTGTTTCACTTTGCATGTTTTGACTTCCCGAATAATAAGATTATTCAAACCATCCACAGTCGATCATACTTTGGAAGTAGGTAATGAGGCTAGACTGCCATGAGTTGACTTGTAGATTGTCTAAGGTGTTAGACATAGCAAAAGTTTGCTACACCATTCGTGAGTACTCCTGAAATAAGATTTGAGTATTGGATTAACCCACGCTCACCTGAATCACTTCATGGAATTTATCACGGGTGATTGTGAGACGATAATATCATATAATCTTCAAACTAAGATATATGAGTTATTGACTACGAGTTGGTTGTGCATTTGTGATACGAAAATGCATCAGTAACCTGATGTTATAAAACGCATCATTATGCATGATTTAATGAGTAGTTAGTACAAGCATATAATTTTGAAGTTTATATGTTCCTTTTATCCTACGAGGATTAAAAGCGATATCTTGGGCCCCTCGATGATTCTGTTTTGACTATGTGTCGGGCCCGGTCAGAACTAAATTGATGTGTTCAGTTATCTTTTATGTCAGACGAATCGGAAAATGGGAAACAAGTTTCAGGACATTAAGTATGACTATGTTCCATGTATTTGTCTGCATAGATATCTTGAGAATAGAGGAATATACGATCCCTTATCTAAAGGACGCGACATTAACTAGGTCAGAGTAGACAGCGACTTTTGAAAGCTATGATTGCTAACTCAGATCCTGAAGTTGCATTCGTAGTTATAGTTATTAGACTTATCCAAGTGGGAGACTATTGGATTTGGTGTCTAAGCCCATAACTATAACTGAGATGTACTTGAATCGATTGTAGCATGGTCCTTTTAGGTTGCCTTTATCAGTGCAATTTAATAGGATGTACTTTTGAGAATAAGGTTATTTGTGATTTATCAATATATTATAAGTGTAATATATTAATTAAGAAGTCATATTATTTAATTAGTATTGATCAAGAATTAATTTGGAATTAAGTTTTTTTTATCAAAAGAGACTAATTAAATATATGGGGATTGATTATGTAAATTAATGATTCCTATGGTGTGGGCTAATGATCCATGGTTATTTAGGATGGGCTAAACCAATGTGATAATTCATTGATAGTCCATGGAGGTTTTAACCCATGGAGCCTAAATAATAGGAAAGGTCATTAGGGTTTGCAAAGATGTAACACTAGCACTATAAAAAGAACCCCTCATGACCAAGATTGGTTACCTCATTCATTCTAGGAGAGTGATATTGATTTTGTGCTAGGTAACTTATTCTCTCAAGCCTCCTCTTACATTTGGTGTTTGATACACATTAGAGGCATCACACTTGAGGTGCTCAAGCTTTCAAAGGTCAAGAACTACACCCTACAAATCCTATTAAGAGGTAAGTTATATAACTAGTTACTTTGTTCATATGTATGCTAGTTAGGATGTATGCTTTGGAAAATAGAAAAATGCATGTATAATTAGAGAAAACATAGATCCAAAGCATCTAGGGTTGCATGTGCAACATAGGAGTGTTATAGTGCTGAAAACCCAACAACTTTACCCCTAAAAGGGGCATTTTCAGTATGTACACGAAGTATGGAATTTGGATCTAGAGAGTGGAGGCTTAATCTGTTAAGATGGCCCAAACAGATAGAGGAACTCGTCGAGTCCATAAGGTAACTTGACGAGTTGGTTCGTGTTGTCCCGTTTCAGCTTAAGATAGAACTCGACGAGTTTCTATAGGGACTCGACGAGTTGATTCGCTAAATCGCAACTATGAGCAGCCCGATAGAACTCGATGAGTCGGGGCGACAACTCGGCGAGTTGGGTCGCGATTTCAGGACTATTGAGTTAAAGAACTTTGCAAGTTGATAGGTCGACTCGGTGAGTTGGTCAACCCAAAATGTTGACTTTGACCAGGGGTTAAATGGTTATTTTACCCTTAGAAGAATTATCAGTTTTTGACTAAGTTCTTATTGTGATGTTGATAGTCGGGGAGTCGATCGGAGCAGCCATCAGAGATTCCTCAGATGAGATTTAAGCAGCCAGCTTGAAAGGTGAGTTTTCCTCCAGTAGGAACGGGTCTAAGGCACCAATGCCAGCCCGTTTATGTATGTTAGTGTATGCCGGACTTAGCTCCGATGCCGGAGCTAGCCCAATGTAGATTATATGTTTCCGGACTTCGGTCCGGTGATGGGGCAAGCCCGAGGAAGGATTTGTATGCTCTATGTCTTCGTGATTCTTGCATATGTTTGTTTATATGTTTCGGACTTTGGTACGATGTCGAGGCAAGCCCGAGGAATGTTTAGTTATATGTTATATGTTATGTGTTCCGGACTTCGGCCTGATGTCGGGGAAAGCTTGAGGAAGGATTTAGCTTATATGTTTATGTTACGTGTTTATGTTATATGCTTGTTCGTATGTGATATGTATACTGGACTTTGGTCCGATGTCGCGCTGGGCCCGATGCCGGACTTTGGTCCAATACCGGGCGGGGCCCAATGCTGGATTCGGTCAGATGTCGGGCGAGGCCTAATGTAGTGGGCAAGGCCCAATGTATGGCATTATGTGATTATGTGTATGGTATGTGATAGTTTGGGGAGACCCACTAAGCTTCGTGCTTACAATTTTCAGTTTTGGTTTCAGGTACTTCCGCTAGCAAGGAGAAGAGCTCGGGATGACTGCATGGCACACACCACAGCTTTTAGCCTAGGATGTTTAGACTTTAATGTTTGGCACATGATTTTGATACAATATTTTATTATGATGATTTGAGATACATTACTTATGTTTTTGTGAGATGACAAATGGTATTTATGGTTTTTATAAATAATCAAAACGAAATTTTTGGACCGTATTTTTGGGATGTTTCAACTACACTCGACAAGTTGGGTCAACGTGGACTGTTGGCCTTGATCGTTGACTTTGACTTTGACTAAGGGTTGATCAGTTTGACTTCTGGGGGTATTTAGTAATTTGGGAATTTATGAAAGTGGATTATTGGTGGATGTAGGTGATTGATTTTGGAGCTGTATTTGGGGAGTTAGACATTTATCATCCCGAGCTACTTGTGAGGTGAGTTGTCCTCACTATACTAACAAGGTGGAAAGCACCAATGTTGGCCCTTTTCGGATTTGTATCCGGGTTTATTGCATGATATGCTTATTGATTTGCATCCTTCTAGTTAGGATGGTGATATGCTTAGTGACCTGGTAGGTCGGTATCCTGGTATATATGATAATACTATGTTAGTGATCAGTTAGGTCGGTATCCTGGTTATAGGATGTTGTTGTGATTAGTGATATGTTAGATCAGTTTGACTGTTATATATGCTAGCATATGATATTAATGTGCACATGATTGTTTGATTTGGGGGTTGGGTTGAGGCAGTCCTGCTTTGTGCTGAAGGCCAACATACCCAGGTCGGACCTGATTGACTGCATGCCCGGGAGCGCATACTAGTTAGGCCGAAGGCCCGGCGAGCAGTCCGGATAGGCTGAAGGCCCTGAGAGACGGTCCAGACGTGGCCATGGCTCGGAGAGTGGTCCAGATAGACTGATAGTCCTGCGAGGCGGTCCAGTCAGGCTGATGCCTCATTATGCATGTTGTTTGTTTATATGATATGATTATGATTGTATGGCGTTGGTATTTTGGGGGAACTTACTAAGCTTTGGGCTTACAGTTGTTGATTTCGTTTCAAGTACTTCTCATGATCGCGTGAAGGCAAAGGCATGATCGTGCACCTCCTTATATTTTTATTATTTGATCCTGAGATACTCTGACATGAAAACATTTTGGAAACAAATTTGTAATAATTATTGGTTTTTGAAGGTTTAAAAACTTTTAAACTGGTATGATTTTTATGGGTGTTAAAATTTGTTTATAATTGTTAAACATTAACACTCAAACCGATATTTAGTTAAAAAAAATCCAAAAAATAAAAACGAAAAAATAAAAAATAAATAAAGAAAAATAAAGAAAAACGCTAGTATCTTCAAGTATGTACCAAAAATATTTAAAAAACGAAAAAAATAATAAAAAAAATGAAAACAATAAAAAGAAGGGAAAAAATTCATACTGTTAAAACCGACCATATATGTATTAAATTCTTTTACAAAAAAATTAAAAAATTAAAAAACGAAAATAAACCTAAAGTAAACGAAAATAAATAAGAAAACTCACTTAAATGATGTTTCATGGACGTTTCTCATCACGTGATTAAATTTTTGAGTCCGTACTAGTTACCACATACGTGGGTTGCATGTGAACGCACCACGGTTAAACATTTGGGTTTGACGTTTGTGTCTTTGGCGAAATGGATGGTGGAGAATTGTTCTCACACTCCTCATTATATTTTGAGATCTTACTGAACCGTACCCCATATATATATATATATATATATATATATATATATATATATATATATATATATATATATATATATATATATATATATATATATATATATATATATATATATATATATATATATATATATATATAACCCTACTTAAGAGCCCAATTTCATACTTATATAGATTTTTAAAAGTCTTCCACAGCTTGACCACAAATAACCCCATCCCCCTCCCTTATATGTATATTTATATGTATCTGTCATAATTAATAAAATAATCTTTTTGAAAATCTTAAAATTTAATTTTCTATTTTATACACGTTTCATCGGTTAATGTCAGTCAACCAACAATTATCTTCTCAGTTACCAATTTTCCTATAAACCTTTCACAAGGAATGTACAACAAGCAAGCTATTACTGCTTCCACATTGGTAATATAGTAAAATTTGTCACCGAAGATAGGTGAATGCAAGTCGCCAACCGTCAACGAACTATCTGGTAACAATGTTGTAATGATGATAGAACAATTTTGAAATTCATTTTTGTTACATCTGGCCAACCAATTAAAATCTTTATCTCAAAAACCAGTGAGATTTGTTTGATTGAAACCATCCATTATCAGAGTTGAATTACAAAACCGCCTAAACGAGTATCTTTGATGTGTGTGTACAGTTCCGTCGAGTTGTTCTTATGAACAACCTGCAAAATATTTAATCTACAACCATAAGTATAAAACTTAGTAAGTTCTCCAGTATACCATATTTTCAAATATACATAACAATAAAACCTATAAATTTGTGCAAAATGTAATTTAACACCCATTTAATATCAAGACATGAACGACATCTAATTCAGGGACAATCAGTGCCACGAAAAAACAAAGTGATGGTTCGAGTGAAAAAAAAATTAGACAATTTGCATAACGTTTGAAAATCACATAGACCATTTTTATAATTTTGCTTAGTTCTTATTTTTTATTGTGAGTCTTATTCTCATGCTACATCAAACACAAGATAATGCAAACGAAACTTGACAGGAGGTCTCAGGTTCAAACCCACAAACCTAGGTATAGACGAATTGACAAACTTGGTGAATTTAACATCTAACCACTAACCAGCCGTTCAAAATAAATAAATAAATAAATAATTAAAACTTATTTTAGATAAGTATGTCATAAATACGGCATAAATAAATTTCAATGACATTTGTTTAATTATCTACTAAATCTTTTTAATTAAGTTGGTAAAATGAAACAAGCATCCACCATTAATGTGTCCTTTGAGATTTCAAAAAAATAATCGAAATGTTCGAAAGTTCGAATCTCTTTTTACGACTATGTGACCCGGATTAGAAGTCAATATCTCGCTTTGTTGTTTTTTTTATTAAGAAAATATCATAAATAAGTTATTTCTAGATATATTTTTGTTATATATAATCTTTCAATTTAGAAGTTAGGGAAACATGTCGTCTCGGGGAGCATGGCCCATCAATATGTTGGTTGATTAAAGATTCAAAGTTAGTGTGAGTGTGCACATAAAGGCTAAAGGAAGTAAGGAACAATGAGTCACCTCACAACTGTGCTGGAATGGCCAGCAGAAGCCCACAAGGACCTGATCCTGTTCACCTTTGAATAGACCTTTGCAACCCCCACCAGGAGCACGTGTCTGGTATGCGTCTAACATAGATACAGTGATAGAGATACAAAAGTATATATTCGTTGTCTTGGGACATCGATAGGCGTTTGGATGTAGATCGAACTTGCTATGGACATTCAATGATCTACAAATCATTAAACGCAGATACATAATTATAATATAAAGCTTGGTGAGAGCTGATATTTATATGTATGTGATGCTACGCCCGGTCTTTGCTTCTGTTGGTTATATATCTCTCACGTGCTAAATACCAAGTTGTTATATTCAGTTTATAAATTAGTTTTTGTAAGAAATTAGTTAATGGTAGTTAGTTTGTTAGAAGAAAGAGAAAGGGTTAGCTGTGTTACTCATTGTATATAGAGAAATTGAGTAACTAACTCATGTAAACAAGTACTTTAATAATAATAACAAACTTAATTTTTTTTTAACTGACGATTTTCTCCGAAATAAAGATTTCTGGAGTCGGGTATCTATTTAGGATCTTTGTTGACCACTTTTTTGGGAATTGAGCATCCCATAATACTGTAATAGGGGTGTTCATTTCGGAGCTCTGATCCGAAATAAGAATTTTCGTAAATTCCGGACTTACATTCCGGATTACCATTGTCTAAAACAAGAATTTATGTACGATTGTCAGGCTCGTACTTTGAAGTGATAATACGGAGTCACGGACACACGTTCCGAAGACCTGTTCCAGACAGTACTTAGATGCTTACTCCTGATCATCCGTAATTATCTCTTGTAACTGCTTCAAGATGAGTTTCTCCAATAGTGAGCACGAAAAAAGCTTTAACAACTTGTTTGTTTACATACACAACCATAGACGAACCAACCCGTATACACTCACATCAAAACTGATGTGATGGATCGTTTCCAAACTTGTTTTGTGGCTATTTGATGTGTGGTATATTTTTTCTGCATTTCTATTGTTTCTTTTAAATTGATAATGCTTCTACATCTAAACTAATTGTTTTGTGTTCCCAAAAATATACAGTTCCATGCATTCATAGACTGATTGCTGCCTATCATCTTTATTGGTAGTGTTTGTCTAAGAGGGGACTACATAAGATAATGTCTGCAGCGGTTTCTCTGGACGGGAACAACTAGACTCTCCCTATAGGATTTGGTCTGGCCGTGGAAAATAATCTAGACTGTTGTACATGGTTCCTTATGAGGTTAAAAGAATTTCTCGAAGAGGCTAGGGAAGTATCGTTCATAACCAATATAGATGATGTCGTTAGTTCTTGCATAGATCATGTATTCCCTAATCTTTATCATGTGTATAATTCTAAAACTGTGTTGATATACATGCACACAAGAGGTGTACCTCGCAAAACATTTGAACCTTTGTTCTAGATGACATCAGAATCATATATTATCTCTGATTATGAACAAAACTTTTGTCGGCTAACCCATAATGCTCGTGAAGTGCTAGCCAACATCGGTCATGCGAAATGGGCAGGAGCCTATTTCCCTAACATCCATTGGAATGGAGTCAACATTGATATTTCTCAATTTTTGTTGGTGTTTTCGGTTAATCAACGCAATGTACCGATAATAACGCTTATCGAGGGAATTCATGACTACATTTAACGTACTTTTTTTAACACAGTTTAATGGGAGGTAAAATACCGTAAAATATTAAATTATTTTATACTTGTATAATAACATTTTTTTTATCATATTTACTTTTTAGGGGGGTTGACTAACATACTCACCCCGTTTGTAGAAGTGGTGCTTCATAAGAGAATGTAATAGTATGTTCGGTGGCAAGCAACAAAGATCTCTCTAGAGATCCCGTCTCCGTTCACATCCGACATTTTTGAGTTTTTTATTTTAAAAAAACTTGTGTTGTAGATCTGAACCGCATACATGTTCGTGTGGGAAATTGCGCAATCTAGGTATAGCGTGCAGTCATGCTATTACGACGTCACGTTATTCTAACATCACTAAATTAAACCGATATGGTTCAAATATATTACTGGGTTGATGTGTTCCGGACTACCTACCACACACAAAATGTACACCCTCTTCCCCCCTCCATCTAAATGGGAAATACCCGACCCTTTATTGATCGGTTTATTATCTAGTAATTGGAATTTATGTTTGTAATTGATTTGCATTGAGTAATGGAAAATATTATTATTGCCCTGGTATTTGTTACATATTACAGAGATAGAAAAAACATAATTTACAAGTACTATAATTTTATTAAAGCTAAAAATAACAAAATACATAATTTAAAAATATAGAACATGTTTTAAAATATCCCAAACACGTTCGTATGGAAAATCAACCCCGTTATGTTTATTTCTTTATCCACCCTTGCTAGATGCAAAATTACTTGTTCATCTTCATTCGGTAATTCGTTGTAGGTCTTGTGATATTTTTGATAAACGTCTTCACCTTTGCCCTAATGTCTTGAAACTTAATCTTCACTTCTTCACTTCGATACTTTGCAACATATAACTCATAGTGAAACATATTTGTCAATCGGACCCAATGTGATTTGTACATGACATGTGGCAGACCGATCACAACCTTGTCATCTACAATGGTTATCCAAGCCTGAACGACCGCAATCTCTTCTCGACTAGTTCAAGGTTGGGGTTCGTTTAGTGCCATTTTGGAGTTGTAAATGACCTACAATACGATTCTCTTATTTATACTTCTTTATTTTTTATTCTATATGAATCCAGAATACCATTCTGGATTTCGGAATAACATGTTGGACTGATATTTCGGTCGTCATGTCAATCATCCATGTCTAGTCCAATCAATCATACTGTAACATCTCAAAAATCACAACAATTTTAAACTTTTCAAAACAAACCATTTACCAAAAAGAGTTGTTTCCAAAACCATTATCTCTAAAACATTATTTAAAATCAAGGTCTCCCAAGATCTAATCAACATAAAACCAAGGATGTGTAAGGTCACACATTCGCCTTGCCACGATCATCGGAAGTACCTGAAACAAAACTAAAACTGTAAGCCAACGCTTAGTGAGTTCCCCTAAAGTACCACCACATGAAAATAACAAACAAAAGCATGCATTCATAGCTTTCAGCATGACTCGACCGCCTCACTGGGCCTTCAGCCAATCTGGACCGCTCTCCAGGCTTTCGGCCTAACTAGTCTACCTCGTAGGGCTTTAGTCTATCCGGACCTCCTTGGTTTCTTGTCCTTCAGAACAAAGCAGGACCACCTCAACCTAGTATACCATCACATATCAACATATATAACATATACCATAACAATCAATAGCTAGCATATACATGTAGTCATACAGATCTAACATATCACCACAACATAACAACATCCTATATACCAGGATACAAGTTAACAGATCACTACATCATAGCAACATACAGTAAACCAGGATATCAATCTAATGGGTCGACCTTGGTGCCTTCAACTCGTACGTACAGTGAGGAAAACTCACCTCACAATCTGACGAATAGCTGATCAATACTTTGCTCCCAAATACCGGCTCAATCCAAATCCTAAATGTCAAAACATTACCCAATTTGGATTAATAACATTTTTTCAAAATACCCTTGGTCAAAATCAGCAAGTCAACTGAGTCAAACCAGTCCAGTCAACTCATCCATGTTGACTAGGGACTCGTATGTGAGGCGTACTCCGGAGGTACGCGACGCGTACTCAAGCTTTGACCGCAGTCTTTTGATTGAGCATGTACGTGCTGCCTACTCTAGATTACGTAGGGTGTACGCTCAGACTTCCCATTTTCTCAATAAGAGCTTAATACATTAAGCTCTCCCCCTAACTTTTAGATCCAAGGCCAAAATACGACTAAGAGTCATAAAGTTTCCAACTTTAGGACTTTGCATGTCCATTAAGTGCTTAATACACAAAATCTTAACATCTTAATGCCTTAAGACCTTCTATAACATGCATGGAGTGAAACTGAGCATCAAGACCACATTTTTATGACTCAAGACCCCTCATAAGTTCTGAAAGGACGACTTATTTGGTCAAGATCATGCCATACTCAAGAATCACCATATTTAGGACCAAAAGTGCCTTAAATGAAGAAATGACTAGATCTACAAGATGGAGTGATCAAGAAAGGAACTTTTTACCTTTTGGAGGTAGCTAATAAGTGAAGAATCCCTGATCCAAGCTTCTCCCAAGCTCTAAAGTCCTTGAACCAACTTCTTCTTCCTCAAGAACACCAACAAAGCACACAAATGAGCTCAAAAGCACTCTTCTCACTTATGGTTTGCTAGAGGGTCGAATTTTCAGTTGGAGGCTGATTAGGGTGAAGGTATTAGGCCATAAAGTTGTTTAAATATGGTGCAAACCCTAAATTTTAAGGGTTTGGAACCCTCGCACGTACGCCCTGTGTACTAAGAGTACTCCCATCATACTAGGTCCCTCGCATGTACACCATGCGTATGAAGAGTACGCCGAACATACTAAGTTTTGTCTAGAATTTACCAAAATACCACCATGGGCCACTTTACACCCTTTCGCATGCACAAGGACTAGAATGAATATTTTTTTCCATACGTAGGGCTAAAATTGAAATTACCTCAACATCGGGATGTTACACATCTATGTCATATATTCCTGACATATAGAGTCACAAACACATTCCAGAGACACATTCCGGAGCCACGTTTCGGACATACCATTTTGGACCCTCATTCCAGATATAACATTTCACCCTTAATATCGAGCTAGAATGCATCGCCAACGTAAAAAAATGGGAATGGGTTCATCTCAGTTTGGTTTTTGGCATTATGAAGAAGAATTTTGCTATGTTTCTTTAGATATTAACCTGTTTCCGGAAGGTCTAGATCTCCCACTCCCGGATAAAATGCCTGATGACATTTTACAAGATATGAAGGCTGCTGAAGAAGCACGTGAAAGGGACTCTGAAACAAATCAGACACTAAATCAGCGTGCATATGATATAGAAAAAGTAAATGAAAAAGAAAAATGGGTTGTTGAAGCTATGATAAAATTCAAAGATTTTAAGAAGTAAATTTCAGATGCAAATGCATAGATTGATATGATTCATGTAGAACGGGACTGTTTAACACATGTTTTTAGAATTAGAGGAGATTTTATTGACCATGAACAAAATATGTATCCTTTACAATTTTCAAATTTGTGGAAAGCAATCTAAGTATGTATTAGGATTTGTAACAATCTTTGCAGTAATGTTAATGAAAACAATTGCCATTTTAGATAACCCTACCATCCCTTTTACATATTTAAGTTTCAAAAGACATCATAATATTTAAAATTAGATTACATTTCTAGGATAATCGGGAACTTGCATCTGGTGCAAACTAGTTGTGTCTACATGATTTTCAAACAACTCCATGTAGGTCTCAATTAGGTCAAACATGTTATCAATCATTTCGACTTGATCTTCTATTGTTGGACTTGCCATACGTGTTTTCCTCGATGATGTCAATTGTGATCACAAATTGTGGTATATCTTCAGACATGGTAATGAGGAGTATTTCCATGTTATATAATGCTAGTTTTCTCCGCTCCTCAGTCGTTAAAGGCGCAAATGCAGTCGTATCAACAAAGACGTTGCTTCTTGTCTTCAAGACATAATATTTCATTTGCTATTGGCACATCTTCATCGATTGAGTAACTAGATGATGGAGACTAAAAATAAAATATATCAACATACGCATTTATGAGCAACTTGCATAAATGTATCCAAAAATAAATCCAAATTCGTAAAACATACCAAAACAAAAAATTGTGACTAATCTATAATAACAGCTTTGACTGAACTTGCTCCGATCCCATCTTTCGAAGTTCTATCTGCTTTCAATTTGAGCTTTAACACCCTTTTCAATTTATTTCTTAATTTTATAGGTGTCTTGGGGAGTTTATCTTTTAATTTTCTTTTGTAAGTTGGGATCTTCGTTTTTTATCTGCAAAAACAAAATTCCAATAACAATTTAATACACTACGATAAAAATATTAAAATTATTATAAACTGCCACTCGATTTTACCTTTATCGGTTACAATTCTAAAAGCTCATGTAAATGGAATACAACTTCCTTGTCGGTAAAACCTATTTTTTAACAACATCGACACTAATTATCTTTTGACTAATACGGGTTATTAAACAATATCAATCACAAAAAAGTGATAATGAATATTTATTCCAGATTGGAATTCCGAGACATCTTTATGGAATGGATATTCGTGTTCCGGACAAGGTTCTTTGTATTCTAGACTTACAAAACCATTTTGTATTCCATAGAAAACATGTTTTCGAATGAAGAAACCGTCTTAAAAATAGTATAGCATACTTATATGTGTCTCATATACATACAACAATATTCCAAACTAGTTCATCATATTTCAGAGTGTTCTAAGCATTCTGGAATACATATATTTGTTTCTAAACTAAAATGCAAGTAACTTAGGCAACATTTGGTAATAATACTCAATGGAACTAAATTTGACTATACTAGACTGGACATGATAGATCATAACCAAAATAACCGATTCCGTAACGTTTCGTAAAAGTTGGACCAAACGTATGACGATGTTGAAAATTACGAAATTATACTTGGAAGTTATTATATCTTTTTACATATGATATCTCTTTATCATCTCGTAAAATAATTGCAATAAGACATATCATTTTAATCCAAAACCATCGCTTATGTATATATTAAAAAAAGGATAAGATATTTTTATTCATCGTTTATTCTGTAAACATTCTTATTTCCATTCTAATCTACTACCATCGCAGACAATATCAACAACACTTTCTCCATACCTCCTTTCTTCCAACGATGCTATGATTTCGGTGGTTATGGCAAAGCTGCAAAGGCTATTCCGATGATTGATTAAATTTTTAAATGTCACGTCTACACCAGAAGAATAGTAAAATTCTACTTTGTTCACCGATTTAATAACAAATAATCGATTATTACCCTCATATTTGAGCATCAAAATACTATTTGCTAACTAAAATACGTCTATTTAGTTGATGATTGAATGAGATGCAAATTAGGTTTAATATGAACCAACAAATAATGAGGGGCAATAAGAGAAATTTTACAGGAATATATACACGTTTAACTCAATTGAAATTAGATTTGAGTTTTTGTGTTGTTGTGTGTAGTGCTTTGAAATTAGATTAGAGTTTCGGTGTTGGATTTTTCACATATGCATTCTTCACATATTTTAACAAAATATCAAAGATATGGGATGAAGTACACATCGCATAGCCTCTACTTAATTGTACATGTGGATCTGCTGCAAGCATTCACAAATTTCATGATAAATAACAACTAATTCAAACCTTTATGGACTCAACGATTCCTACAAAGTAACTCGAGATCAAATTCTTATGATGAAGCCTCTCCCGTCGTTTTGCATTGCATATTCCTTTTTACTTCAAGAAGAACGTCAAAGAGAGATTCATTCTTCTTCTATGATGAATCTTATCTATTTCTATGCTTTCCTCAAATGAACATAGTAATAACAATAAATCTTCAGCTTCAAATCATTGTAAGAAACTTAGAAATAAAAGTCTCAACGTTACCGTCTCAACGGTTTTCCTTCCAATTTCAAGTTAACAAAGACTAAGAAGGAAGATTTCAAGAGTGCTTCTAATAATGTCATCTCCTTCATTTTCCCCAGAATAATATCAACAACTTCTTACTCTGTTGAGAAACAATAGTGTTAATTTTCAGTCTAGCCAAGTCAATTCAAACATTTTTGGTGATTCTTTGAATCCAAAAGGTATTCCTTTTTCTTTTGACCATTTTATTACTAATGTTTATCGATCTTCTTCGTTATTACAAACTCACACTTCTTGGATTGTTGATTTTGGTGCTACTGACCACATCTGTTCTAATCAGTCTCTTTTCTCTTCTTTGTATAAACTTCATCAGCCACACTCCATTGGCCAACCAAATGGTCATAATACTCTTGATTCTTACTATGGAGATGTAAAACATCATGATTTTGTTGTTCTAAAAAAAGTTTTGTACATTCCTTATATCAAGTACAACCTTATTTCTGTTCCGAAACTCATGACAAATTTGAATACATTTCTTATATTCACTAATGATCATTGCTTAATTCATGACCCGTCTAAGAACGGCCTTGTTGTAGGAGTATTAGGAAAAAGGGTCAATTATATGTATGTTTTTGATCATCAAGAATGTTAAGGTGCAAAGCTCTCTATTGGATAGTGTCTTAGGCTTACTCCTTATGATATGGGTTTTTGGGGTGAGCTAGCCTATAAATAATAGTCTTAGTATTATTGTATAGGTTGAGAGAGCTCCTATTGTATAGTTACGTATAGAGTAGTTCTAGAGAGAGAGAGAGGGAGAGGGAGGGGGAGAGAGAGAGAGAGAGAGAGGGGGAGAGAGAGAGTAGTACTAGTAGTTTAGTAAGCAAGCACATGCTTCTATTTTTTTGTACTTTCCTCATTATCTATACAAATTGTGCTTAAACTTAAAACCGGGTCTTATCGATTATGCATTGATTCTTCAATTCCACATTTGTGATAATCTTTGGGATTTGACATGTGGTATCAGAGTCTAACCATGAAGATTCAAGCTATCATTTCATGGAAACGGTTCTTGATTTGGCAACAATCAACACAATTTGGATGATTTATGGTGAGTCTCTTGATAATCTCTTGAAATCTCATGCAATCGTATTTTTGAAATCGGTTTTGATCATTTTGATTTCATTGGATCTTTTTTATTTCAATTCCATATTTGTTGGTCCAATTTTTTTCAGTAAAATGGAGCCGATCATATTTTTATTTATTCGATCTAAAATCTTTGAGTCCAGGTTCTTTTCATCGTTACTGTTCATTGAACATATTTTGAGCCCAATTCTCATGATCTGTTACCGTTCAAAACAATTTTTTAGCCCAAATTCTTGATCTGTTGGTTAAAATCGATTTGAGCCCAATTATTTGAAATCTCTATTGTTCATCAATTTCTTTATTCTAAGATCCAGCCCAATTAGTTGTATCATGTATTGTTCATCAAGTCATTTGTGTGTATAATCGAGTCCAAGAGTACATCAAATCACTTCTTGTTTTAATATTTCATTCACGATTCTTGATTAATCTTCACTCATGATTCTTGATTAATTGATCTCGTTTCATCTGTTATCGATCAGATTTCAATTTTCATCTCTTCAATTGAGTTTCTGTAACCGAATCTCAATCATTGAGTTCTTATTTTGATTTTGAGTCGGAATTCTTGAATCGGATAAATCTTACATTCGATTTTGATTTTGTTATTCGATTTCCTGATTGTGTGAATTGGAAATTGCAATATGGAGTTCTATAAATTGGAGTCATGAATTTGATTGTTCAAAATATGTCACTGAATCAATCAATCGGAATAAATTTGGTTGATTGGAAGAATTTTTTGAAGAACTGATGAAAAATTGAAGAATAAATGATGAACATTCCAAGAACAGATGAATATGGATTGAAGAATAAAATGATTTTGGCCGAAATTCAATAATTGATCTGAATTTGTTCAGTGAATCGTGGAATTAATGTTGTTCGACTGATGAATGAAGAGTCAAACAAAAAGTCGAAAGTGATTCAAAAATGGGAATTTATCACAATTGATGAGTTTCGTTCTTGCTGGTCTCATCATATCAGTCGATGTGAAGGAAGAATGGTGTTTCGTCATTTGACTTTTGCAAGAATGGTGGCAGTCCGAGCTTGAATTTGCAATCGAAACGAAGTACTCTCATCTTATACTCAGGATCGAAATGAAGAATTGATATTGATCAATCTACTCGTGATTGGAATGAAGTCTTGTAACAAGGGCTTAATTTGCAAGTGAGTTCATAATGAGTGTTGGGTCTATTGCATCTGACCTGTAATTATTTTCATGCGAATGTTGACTTACGACAGTTTTGAAGAAACGATAATGGGTTGAGATCGACGGGATATGGAAATCGAACGGCTTAGCTGTTTAAGAATCGAAAGATTGGTCATGTTGGGGTCTTCTGTCTGTAGTCTCTATAGTTTGTGTCTATACAGTGTCGAAAGTAACTGGCTTCAATACTCTATCTATTAACAAGGCGTGTTAGTTTTGACATTGCAATGTTTACTCCTTATTATTTTATGTATGTTAGTTTTGACATTGTAATGTTTAGTCCTTATTATTTTATATGAGTTTGATGTATCCTATAAATAGGGTGGGTACTTATTATTTTATATGAGTTTGATGTATCCTATAAATAGGGTGGGTACATAGAGTAGAGTACCAATCGAATTGTTGTGTACTCTTCAGACTTAATCGAGCCAAACAAATATTATTTAGATCGTGCGTCCATTTATATCGTTTATTGTCTTAATCGTGTTTTTAATCAATCGCAAACTCACTACAATTGGTATCAGAGCAGGATTCGCTCAATCGATTGAAGTTTTCTCATATTTTTCATTTTTTTTTTGGAATCACTCCTTCCGATTCAAAATTTTCCACAAATTGAATCAGAAAACTGATGTCAATTGGTTGTATTGAATTGATTTTGCACTCTGTGTTTCTGATCGGTTGATTTCTTATCAATCTCTTATTGATTTCGTTCTTATATTTCTATTTGAGTCGAAAGTTCTCTTTCTTCAAAATCTATACAACAATGACGAATTTCAACATAAACATGATGTCTAATTTCTCTCACTTTCTCGGATCATCAACAAAGATTCTGATGTTGATCCCAGAATATTATGAGCAATGGGCTGACATAGTGGAGGATTATCTGAATAGGATTGATGAAGATTTGATGAGATCCATCAAAAGTGGAGAATTTTGTCGGCGATGTTAGTCTATATCGGTACGTCTGGCAGTTCTTATGACATGATCACAAGACGATCCAAGATGAAGGAAAATGATTAAAAAAAAATTATGTATGAACTACGTGGTGCACTTCCACTGTAGTCTACAATTACGTTCGAGGATGTAAAACTACAAAGCAAATTTGGGATACACTGAAGGAGAAATATCAAATAATTGAGAAGACAAAGAAGAGTTTAGTTAAACAGAACTTGTTACAATTGGGAGCATTCAAGCAGAAGGAAGCAGAATCAATCAAATCATACTACGATCGATTGAACGAATTGATATTCAAGTGTACTTGCTTTGGAGTGACATGTTCATCACTAGAGTTTAATCTCACCTTTCTCATGGGTTTACGAAAGGAATGGAGAAACATCATCTTGATGATCAAAGACACAAGAAAGTTTTGATGGTTACTCTCTTGCAAATTTGTACAATATTCTTAAAGCACATGAAAGTGAGATTAATGAAATTGCTGAAGAAGGCAAATTAAGTCTGGGAGGACCTTTGGCGTTGATTTCGAAAGTTGCTGCAAGGGAATCTGAAGAAGAAGCCAAAATGGTGAAGAAGGTTTCTTGGTTAACTCAGATGATGAAGTAGTCGCTTACTAAGAAATTCTTTAAGAAACCTTTCAATCCAAAATTCAAGAACAATAATGAGGTTAAAGGAAACAGTTCATCTAGAAAAAAGTGTGAATGATGATTCGAAAGTAGAGAAGAAGGATGTTAAAGGATTGTATGAGAAGAAGGACTTGAAACTGAAAGGAGATTCAGGTTTCGACGGTAACTACTACAACGAGTCAAATCATTTGGCTAAGGATTGCATGCTCAAGAAGAAATAAGAGAATAAGGAAAGAGTCAAGGATGAGGTGTATTATGTTGAGAAAATTGAGGACATTAGAGCTTGAAAAAAAGGTATTTCACTGATTGCTAGAGGAGATGAAGAAGAAGAGGGCACATATCAGATCTGGTCTTATGGATCAGATGATGATGAGATGCGAAATCCAACTCATTGGGCAATGTATGTGAAAATGGAGGGAGATGAAAAGGAGAAAGATGTTTTGGATGAAGAAGATGAGATCACTGGATGATGTTTCGTGTCGAAAGACTTGAATAAATCACCAATGACTGCTAAGGTACATGATCTTCCTAACTCATTTAAAATTCCTTCATCTTCTTATAATAATGTTTTGTCCGAGTTTGAGAATACTTGTGCTTATATTAATGACATGTAAATCTCCATGAGTAGTGAAGCCGAAAAGTCCAAGTCCCAATTATATGAAGCTAGAAATAGACTTGAAGAGGAGAAGGGACTAGTGGAATTTCTTGATCTTAGAATAACAGATCTTTTAATAGGTACAGATTTAGTTGAATGGACAATTCGATGCTTATTAAACAAAGAAACATATATTGTAATTTTGATAAGCGTATGTATGGTAAACTGACAGACTTTTATCATTCAGTTGACATATGCAATAAACATCATTGGAAATTGCTTTCTTTTCTTTCATATAAAATAGAACAAATTGATGAAACAACATATACTTGTAAAAGTAATATAGCTTAATATGATAAAAATTTTAAATGATTCTTACACATATGGTATTGTAAATATAAATGAATGTTTGAATGCTGATGATATTGTGAAAACTGTGAAAGAAACTTTAACCAAAAATCAACAAGTCAAGATTTTGAACATGACTGAGAAGTTGACAATTGGTTCTCAACAAAAATTTTCTAATATCGAAGATAATTCTGACAATATCAGTGAAATTGAGATAGAGGAATGTGTCGATTGCTCACGATTGTCTGTCATCAATTTCAATTCAATGGATAAAGGCAAAGAATGCAATGATTCAATTTCGAAAGTAAACAATAATCAACCTTTGACATCTAAAGTCTGTGATCCTCATGATCATGTTGTGGTTAAATATTATGTGAGTGATGAGGATGAAGTTTCGAATGAGAAATCATTCCATGAGTTGTGGTAGATCAAGTTTTTGAAGATTCAAAGGAGTACACGAAAGTGTTGAAAGACAAATGAAAACTCTATCTTGAATCAAATGCAGTGGTTTATCCTAGGTTCAAGGATTCAGATGAAGTTTTGTTTCCAAATCAAGTCTTTGTCACCAAAGGAAATGGTGACAATGTGGCTTCGAAATTGAACAAATTGGTAAAAGAAGAAGGCAATTAGAGTGTGACCAAAGAAGGATTTTATTCGAAACAAAACACAATTGCAAATGGTTTGAACAAAATTTCAATACTTTTCAACAACAATATAAACCAATACGTGTTTGGGTTGACAACAGAAAAATTAGTTGCTGATAATAAAAACAAAGAAAAAGGTGGTTGATTCTTTACATAATAATCCAAAACATCAAAAGGTGAAAACACAAACTTTCAAAGAAAGTGTCAAAAATTGGCTTCTGATGAATGAGTTTCAAAATAAAAGCACAAAATAAAGCCTATTGGAAAAATGAAAAAGCTTTTCACAAACAAAAGGTTTTTAAACAAAAATCCTATGAAACAGCCAAGATGTTTTCACAAAATGCAAAGAGCTTACAATTAAACAATTTCAGAAAGAAAATGGTTTTCAAAGGAGTTGAAATTGTGTCCTAACCCACTTTCGACCAAATGATTTACAAAAAAATGTTCAAAATTAGAGACAAAGGAGTTTTGGTCAAAATCATGGACAAGGAAAGTTTACTCAAAATCATGATCAAAGTATTTTTGGTCAAAGTCATGGACAAGGAAAGTTTGCTCAAAGTCATGATCAAAGGAGTTTTGGTCAAAGTCATGCATAAGGGAAATTTGCTCAAAGTCGTGGACATAGAAGTTTTGATCAAAATCGAAAAGTTTTACAACAAAATTGGGTTGGTTATCAAAACCGATATCAAAATCATTTCCAAAACCCATATGATCAGATGACCTAAGACCTAATTACAAACTTTCGATTTGAAACTGTCAGTTAAGTCAATTTCACTAGATTTAGGCATTAATGATTTTTGAATCAATTATGATCAAGATCCTTAAGAACAAGTTTGTTTAGATCAGATGACCTTGACGATGATTTTTGAAGAATAATTGATGATTCCTTCATCAATTATGATCAGATGACCTTGACGATGTTGTTTTCCGTGTTCACATGCAGCACACAATGAATCATTGTCAAATTTCAAAACAGGTAAACCATGAACAAGATTCTTAAAAACGAGTTTGTTTAGATTTTCAATTTGATATGAGAAATATGTTTTTTTCGTCACCAGCTTAAATTTGAAGATGCTTTCGACAACAAACACACTGAGGGAATTCCCATAATTGGTTTCATGTCAAGAGTGAACATATCTCACTTTTGTTTTGACTTCAACATTATCTCTTTAGTTTCCTTGTTAGAGATAATACTTCCTTCCTTATTAAAAAGAACTTGATTACGTGTTCCAACAACTAGTTGTAAAACACTACTAAAATTGTGCTTTAAACCTTCTACATAAGCGACTCGATTTACAGTGAATTTCCTATTTGTCACTTTCCTATAACCTTTGACTCTATATTTTTGGTTGTTTCCAAACTTGACAACTCCAACATTTTCCAACTTTCGATAATCTCTCCCCAATCATGTGACATGAGCATCCACTATTGATGTACCAATTGTCATCATATTGCTTGTCACATAGTACCTGCGATCAATTAGAAAAATTTAGGTCCCCAATGCCTTTTGGGTCCTAGGACATTAATTTGAAACATATTGTGCAATGAATACCTAAGACCTAATTACGAACTTCCGATTTGAAACTGTCAATTAAGTCAATTTCACTAGATTTAGGCATCAAAATACAATTATGCAACGGGGAAGGTTCAACATTGATTTTCACTTTCTCGTCCTTTTCTGAGAAGCATCAATTTTCTTCTTTGGAATTTCGTTCCATTTTCGCACCTTTAGTGTAGACTCTTGAGATGAAGTACTTCAATTCATCGAATCATTCAAGTACTTTTTGTAAGCAGTTTGTATTTTCTCTTGAGAATACTTTCGTGATTGAAATTGTTTACCTTTTCCTTCAAGCCAATGATGGATGTTCTTAACATCACTTCTACCCTTATTGTATGAAGCTTTCGTATTTTGTGTCGAATTAGGATTTGGAAAATATGGGTTTTTATGTTTAAAAGGCTCACTCTTATTCAATCTCAGAATCTCTATCATGTCGGAAGGTAGTTGTAACATCCCCATTTTACAGCCCGAAAATACCTTTTCTTTATGCTTTATTTAAAACAAAGTATTCTTTATATTTCGGAATTTGTCCCATAAAAGTATTTCCGAAGAAATGATTTTCGTTGATTATAAAAAAAAACTTGGGATGTCATAACTGATACAAGAAACATAAGCATAAACATAGTCATTGTAGGCCTTACAATATCTTAATATACTAATGGCCTATATCTTCTTGAATCTATCATCATATCACTATCCACATACCTTTGTATTGGTACCTGTGATACAAAGAAACTAAGAAACTAAGTGGGTAAGGTTGGGAAACCTGGTGAGCACATAGGGTTTTTAACCCACAATATTATAATCTTTAATTATATATTTTTCAGCAATCAAATAACCCAGACACTCATTCCCATTATCCTCACTTCCTAATCCTAAAACAATGATCTCGATGGATCTCTCTCAAAGGATCCTTATATGCATTAGACGTTGACTATACTTTCCTATATGACAATGTTGGATTAGGTGTATAAACCCATAAGTATAATTGGTATGTACTTGAATTGATAGCAGCACAATCCTTTTGGGTTGCCCTCCAACCTAGCAACTGGACAAGGAAATTAGGAAAGGAGAAAGATTAATTTATTATAAGATTAATAAATTAATATAAATGATCTATTAATATGTTATGAGATTAATATATTATTTAGAAATCATAATGTTTGATTAATAGTCAGCCAGAAATTAACTGGAATTGATTTTGGGGTTAATTTTATTAATTATAAAGTACAGGGACTAGTTTGCAATTATCAAATAGTTGGATGGAAGGTTCCAGAACCTCCTTGGAGGAGGTGGACGAAATCTATAGGGGAAAACCTAATGATTTCGTCCAACGGCCTTGGATAAGGCTTCCGGATAAGCTTGGGCCCTAAGCAAAGGAACATTAGTGTTTTCCCTTAAACCCTAGCTGCCTCAGCTATATAAGGAGCCTCCTGGCTCCTAAATTTTGTCCATCCCTACACCTGGAGAAATCCTGGCTGAAGATTTCATACTCTCTCTTCCTCGTCCTCCTCCTCCTCCTCTCTCTCTCTCACTCACTTTCTCTCTCTCTCTCTC
Organism: Lactuca serriola; assembly: GCF_051521515.1. NCBI lineage: Eukaryota > Viridiplantae > Streptophyta > Magnoliopsida > Asterales > Asteraceae > Lactuca > Lactuca serriola. Next base: position 162,076,258 of record NC_136411.1, on the reverse strand, counting down.
TCTCTCTATCTATCTATCTATCTATCTATATATATATATATATATATATATATATATATATATATATATATATATATATATATATATATATATATATATAGTTTCCTTCTTGCTAGTTCTTGGGTATGATTCCATTAGAGGCATTACATTTGTGGTGCTAAGCTTCCAAGAAGATCAAGATCAAGGATTACCAATTGTTTAATATAACAATTGAAAGGTATGTGATTCTAAAACCCTAATTAGTTATTTTCAAAAAATAGCCTCCTCTCTTAGGGTTCTTATTTTACAATTCAAACTTATATGTTCAATAGTTAAAACATAGATTCAAAGAAGGATGCATGTGAACTTAGGAATTGTTTATCTAGTTTATTTGCTTTGCATAAAAACCATCAGTGGTATCAGAGCCATTGGTTTTGTTTTAAATTGAATTGCTATAATAGTTGAATTGTAAATTGGGGTTTATAGCTATTAAACCCTAAAGGCCATGTTTTTTGTTTTTAGGGTTTTGGTTTGACGGGTTTTCAAAAAAAAAAAAACCCTAGCCTCCTTAAACCCTAATCAAAATTAGGGTTAGGGTTTTGAAAAATCCTAGCCATCTTCGTTAAATTTCGAGATTTCCTTAGGTTTTTAGGGTTTCTTGTTTGGATAATTGTTACTTAATTGGATTTATTGGATAACTATCTTATACACTAAATTTTCAAAATTTAGAGGGTTTAGGATTAGGATTAAAATAATTGTTTAATTTAATTAGATAATCCTCCCAAGATTTAATAAATTAATTAAAAGTTAGTAGATAATTATTAAATCTAGTTTTTGGTTTATTAATTAATAGTCTAATTTTCTAAAATTCATATAAACCGTAAAGTTTTAAAAAGTTTAAAGCACACCTTACATATATATATATATATATATATATATATATATATATATATATATATATATTATAATTAAAAGTTAAATATTATAAATGTATAAGAGTTGGTCAGTCGAATCGCTAGTATGTCTCATTCATGAAGCTAGTCTATAGGGGGGATAAGGAAACTACTTATAAAATGGTAGTTGAATGGGTATCCACTCTCACTCACTGCTTTCTTGATTAGTGAAGGGTTGTTAGCAGAACTGATTTGATAGGACAAGCTAACGTCATTAAAAGTATAATGTTATTAATTAAGTACTAGAACCTCATTTTACAAAATCCAAACTCTAGTTAATTTAGGAAAAATGTTAATAGTATGCTAACCCATGAAATAGCATAGTAGGATTTATAAGTCGTTAGTCGAGCGCGTGTGGTTAACCGACACACTAATTAGGACTGATAAAGAGTCATAATGGGTATCTCATGATTATCATTGTTGATGGAGCATGTGTGGTTTAACGGCACATCAATAAATAATGATAAAGGCAATGGGGTTACCAAGCACATTTGCATGGTTATTCACATCTTGTTTGTGATCCTCGGTATCCCAGTCATAAATAGAAGAGCATAATCCGAGATTAAAACGTGCCATTAAAAAGTTTCAATGTATCTCAAAAGAATTAGGAATTTCACTTAATTTCGTTTCTTCTTATGGTGGAATGAGTGAATCTTCATTCACTTACCTTTATGAAATTCACACTTTGATCTCTACACCCCATTTCTAAGTTGTGAACCCTCATAGTTGGATCCGACATTAATATTGTATCTTTGGGTTATTATATTGAGGTATCTTGAAATCTAATTGAAACTATCTTTCTTTTCAGATTTCTACTCCTGGAAACACTTCTGCTTCATCATCCTCCAACCAAGGTTTCTCTTTGCTTTTCATTTTCTCCAGAGTCGTTATGGATGGTACGAACTATAACAACTGGATGTGTAACATAAAAATGGCGCTTCTCTTTAGTGACAAAGAATATGTCCTCGAGAAGGAGCTCAAAGAGATTGATGAAACCAAAGCCAGTCCTGAAGAATATGTTGCCTACAAGAAGCATTATGACGATGTAACCAAAGTGGCTTGCATCATGGTTGCAACCATGTCTCCTGAATTACAAAGGTACTATAATGACTACTGTCCCTTTGAGATGAAAAAAGGACCTTATGGAAAACTACCATAAGCGAGCTCGTCAAGAGAAGTTCAAGGTAGTCAAATCACTCATGGCTTGCAAAATGAAGGATGGGGAGTCGGTTATTAGTCATGTGAAAAGAATGCAATGCTACATATATCATTTGGTCAAGCTCAACATACACTTTGATGAGGAATTGGCCATTGACATGGTCTTGAACTCATTACCTGATTGTTATGGTTAGTTCATCCTAACATACCATTTGAACAATATAGAGCAGACATCGGCCCAATTGCACAATTTGTTGCAAACAGATGAGGCGGGAATGAAAGGTAAAAGTATAGCCTCCACTCCTGCTAGTGCTCCCATCTTGGCTATTGGACAGGGAAAGGGGAAAAAAGGAAAGGTCCTCCTAAGAAAAACTGGAAGGGCAAGGCCCAAGTTGGTTCATCTGGTAGTGGCCCAAAGGCCAAGCCTAATGTTGTCATTCCCCATGCTTCTGATCCAAAGGATGCTAATTGCTTTTATTGTAATGACAAGGGTAACTGGAAACGAAGCTTCCCAAAGTATCTGCAAAACATTAATGATGGCAAGGTGAAGCCATCTTCAACAGGTATTTACACTATTTCTTCTAATAACTCATTATCTTCTCGTTCTTGGGTCCTTGATACAGGATGTGGTTTTCACGTCTATTCTGATTTGTAGGGGCTAAAAGAAAGTGAGTAGGTGGAGCGAGGGAGGATAAACTTGATCATGGGAAACAGAAAGTCTTCACCAGTAACCAAGATCGGATTTAAAAATGATGTTAGATTAGATTTTTTGAATTGTTGCTATTTGTTTGAGATGAAGAGAAACATTATCTCATTTCATGCATTATTCAAACAAGGTTTAAAGTATCATTTTAATGATTTGAATGGTTCAATTTCTGTTTATAAGAATGGCATTTTTGTGCTTGAAGCTTTACCTTGTGATGATGTATATGAAACAATGACTTGTGTTGATAGCTTAGGTAATAGTGTGTTTAATATTGACTTGTCTAATATTGTAGACAATGCATGCTTGTGGCATTGTCGTCTTAGACACATTAATAAGAAACACATAGCCCAACTCCAAAACGATGGAGTGTTGGAATCATTTGACCAAAAATCAGATGATATGTGTAAATCTTGTCTTCATGGAAAGATGACAAAATCACCTTTCACGGGATCTTGTGAAAGAGGTGAAGGTCTGTTGGACCACATACATACTGACGTGTGTAGACCCTTCGTATTAACCACAAGGGATGCTAATCGATTCTAATTACTTTCATTGATGATTATACCAGATATGGTTATATCTACTTAATCAAGCATAAGTCAAAAACCTTTTGTAACACTTGATTCAGGTATCCTTTATTTCTCAACATTTTAGGGTTTTGGACTGGAACATGATGACTTGGGGGCTCCAAATCGTCGTCTAGGGATCATTTTGGACACGGGATTAAGAGTCTACTCGATGAGTAGACGTTGGAAAGGAAAACCCTAATTTTTAGGGTTTACACCCTACTTAAAGGCCTTAAGCCACATTGTTAGCCTCCCTCATCGTCCTCTCAATCCAGAGAAACCCTAAAACGTGTCTCATCTCCCATTTTTTATTGTGTGTGAGTTAAAAGAGTGTGTTTCCTTGGTGTTTCTTAAAGGAGTTGAAGTAGGTGGTGCATAGTTGAAGGGAGAAGCTTTAGATCCAGGGATTTCTCTGTTATGGTAGCTATGTTAAGGTATAAAGTCGATACCTTGACTATTCTATTGCTAGATCTCGTCCCTTGAAAGCTTTTGGCCATTATTAGCCTATTTTGAGACCATTCTTGGATTTGAGCATGTTATGAAAATATGGCTTCATATCTGGACATCTTATGGCCTTTATAGACTTAAAGTTGCCAACTTTATCAAGTCTTGTCCCTCCTTCATGCTCTAAGTCCCTTGATAAGCTTTGTTTGAGTGTTTTAGCCCTTTGATGCCTTGCATGGACATAAATTTAGCAACTTTACGTGGCATTTTGACCCTAGGGGACCAGATCTGTAGTTTGCGGCTTTAGATTCGACTGGAAAGGGCTAGATATTTTAAGACTGGGAAATTCGACGAGTTGCCCTGGCAACTCAACGACTTAGATCGGGATTCAACTCGGCGAGTTGATGAGATAGCTCGGCGAGTTGGCTAGGGCTTTTCCCGGTTTTCTGAACACTGAAGGAAATCGACGAGTTGCTAGATGCACTTGAGGAGTTGGGTCAACATGGACTATTGACCTTGACTGTTGACTTTGACCTAGACCAAGGTTGACCAACTTTGACATCAAGGATATCATTGTTAATACCAGGTTCTGTTGAAGTTAGTTCCAGGGTGGTTGTAGGCGGTTGTGCTCGAAGTCATGAGTTGGAATTTGATTTTACCGGTTCAACAATTCTTGAGAGGTGAGTCTCCTCACCATACCAATGGGTCGAAAGCACCAAGGCCGACCCATTATGTGATATATGGATTGTTAGTGGATTATGCGTTATGTTGGTATGAAATTTGCATGGAAGACCGCGGGGGTTCCCGTGGCAGTAGATTAAGACCAAGTGGGGTTTCCCATAGCATTTTGTGTAAGACCTTGGAGGGTTTCCATGGCATCCTAGTATGTTTGTATGTTTAGCTCGCATGATATTTCTTTGGTTAGCTAAGACCATGTGGGGGTTCCCATGGCAGTTAGTGAAGCCCATGTGGGGGTTCCTATGGCGGGTAGTTAAGACCATGTGGGGGTTCCCATGGCAGTGGGTTAAGACCACGTGGGGGTTCCAGTGGCACCTGGTGTAAGACCTTGGAGGGCTCCATGGCATCCTCATATGTTTGTATGCATGGCTTATGTGGTATATGTAGTTGATATAGCTAATATGGTTTATGTGATTATGTGGATTATGTGTGGTATGCTCTGGGGAACTCACTAAGCATTAGCTTACATTTTGTTGGATGTTTCAAGTACTTCAGGATCTAAGGGCAAGGGCTCAGCGTTTTGTTTGGAGACACTATGATTTTATGAATAATTTATCTGATGTTACAGATTTTGAAAACAATTGTGATTGGAATTTTATATTTTATGGAAATGAATTTCTTAATTAAAAATGAAAAAATTTATTGGAAATTTGGGTTGTTACAAGTTGGTATCAGAGCCTTGGTTTGAGGGATTCAGACACACTCTCGGGTGTGTCAGGACTCAAATTAAGGAAAAGGAAAAAAAATTGTTTTCAAAAAATCAAAGTTAAAACTTCTTAAAACTGAAAAAGGGAGAGTGCAATGCGTGTAATCGGCCGAGCTCAAGTAAGTGGTTCCCCAATATGTTAGCCATGTTATACTGATATTTGGATTATGATAGTCGAATGGATTTTGCTATGTGTATGCTTTTAAAATTGTTTACGGTTAGGATATGATAGCCTTAAAATGATTGATTTGGCCTTATTTCCTGTTCCTTGTCTAATTGTGGTCTTAGGGTAGAATATGTTATTCGAAAGTCTATTTGATCATGTTCTGTGTATAATTTGCATGCATTGGGCAACCTGTTATGATTGATCTGTGTTCTGGTTTGATGTGGATGGAGCAAATCTTAGGATAGCCTAGGATTTGAGTTATACGATAGCCTGTGAGATATTTTTGTTCTGGGATAAATTAGAGTTATCAGGTAGAGCTTTAGGAAAGGTACAGATAGGTGTGGACGGTAGTATTGGGCCCGTACTACTGAAAGCGCAGGACATGTACCTGAACTAATGTTAGATCTGGAAGCTCTAAGGAGAACCGGTGTGGTAGGATCCCCTTTTGGATATTTTCATCATTCTGTCTTATGGTATTTCAGATCAAGATGATGATGACACGTCATGGAGCAAGGGGATCAGGATCAAGATCAAGATCCGGATTTGGGTCGGGCTACGCTACAGATCCCATTAACGAGAGGTTGCACAAGCTTATCGCAGCCGAGGTGACGAGGGGAATTCTTGACGCTACCCCAGTGATTTTTTGGAACGTCAAGTAGGGGATGATGGAGATTATGGAGGAGTGACTCAGGTCTTTCCGATCTGAGATTGTTGTAGGCCCGGTCGGGGCCCGAATTCCCTCATTCTAGGAGTTCAAGGCATGCAGAGCACCTGAGTTCTTTAGGGCCCAGGACCTCGTAGTTAGTTGACGTTGGGTGGAAGATATGGAGAATTCCCAACGCACAAGATCTTGCCCCAAGGCGGCAAACGTGGGGTTTTCTTCATGCATGTTGAGGGACTGAACCAGGGACTGGTGGGAGGAGGTGACCCACCAGGTGGGATCAGCTGGAGGGGCTGAGACGTCATGGGAGGAGCTTGTCTGGCGTTTTGATTCAGAGTTCGCACCATCCATTGAGGGAGTTCCAGGAGCTCTAGCAGACCACCGAGACTTTGACGGAGATCACTGCCATGTTTTGGGAACGAGCATTATTGATCCTACAGTATGCTGCAGATGAGGATATGAGGAGGACGAGGTATCATTCCATGACAAGGGATGATATCCATGAGTTCTTGAGCTTTTCAGGGTGAAAAACCCTTAATGAGATAATGGAGAAGGCCCGGCAGCGGGAGATGGAGTTGGAGCACCACACCAAGCGGAAGCCATAGCAGGTTCAGACAGCTGTGGGTCAGGCTAAAAATCCTAAGACCTCTGATTCTTCAAGTAGGGGCCAGTAGGGTCGTGGCCGGTGTGCCAAATGTAGGAGATTGCATAGTTGATTTTGTCGGGTGATGGGCCCGATGTGTTATACATGTGCCCATCCAGGCCACATGAGCAGGGACTACCCCAAGAAGGGCTTGATTTGTTTCCACAACAACCAGACCAGCCATAAAACAGTCGATTATCCGAAGTTGCGGGGAGGAGGAGGAGCAGTGGTAAGCGCTTGCGCCCGCCACAATGAGGATCACTGATGGCCACCCTATAAAGGCGGATGCTCCTGAGGTGAAGAGCCATGCATTTCAGATTACTACTAAGGAGGCTCAGGCAGCGCCAGACATCGTGGCTTGTATGTAATTTATTTTATGCTCGATATTGATATTTTATGCTTATTTATATATGTGCTCTTATATAGGTACCTTTCGGTCAATGGTATGTCGGCTCATGTTCTTTTCGATTTGGGAGCTACCCGATCGTTCGTATCTCCTGCGCTTAGCAAGAAGCTTTGGGATGCTTCGAGGACTTTGGATTCCCCACTGGAGGTTGAGATTGTAGATGACCACACCATGAGTGTTGGAAGGGTATATTGAGATTGTGTCCTGAATGTGTTTGGGGAGAGGTTCCTTGTCGATCTGGTTCCGATACCGTTGCGAGGACTGAATGTGATCATTGGAATGGACTGGTTGGGGGCCAATGGGGCCATGATAGATTGCGGGCGCACGCTGGCGAGAATTCGAACCCCACGTGCGGGAGAATTGGTTATTAATGGAGAGAGGGCCTCGTAGGGGCCAACCCTCTGTTCAGCTGTGAGGGCTGGGAGACTTCTCCATCAAAGTTGTTCAGGATTATTGGCGTATATCTCGGATATGAGGGTTGATATCCTGACATATTTGGGTAGTGTACCAGTTGTACATGATTTTTGGGATGTCTTTCCCAAGGAGTTGCCTGGTGGGCCTCCGGATAGGCAAGTAGAGTTTCGCATTGATTTGGTGTCGAGTGCCACTTCGATAGCCAAGGCATCGTACCGGCTAGCTCCGCCCGAGATGCAGGAGTTGTCTACGTAGCTTCAGGAGCTGCTAGACCGAGGGTTTATTTGTCCGAGCAGTTCCCTGTGGGGAGCACCGATCCTGTTTGTGATGAAGAATGATGGGTCACACAGGATGTGTATCGATTATCGGGATTTGAGCAAGCTAACGGTGAAAACCGTTATCCGCTTCCGTGGATCGATGATTTGTTCGATCAGCTTCAGGGTGCATCTTGGTTTTCCAAGATTGATCTTTAGTCGGGGTACCATCATATGAGGATTAGAGATGAGGATATACCGAAGACAGCTTTTAGGACACAGTACGGTCACTATAAGTTTGTAATGATGCCATTCGGACTCACTAACGCCCTAGCAGCGTTCATGGACCTCGTGAACAGGGTGTGTAGGGCAATGTTGGATCGGTTTGTGATCATTTTTATCGATGACATCTTTGTCTATTCTAATACCAAGGAGCAGCATGAGCAGCATCTGAAGGAGGCATTAGAGACACTGAGGATAGAATGGCTTTATGCCAAGTTCTCAAAGGTTGAGGCAGATCATCAACCAATAGGGTATCTCGGTTGATCCAGCCAATTTTGAGGCAGTAATGTAATGGGAAGTACCGAAGAATGCATCTGAGATCCATAGATTCTTGGGTTTAGCGGGGTACTATCGGAGATTCATCTAGGATTTCTCCAAGATCGTCGTACCTTTGACTCACTTGACTAAGAAGAATGTGACTTTCTGGTGGAGCCCAGACCAGCAGTTGGCTTTCGAGACCTTGAGATAGAGATTATGTGAGGCCCAGATTCTACCCAAGGGATTGGACGATTTGGTAGTGTATTGTGATGCATTGATCTCAAGGTTAGGGGATGTTTTGACGCAAAGGGGGCATGTGATCGCGTACCCCTTGAGGTAGTTGAAGCCTCATGAGGTGAATTACCCCACTCATGACCTGGAACTGGGGGCGGTGGTGTTTTCCCTCAAAATCTGGAGGCATTAATTGTACGGAGTTCGGTGCACTATCTTTACTGATCACAAAAGTCTAAAGTATTTGATGGATCAGCAAAACCTTAACATGCGGCAGAGGAGATGGTTGGACGTCCTGAAGGACTACGATTGCGAGATTTTGTATCATCCAAGGAAGTCCAACGTAGTTGCCAATGCTTTGAGCCGTAAGGTGGCGGGTGATCCGATTGGGAATGTTTGTTTGAGGATGACAGTGGTCTCTCCATTGTTGTATATGATCAAGAAGGCTCCAGTGGAGGGTTTGAAGAAAGAGAACTGGAAGATAGTGCGGATTCGGGGTCAGATTCCCTTGTTTGTTCGGGATAATCGAGGTCTTCTGACACAGTGTAGCTGGGGTGTAAGTATCGGTGTTCGGGGGTGTGAGGCAAAAGATCATGGAGGAGGCACACAAATCCAAGTTCTCTATTCACTCGGGGGCCACAAAGATGTAAAGGGATCTGAGGTTGAGTTACTGGTGGCCCTGCATGAAGGAGGAGATCACATGGTTCGTGGAGCGGTGCTTGACTTGCCGGAAGGTCAAGGCCGAACATCAGAGGCCTCATGGCAAGGTTCAGTCGCTACCCATTCCTATGTGGAAGTGGGAAGAGATCACCATGGACTTCATCACGAAGTTATCGAGGACAGTGAGGGGTGTGGATTCCATTTGGGTTATTGTGGATAGGTTAACGAAGAGTGCTCCTTTTATTCCGATCCTCGATAGCATCTTTGCTGAGAAATTAGAAGATATTTATGTGCGAGAGGTGGTGGTCAGGCACGGGTTGCCAGTGTCGTTGGTCTTAGACCGGGATGTCCAATTTACATCGAGATTTTGGAGGAAGTTCCACGAGGAACCAGGCACACATTTACACTTTAGCACTGCATACCACTCCAGACAGACGGCCAGAGCGAGCAGACAATCCAGACGCTAGAGGATATGCTACGGGCATGCGTATTGGATTTCGGAGGGAGTTGGGTACATACCTCCTACTAGCAAAGTTTTCATATAACAATAGTTATCATGCTAGTATCGACTGACCCCGTTTAATATGTTGTATGGTCGAAGGTGTAGGACCCTAATTTGTTGGGGTGAAGTTGGGCACCGAGTCATGGGAAGCACCAAGGTGGTGCTTAAGACTACCTAGTTGATCCAGCAAGTGCGTGACAGGCCGCGAGTCATGCAGAGCCGTCAGAAGAGCTATGCTGACCGGCGTCGCTCAGATCTTGAGTTCCATGTGGGAGACTTCATCTTGCTAAAGTTGTCACCATGTAAGGGTGTCATTCGGTTTCGAAAGAGGGGAAAGTTAGGGTTCCGATATATTGGACCGTTCAGGATTTCCACTCGGGTTGGCAAGGTGGCTTACCGTTTCGATATTCCGGACGAGCTTAACCAGATTCATAACACCTTCCATGTGTCTCAGCTGCGGAAGTGTGTCGCAGACGAGGCTGCCGTTATTTCTTTAGATGACATTCAGGTGGATGAGAGCCCAAACTACATTGAGAGGCCCGTTGTGGTCTTGGATAGGAAAACTAAGGTTCTCCATAACAAAGAGGTGAAGCTAGTGAAGGTGCAATGACAGCACCAGAAGGGCTCGGAGTGGACATGGAAGCCGGAGGAGGAGATGCGAGAGCATTACCCGGATTTGTTTGCGTCCACAGACGTCAAGGACGAAGTCTAGTTCAAGTGGGGGAGATTTGTAATGCTTCATTCAGGTATCCTTTATTTTTTTAACATTTTAGGGTTTTGGACCGGAACTCAACGACTTAGGGGCTCTAACTCATCGTGTAGGGATCGTTTTGGACGCGGGATTAAGAGTCTACTCAACGAGTTGGAAGGCTCCAACTCGACGAGTAGACACTAGAAATGAAAACCCTATTTTTTTGGGTTTTCATCCTACTTAAAGGCCTTAAGCCGTATTATTAGGCTCCCTCATCGTCCTCTCAATCCAGAGAAACCCTAAAATGTGTCTCATCTCCCATTTTTGATTGTGTATGACTTAAAAGAGTGTGTTTCCTTGGTGTTTCTTGAAGGAGTTGAAGTTGATGGTGGATAGTTGAAGGGAGAAGCATTAGATCCGGGGATTTCTCTGTTGTGGCATCTATATTAAGTTATAAAATTGATACATTGACTATTCTTTTGCTAGATCTCGTCCCTTGAAAGTTTATGGCCATTCTTAGTCTATTTTTGGACCGTTCTTGGATTTGATCATGTTATGAAGATATGGCTTCAGATCTTGACAACTCATGGCCTTTGTGGACTCAAAGTTTCCAAATTTATCAATTCTTGGCCCTCCTTCATGCTCTAAGTCCCTTGATAAGCTTTGTTTGAGTGTTTTAGCCCTTTGATGCCTTGCATGTATGTAAAATTGGCAACTTTACGTGTCATTTTGACCCTAGGGGGCCAGATCTGTAGTTTGGGGCTTTAGATTCGACTGGAAGGGGATGGATATTTTAAGACTGGGAAAATTCGACGAGTTTCCCTGGCAACTCGACAAGTTGGATCGGGTTTCCCCACCTCTAGATATTGAGTGAACTTGGCGAGTTGATGAGATAACTCGGCGAGTTAGCTAGGGCTTTTCCTAGTTTTCTGAACACTGAAGGAACTCGACGAGTTGCTAGATGCACTCGAGGAGTTGGGTCAACATGGACTGTTGACCTTGATTGTTAACTTTGATCTGAACCAGGGTTGACCAAGTTTGACATCAAGGATATCATTGTTAATTCTGGGTTTTGTTGAAGTTAGTTGCAGGGTGGTTGTAGGCGGTTGAGCTCGAAGTCGTGTTTTGGGATTTGATTTTACCGGTTCAGAAATTCTTGAGAGGTGAGTCTCCTCACCATACCAATGGGTCGAAGGCACCAAGTGATGGATTATATATCTAAGCCCATAGTTATTACTGGTATGTATTCGACCCGAGAGTAGCATGGTCCATTTGGGTTGCATGGCATCGAAACAATTGGATAGACAAAATGAAAAAAAGGATACTTATGATTTATATTAATATATTATAAGTTCTAATATATTAATATGAAATCATATTATTTAATTAGTATTGATCAAGAATTAATTTAGAATTAATTTAGTGATCAAAAGGAACTAATTAAGTATGGACTCTTATATATATAGGATGGGCCAAGTTCATTTAGGTTGGGCTAAGCTTTCATGGATAGTCCATGGAGTTTTTAACCTATGGATCCTATGGAAAAGAAAGGTCATAGGTATTAGGGTTTACATGAATGTAACCCTAATCCTCCACACTATATAAAGAGGTCTATGGTTCATGAAATGGACTAGTGCATACATACAAGAGGGCAAGGCCGATTTCAAAAGAGTGAACCTAAGTAACCTTCTTCTCAAGTTATTCTAAGGGTTTTTGGTGTTGTGTGAACCATTTGAGGTGCAACACTTGGGGCACTAAGCTCGTAAAGGTTCAACACTTCAAGCTCCATCAAAAGGTATGTCATTCTATTAGATTCTTGTATTGTATATACTTCAGATTATGCTAGTTAGGATGAAACCTTGGAATATTGAATATTTGCATGTATAATAGAGAAAACATAGATCCAAGGTTTATAGGGTTGCATGTACACCACAGGAGTGTTAGAATGCTCAAATCCCATCAGTGGTATCAAAGCCTAGGCTTGGTTTTCAATTATACTTGATGCAATTGCTGAAAAATTGATTTTCTGTTGTTCTGGGCTGGGGACTCGCCGAGTCCATGTACAAACTCAACCAACTCGCCGAGTTGGTTCTTGTACTCGACGAGTTGGTGCTCCAGAGTGCAGATTTTCGAGTTATAAGGCTGGAATTGGACTAGAATCATTACCCTAAGCTATTTTTGAACTTATAAACTTGTTTTTGATGTGGTCATGATCATTCTAATCCAATTCAAAATATAATTGTCAATAGATTCATGTTTTGTATTAGTTTAATGGTTAGGCTAATTACATGAAAATTGTTTGATTTGAATTGTGTTGTTCATATGAGTTTAATCTAGATCATGGTTTTTCTTGACATGCTTGTTAGTTGAATTGATGGTCTTAATGTTTTTTAATGGATTCCATAACTTGTCCTCAAGTTATGGAAAACCAAAAGTTTTTGTGTTAAATCCTCATTAAAGCTATAGGTTTCATAATTGAAGAGTCTTTTCTCATAAATAGTTTTATGGACTCCATAACTTGTCCTCAAGTTATGGATGTTCAGGAGTCTCTTCATTAAAGTTTTTAAAACCTATATTAAACTCATATGTTATAGAAAGGAAAAGTTTTTTGAATTATTCAAAACTTTCCCTCAAGTTTTGGAATTTGTAAAGTCTCATACACACTTTAATTCCAAACCCTAGAGTTTTAAAAGTTAAAATTCAAACTTTATACTTTATAGTATTATAAGTTAATAATAATATATATGTATAAGAGCAAGTCAGTCTTACCATTAGTAGGCCGCATTCACGAAGCCGATCTATAAGGGGGGTATAAGGTTGTTGCCTATAAAATGGCAGCTTAATGGGTGTCCACTCTCACCCACCGCTTCCTTGACTGGTGGAGGGTCGTTAGCCGAACGGGTAGGGCAAGGACTATAATTCTTATTATAAGTATAATGATAAATATAAAGTAACTAAACCTTTTATAAATTCCCAATATTAGTTACTTTAGGAAAATGTGAATTTGGTGTTAACACATGAAATTACACTTTGTACCTTACCAAGTCGTTGGTGGAGCGTGTGTGGGAAACCGACACACTAACATGGACTAGTAAGAGTGGCAAAGGGTGACTTAATGTTTATCATAGATCGGTGGAGCGCGTGTGGGTAACCGGCACATCGATTAGGCTATAAAGATTAAGGGTACCAAGTTAATTTGCATGGTTATTCACACCTTGTTTGTGATCCTCGGCATCCCAGTCACAAACTTGAGAGGGCAGAATCGGGATTTAAACATGCCATTGAAAAGTTCAATGAATCTCAAAAGATCTAGGAGTTTCAAATCCAATTAAAACCTAATACCCATTTCGTTTTTCATGGTGAAAATTGGTGAATCGTCATTCACCTACCTTCAAATATTTTGTAGCTTGGATTACGGCATCCCTCTTCCAACTTATAAAATATTGTGTTGGGTCCTATCCTTAATATTTCATATTGGGTATTCTATTAAGGACTTAAATCAACTAACTTGAATTTCTCCCATTGTAGATGTCTGGTTCAGACAACTATGATCTTCCCAAATCTCTTGGGACAAGCTTCCCTAATGAAGATGATGTCCCACGATTGGATCATGGTAATCATACTTCTCTTCCTCCACCTCCTCCAATTATTCTTTCTGACCCATAAGCTTGAGGACTTGAAAAGTTCAAGATCACTCAATCCCTACTTGTAATGAAACATAAAGATGGAAGACATGAGTGTACTCATGTCTTAGAGATGAAGTCACACATTCACAGGTTGAGAATGTTGGGTGGCATTGTCCCAAGGATGTTGGCTATTGACTGGGTTCTTAGTCACTTCCTGGGTCGTATAGTGAGTTCACTAAGGACTACTATGTGAAAGATCACGACGTGACCCTTATTGATCTTACCGATTTGCTTGTTGTTGTTGAATCAGAAATGTTTTGGCGCACTGGAAAAGTAAATTTGGGTGGAAGGTCTATTTCTGAAACTTCCATGGACATTGACAATGGTAACATTGGAAGTCCAGAAAAGATTTCTCTTCCAAATGGAAAGGGATCGGCCTTGGTCAACCCGGTTGACCAAAAGGTAAAGGGAAAGGCTAAGTTTGTGATAGTCCCGTGTACCATTCCCAAAGAGTCTATATGTTTTTATTGTCAGGAGAAGGGGCATTGGTTACGAAGCTTCCCTAACTACCTAAAAGATCTGAGAGAAGGAAGAATCAAAAAGTTTGACTCTGCTTCAGGTAAGTCCACTATCTAACTCTATTAAGTTCCTAATTGTTAACTCTTAATACATGATGTGACTAGGTTGCATCTTGATGTTTTGCAGGATCAAGCAAAGCGAAGGAAGCTTAAAAGAAGAGTATGCTGAATCTGATCGCGAAGATGGATTTCAATCGTATGGTTCGAAGATCGGATTTTTGAGCTACTACTTAGGGGTTATGATAGATTTCTAGGAAATATGTAATAGCATAGCTTTCATTTAAAGTTGCATTATAATGAAAAAGTTTTTTTCGCATTTCATAAATAAATAAAATTTTGTTTTTGTTTTATTTTATATCTCCTTGCAAAGGCATTTATGGAAAATTGATGTTGGTATGTTTCTAGAAATAATGGAAATATGAATTTGATTCTTTCATTTGTGGTAGTGTCTAAATTTACCAAATAAGGAAAGATTCTCATCACCCAAGTTTCAATTGGACCGAAACTTGGAATCATGCTAGTTGTATTGTATGATGAATAAGAATTTTTCATCTTTGGAAAAATTAAAACTAATTCCTTGTTCACATGTATATGTGAGTCAAGTGAAGGACAAAGGGATCGGATACACTTGGTTGTGCGCTGGTCAGGTCCACCACAAAGATCGATAAGGCTATTCGTCATGATTCAATTAAAGTTAGTAAACATGGTTACACTTACAGGTTTAAGTGTAATTCTGAAACATTGGAAAAGTTTCAGTGTATGGCAGAAGGAATGAGAAGAATCAAATTACGCAGAAAAATAAAAGTTTCTCGAATATGAAAATATGGGAGAGTACTTTAGTATCATGTTTTATGATCATCTTAATGATTATGAACCATATCACAATTCATCCTCTAAGGACATCTTAGTGCATTCTTATGGCTAAGAAGAGGAGTCATGAATTGTTGAAGTGGTTAAATCAAGAAGATGAGTCATACTTCGTTCCAAAACAATTCTTAGAGTAATATTCCAAGATTGTAACTTGAGTGACATATCTTAATGAAGGTTTATAACACTTGTCAAATGTAAGGGTAAAATGTTTTCTACTCTTGTACATGTGAAATTGGTAAGTTGTGATGTTTTGGATAAAACAAAGACCAACTAAGGCCAATTGTATGAAGTGTTTGTCTTGATAAGAATCCGCACTATCTCTTGAATATTTGTTTGTCAAGGAATGGTTCTTGGCAATAAAGTCTTATATGTCAAGAGGACAGTGGGAGTCTAAAAGATACTGAAAGAGTTTCAAGAACTAATCAAGAATAAAACATGTGGTTTATCACTAGCATGCGACTTGAGGTTTGTAACCTATCTTGTTGACATATTCCTATTTATGTGCCCATTCCAATTAAAGTTGACTATGCATCTGAGTTCTACATGTTCTCAGTTGTTTGCATAACTACTTGGAAGCAATGGCAGGCCCTTGTGTTGCCAGGTGGCAAGAAGTTAAGATTGCACAAGTTTAGTCCATATGAGTTTGTATTTGTCACTAACCCTGTCTTGTGATTATGGTTTTGAAAAATTCACATGGATAGTAACACATACGCCATAAAATCTAAGTGTCATAAGGTTTCTCTTCGATTCATGAAAATGGTGGTGAGGAAACGCTTTCACTGAGTAGATTTTTAAGTAGATAGCAATTGTGATATTTGCATTCTCAAAGTCGTTAGTGGAGCGTGTGTGGTTAATTGGCACACTAACATGGACTTATGAGAAATGGAAAAGTTCTAAACAATTGAGACTATAATCACGGCATCCCTTTTCATAGTTATAAAATTGTTTAGACACACATGTGAGCTATCTAAGGAAAGGTGTGTGATTTTGATAAGGTTTTATCAAAGCATCTCGTATCAGAAATCTGAACTTTGGTAAGAAAGTCAATAAAGTATTGATTTCTATAAGTCCAACTGATTTCTAGATACATGTCAAAGCTAGTGGGAGCATAAGTGTTATGCTAATAAATGCCATGTTAGTTGGAGCATGATAATTATGATAAGTGTTGCAAGTTAGCAATGTTAATTATAGAAAATAAAAGTTTCAATTGGGAAAAGTTGTTTTGCTATAATTAAGGGAGAGGATATTATACTTCATTTCAATTCTAAAAGCTTAGATTGAGATTTTAATCATATTTAATCGACGATATATATGTGAATTTTATGTTGGAATGGTTCAACATAAGGAAATTCTATATATATTGCGATCTCGAAATTCGATTATGATTACGGCATCCCTCTTCATAGTTGAATTATGAAAACATGGCAAATAAAAAATATTGTAGCTGAAGGCTGGTCTAGGATCATGTCTTTATGTGAGACATCATGAATCATGTCCCATATGCTTCGGGTATAGGATCGATTACATGTGCTATAATATTCATCCGTTCTAAATTTT
The DNA here is from genome assembly GCF_051521515.1 of Lactuca serriola. Lineage (NCBI taxonomy): Eukaryota > Viridiplantae > Streptophyta > Magnoliopsida > Asterales > Asteraceae > Lactuca > Lactuca serriola. The sequence continues at coordinate 162,059,209 of NC_136411.1, read as the reverse complement.
CCAAATGCCTAGGGCACTAAGAGAGAAAAATGACTAGAACTGGATATGACTAAAATGATTAAGCAATTGTTGAGGACAATCTGAGGTTTACCAAAGATTGGCTGCTCATATACAATTGGAAGTATAGTGTTAATTTTGGAAAGGACCATATTGACATATTCTGAAAAGAGGTAGCTCTTGTTCAGAAGAGATAGTCAAAATGGGAATATGGAAATGTTTCCATAGGTAGAAGTTATTCTTTAAATCGGTGTAAGATTAGAGAAAAACTTAATGCAAGAACGATGTTAAAAGGAATGTACTTTGAATTTGAGACTTCGTTTCCATGGAATTGATCTCCATTGGAGTACTTTGTAATGTCTGTTGCCAAGTCTTTTTTATTTTGTGCATAGTCATTACAAGAGGATCAATGCATATGAGTTTTGGATCTAACAGATTTCGGTAAAAGCAGGAATTTGGAATTCTTACACTTACGACAAGGATTTGGGATTGTGAAAGAAGAATCATTGGAATTATGTTCAATTGATATGTTCCACAAAGTAAGGATCATAGAAAAACATAGTGTGCATACTTGGTGTATGGCATAACAATTGTTTGGACAAACATAGTGTGCATGCTTGGAGCATGGCATGACTATTGTCTTAATTCAAGTATTAAGTTGATTATTTGAAACATTATGCAATGAATAATGTGTAATCAATATGGTGATAAATAAAAGGTGTTTTATTTATTCATAAGTTTTGAGACCATATTGGATTCGATTATTCTTGTGTTTCACTTTACATGTTTTGACTTCCTGAATAACTAGGTTATTCAAACTATCCACAGTCGATCATACTTTGGAAGTAGGTATTGAGGCAAGACTGTCATGAAGGGTCTGTAGTTTGTCTGGGACAAAGTGGCTGCGGTGTTCATGAGTGCTCCTGGAATGAGATTCGAGTATTGGATTCAACCCACGCTCATTTGAATCACTTCATGGATTTTATCACGAGTGAATCATGAGACGCTAATATCTTATATTCTTTAAACGGAGACGTGTGAGTTGTAGTTGTGCGTTAGTTGTACATTAACATATGAAAACGCAACCAGTAACTTGGTTGTTATATAACATATCATTGTGTGTAATTTGATGTGTAAGTACAAGCGAACACTTGGGTCAAAGTTTATCCATTCCTTTTACCTTGATGATTAAGTGTTTGGCCAAGCCTGGACTGGTTTGATTTGTTCAATTAGTCAGTTGTCATAAATCAGAAATCAGGAAACAACAAATGGACAGAGAGAATGATTATAATCCATGTCTCAGTCCATATGATATCTAGAATTGAGGAATATATGATCCCTTATCTAATGAACACGTCATTTGACTAGGCTAGAGTTCGGCAGCGGCTTTAAGAGCTACGATTGCTAGTCGGGATCTTGGAGTCATACGCAATAATAGTTTTAGACTTATCCAAGTGGGAGACTGTTGGATTAGATGTCTAAGCCCATAACTATTATTGGTATGTATTCGACCCGAGAGTAGCATGGTCCATTTGGGTTGCATGGCATCGGAACAATTGGATAGACAAAATGAGAAAAAGGATACTTATGATTTATATTAATATATTATAAGTTCTAACATATTAATACGAAATCATATTATTTAATTAGTATTGATCAAGAATTAATTTAGAATTAATTTAGTGATGAAAAGGAACTAATTAAGTATGGACTCTTATATATATAGGATGGGCCAAGTTCATTTAGGTTGGGCTAAGCTTTCATGGATAGTCCATGGAGTTTTTAACCTATGGATCCTATGGAAAAAGAAAGGTCATAGGTATTAGGGTTTACATGAATGTAACCCTAATCCTCCACACTATGTAAAGAGGTCTATGGTTCATGAAATGGACTAGTGCATACACACAAGAGGGCAAGGCTGATTTCATAAGAGTGAACCTAAGTAACCTTCTTCTCAAGTTATTCCAAGGGTTTTTGGTGTTGTGTGAACCATTTGAGTTGTAACAATTGGGGCACTAAGCTCTTAAAGGTTCAACACTTCAAGCTCCATCAAAAGGTATTTCATTCTACTAGATTCTTGTATTGTATATACTTCATATTATGCTAGTTAGGATGAAACCTTGGAATATTGAATATTTGCATGTATAATAGAGAAAACATAGATCCAAGGTTTATAGGGTTGCATGTACACCATAGGAGTGTTAGAATGCTCAAATCCCATCACCAAGGCCGGCCCATTATGTGATATATTGATTGTTAGTGGATTATGTGTTATGTTAGTATGACATTTGCATGGAAGACCCTAGAGGGTTCCCGTGGCAGTAGATTAAGACCATGTGGGGGTTCCCATGGAATTTTGTGTAAGACCTTGGAGGGTTTCCATGGCATCCTAGTATATTTGTATGTTTAGCTCGCATGATATTTCTTTGGATGGCTAAGACCTTGTGGGGGTTCCCATGGCAGTTAGTGAAGACCATGTGGGGGTTCCCATGGCAGTTAGTGAAGACCATATGGGGGTTCCCATCGCGGTTAGTGAAGACCATGTGGGGGGTCCCATGGTAAGTAGTTAAGACCATGTGGGGGTTCCCATGGCAGTGGGTTAAGACCACATGGGGGTTCTAGTGGCACCCGGTGTAAGACCTTGGAGGGTTCCATGGCATCCTTATATGTTTGTATGCATGGCTTACGTGGTGTATGTAGCTGATATAACTAATATGGTTGATGTGATTATATGGATTGTGGAACTCACTAAGCATTAGCTTACAGTTTGTTGGTTGTTTCAGGTACTTCAGGATTTAAGGGCAAGGGCCCGACGTGATGGCGCGACATGCACTCTCTGGCGATTTGTTTGGGGACACTCTGATTTTATGAATAATTTATCTAATGTTACAAATTTTGAAAACAATTGTGATTGGAATTTTATAATTTATGGAAAATATTTTCTTAATTAAAAATGAAAAAATTTATTGGAAATTTGAGCTGTTACACCTTTGAAAAGTTCAGAGAGTTTAAACATGAGGTCGAAAATCAATTGGGAAGGAAGATAAATGTACTTAGATCCGATAGAGGTGGAGAGTACCTTAGTATCGAGTTCAATGACCATCTAAAGGAATGTGGAATAGTTTGACAATTAACTCCTCCTAGGACACCAAGGTTAAATGGTGTGGCTGAGAGGCGTAATCAGACCTTGTTAGACATGGTTCGTTCTATGATGAGTCGTGCTTCACTTCCTATTCATTTATGGGGGTATGCCTTAGAGACAGCCGCCCACATCCTCAATCTTGTCCCTACAAAATAGGTTGCCAAAAAACCTCACGAGATGTGGATGGGGAAAGTTCCCGCGATAGCACATACTAAAGTTTGGGGTTGTGAAGCTTTCGTAAGATGAGAGACCCACAACAAGCTAGCAGCTAGAAGTGAGAAATGTGTTTTCATTGGTTACCCAAAACAGTCTTTTGGATATATGTTCTACAAACCTAGTGAAAACATTGTTTTTCTAGCACGAAGAGGAGTCTTTCTAGAAAAAGAGCTCATATTCAAAGAGGACAGTGGGAGTACCATTGACCTTGAAGAAATTCAAGATTTGGCCAATGAAAGAATCTTACATGACACTAGCACTCAACCAGAGGAAACAGTTCCTGTTGAACCAATTGATAACTCATTACCTCTTCGAAGATCCACTAGGGTGAGTGTGCCACCTGAGTTATATGGTTTTCATATTACTTCAGAAGGTGACACATTTATTAGTGATAGGACACCGGTAAATTTAGATGAACCAGTTACTTACAAGGAAGCAATAGCAGGCCCAGAGGATTCCAAGTGGAAAGAGGAAATGGACAGTGAGATAAAGTCCATGTATGACAACCAAGTTTGAAGTTTGGTTGATAACATACCAGGTCATAAGATAGTTGGGTGCAAATGGGTCTTCAAAAAGAAGACAGACATGGATGGAAGTATGCACACATTCAAGGCTCGACTGGTTGCAAAAGGTATCACTCAAACTCCGGGGGTTGACTGTAACTCCCCATTTCTGGTATGTGATTTAAATAAAGTAAGTTTCAATTCTAGAAGGGTACTTGACGAGTCTGTAGTCCAACTCGTCGAGTAAATACGGGTTCTGCATGTGTTTAAAGTTGGCTACTCGACGAGTCCATATTCTTGGACTCGGCGAGTCTGCCAGTCTGGATGAAACCCTAATTTCAAGGGTTTGCACCCTATTTAAACATCATTATGCGCCTCAAACCAGCCTCCATCACCCTTAGAATGTCCCTTACTAAACCCTAGCCTCCCTTTAAGCATTCTTGGAGTATTTCTCATTTTGTGGAGGATTTTGGTGCATTTTGAAGTTAGAAGAAGAAGTAAGAAGAGGGGTTCTCAAGAGAAGTGTGACACCCAAATTTTTGCAAAAATTTTAAACTTTTAAAACCCATCTTAAATTAAATTAAAACAACAGAAAGTTATAACATAATCCATCAACTTAATAATCATATAAAATAAGTGCGGAAGTAATAATAATAATAAGGTCCCAAAAAAAATAACTAGTAGCGATGTCCCGGTGCTCCATGTCAAGCCTTAGCCTCTTTAATCTTAACACCTGAAAAGTTATAAGGGAAAGCATAAGCACAAAGCTTAGTGAATTGAAACACAGACATTGTACTAACATTCATATTTACTAACCCTAATCCATTTTCCAATTATAATTATATGATAAGGGCAAAGAACGAATCAATGCCTATAATACAAGAAGGACTTGTAGGTTTGAACCGCACCGGGAAGATCCCGTATCATTTGGCCCTAATCACCGCACCTCACGATGAGTATTACGTTGGTGATCTTACCTACCCACCGCACCGGTAAATTCGTATCCTTTGGTGGTGTCCCCATATCCATGATTAGTTACATATAGTGCACATGTACGAATTAAAACAATAGTTATATAGCATGCTTTTATAATGAATTCAAATAATCACACACGAGCTAACTAACAAACATAATCATCAATACAACGGTGTGAGAGAACTCACCTTGAGTAAGTAGTAAGGATAGATAAGATTCAAATAATGCTACCAAGCTTGAGAAAACTTCAAAACCTCACCTAAGAAGGACTAAAGGTTAGAAAGGAGAAGTAATGAAGCTATGAGTTGAGAAAAGAGTAATCACAGCAAGGTCTCTAAAACAGACCTGCTGTTTAAAACGGATTTACTCCAAAATCTAAAACAGAAACATAGCTTTAACTAAATTTTATAGGAATAGGATTCCAGAACTATAAAGAACTCATTCTAACTCCAAAAGATGAATTAAATATGAATTTTAAAAAATGGTGTATCACTTCTGTCTCCAACAATACAGTCAAGTGATGTTGGGAAATTCTACCTAACTTGTGAGTAGAATTCGTCCAAACCAAAATTAATAGAAGTAAAGGACATATAAATGAAAGTCTCAGAGTTGGAATTGAATGAAAAGCATCTCCCAAACTCCATATATAAAATTCACATTGTGGACAATCACAGCACTAGCAAAAGCTGGTGACTGCCCACTGATCTGGAGTGTGGATCCATTCTAACCAATATATAATTGGAAATAACACCCAATCTTCTCCAGATCTTAAATTCATAATATAAGGAACATATAGAAACTTGGAATCACTCTGGATCCTTTTCCAAGACTTAGAAATGATGAAAACAAAATGACATATCAGAACAGACCCGGATCAGACCTAACAGCAAAGATGCCATTCTTTCCCATATATAAAGTCCTTATCAGTGAGGTTGGCCTTCTTAAGAAAGTTATCCAACTCAGTTTTTGAACTTTTGGAACTGGTTTGGGGTCCGTTTGAGTTCTAGAGCTCAAGATATGAGTTTTACAAAATGACTACAGATCTGATGGAAAACAGAATCGTAGCCACCCGTGATTCCTTTTTGGCTTATCCATCCTTCTCCCTTTGAAACACATTTTAAGATGTGTTCATCATCCCAATTTAGTCCCCATGATAACGGTGGTACTAAAAAGGGTTAGGTATCATTAGGATTTCATTTTGCCACAAGATTGTAATAACAATCAACATGAAAATGAACATAAAGCACATAAAATCACCATTCTCCCTTTTAGGGTTTCCATGATCTTTTGCCACATGTAATCCCCTAGATCCATCATACACCATATATGGGGTGAAGATAGGACCTTGAGATGATGTATAAAATACAATTACAAATCAAATAAGAAGGAGAAGAAGTGAAGATGAAATCATAAAACTAGAACAAGGTTATGAATCAAGTTGTAAGAAATGATAAGGAGGTTCATACCAATATGAATCAAGGCTGGAAATGAACAAGAATTAAGCTCCAAACAACATCCCCTTGGCTGATCTTGATCCCAAAGAGATAGAGGACGATTTTAGAGAGAGAGAGGGAGGGTTTAGAGTGTTTTTCTTGTGTGTGTTCCAAATGACTCAATTAACACATTAAGTACTATTTACTAGATGGACTTTGCAAATAGGCCCATAGTCCATGGACTTCAATTAATGGAGTTTACAAGATGATCAAAAGAGTCCAATAACATAAGAAATCAGACATTGGTTAAATAAATTAACCCAAGGTTACAAGGATAATTAAAAATAAATAACCAAACGTACCGAGAAAAACTGGGGCGTTACAACTCTCCCCCACTAAGAACGGACTTCATCCTCGAAGTCAACACCTAGAAACAGATCCGGATAATGAGCCTGCATCTCGCATTCCGGTTCCCAAGTCCATTCCGAACCCTTCCTATGTTGCCACTGCACCTTAACCAGGTTTATAGTCTTGTTGCGGAGAGCTTTCGTCTTTCGTTCTAAAATAGCGATTGGTTTCTCAACATAATTGAGACGCTCATCAATCTGTATGTCCTCTAGTGGTATCACAACGGTCTCATCAACAACGCATTTTCGTAACTGAGACACGTGTAACATATTATGAATTAGACTAAGCTCGTCAAGAAGCTCTAAACGGTAAGCCACCTTCCCCACACGGGCTATGACCTTGTAGGGTCCAATGAATCGGGGTCTGAGCTTTCCCCGCTTCCGAAATCGAATCACACCTTTCCAAGGGGAGACTTTAAGCAACACATAATCTCCCACCTATAACTCAAGATTGGAGCGTCTTTTGTCGGCATAACTTTTCTGACAACTGCTCGCTGTGACCAATTGATCCTGAATCACTTGGATTTTCTCCGTAGTCCGTAGCACGATATCGGTACTCCCAAGTACCCTATGCCCAACCTCGCCCCAACAAACGGGCGTCCTGCACTTCTTCCCGTACAAGGCTTCATATGGAGGCATTTTAATGCTCGAGTGATAGCTATTGTTATAAGAAAACTCAGCTAGATGTAGATGGTCATCCCAACTACCCCCAAAATCAATCGCACATGACCTAAGCATGTCCTCCAAGGTCTGAATCGTCGGCTCACTCTGCCCGTCTGTCTGCAGATGGAAGGCGGTACTAAAATGTAATCGTGTGCCCAATTCCTCTTGAAACTTACTCCAGAACCGAGAGGTAAATCGGGTGTCTCGATCGGAGACAATAGAAACGGGCACCCCATGTAATGAGACAATCTCCCGAACAAAGATCTCGACTAATTTCTCCGCTGATGAGCTCTCCTTTATAGCCAAAAAGTAAGCACTCTTAGTCAAACGATCAACAATCACCCATATCGTATCGGATCCTCGGGCAGTTCTAGGAAGTTTTGTAATGAAGTCCATGGTTAGATGCTCCTATTTCCATTCAGGAATCTCCAATGGTTGCAACTTCCCATGCGGTTTTTGGTGTTCCGCCTTGACCTTCTGACAGGTCATACATTCTTCCACAAATTGAGCCACATCATTCTTCATTCCATGCCACCAGTAAGCCTCATGAAGGTCCCGATACATTTTAGTAGCACCAGGATGGATAGAAAATTTTGACTTATGAGACTCATCCATTAGGGTTTTCCGATTTCCCCCGGTATATGGAACCCAAACCCTACCGTAGCGAGTCAACAAACCCCGCCCGTCTCATTCCATCTTAGGCAACTCTTTCCCAATCTTCTCACGCCTGATGTTTTCCTCCAGTATTGCCGTCTTTTGGGCATCCCGGATTAGATCTAACAAAGACGACACCATCGTGATCCGGAGACACTTAGCTCGAATCGGTTAGGCAGATTGTTTACGACTAAGATAATCAGCTACCACATTAGCTTTACCGGGGTGGTAGTGAATTTCACAATCATAATCTCTTACAACATCCAACCATCGGATCTGCCTCATGTTCAAATCCCGCTGCTCGAACAAATATTTCAGACTCTTATGGTTAGTGTATATGATAAACTTCACTCCATAGAGATAGTGTCTCCAAATCTTAAGAGCGAAAACAACAGCCCCAAGCTCCAAATCATGAGTGGGGTAGTTTCGTTCATGGGGTTTCAGCTGTCGGGAGGCATAGGCTATCACCCTATCTCGTTGCATTAACACGACACCAAGACCCTGAAGCGATGCATCACAGTAAACCACCATATCCTCAACCCAATCAGGTAAGGCCAAAATCGGAGCATCACACAATCGTTTCCTTAACTAATCAAACGCCAGCTGCTGCTCTGGGCCCCAAACGAAATTCATTGATTTCTTGGTCAATCGGGTGAGTGGTAAGGCGATTTTAGAGAAATTTTCAATGAACCTCCGGTAATAACCGGCTAAACCCAAGAAACTGCGAATTTTAGAAGGTGTTTTTGGAATCTTCCATTGTTTAACCGCATTAACCTTGGCTTGATCGACCTTAATACCGTGTTTGTTTACCACATGCCCCAAGAACTGAACTTCTTCCAACCAAAATTCACATTTTGAAAATTTAGCATAAAGCCTTTCTCTTGCCAGAGTTTCCAGAATCTCCCGAAGGTGTTGCTGATGCTCCTCTTTGCTCTTAGAATAGACTAAGATATCATTTATGAACACTATGACCGAACGGTCAAGCATCAGGCTACACACCCGGTTCATGAGATCCATAAACGTTGCGGGTGCATTGGTGAGCCCAAAAGGCATCACCACGAATTCAAAGTGCCCATATCGAGTACGGAATGCTGTTTTCTCAATGTCTTCTTCACGAACCCACATCTGATGGTAACCGGAACGTAAATCAATCTTGGAAAACCAAGATGCTCCCTGAAGCTGATCGAAAAGATCGTCAATACGTGGCAACGGGTACCTATTCTTTATCGTGCGCTTGTTTAGCTCCCTATAATCAATACACATTCGCTGGGATCCATCTTTCTTCTTCACAAAGAGAATAGGAGCACCCCAAGGCGAGCAACTTGGCCGTATAAACCCTTTATCACTTAGTTCTTGCAGTTGATCTTGGAGCTCTTTCATTTCAGGTGGTGCCAAGTGGTAAGGAGATTTCGCTACCGGAGTCGCACCTGGCACCAAATCAATGCAAAACTCCACTTGCCGAATAGGTGGCAAGCCAGGGAGTTCCTCTGGAAAGACATCGCTGAAGTCGGAAACGATAGGAACGTCGTCTAGTGCTATAGCAGAAGAGCAAGAAGCCATAGCCAGGCGGGGAATGTCCCCTTGAATAATAAGTTCTCCACCTCTAGGGTTTCGAACACGAACTTGCTTCTTATGATAGTGGATTTCCGCATCAAACGCATCAAGCCAATCCATGCCTACGATAACGCAGAGCTCTCGCGTCGCAATAGGGATAAGATCAATGGGGAATTCAACTCCAGAAAACTCGAGAGTGTAACCCCGATAAATATCGGTGACATAAATAGTGTGGTTGTCGGCAACATCAACAACCATTGGGTGAGCCAATTTCCGATACTACGCCCCAAACGATTAATAAACGTGTGAGATACAAAAGAATGGGTAGCACCGCTATCAAACATAACAACATCGGGCTTGGAATCTAGCAAATAAGTGCCTACCACTGTCGTTGTAATCACCGGCTCCTCCACAGTCATCTGGTGAGCACGACCTTGTGTCACCATAGTGGTTCCCTTAGAGGAAGATGCAATTGCAGGATTTGTACCCCCGTCTCCTTTACCAGTCTTCAACTTCGGGCATTCAGGCTTCTTGTGTCCCGTCTCGTTGCAGTGATAACAGACGGGAACTGCAGAAGTAATATGAGGTACTGCACTCGCAGGGGGATCCCTACAATTCTTCCAATGATGCCTTGGCTTTTTGCAGTTGTAGCATATCAACAGATTTTTCTCGCCCTGAAGACGTCCTATACTCATACCTTGACTTACTACCCTGCTTTTGCTTTTTCTGGGCATCTCTGGATGTCTTGGAAGAGGTGTCATTGGCCTTCCTCTTGGACTGGGTCTGCAACTCGATTTCCCTCCTCCTCGCTACATTCATGATCGCAGATAAAGTCGAGAACTCCTGCATGCTAACGAATTCCCGAATCTCGGTACGTAGGATGGCCGTGTACCGGCTGACTAACCAGGCCTCGTTCCCAGCAAACGAGGGGCAAAAAGATAGCATCTCTAAGAACTTGGCGTTCAGGTCACTAACGGACTCGGTAGTTTGCTGTAAGGCCATGAACTCTTACTGCATCCGCTGCTGCTCCACCTTAGGCACATATTGTGCATCGAACCTCTCCACAAATTGGGCCCAAGACATGGCCCTCACTTCTTCTTCGTTCAATAGAGCGGTGATGGTGTTCCACCATGTCTTTCCCCTTTTTCACAGTTGATTCATGGCGATCACTGCTTTGTACTGGTCCAGACACCCAACACTTATGAAGGCGCCCTCAGCATCTGACACCCAGGGCTTAGCAGCAACTGGGTCGGATTCACCATTCCAAATTGGAGGGATACACTTGTTGAACTTCTTGAAGTAGTATGTCGAATCCTGAACAAGCAGAGCCAGTAACGCTTCCCCGGGAATAGCCGCGAGTCGGTCATCCAGAAGAGCACCGACTTGGTTGATTATGTCGTTGGTCACACCCGGGATTAGTTCGTTGAAACCGTTATTGAATTCCTCGGCGACAATATCCCTAACTTGCTCCATTTGGAGCTGATTAAGTCGAGCAGGCAGAGCCATTGGTATCCACAGAAGAAGGAAAATCTTAGAAACAATTCAGACTAGATATTTCTAGGAAGACAAAACACTCAGCTTGCCGAAAATTTTTCAACCTTGCCCCGACTCGAAACCGGCACCGATGTTTCAAATAGTAGGGACCCTTCTACTACCTTCCACACAAGTTCCAATTTCGCATTCGCGTCTAGTTTCAAAATTTCCAGTTCGCTCTAGCCGTTAATTTTACTACTCTCTCACATGTTAACACTAACTAAGTGTGTAATCTAATATTTTAAGGCTAGTAGAATCCAATTCATAGTCAACAATTTAACATAAACATTTAACATAAGAAATAAGGCTTACTTGGCTGGCTGACTGGCACACCGCGACATCTTCCACTACTAGTCTTCAGAAGGTTTGAAAAATATTTTAAAAAGAAAATAAACTCTTATAGAGCCTCAAATTTGAGTCTAGAACATCTACAAGAATGCCTAGTTCCCTCAAACTGTGGCTTTGATACCAACTTGTGACACCCAAATTTTTGCAAAAATTTTAAACTTTTAAAACCCATCTTAAATTAAATTAAAACAACAGAAAGTTATAACATAATCCATCAACTTAATAATCATATAAAATAAGTGCGGAAGTAATAATAATAATAAGGTCCCAAAAAAAATAACTAGTAGCGATGTCCCGGTGCTCCATGTCAAGCCTTAGCCTCTTTAATCTTAACACCTGAAAAGTTATAAGGGAAAGCATAAGCACAAAGCTTAGTGAATTGAAACACAGACATTGTACTAACATTCATATTTACTAACCCTAATCCATTTTCCAATTATAATTATATGATAAGGGCAAAGAACGAATCAATGCCTATAATACAAGAAGGACTTGTAGGTTTGAACCGCACCGGGAAGATCCCGTATCATTTGGCCCTAATCACCGCACCTCACGATGAGTATTACGTTGGTGATCTTACCTACCCACCGCACCGGTAAATTCGTATCCTTTGGTGGTGTCCCCATATCCATGATTAGTTACATATAGTGCACATGTACGAATTAAAACAATAGTTATATAGCATGCTTTTATAATGAATTCAAATAATCACACACGAGCTAACTAACAAACATAATCATCAATACAACGGTGTGAGAGAACTCACCTTGAGTAAGTAGTAAGGATAGATAAGATTCAAATAATGCTACCAAGCTTGAGCAAACTTCAAAACCTCACCTAAGAAGGACTAAAGGTTAGAAAGGAGAAGTAATGAAGCTATGAGTTGAGAAAAGAGTAATCACAGCAAGGTCTCTAAAACAGACCTGCTGTTTAAAACGGATTTACTCCAAAATCTAAAACAGAAACATAGCTTTAACTAAATTTTATAGGAATAGGATTCCAGAACTATAAAGAACTCATTCTAACTCCAAAAGATGAATTAAATATGAATTTTAAAAAATGGTGTATCACTTCTGTCTCCAACAATACAGTCAAGTGATGTTGGGAAATTCTACCTAACTTGTGAGTAGAATTCGTCCAAACCAAAATTAATAGAAGTAAAGGACATATAAATGAAATTCTCAGAGTTGGAATTGAATGAAAAGCATCTCCCAAACTCCATATATAAAATTCACATTGTGGACAATCACAGCACTAGCAAAAGCTGGTGACTGCCCACTGATCTGGAGTGTGGATCCATTCTAACCAATATATAATTGGAAATAACACCCCATCTTCTCCAGATCTTAAATTCATAATATAAGGAACATATAGAAACTTGGAATCACTCTGGATCCTTTTCCAAGACTTAGAAATGATGAAAACAAAATGACATATCAGAACAGACCCGGATCAGACCTAACAGCAAAGATGCCATTCTTTCCCATATATAAAGTCCTTATCAGTGAGGTTGGCCTTCTTAAGAAAGTTATCCAACTCAGTTTTTGAACTTTTGGAACTGGTTTGGGGTCCGTTTGAGTTCTAGAGCTCAAGATATGAGTTTTACAAAATGACTACAGATCTGATGGAAAACAGAATCGTAGCCACCCGTGATTCCTTTTTGGCTTATCCATCCTTCTCCCTTTGAAACACATTTTAAGATGTGTTCATCATCCCAATTTAGTCCCCATGATAACGGTGGTACTAAAAAGGGTTAGGTATCATTAGGATTTCATTTTGCCACAAGATTGTAATAACAATCAACATGAAAATGAACATAAAGCACATAAAATCACCATTCTCCCTTTTAGGGTTTCCATGATCTTTTGCCACATGTAATCCCCTAGATCCATCATACACCATATATGGGGTGAAGATAGGACCTTGAGATGATGTATAAAATACAATTACAAATCAAATAAGAAGGAGAAGAAGTGAAGATGAAATCATAAAACTAGAACAAGGTTACGAATCAAGTTGTAAGAAATGATAAGGAGGTTCATACCAATATGAATCAAGGCTGGAAATGAACAAGAATTAAGCTCCAAACAACATCCCCTTGGCTGATCTTGATCCCAAAGAGATAGAGGACGATTTTAGAGAGAGAGAGGGAGGGTTTAGAGTGTTTTTCTTGTGTGTGTTCCAAATGACTCAATTAACACATTAAGTACTATTTACTAGATGGACTTTGCAAATAGGCCCATAGTCCATGGACTTCAATTAATGGAGTTTACAAGATGATCAAAAGAGTCCAATAACATAAGAAATCAGACATTGGTTAAATAAATTAACCCAAGGTTACAAGGATAATTAAAAATAAATAACCAAACGTACCGAGAAAAACCGGGGCGTTAAAAGAAGCAAACAAGATCTGAGTTTAGTGTGTCATTCCAGCTTCCATCAAGGTATAAAGCTCGAATATTTGCTTGTCATCATGTAGATCTCCTTAAAATCTTGCTAGTGTTGCTTTTGAGCCTTTTCTAGACTTTGAGGTCGATTTCTGGGTAGTTAAGATGAATGGGTTTCGAATCTAAGCATTTCAGGACTCCCTAAGCTCAAGGTTGCCACCTTTATTGAGCTAAACACCCATTCCAAACCTAGATCTCCTCTTTTAGCTCCTTACAGGTCATTTTAGCTTATTATGAGCATGCATGAACGTAAAGTTAGAAACTCTACGTGTGAAACCAATCCTAGGAACCCATATCTATGAATTGGATGCTTTGGAATCGAGAAAAATTGACTGTATAGTAATGACATGCTTGGGACTCAGCAAGTTGTTCTTCAAACTCGGCGAGTCGAATCGTGAGTCCCCGGTTTTTCCCCGATTTGGGAGTTTAGGGTGAATCAGTGAGTGGGAATGGACTCGGTGAGTTAGAGTTCAGATCTACTGATGTAGGGACTCGGCGAGTCTACGCCCTGACTCGGCAAGTCCGGTCAACTAAAAGTTGACTTTGACTAGGAAGTTGACTTTGACCAGGGGTAAAACAGTCATTTTTCCCTGAGGACAGTTATTAGTACCTGATCTAGTGTTTTAGGATTTGTAGCCGGTGAGTTCCGGAGCAGCAGTCAGCCAGTTTAGAGTCAGTATCTCAGCAGCCAGCGCTACGAGGTGAGTTTTCCTTCCAGTAGGAACGGGTCTACGGCCACAATGCCGGCCCATTTAGTAACAGTAGTTCCAGACCTCGGTCCGATGTAGTAGTTAGAGTGCTTGATGTCTTTGTGATTCAAGCATGTTTTGTGTTATGTGTTCCGGACTCTGGTCTGATGCAGTATGCAGTATATGTATTCATGTTAGTTGGTATGTTTATGCTATGCTATGTTCAGTCAGTTCCGGACTTCGGTCCGATGCAGGGGACGGGGTCCCAGTCAGTTTCGGACTTCGGTCCGAGGCAGGGGACGGGGTCCCAGTCAGTTCCGGACTTCGGTCCGATGCAGGGGACGGGGTCCCAGTCAGTTCTAGACTTTGGTCCGATGCAGTTTCCAGACTTCGGTCCGATGCAGTGGGCAAGGCCCAATAGTTATTTATATGTTATTGCATGATATGTGGTAGTTTCGGGGAGCTCACTAAGCTTCGTGCTTATAGTTTCAGTTTTGGTTACAAGTACTTCCGCTAGCAAAGGGAAGAGCTCGGGTTGATGGCATCGTACACACCACAGCTTCAATTTTATCCTAGGAGTTTTATTCAGATCTTTTGATATGATTGATACAGTTTGTTTTGACACAGTTACTATGACTTTTGAGTTACTCATTTCATGGTTTCTATTATATATGACATTCGATGATGTGATTTTTAGTAATATTAAAACAAAAAATTTTGGGTCGTATTTTGGGTTGTTTCATTGACTATGATGAGACCTTCTCACCAGTAGCTAAGATTAAATCTATTAGGATATTGCTCGCCATAGCTTCCTTTCATGACTATGAAATATGGCAGATGGATGTCAAGACTGATTTCCTTAATGGGAAGTTGGCTGAGGATGTTTAATCAGCCAGAGGGTTTTGTTGATGCAAAGTTTCCCAATAGAGTGTGCAAGCTTGAGAAATCCATTTATGGATTGAAACAAGCATCTCGTAGCTGGAATCTTTGCTTCCATGAGAAAGTCAAAGAGTTTGGGTTCTCTAGGAGTAAAGATGATTTCTGCATGTATATCAAGGCTAGTGGGAGTATAGTCACTTTTCTGGTGTTATATGTCGATGACATATTACTCATTAGTAACGACGTTCAAACCTTGAAAGATGTTAAGTCTTGGCATGGAAATTGTTTTTCCATGAAATACCTTGGAGAAGTTGCCTATATTCTTGGGATTAGAATATTGAAAGATAGAAAGAAGAGACTAATTGGACTTAGTCAGAGCACATGCTTAGACAAGGTACTAAAGAGATTTAGTATGGAAAATTCCAAGAAAGGAGAGCTACCTATCCAGAGCAATACCAAATTGAGTAAGACTCAATGCCCGAGTATAGATGAGGAAATAGCTGACATGAGCCGTTCAACTTATGCTTCTGCTTTCGGATAGATCTTGTATGTTATGACATGTACACACCGTTTAGCTTTGCTTTGATCATCGTCAGCTGTTATCAGGGAAATCTGGGTAGAGCTCATTAGATAGCAGTTAAGAATATACTCAAGTATTTGCGAAGGACAAAGGATTGGGTTCTTGTGTTTGGTGGCAATGATACTTTGAGAGTAGATGGTTACAGTGATGCCAACTTTCAAACAGATAGGGACAACTTCCGTTCTCAATCTAGCTGGGTATTTCTACTAAACAGAGGAGTAGTTACTTGGAAAAGTTCCAAGCAAGATATGGTGGCTGATTCTACCTGTGAATCAGAATACATAGTAGCGAGTGAAGCGTTGAAAGAAGCAGCTTGGTTGAGGAACTTCATCGGAGAGCTTAGAGTTGTTCCAACATTTCAGGAGCCTATGGAGTTGGTCTGCGATAATGAAGGAGCAATTACTTTAACAAAGGAACCCAGAGATCATGGTAAAACCAGACATATCGATAGAAAGTACCATTTCATCAGACATAGAGTAGAAGAAGGCCATCTTGTCGTAAAGAAGGTATCATCTGAGGATAACACAACATATCCCCTCATAAAGGGTCTGAGTAGGGTTAAGCATATTCAGCATGCTCGGACCATTGGACTGAGAGATGATATTAGTTTTAGCAGTTAGATTAGTTTTGTTCTGAAACTTGTAACAAAGTAAATATAATTGAGTTTTGGTGATTAAATAATACAGTATTATTTATAATTTTGTTTACTGCCTTCTGTCAATTGTTTATTATTTTGTTTCACATTTTACATGTTTTACTTCCCGAATAATATGATTATTCAAACTCCACAGTCGCTCGTACTTTTGGGAGTAAGTAGTGAATTAAGACTGTCATGAATTGGATTGCAGGTTGTCTAAGGGAATTAAACATAGCAATAGAATTGTTGCAATGTTCATGTGTACTTAGAAATGGAGATTTGAGTATTGGATAAACCCTCGCTCAGAGTATTACTCCATGGAATTCATCACGAGTAATACTAAGAAGATAATATCTTATGATCTTGAAATGGAGAAATATGAGTTGTAATTCACAAGTCGGTTATGCATTGGTGATACGAGAACGCATCAGTAACTTAGTGTTATAAAATGTATTGTCATGTATAATTTGAGAAGTAAAAGATACAAGCATATGAGTTAACGTTTATTCGTTCCATTTGCCATAACGGGAAAAGTGATATCTATGGGCCCCTCGATGATTTGGTGTTGACTTATGTGTTGGGCCCAACCATGACTAAATTGATGTGTTTAATTAGAAGTCCTATATCATCACAAATTGGAAACCGAGAAACATAGATTCTAGACAAAGAGATTGATTTCATTCCATGCCTTATGTCTAGGGATATCTTGCAGAACGAAGGATTATATGATCACTTATCCTAGGACATGTAACTGACTGGGTCAGAGTTCGGCAATAGCTTTTGGAAGCTACAATTTGTTGTTCGATTTATAAGCCATACTAGCAATTATAGTTACAGACTTATCCAAGTGGGAGATTTTTGGATTAGGTGTCTAAACCCATAACTATAATTAGTATGTACGTGAATTGATAGCAGCACAATCCTTTTAGGTTGCCCTCAAACCTAGCAATTGGACAAGGAAATTAGGAAAAGAGAGAGAATAATTTATTATAAGATTAATAAATTAATGTAAATGATTTATTAGTATGTTATGAAATTAATATATTAACTAGAAATCATAAAGTTTGATTAATAGTTAGCCAAAAATTAATTGGAATTGATTTTAGGGTTAATTGTATTAATTATAAAGTACATGGACTAGTTTGCAATTATCAAATAGTTGGATGGAAGCTTCCAAAACCTCCTTGGAGGAGGTGAACGAAATCTATAGGGGAAACCCTAATGATTTCGTCCAAGGGCCTTGGATAAGGCTTCTGGATAAGCTTGTTCCCTAAGCAAAGGAACATTAGGGTTTTTCCCTTAAACCCTAGTTGCCTCAACTCTATAAGGAGCTTCCTGGCTCCTAAATTCCATCCATCCCTACACCTGGAGAGACCCTGGCCGAAAATTGCATACTCTATCCTCCTCCTCCTCTCTCTCTCTCTCTCTCTCTCTATATATATATATATATATATATATATATATATATATAGCTTCTTTCTTGCTAGTTCTTGGGTGTGATTCCATTAGAGGCATTACATTCGTGGTGTTAAGCTTCCAAGAAGATCAAGATCAAGGATTACCAATTCTTTACTATAACAATTGAAAGGTATGTGATTCTAAAACCCTAATTATTTATTTTTGAAAATAGTCTCCTCTCTTAGGGTTCTTGTTTTGCAATTCAAAGTTGTATGTTCAATAGTTAAAACAAAAATCCAAAGTAGGTTGCATGTGAACTTAGAAATTGTTTTTCTAGTTTATTTGCTTTACATAAAACCCATCATACTAGGCATAGTAGTCATAACTTATTATTTCACACAAACTTTTTCAAACTAACACTTTTCTAAATGACTAAGTACGGTAGTACAATAGTACTTGGGGTGAGCACAGCCGTACGATAGAACTTTAGGTAAGCACAACAATATGATTGTACTTTGAGTAAACACAACAATACGATAGGACTTTAGGTGAGCACAATAGTAAGATAGTACTTTAGGTAAACACAAAAGTACGATAGTACTTTGGGTAAAAAGAGAAGTACGTTAGTACTTTGGGTAAGCGCAGGAGTACGTTAGTACTTTAGGTAAACACAAATTATTATTTCACATAGCCCTTCACTATCCTATCACAACCTCTAATTTATTATTTCACACAACCCTTCACTAACCCATCACAACCACTTATTTATTATTTCACATAGCCCTTCACTAACCTATGGCTTCTAGAAGCGTGCGTCGCACCTATCTGTGTGTGACACCTTTCGAAAATATTTAAAAAATCATATATTTCTCATGAGAGCTCTATTTTCGATGTTATTTATATCCACATATAGCTATATACGAGTACTACAACCTTCATTTAGACTATGTCGCCTAATTATTTTTAAAGTTATATTTTTAGCAGGCTTAGACTGTTGAAGTTCGTATAGAGTTCATAACTCTTCCACACGACATTCGTTCTCGACTGTCTTTATATCGACAAACTCCAATTCACAGTATCTTCAATTCTCGTTTATATTGTTTTGCCTAACAATCGACTGATTTAAATTTCCTGTTTCTGTGTCGTATACTACTACGCTGAAACTTTGAAAATCATAACTTCCTTATATGAAGTCAAATTTGGATGTTCTCTATATGCATGCTCTTGTTTTTACGATTACTATGACTTTCGTTTAGATTAATCAGGATAATGGCCAATTTATCTTTGACTCACTATTCACGTTGCACATGGCTAGGTCAGTTTAATCATGAAGCTTCGAAGAAACATAACTTCTTCATACAAAGTTGGATTTAAGCGCTCCTAATATCACTGTCATAGTCATTACGGCTACTACATCTTTAGCTAAGATTTATTTATTTCATCTTAAATGTCTAGCCCTAATTTTCGGGCGTTACAGTAGCAACTTCGAATCTTCAATCATCTCGGAATCTTGGTTGTCTCGGATTGTCTAAGGATCATTTAACTTGAACTAATAATTCTCTACTTAAACATTCAATCCCACCATGACTTATGCATTGGAGAGCAATATCAAGGGTGACCCCGGTATCGCTCTTGGTGTTCTTGTTTATGCCAACAAGTCAGATGTAGGAAACCACTGCAAACATGATAAGTATACGATCGGAAAATGAGCGTAGCATCAAAGTTGATACAATAACAAATTTTGATTCCATACCAAGATTTCAACAAATATTGATTTCATACATTATACAAAGAAATTAAAGCTTTATCCAGATTTTGATACATAAAAACACCAACATAAGTTTTCCATCAAACAAACATATAGAAGCACCAAAATCAGTTTTCCAACTGATTTTAGAGAAAAAAAACGAAGCAAAATACATGTGGAGGTCGTCGACTGTGCTTGAGAAGGCGGTGTCGAACTGGCCAGAGGGGAGAACTGCTTCAAGGTTATCTACGGATAAAGAAAAGGAGGAAGAGCTTATCATTAAAGTGATTATAGATACGTTTTTTCGGGCGTAAAGTTCTTTTTTGTAGGTTAGCCACATTTCAACAATCGATCGAGTAAGCAGATAGATCAGGGATTGTTGGCCGAGTTAGACGATTTCAAACTTATCAAACTGATAACATTGTCATATGATTATAACAAAGAGAAATTACAAGGGTTCTCATAGAAAAGCATAAAGACTACAAGGAATAAAGCGGATATAAATACTAGCTAGACAGAAACCCTAATGGGCTAAAGACAAAAGGGACCATAAACAAGCGGGCTAATAATATATAGACTGACATCCCCCCTCAAACTCACAATGTCGCAGCAATAAGCATTGAGAGTTTTCACATAAGAACTGAAACCGAGAAGCTGATAAAGCCTTCGTAAAAATATCCGTAAGCTGCAAGGTTGATGAAACAAATGGAAGTGAAATGATCCCAAGCTGCAGGTGATGACGAGTAAAACGACAATCAATCTCAATGTGCTTTGTCCGTTCATGAAAAACAGAATTCTTCTCAATTTTTATCACACTTTTATTATCACAATGCAAGGGAGTAGATGAAGAAATGTAAACTCCCATATCCGCAAGCAGCCACCGTAACCAGATAATATCGCATGTAGTTACAGCCATAGCACGATATTCAGCCTCCGTGGAAGATCTAGAGACAACATCCTGTTTCTTGCTCTTCCATGAAATAAGAGACTCTCCAAGAAATAAACAAAATCCAATGGTAGACTTACGATCATGACGATCACCATCCCAATCAGCATCACTATAGGCATGTAACTCAAGAGAAGATGTCAAGGGAAACAAGAGAGTCTGAAACTGAGTGCCACAAAGATATATCAGAATACGAAGAACAGCTCCCCAATGAACAGAGGTAGGTGCAGTAACAAACTGACTGGAAACATGAACAACATGAGAAATATCTGGACGAGTAACTTTGAGATAAACCAAACTTCCAACCACAGTGCGATAAAGATTCGGATCAGACAAGGGAACACCATCAGTAGGAGAGTATCGTGCATTGGTTTCAAGAGGGGTATCAATAGTCCGATTGTCAGAAAGTCTCGGACGTGTAAACAAGTCAGATATATATTTAGCATGGGAAAGAAGGTACCCTTTCTTAGACTGAGCGACCTCAATACCCAAGAAATAACGCAGCAAGCCCAAATCCTTCATAGCAAATCAACGATCTAGATCATGCTTCAAAGACTCAATACCACCATGGTCATCACCTGTAATAATCATGTCATCCACATATAAGGACATAAGAACCCATCCTGCACTCGAGCATCTAACAAATAGAGCAGAATCGTGATTACTCTGGACAAATCCAAGAGAGGTAATCACTATGGAGAATTTCTCAAACCAAGCACGAAGGGTTTGCTTGAGCCCATACAAATCTTTGCGAAGCCGACAAACCTTGCCCGGTCGGTGCTAAATTCCTGGAGGAGGGGTCATATAAACCTCTTCATGAAGGTCACCATTCAAAAAGGCATTCTTGACATCCATTTGAAAGATCTTCCATTGCCGAACGGATGCAACTGCCATCATAGTACGAACTATCGTCATCTTTGCAACTGGGGCAAATGTCTCCTCGTAGTCAAAACCATACTGTTGGGAATACCCTTTTGCTACAAGTCTAGCCTTATATCGTTCAACAGAACCATCAGCTTTTGTTTTTATCTTGTACACCCAACAACAACCTATCGTATGTTTCCCAGGAGGAAGAGAAACCAAATCTCATGTATGAGTCTAATGAAGAGCAGTGAGTTCTTCAGCCATGACATTCTGCCAAAGAGGATCTGAAATAGCTTCTCTATATGATTTTGGTTCAGACAGATGATGGATGCTTGCTATAAATGAAGCAAACGGTCCTGAATATGTAGAGTAAGAAAAATATGGTAGCTTGGTGGACTTGACAGGACTAGAAGATCTCCTGGGGGTGGTGGTGGAGGTGGATCCTCAACTTCAATAATCGGAGGATCAGGCTCAGGAACAGGTGGAGTCGAGGCACCCTCTGAAGAAGTGGGTGTGTCATGAGTTGAGGGATCATGTGGCATAGATGATTCTTGAGCCTCTATATGTTCATTAAAAGGATCAATACGCAGAAGATCAGACTTTGTTACATTGTGGGTTGTAGCAGGAATCGAGTAGAAAGGAATATGTTCCAAAAAAAGTAACGTGCCGGGAAACATGTAACTTCTGACTCACAGGATCATAGCAACTGTATCCTTTCTGACCAATACCATACCCCAAAAATACACAAATAGCAGATTTCGGCCCCAGCTTGTTCCTTTCAACATGAGGACGAAGAACAAAACAAGTACATCCAAAAACTCGTAAGGAAGAGTAGTCTGGTAGATGACCATATAACTTCTCAAAATGAGATATTCCTGAATTCAATAAAGTAGGGATACGATTAATCACATACACAGCAGTTAGGACTGCTTCTCCCCAAAAGGCACTAGGGACCTGCGCAGACAGGAGCAATGAGCGGGTAGTCTTAACAATATGACGATGGTTTCGTTCTGCCACACCGTTTTGTTGAGGTGTGTCAGTATGCGAAGACTCGTGTATGGTACCATCAGAAGCAAGTAACTGAGTGAAATCATTAGAGGTATATTCACCCCTAAGTAACACCTGAAGTACTTAATCACAACCAAATGTTGAGTTTTAACAAGAGCTCTAAAATTGTTGTAAATATCAAAGAAATCAGATCTGCGTTTCATAAGATAAACCCATGTATATCGAGTATAATCATCTATAAAAGATACATAATAGGTTGACCCACCCTTTGTGGATACTGGTGCAGGACCGCACACATCAGAATAAATAATATCAAAAGGAGCAGTAGAACAAGACATACTTTTATTGAAGGGTAAAGCATAAAATTTTGCTAGTTTGCAACCACTACAATCAGAAATATCACAAGAGTTTAAATGACCCAAAACACCACTAGATGATAAGAAATTCAAACGTGATACAGACACATGTCCCAAACGAAAATGCCAAAGATAAAACTCAGACGACAAAGGACTCAAACGAAAAGAAGATAAATCAATGTTGGAAGCAGCAACAGCAGATACTTTGAGGACCTCCAAGACATATAGTTCCCCCACCCTACGGTCGATCCCAATCACCTTCTGGGTGTATTAATCCTGTATAACACAGACAGAATCAGAAAAGAATACCCAGTTACCAGACTTGCATAACTGACTGACTGAGGCAAGGTTCAAAGTAATTTTGGGAATGTAATAAACATTAGGAAGAGTGATATGAGAAACATAGATAAACCCAACACCCTCAACTAGCATAGATGTATCACTAGCAGACTTAACAGAAATAGATGACACTTGCGACAAAGAAGTAAATGATGACAAATGAGGAGTCATATGATGGGTTGCACCAGAATCTAAAATCCACAAAGATGGGGGAATACCTGAAGTACCAGATGAAGAAGGACCAGAATAAGACATAGATGCAGACATGGCAGCGGGATTAGAAGCCAAATACTGTCTAAAGCTCTCAAACACCTTGGGATCCAATGCAGATGGTGACATATGTCCAACAGATTTTGTGTCAACTGGTGGAACAGCAGCAGTAGCAAACTGCGGAGGACGAGGGGTCCAAGGAGGAGTACCAGAGGAACACGACTGAAACTTTTGTTGACCAAACCTATTTTGTTGCCCTGACTAAGGTTGACCAGATTTACCCTTGTTGACTAACAATGGACACTGAGCTTTCCAATGATTCTTCTGTTTGCATAATGCACACTCATCATAAGCGACTCTTGAAGTTTGTCGAGACTGACTGGAGGAGACAACAAGCACAGCAGGAGCGAGAGTAGGAGTAGAGGTTGCTTTAAACCCTTTATTTGCATGGGACTTAATACGAGTCTCTTCTGCAATTAACTCATGGACAACTGAATCAACAGAAGGAAGAGGAGAGCAATGAAGAGTTGTCCCACGAAGACCTTCAAAATCAAAACGCAAGGCCATCAAGAACTGAACCAAGCGTTGTTCTTCCCTCCTAGCAATGTAAAGCTCAAAATCTTTTAATTATTTAGATTCAGTAAGAGCCAATTGATCCCAAAGATCAGACATAGCAACATAGAAATCTTGAATGCTCTGGTCATTCTGTTGAAGGGCACGAATATCATATTCCAACTGGTATTGTTTAGCAAAATTGGATTGAGTATACAGTCTCTCCAAGTGATTCCAAACTTCCTTTGTTGTGTCATACTTAGCCAACTACATACCAATGGACTGAGTAAGAAAGTTATTGATCCAAGTAATAACCTCGAAGTTATCAGTCTCCCAAGCATCAAGCAACATATCAAAATTCTCAGTTTGAGGCACTGAGGGCTTGGCTTTACTCCCAGTGACATAGCCCCACATATTCTTCCCAAGAAGGAAGTTCTTCATAACGTAACTCCAATACGTATAATTCTTTCCATCCAAACGAGTACTGATTGACTGAAGGGAATCATCCTTTCCAGTCATGTTGATAGTGAAAGAATAACCACAATGACAATATAACAATCTGAGAATGAAAGGAGTAACAAACCAGCGGAAGCAATCACTTGAATAACGAATCAACAACAATTACGAACCAACAACAACAATGAACCAACAGTAGCAACGAATCAACACATCAAAAAAACGAATACCAATGACAATAAACGAAAACGGCATGCTACAGTAACCCTCTGCTCTGATACAAATACTTCTAACAACGTATCAAACCTCTGCTCTGATACCATGATAACATTGTCATATGATTATAACAAAGAGAAATTACAAGGGTTCTCAGAGAAAAGCATAAAGACTACAAGGAATAAAGCTAATATAAATACTAGCTAGACAGAAACCCTAATTGGCTAAAGACAAAAGGGCTCATAAACAAGCGGGCTAATAATATATATAGACTAACACAAACAAGCTGATCAAACCAAGTTAGCCAAAATTGATGACTTGCCAGTTAACTTAACGTCAAACGGACACTGGGTTGGTGATGATATATTAACCATCTCTTTTGAATAAAACAAATCAAAATAATGTTTTCGAGTATCTTGGTGGAATGAAAGTGAGTATTATCAACAACACCCAAACTTCATGTTATGTTAAGGCACGTTGGTGTTATAACGTATTGAAACGGGAAAAGCTATTGGTTGCACATAGTCTTTCTCTCTTTCTCTCTCTCTCTCTCTCTCTCTCTCTCTCTCTCTCTCTCTCTCTCTCTCCTATTAATATCATATTATAAAAAGGGAATACCACCTTCACTTCATGTCAATGTTCTAAAAAGCTTGTCATGGCTCCAAAGTTTGTACTTGCCGCCAAGTTTTAACCAAATGTCTCCTTAAGTTATATATATATATATATATATATATATATATATATATATATATATACACACACAAAATTTTCGCTTAGTGTTACGTCTTACAAACAACGTGTATCGCCACAATTCGAAAAAACTTGAGTTTTAACATTGTTGTCAAGTCACGCATAACATTATTTACAACTTTGCTTCATGTTATAACATAATAGTATTGTGTAGGCATGTGAAATGACAAAGTTTGAATGTTACAACACCACACCGAAAAACACAACCCATAAGCAAGAATCTCTTGTTAGAAAAACATGACCCATATGTCATATCCTTTTAACAGAGAAAAAATAAATAAATAAATAATTATTATTTTGAATCAAAATAAAATAATCATGACCGAAAAAAAAATTATTGAACTAAAATGAAATTTTTATGAAAATATAGAAATTTTTTACAATTTCCTAAAAACTATCTAACCAAATATATTTCATTTCAAACTACTTCAAACCCTAATCATTAAACTAGTCCTCCTTATGGGTACAATGATTAATGCAAGAAGTACAATATGATTACTACATAGACAAACAAGACAAGAAGGACGCACGTGACAATGGAGAACTGCGCAGACAGCATCAACCACATGGCCTCTTAAAGCGAGAGAAAGAAGAAAAAAAAAAAAAAAAAAAAAAAAAAAAAAAGGTTCTTACAAAACCCCCACTACTTTCTCTTACGTCTCATCGATTAATGGCGATTGTGCCCACCATCTCTGACACAGATTCACTCTCCTTTAACCACACGACCATTAACCAATTCAACTATCAATTCTCATGGCGATTAATGGTGGGACTTCAAATGATTCGTCTTCTTCCTCCATATCCCCTCTTTCATCTCCTTCTTCCGTCGTCTATGTCGATTTATATGGAAAACGCCGCCAGATTGCCAAAGTTCAGGTGCTCGATCGAGAGATTAGCTTGCTACAGGTTATATAAATCCAACATTACTCTTTCAATATGATTCTCTGTTTTAAACTTCAATTTGTGCATGTTATTGGATGATTTGGATTCGATTTTTGCATAAATTGCTTGAAATGTCAATGGAATTCATCCGATAACAATTACGAATTGGTTGAAAATGTGATTCCGGATTCAACATTTGCCCCTAATTTTCTAGGGTTGAATAATTTTGCTGATTGTAATTATATGATTGTAAACAGGAGGAGATAAAATCACTTGCAGAGCTAGAACTTGCATCAAGATGCTGCAAAGAGTACGCCGATCTTCATATTCTCCAAGTATATAACTTGTTTTTTATTTATATTTTTGCTTATATTGATCGATGAATGTTGCATACAGGCTTGACGAATTTGTAGAAGCTACTCCAGATCCACTCATAGCAATGTAAGATTTTTTGGCTATAAGTTTATGGGATAATCAATGTTTTCAAATGTGAAAATCTATTATTTTATGAGAGATATTTTCTAATTATTCTTACAAAAACAAATTATTAAGTGAATGTATTTTTCTTGTAAATGAAAAAAGAGAGAGACAAATTTCATCAAAACTATTATAATTTTGTTGTCTTTTGTTTAAACACCGAAAAGAACATTTTCTGATTAAAATCATGAAAAAAAATTAGATAGTTAAGTCGAACAATTTCCAAACTCTAAAATTTGACCGAGGTTCTTGATTTAATCAAGAATAAATCTTAAAAATACTAAATAGCTAAATAGCTAGAGTAAGTAGAGTTTAAATCCATAGAGAATTTATAGATAACAACAATAAGTTTTATGAGTAGCTAAATAGTTACTGCTCTCAATAATCCTATTTGTTGGTTTATTTCAAGTTATTATTTTGACAAAGAAACCATTCAATTGAAGCCTCACAATAATTAATACATTATATTTTACTAAATTAATCGTATTTTACCTATAGAGACTTAAAAAGAGCCAAGAAAAAATTGTAAAGTGTAAAATTAATTGAAGTCTTTACTTTCTATCATATCAATAAATTATTACTTCATAAAAATAAAATTATTTATGTTCTTTTAGTTGACATTATTTTATTATTATTTATTAAAATAATAATTAATATCTTTTATTTTATTGTTTATTTGACAAAATATATATATATATATATATATATATATATATATATATATATATATATATATATATATATATATATATATCATAATGGATTTATATTTTATTGATATTTTAGTATTATTTATAACTAGTTGGTCATATTGTATAGTTTATGAACTAAATATGAAATCTCTCGTATTAATATATTCGAGAAAATGTTGGTTGGTAAAAGTTGTGCTCTAAGACGTCGGTTAGAATAACATGAGCTTTTTTTATAAAATAAAGTATTTAGGTTCATATTTTATGAGTTAAACATGAAACATGATTATTGA
Source organism: Lactuca serriola (assembly GCF_051521515.1). NCBI lineage: Eukaryota > Viridiplantae > Streptophyta > Magnoliopsida > Asterales > Asteraceae > Lactuca > Lactuca serriola. The sequence goes on along the minus strand of NC_136411.1, from coordinate 162,031,369 downwards.
CTCCTATTTATTTTAGAAAAATAAATAGGAATCAATAATCTATCTGAAAAGTATTTATTAACTTTTTCATTAAAAACCAATAATAATATTATTACTTTTCTTATCGTTTTTTTTTCTTTTTGCTTTTTGGGTTTTTTTGTTATGGTTTTCCGAATTCTTTTTCATTTAAAGTAAAAATAAAAATTGAAGCGTATGTTTCAAAATCAGTTTGGAGTTTCACTCAAAAAAAATTTTAAGAAAAATTGCAAAAATTCAGGTTTTTTGACTTTTTCTAAAAAGTTCATTTTTCTTATATCTAAAATCCAAAAATAGTTTTAAAAGTGTTTTTACCAAAACATTTTTTATCTTTTATCTTTTCCTAAAAGGATTTTTGGTCTCTCAAAAGATAAGCCAACACCCCTTAACTTTTTGGTGTCATTTTGTTTTTTTGTATATCTTTTAAGTCGAATGTGAAAATATATGGTACGACTTTGTTTTCAATTTATATGCTGTTTGAAAAAGTAGTTTATAAGGTAACTTATTGATAAACTATTTCATAATAGTTTATCAAAAAATAACTTATAAGTTATTTTCCAAGTTACAATAAAATATTTTTATGGTTTTATCCAACTTTAATTTACAATAAATTGGTTTATTTTTGATAAACAGTGCCTGAATTTCAACTCTAATGATTTGTTTTCAGTTTTGATCTCGATTTGTATTTTTTTTCTTCTGTATTTTGTACCTTCATCCACGTCATTAAGCACTACAGTTAATAGCTTCAAAAGTAAATGTAAATAGATAGAGTGAAAAAGCTGATACATGGTAATTGTTGATATTGTAGCACAAAGCACACTCGTGGTAGATCAAGAAACTTTTGGAGGAATCTTGGGTAAGCAAATAACATATATGCATATCTAACATCTCTCAAAAACTTAACCAATTTCATTAAATATGAACCAACCCCCTACTAATCATAAACTCTTTTTCTTGGAAAACTTAAATAAATCAGGAAAAAGTTTGGTTCCATGTTATTGTGTTGTTGCTATTGTGGTTGTTGCAAGACAAAAAGCAACTGTAGATGTTGCCCGTCAGCAAACTGTTGTTGCTGTTTTGGCAGCACCCAACAGAAGAAGACACGTATCTCGGGACACTGTAAGTGTCCCGAGATAAACTGTAGTTGCAATCCATCATGCCCCAAATGTTCATTTTCTTGTTGTTGTAACCCGTGTTCATGCTTTTATTGATATATTTAAACGTACGATATGGATATTTTTCTAGTTGATTTTAGATTCTTTGCATAAAAAACTTTAAAACATGCTACAAATTACACAATCCCATGATATTCCTTCATTACGACATTAACAAAAATACAAGTATTTCCATTAGCAAATGCCCGCTGCCATTATCTAGTGACCGTATTTCTGGAACTCCCACTCGCTATTATCTACAGAAATAAAAGTTGAAACAATTTTATATTTTAATAAAAAAATAAAATAAAAAAAAAGTGGTGTGTGGTGTGTAAATTGTTATTATTAAAGGAAGAAATAGAATGATGGTTGGGTACCAAGAGGGCAAACTTGACGTGTTTTTAGCCAGCGGCTAATGCAGTGGAAATGGAAAGCATGGTTACATACACCTGTCAAAATATCAACAAGCATTGTAGGCTATATTCAAAACAATGAAACATTATATTTAGTCTCATAGTCTCTACAAATTAATGTAGAATAACTGAATAACTAATACATCTTCATAGAAAACAATGCTTTTGTTTCAATAAGTATTGTAAGCATGATTATGGCTATAAACATATTTCTTAAGAGAATTTTACAAAAGTAGCCAAAATAAGCATATTTCATGGTCATAAGAGGAAAACTAACTAAAATTTTTAATTTTTATACCAACACACTATTGGGCTGGAGGACTGGATATGGGCCGAAAATAAGCCTATTTCATAGTCCATATTGGGAAATTAGCTAAATCCACAAGTGGCCTAAATCAACTGCTATGGATAAAATTGGCTAAACTTATTCAGATTATTTTTGCTATATTTGTATCTTTTTCTTTTACTAAAGATCTGAAAACAATTAATGATCATCTATGGCAAAATTCACAGCAAATTATCCAGAGCACTCATTCCCCTTTCACAAGTTCTTGTGATTCCTCCACTTAAGAAAACTGATTAATCCACATAAGGTATGCACCTTTATAGCTATCATATAACTCAGTAAAACATGTATTTTATTTTATGTGGATGGATTAAATTCTTAAGTGCAAGAATCACACCCCTTTCACAAAAATTGGGGAAAAAGTACACTTAGAGTACAACGATTTTAGGATCCTCAACGATATTCACAAACACATAATTCAATACATAACAAACACGGATATGAGAATACTATTGGAAAAAATTAGGGTTCAGGGACGAAAGCTTACCCCAAGCCACAGTACACTCCTCGCTAGTAGCGCTGGCCTGATTAGCTTGGCACTCGATACCTGATCAAAATTCAAAGCAACACATAAGTGATAAGACTACATCGATCGAACGAGTGGAATTGATTTTTTTAGTAAACTACACTCACATAGATCCATGATGTGGTTTCTACAGATCGCGCAATTGTCAACCACGATATCTGCAGGAAGAACATCAAATCGTTATTGAAATCACAACAGACGGAAAATCAGAATTAGGAATTTGCAAAACAAACCCCAAGCCCAAAGTGCGACAGCGTTCCACTTCTTGATTTCAAAACGCTTGGGTTTCTTCGAAGAAGAAGAGGCCACGGCTGAAGATGAAGAAGGTCCTGGAAGACTAGATGCGTCACTGGCCGGAACCATCGTCACGTCGGAATCCATTGACGTCTACGGTCGCCGGGAAATTTGGCTAGGTCAAGAGTCTAAAGAAACAAATTAATTTCTGGTGGATTGATAGTGATTTAAAGTTTAAACCCTCGGGATTTGGCTCAATTATTTACTATTCTGGTCCCTGAACTATTTCTAACAATTCAGTTTTTGTCTACGATAAATTATATCTAATTCTTTCGCCCTTAATTGGAATGAAAATCTCTATGACATGATCGATGTTACAACTCATAAATGAGAACTTGACATCTAGAAAAATCAAAAATTCTTTCGCCCTTTATTATTTATGGTATCAAGTATATCTTTTAAATTGAAAATTTAAACGGCCTAATTACTGATCTAAGCCAATTTAAGAAAGTAATTAATCATTTTTAACCAAAAATTAGGAATTGTCCCAAAATAACCCACGAAACTGTAGGTTTTTAAAATCGTCTACTGTTTCGTGCTTAATATCAATGTTTTGAAAACCGGACCGGAGATCGAACCGGTCGTTTTACTGGTTCGGTGGTTCAAGTGGTCCAGCCGGTCGAACCGATCTAAAAACCGGAAAAACCGGATGATGTCATAATTATATTTAATTATATAAAAAATACAAAAAATAAAAAATATATATATTTTTTTTAAAATTTCCGGTTTTGACCGGTTCAACCGGACCGGTTGTTACTGGTTTTCACCGGTTCACACGAATACTAGTTTTTTTGGCCTTTAAAAACCAGATCCGGAAATGGTTCCCGGTTGAACCGGCAGGTCCGGTCTAGTTTTCAAAACATGACTTAATATAAAAAAAAATCATTTTGAAGATATAAAATCGTAGGATTTTTTAAAACCTACGGTTTTCTCTCTATAAAATACGATTTCCCAAACCGTAGCTTACGATTTTGGGTTAAATTTACGGTTTTTTTATGAAAACTACGGTTTTGTGTTGAAGTCTACGGTTTTGGGTTAAAAAACTACGGTTTTGTGCATTGTGGACTTGTACACCGTAAGTTTCGTAAGAAACCTACGATTTTAATTTTTTTTTTCGGTTTTTTCAAAAAAAAAAAGGTTATCCTCATATACAAAAACTACTCATAATCAACAATACGGTAAATTTTTTAATTAAAAATGGACGTATCTCGTTGTTCTTCGAGTGCTCTATTGAGAAAAAATAGTAGACAATGGAAGAAAAAATGAGGAACAAGTAACATAAAGTGAAAAATAAAACATTATATACTATGGGTCAATGGATCACACAACAGTAGATGGGCCACGAAAGAGTAGTCCATTGCGACGAAATAGTAGTTTTCCAAGGTTGACCGTAGTCAACCCTCGTTGACCGTAGCCAACCCTAACCTATCTACTATTTTGTGGGCTAGGTTTGGCTAATGTGTTTTTTGGCTAATTTTAGATAGGTAATTAATATATTTAGCTAGTTTCCCCCAATTTAAACTATAATTATCTTCATAAATGGATAAGGTTGTTTAAAATGGAATAATTATCTAAAAATGGCATAAAAACAAATTACTATTAAAAATTTTGTGACATGATATTACGGTCACAACTCACAAATGAGAATTTCACAATTAGGAAAATCATAAGGTTTAGAAAAATATAATATGTTGTTGATATGTTAAGTTTTATTTTTTCATCTTCCATTTCATTTCATTTCAAAATAAATCAATAAATATCGATGGAAGACAACCGACAACAAGTTACACCGCTAGTCAGTGGCAAATGTAGAAAGTTTGAGTAGTGGTGATACTAAAAAAAATTCAAACAAATCTAAAATAGTAGTGATATTTATATTTTAAGACGTTGCACCTAATAGAAAAAAAATTACATTAACGGTCGGAATCGGAGTGGTGGCCCAGGGCACCCTGGTACCACATAAGTCTGCCACTGTCGCTAGTCCTTTCTGGATTGCAAAACTAATTTTTTTAAAAACAATATTCGTGGATCTAAAAGATATAACATTACTATGCATAACCCGTTGGACTCTGTTGAATAATTTTAGCGCCTCTGGTGCGAGAATAATTTCAATGCATGCATTCCCGTGTTTTGTCACTTTTCATGCGACGATTTTCAAAGCAGCATGTCTTGCTGTGAAAACCTCACTCCTCAAACCCACGAGAGGGGAGACCCTAGTAAGATCCATATAAGCGTGTTTCCCTCATATCCATCCAAATACTAAAATATCAGTCGACGTAAATATGAATCTTCCATCCAACAGGTCGGTCAAAAAATTTAAAACCGCTTCTTTCTGGATGGAAATATCAGCACACCGACATATATCAAAGAGAACATCCCTAACTGCATCATATCGATACTTGAAGCTAAGGAGTTATCTACAATGAACTACATGTTCCCTAAAAGTGTCCAAGCATGTCTTGCAGTAAACTAGACATATCTAATCAATCAGGAATAGAGGAATGATGAGGCAGGATCGAAGGATGGTACAGTATGCCACAGAAGACATATGTTGGCTGAGGGCATCGATATGAATAATTAGCAGAAAATTTTATTTATTATTTCTTTAACTTGGATTATTTCTTTTAATTATAAATTCAGTTATTAATTATTTTCGTAAATAGAAAATATTGTTTTCAACCAAGTAATTATCTAAAATCGTTTTAAAAGTGAAAACACAACAATAGACGTCTATTTCAATGGTGTAAAGGCGAGGTGGATGTTGGCGGTTATTTTTACACCTAATAGTTGTATAACTATTTCATATTTCATCTAGATAATAAAACACAATTAAAATTAAAACGATTCATTACTAATTACATTCAATGTAGTTTTTTTTTAATGTTTAATTACATTATCAATATAGTCTTGCATATCAATTAATAATGATTTATTTTTTTAATCACACGCATGTTAAGCATATTTTAAGGGAGAATTTGATATATGTCCTTTTTAAACATCAAAATATCATATTTATTCAACTTAATTTCTAAATATTATATTTACCCTTCATAAAATTTTTAAATATCATATTTACCCTTCATAAAACTTCAAAATATCATATATGTCATTTTTAAACATCAAAATATCATATATGCCCTGCTTAAATATCAAAATATTGTATATGTACTTTTTAAACATCAAAATATTCATGGTAATATCTAAAATATCCTCCATCTAAAACATGATAATAATAAAAAACAACAAAAACTAAACAATCAAAATATACATTCCATAGAGAGTGTTGAAGATAAATATTTTTGGTTGTCAAGAGGGTGACATTCCAACAATTTAAAAGTTCACATTCCATTATCATAGACGTAAGGATAATATGGTTAAAATTTTTAATTATTATAATAATTCTACGGTATAAAAAATGATTATAAAATATTAAAAACATTATAAAAAATGATTTGGGCAAAATCTGATATTTTGAAGGTTTATGAAGGATAAATATGATATTGAGAAATTAAGATGAGTGAATATGGTATTTTGAAGTTAAGGAGGAACATATATAAAATTCTCTATACTTTTAAATCTATATCTTCATTTACCATAAAGCCTTGTTCTCGAGTTCACTAAAAGAAATAAAAAAAAAATGAGAAAAGAAAAAAAAAATAATAAGAAGAAGGGGGGGGGGGTGATCTTCCTTTCTCTTTGTCCTTAATTCCTCCTTATTTGGAAGGAGAATTTATAAGGAATATTAGGGCGTGTTTGTTTCACATGATTCCTAAGGAATTAAAAGGAATTGCAAACAAAAATCAAAAGCAAAACGTGTTTGGCTGATCAAATGAATGGAATTAGATTTCCTTAATAACAATTTCATTCCTTACTTGAAAGATTTCCAATTCTTCCATCGTCCAAAAAGATTCTAAATTCAATTCCTTATCTTTTGTTTTAAATTACACAACTATCCTCCTATTGCGTGAAATCAAAAAAATAAAAAAAAAATCATATCTTTGAAATTCATATCTTCTTTGCGATTACATCCTCATCTATTGTATATTTCTTCATTCGACATTTTCCAAGAGATTACATCTATTGATCAGTGCTGCTGTGCTCCCGTATTTTCTGTGGTTCATCATTGTTCTTGTTCTTTGTTGTATCATCTCCATTTACAAGTAAGCATTCCAAATCCTTCTATTTTTCTACAATCAACTGTGTCTTACTATTGATTTATACATTTTTCGTTTGTTTTTTCATCTTTGCTTGATAGAAAATTAACATAATATATTTATATCTATGCTATTGTACTTCATCTATGGTTTCTTTGGAAAAACTGTCAAATTTGTCTATTCAAGTATACGACTTGTAAATTTTTTGTTTGGATTTATTGTTGGGTTGTGCAATTACTCTTTTTATAAATATGCACACCAAATGTTTGTTATTTTGCTTATGTGGTAATTTTTTTAGTTGTCTACATTAACTTTTGGTGTTCATTCCTTTAACGACTTATATTTTTTTACTTTGAAGAAAATTGAGACAACAGCACATTTGAAGACATTTATTAGTGTTATTTGATGTTTTTTATATTGATTTAATTTTGTTTATTGTTGCTATTACTGCTTGATGCTTTCAAGTCAATTATATTTGGCTTTTACAAAGTTTATGTGAAGAAGAAGCTTTGTTTTTATAATGGTTAGGAGTTATTTCATTGGTTAGAATGGATTTTTAGACAAAATTTGTAACTAGTTTTATTGTGGAACTCAAAAACACAAAATTGCAAACATTGTAATAATTTATTGGAGGTTTCTTTCAATAAAACTTGTATTTACAGTTTTATTTCACTTTTTTTTTTCTTTAAAAGGCAAAGGTGTATACACACTTTATTTATAGTTTTTTGCCACCTTTATTTTTCTTTCTGTCTAAATAAACCATAATTTATTAAAGCATATTTTCTTTGTTCTAATTAGTTCCACAAATAAGCTTCAAATCCAATTTCAACCAAAATAAGCTTATTTATGTAATGATATTTTACTTTTTTACTACAATAATTTTTGTTCTAAGATGAACGATCTATTTATTAACTATAATATTTTCATAGGATTTTCTTTGTGTAAAAAGATTAAACTTGGTTTTGTGTGGATGCTGAAAAATGGATTTGACATTTTCTTTTTTATGTTTGAGCAACTTGTAGTAATGAACACCATTTTTTTGTAAAATGCGACCATTAATTGATGAGTAAAGTAATGATATTACGTATTTTGAAGTGAATAATTTTCTTTTTGTGGGAGATAAGCAGGAAATGACACAACTTAGTCTAACTAGAAGCAAACATAGAAAAAAAATAAGTCAAATAGTCGTTACATTTTGGAATGAAGTTATGACAACCATTACATGGTTTTTTATCACGGTGTGCAAGTTACTACAAATATATATGGGGGATAAACCACGTATCAAAAACGTAACGTCGAATGTGGATCGACAAGCAATATTGCATAAATACGTTTATAAAAGCGACACTACATGCATATCACACCTTAGGATGACCCGAAGATGTTTCACAAAGTTGTGTGACATGCTTCACACATTAAGTGGGTTAAGAACTAGTAGACATATGGATATTGATGAGCAAGTGGCCATATATCTTCACATTATTGCACATAATGTGAAGAATCGGGTCATGATAGGTCGTTTCCAGCGTTCTGGTGAAACAATTAGCAAAATTGTTACACGAGTTTGCAATGCGGTGATAAGGTTGCATCCATGTTTGCTTAAGAAACCCGAACCTATTACAGAAAACTCTACAGATCAAAGATGGAAGTGGTTCAAGGTATAAGCACTATTTATAAAATTTTCAATAAGTACACAAATTGCTTGATATGACATATGACCATTTCATTTTATATATCATATAGAACTGTCTAGGAGCTTTAGATGGAACACACATAAAGTGCTTAGTGCCACTTAAAGACCAACCTAAATACAGGACAAGAAAAAAAGATATTGCCACAAATGTTTTAGGGGTGTGTTCACAAGATATGCAATTTATCTATGTTTTACCGGGATGGGAGGGCTCAGCTGAGGATGGTAAAGTGCTTCGAGATGCCCTACTTAGGCCACATGGATTGAAGGTCTCGAGACCGGACATGTACAATAATTGGTATTGTAGATATGTATTAGTTATTAATTATTAGTTATACTAACTATATTACATATATAGGTTATTATTTGGTAGGTGTGATGGAAAAAAGCAGAAATTATCGCAACTGGACAATAACTGAAGATGCGAAGCTCGTGGAAGCATTGGTAAATATGGTGAACATGGGAGGATTTAAAGCCGATAATGGTTTTAAATTTGGATATTTACAGCATCTAGAAAACGCATTGAAGGAAAAAATTCCTAACTCTGGCATATTGGATAAACCCCACATTGAGTAAGGATCAAAACCATGAAAAAGGATTGGCAGGTTGTTTATGATATGGTGAATGGTACCAACACAAGTGGTTTTGGTTATGATACCTCCACTCATTCTGTAACAGTTGAACCAACGGTTTGGGATTCTTACATACAGGTACAATATTAAAACTTTTATATATATTGTTACTTCTTAATTACTTATATTATATTTTTATATGCTAACCTTTTATGATACAAAATAGGTTCATAAAGAGGCAGGAAAATGGAGAATAAGATATTTCCTCATTACAAGGATTTATGTATCATTTTTGGAAAGGATAGAGCTCAAGGGAATAAAGCCAAAGATTTTGCCCAAAAGGAAGAAGATGCAAATAATGAAGAACAATCTGAACAAATAGAAGATGGTTTTGAAGAACAAACCACAGAAAATGAAGAATCTCCAAACATAGGCTCAAAGAAGAGAAAAAGAGTTGAAGCCCTTATAAAGGGAATAACTATTGCAGCTAATGTCCTTGGAGAAAAACTTGAAAAAGCAGCTAATAGTATGGATCAAGCAATACTAGGAGAAACTGAAGTACAAAAAAAAAGCTTCAATGGTGATTCCTGAAATTTCAAAAATGCAATCATTGAGTGCCTTGGATAGGTTCAAAGCAAGTAGGAAAATAATGCGTGATCCGAAAACCGTTTTAAGTTTTTGGAATTTGGAAGGAGAAGATCGGGAGGGTTTTGTGAGGTTCATGTTGGAAGAGTGATATGATTATGAACTAGGTATTTAGACATTATTTTACATAGTGTGTGGTTAACCTTTTTTTATTCCTTTTTTTTTTAATTTTAGGTTGAAATAACGAATGACATTTGTTGCTTTATATTAATATATATAATCGTTTTTTTATCAATTTTAAAAAATGTTTTTATGATATTGTGTTCGACGAAATACATGTTAGTTATTTTTTTAATTTATATTTTATATAAGAGTTTAATAAAAAAATGTTGTAGTTATATAAAACTTTGTTATGAAAAAGTATAATTAAGTTACAAAAAATCAATAAAAGGGTATTTTTGTCATATTACAAAATTTATTTTCCAATTCCTTTGGTAAATCAACAAACCAAACAGAAAACAGATTACATTCCATGTCAACCAAACACATTTAAATTTCTAGTACATTCAAATTCCAATTCCTTTGACAAATTTCATTCCTTTTAAAAACATTATGCAAAACAAACGCCCCCTTAGTATAAATCTTTCTTTCATTTCAATCCTCTTTTTTTTAATAAATAAACTCAAGAGCAATGGTTTTTTTTACCAATCCTCTCATTTCTTTTCTTTTACCAATCCTTTCATTGCTCTCCAAAATGAAACTTTGGAGCAATGTGTAAGACTTGAATACTTATCAGCCTTTTGGCTGAGTGCATATTTTCAACATATCTTATACCACTAACTCATAAACATTAATGTGGACATCATATAAATTCTTTTATTTATTTTTAAAAGTTATTATTATCATCATTAACATATTCCACTCTCCACTTGTTATCACATACAGTAGACTCCAGTTATAATCTCTTCATTTTTGTGTGTTTCTGTATATGAATAAAATAAAATAGGTCCTGGAAGGGGCCTTTAGTACTACACTTTGTATGTGTATGTGTGTCTATTCATGTTGTCGATGTTGATGTATTTCACTAACGGAGGCATTGGAGAGAAATGGGTTTAACCCTCAACCACATGGGAGGCATGTTTATAATCGGAAGGTGGGTCGAATAATAATAATAATAATAATAATAATAATAATAATAATAATAATAATAATAATAATAATAATAATAATAAACCATAATGCTCATACATGTGGTATATTACATTTTATGGATATGGTACATAAGTTTAATTTATTGTTTTTATTATCTATGAAGAGATCGTTGTTCATATTTTTTAGTTAAATTATGTGTAACGTAACGACCAATAACAATGAAATTCAATTTCTAACAAATTTGTAGGTGATTTTTGCAAGTTTTTGTTTATATTAAAAATATTTTTAAAATGTGTACTTTTGTTCTATAATTTATAATGTTGGTGCATTTTACGGTAAAACATAGCGCATTATTAAATTTTTTTCATAAGCACTGTAAATAGGGTTTAAATATGATTGCATAAAAGATTAAGGAATTAAAAATCCAACTCTATTGTACTTGCATGTAAAAGATACGAAATGGTCCGGTTGTTCGGTGTAACCTTATGTCCTAAGGTCCTAAAAATAAGATTTAAAATTTTCATTTTTAAATTAATAAAATCAATATCTCAAAAACATCATCATAAAAATCTAGATAAAACAAATGTATCAATATTGTGATACGTGCTAGAGGGGGATGTTACACTTAGGGTCAGTACGCGCAACGTACTAGCTGGGTATGCCCAACGTACTCCCCAGGTTCCTTAACAACTTTATTAAGCACTTAATCCGTTCAGCTAGTGCTTTATATTCTAGATCTGACTTCTTTAAGGTGACTTATCTTGTAAAGTTGGAAACTTTACGTATATGTAAGGCTTAATGGGACTCTAAAGCTCAAAATAACTTAACAAAGGGGTCTTAACACATGCATGAGTCCATAAACACATCCAAGTTTGCATTTGTATGGACAAGGGGACCCTAAAATGCCTAGATCTACAAGGTTAGGCTTTTAAAACGACCCTAACTCACAAGGACCAACCAAAAGGGGGTAAAATGGCCATAAACATGTACAAAAGAAGATCCATATAAGGAGTCGTCAATATAAGATCTTTATACCTCAAATGACTTGCAAAAGGAATGATGATTCTGGATCTCTAAGCTTCATATCAATCAATGAACCTTCAATCTTCTTCTATCCCTTCAAAATGAGTAATAAACACCAAATTTTCTTCTCAAGAGATCAAAGACACAAAATGATGGCTAAAGATCGAAATTTAGGGTTTAGGAGATATGGAGGCTGGTAAGAGGCCAAGCTCATATGACTTAATGTGCTTATATAGGGGTTAAACCCTAAAAATTAGGGTTTCAAGTTGGCAAGATTAAGCCCAACATAACCCCACGTACGCCTAGCGTATGTGGGCAATGCCCACGACCATCACCAGCTCGTACGTTAAGCGTACACTATGGTACGCCCCGTGTACTAGCCTCAAGGACCAAAATGTGATTGTTTAAATTACGAAGGGTTAAAAGGAAACATACCCATTTCAAGTGTTACAATTCTCCCCCACTTGAATCAGACTTCGTCCTCGATGTCTGCTGCTCCAAATGATTTTGGGTAGGTTCGGTTCCCAAGTCCACTCTGAACCTTTACGGTGCTTCCATTGCACCTTCACCAACCCCACAACCAAGGTTTTCGTCTTCCAGTCAAGAATTTCCACCGATATCTTGATATAATTCTGTCACACCCCGAAACCGAAGGCGGAAACGTTCCGGAGCGGAGGACGTCATGAATATCGCAACCAATGTACATAGTAAGCGTAGTAAACACAAAACATTACATTACATAGAATTATTACATTTGTTTGAAATCAAAGTGTTACAAGTGTTATACATATATATCATATGAACAAAAGTTAAGACGAGTCTGATAAGCGCTCCGTCTTCTCCAAAAGATCGCGGGTACCTGTCTAATCTGGACCTGAGAATACAAGCAGTTTAAAAATCTGCATAAAGCTGGTGAATTCATAAGAGGTTTGTTTTCTGAAAATGTACAAGTTTCCTTTGGTTTTCCGAAAAAGTTTGTTATCCAAGAAAATCCCATATTTTCTTAATAGTATAGTTTAGTTATCCGTTTGTTATACGATCCGGTTATGTACAGTTTGTTATCCCAGGAAAAACCCTTATTTTCCTTAAAAGTAAAGTTTAGTTATCCATTAGTTACACGGTCTAGTTAAGAACAGTTCAGTTATCCCAGGAAAAACCCTTATTTTCCTAAAAGTTTGTGTTTGGTTATCGAATCCAAATGTAATGTACAAGTATCTACCATACTTAAATTGTTTGTGTGAAGTTTCCTGAAAGCCTGGTTATCCTTAGAATGTATGTTAGTTTTAATACATATATAAAACTATTGTGAGGAAAGTAAACTAATTCTTATTAGCTTACTAAATTCATTATTACCAACAAGTAAATCTCCGTAATCTAAATTGTGAGTTCCATAACCATACGATAGACTAAAAATGGCAATAAGTAGTCCATTATCCATTTATGACTTTCGTCACCCTTGAACCTTTTGGTTCGGCTGTAGCTAGCAGCCAGGTGCGGGGTAGTCAGCCCCGTATAAATCTATACACTCAAGTCATGCTCTCCCTCCAGGAGATTCTGGTTACGGGGGCGGTCCTCCACTCGCGTATCTCTGTGGAGTGTTACAGAGGACGTGTCTCCAATTATTAAGATTAACGAATTTACAAGTAATAATGCAGAAAATTCTGTTTTAGATTCTAATTACAAAGGGCGGTCCTCCACTCGCGTATCTCTGTGGAGTGTTACAGAGGACAAATCAAAAGTACTAAACTAATGCCTTTAACAATAATAAAGTGGAAAATCATGTGAGAAACATATATTATAGCAATATATAATAAGATTTGAAAACTAACTCTGCAAGTCAAATAGTTGGTTAATACGGTTTTGATTGTTAAAAGCATGTGGAATATAAAACATTTCAAATGAAATAATAAGTTTGAGTATAAAATATCCTTGTACTTTTGCTTGTATTCCCCCCTGAAAACATTGAAAAACACGGAAAAGGTGTAGGGGTATGAACTCACCAGACGAGAATTGTGTCGGTTTGGATGCTAAACGTCAGTTCGGGGCTTGAACGCGTGCTAGGTTCCTATGTAATGTGAAAAGATACATATTTGTATATAATTAGGCTTTTAACTACTATTTAGTTGAGGATATACACTTCTAGTTGCGAAAACACTTCATTACAAGTGTTTGGAGTGACCTGGGTGGCATCTATGGATGTGTAGGGCTTAATTATGGAGTTTGCTCTTCAAGAGTAAACTCTTAGGGGAGTTTACGGCCTAATGACCATATCCCCATGAGTTTATGGCTGTAAAATCATGGGTGGAGTGTTCTTGGGTGCTAAATGGTCTTACAATGCACAAAGGAAAGTTCTAGGGTTGATTCCATGGCTTAGGAAGTGATCGGGACTTGAATTGACCTTGGAAAAGGAGTTTACGGTCTATGAAGATGTTCTTGGGGAGTTTACTACCTTAAACACATGAGTTTACAACCGTAAACTCATGTTTGTCCATGATTCATGGGTTTTAGTGGTTGTAGGTTAAACATTCAAAGTTCTAGGTCCAATTCCAAGCCATTCAAGGTGTTAAGGGCACTTTAACACCCCTTGGAGGAGTTTATGGTCTAAGAAGGGGTGTTTACGGTCCAAGAATGTTCTTGGGATGTAAACTCAAGTGTGAATCATTTTTGTGTGTTTTGGTGCATCTCATGAAGGAATATAAGGTTCTATGCACTCATGGAAGCTCATAGAAGCTTTTGGAGGTGTTTAAGGGGAAATTTAACACCTTAAAAGGTGTTTATGGTCTATGAATGAGGTTTTACGGTCCAAGCATGTTCTTGGACTGTAAAATCAAGTTTACCCCCTAAATGGTATGATTTTGGTGCTCTAAGTCCATTCCTGCAAGTCCAAAGGTCATAACTAAGCACTAGAAGTGGTTTGGAAGGGTTTTGGGGCTTCAAAACCCTCTTTACGGGTGTTCACGGTTTTGGGAGGGTTCCCAAACCGTAAAAACTTGTTCATGGGTGTTTTGAGTGAATCAAACATGGATTTGCATACCAATCAAGTTAAACAACAAGCTAGGATAGATTGCTTACCAAATTGAAGCTTGAAAGGGGATTTTTGGGATCAAACTCGAGTTCTAGAGAGAGAGTAGTGAGAGAAAGTGTTTTAAGAGAGAGGAAAAGCTTCAAAATGATGTCAATAAATCCCTTATATAGGGGTTAAGTTTATGTCCTGGAGGAATTCTACCCGATACTGACGTTAAACGGTGCTTTTGGTCGTACCAGATTTAGTTGTTGTAACCCGACGTAGTCGAAACTAAAAATGTTCTAAATAATAGTTTGGGATGTTTTCATGAGTTTCTAATGTGTTTGGATACCAATTAAGTCATAATGGAAGTCTAAAAAATAATGACTTAATTTAAAAACTTAAACGGAAACAATTCGAAAAAGATGAATTTTATGGGCGGAAACGGGTTACGGCGATGGAGCAAACTTCGGGTTGTCACAAATTCAGGCGGTCATCCACCTGAATATCCTCCAACCACTACGGAATCATCCACTAAGCACTTCTATAGATGAGAGTCATGGAACGTGCTATGAATCTGACTGAGATCATATGGAAGATCCAAGCAATATGCAACCCGACCCATCTGATCCAAAACCCTAAAAGGAATGATATACCTGGGGCCCAACTTGCCCCGCTTCCTAAATCGTAGGACACCTTTCCAAGGTGACACCTTCAGTAGAACCATCACGTTTCTGGTCAAACTCATGTACGCCAAGCATACAAGCTGAGTACGTTGGGCGTACTCAGCTGTGTTGACCAAATTTGACATTTGACTTTGACCAAGATTTGACCAAGTTTGACATAAGGGTATTTTGAGTTATATTTGAGTTTGGTCACTATTTAATGAATAGGTGATGGTTAGATCTGATATTCGGAGCAAAGACCAATTTAACTACTTGTTCGGACTAAGGTGAGTGTACTCACTATACTTGTGGGTCGAAGGCACCAATGTCAACCCACTAGGATCTGTTATGCTAAGTTGTCTTTGTGACTCTTGCATGGTATGTTGGGCTTGGCCCACTGTATGACGGGCTATGCCCATTTGTATGTTGGGTTGGGCCCATGGATCAAGAAAGGCTAGGCCCAATGTATGTTATGTAGGACGCTAGTTGTCTCTGTGATTCTTGCATGGTATGTCGGGCTGGATCTATTATATACGGGATATGCCTATTATGGTAGGTTGGGCCCAATGTGAGGGCTAGGCCCAATGATATGTATGATATGTGGTATTTGGGGGAACTCACTAAGATTTGTGCTTACATTTTATGGTTATGGTTTCAGGTACTTCTGGTTCGAAAGGGAAGGGCCCGACTTGATCGCAATGCATCCACCCTTGTTTCCGCAACTTGATAATTTT
Source organism: Lactuca serriola (assembly GCF_051521515.1). Lineage (NCBI taxonomy): Eukaryota > Viridiplantae > Streptophyta > Magnoliopsida > Asterales > Asteraceae > Lactuca > Lactuca serriola. The sequence goes on along the minus strand of NC_136411.1, from coordinate 162,015,042 downwards.
AGGATTGTACTCTATTAACTATTTTTACTATGATATAATTTGAATTATTGAAAAGTGATAAATGGTGTTTATGGTTAAGTTAAAAATAAAATTGATAATTTTTGGTACATTACATTGCATTTGCAGCCTAAATTATCGTTATGCTGCCTTGCATTGGCTGCTTGGCAACCTAACCTACCATCAAGGCTGCTTGGTAGCTTGTGTTGCCATATGCCAACTTCAAACATTGTCTAGTTATCTAGGTGAAAGAGCTTATCATGTGCCTATAAGACAAAATCGTCCTAGGTTAAAGAGATCATCATGCGCCTGGAGTCTGCCGTATCAACATTCGCATCATCCGTGACATGGGTATTCCAAGACAGAAGACTAAGGAAATACCCAATAGCCACATAATCAAGCAACACAAATGAACTACACATCACAACTAAAGGCTCCTGAAAAACTACATGGTTTGTTTGATAAAGAACCACATCATATTCCCCATATACATGAAGATAGACCGATACTTATATATGGGGAAATATGCAACACCGACATTCATAGAGTATACTGTGACAGTGCGAGTTCGAGCGAAATCATGTACGAAAATTGCTTCTCACAACTACCGGAACAAATAACAAAAAGAATCTAACAACCAACATGGCATTTGACAAGCTTTGCAGGACTCTCAGTTTGGCCTAAAGGGATATTGTATGTCCCATTAACTTTAACAGATCAAGCAACACAAGCCAAAAATACATAGGCGATAGGCTTCACAATTGTAAAATCAACATCGTTGAAGAACCTAATATTTTGAAGAAGTGCAATGAGAAAGTTCGGAGCGATAATGTCAACGATTCATGGTATCGCTCGATTCCAAACAAAAAACGGATTTGGAATGAACTATAGTAAATTACCAGGGGAATCCATCACAATGGTGGAAAACGAGGCGAGGGCAAAAAAGTAGGATACAACACAAACAAATACCAGGTTAGAGGAAATCCTAATCAATAGCAAATATACAGACCAATGAATGGAAATAGGAGTCGGGTTACCACATCAATTAAAAAAGGGATTAACGACACTCTTAAAAGAAAATGTTTATATATTTGCATGGGAAGAAATAGACAAGAAAGGTGTGCTGAGAAAACTGGTGGAGTACAAACTAAATGAGAAAGCAGGGAGTAAGCCAATTCGATAGAAAAAAAGAGGAAAAATCAAAAGATAGGACTAAAGCAATAAGCGACGAGGTTGAAAAATTAGTAAAAGCATGGATACTATGAGAATCGCTTTTTCCATCGTGAGTAGCAAACTCGGTCTTGGACAAAAAAGGAAATGGACAATGGAGGATGTGCATAGACTTCACAGACTTAAACAAAGCTTGTCCAAAAGACTGCTACCCGCTACCATCAATTGATGAAAAAAATCAAATCCTTACATGGGCACAAATGGATGAGTTTTTTTGGATGCTTATAAATTATATTATCAGATACACATGCATGCAGGGGATGAAGAAAAAACTTTTTTTCACATAGAGAGAGGGACATTTTGTTATATAAAAATGCCATTTGGATTAAGAAACGTAGGGACAACACACCAAGGGTTAGCGGACAAAGTTTTTGCACCACAGATCAGGAGAAATATTGAAGTCTACGTGGACGACATGGTTATCAAGAGTAGAAATGATAACTGCTTTCTGCAAGACATAACGAAACTTTTTCCAACTTAAGAACAATGAACATGAAATTGAACCCTCAAAAGTGCATATTTGGGATAGAGCAAGGAAAATACCTAGGGCATATCATCATAAAGGATGGCATAAAGGCAAACCCCAAAAAAGTAGAAGTGCTGCTAAAAATGCGATCACCAAGGGTGGTGAAAGAAGTACAAGCACTTAATGGAAAACTTCCAGCATTAGGATGGTTCTTGGCAAAGTTTGCTGAGAAAACATACACTTTCTACAAAAAATTAAAGAGATTATTGGATAAGAAGACTTTCTATTGGATGGAAGAAGCTGATAGTGCATTTTGCAAACTCAAGGTGGCGTTCGGTGAGCTTCCCACCTTGACATCGCCAATACCAGGAGAGGTTTTAACCATGTATATAGCAACATCTAGAACTGCAACAAGTGCAATATTAGTGGAAAACAGGGCAGAAACAAGTGCAAATATATTTTATAAGTCGTATACTACAAGGAGTGTTGGTGATTTTATATCACTAATGTTATTTAAGTGTAATGGGGTTAATTTGTTGATCAATGTCACTTTTGACAATTATTGAACAAATCGTATGGTGTGGAGTGCACATTTGTTTAATTTTGTCTTTGTTGAAAGTATACTGCTATTTAGGGGCGAATCCCCTAAACCGACGGGGGTCCGGGGGCAGTGCCCCTGGTAGCAGGGTCCAAGGGGCAGAGCCCCTAGCTGGGATTATATATGTTATGTTACTATATTAAAATTGCATCAGAAATCCGGATTTTTGATAAATGTACCCAATTTTGTGATCCATATTCTACACCCGGATATAAGGTTGTTTATGACAGTTTGTGGACAGTTTTAGGACATAAAACTGTCATGTGGCAGTTTTAAGACAGGAAGTTTTTTCTGTTATATGATCATATCCGAATCTGTGGTTGGTACACTTCTTCTTCATAACATCAAAACATTCTCTCTTCTGTTTTCTCTCAATTCTGAGTCTTATCCGATTAAAGATTGGGAGTACCACCCAAATACTTTAATCTGAAAGTGAAAGCCACAATTCTCAGAATTTCCAAGTTTTCTATACCCCAATTCTAACAAGGAGCAGAGATGGGATGTTCAGATATGGAGAAGCTAACATTATGCCTAGTCAATACATCAAGAAGATTAAGAAGATATTTCTTGGCACATACGATCGAAGTACTCACAAATATCCCATTATGAAAAGTTTTATTGAAACCAAAGAAATTTGGAAGACAAGCTAAATGGGCAATGGAACTAGGAGAGCACGAAATCATTTTCAAGCCACGAACCAACAAAAAAGCACAGGCATTTGTAGAATTTATCACCGAAATAGCAGGCCAGAGGGAAGTGTCGTCGATACTTGAGTTAGATAGCAAGACTAAAGACATGAATGGAATACAAGAAAATCAATGGAGGCTATGTTCTGATGGATCCTCTTACATAGAAGGCGCAAGAATTGGACTAATATTAACAAGCCCAAATGGGGAAGAAATGACCTACGCGTTAATATTGGACTTTCAAGTATCAAACAACAAATTGGAATATTAAGCACTCATCGCACGGTTGCAATTGGATATTAAGCTGAGGTGTGAGCACATACATGCCTTTACAGACTCGATGGTCGTCGCTAACCAGAAAAAATGGCTTGTATGAAATTAGAGGACGGAATCTGGCACAATATGCAGACAAAGTGAAAAAAATTAACAAAACAATTTAAGAGCTTTAGATTAGAACATGTGTCGAGATCGAAGAACAAATGCGCTGATGCATTAAGAAAGCTTGCTTCATCCACTTTTCCCCATCCAACCAAGAAAATATTGGTAGAAATAGTACACGTAAAAGCAATAGACGAAAAGCCGGTAATGTCAATAGTAGAAGAAACAAACGACTGGAGGAAACCAATAATGGAATACCTAAAGAAGGGAAAGCTACCTGGGGATGACAAGGAAACTAAGAAGCTAAGGGTTAAGCTACCATCCTTTGTAGTGGATGAAGGCATATTGTAAAAAATGGGGTATTTAACACCTTGTTTATGATGTGTAAACGGTAAGGAAGTATAATACCTCATACGAGAACTACATGAGGGAGTGGAAGGAGCGCATGAGGGATCACGAACAATAGTACGCAAAATATCACGGATGGGATATTACTGGCCGACCATGTATCAGGACACAAAATGAGTGATATAAAGTTGTGAAAAATGTCAGAAACATGCACCAATCCCACGAAAGTCGCAAACCATAATGATTAGCATTAATAGACCATGACCTTTTATTCAATGGGGAATAGACATCGTTGAACCATTCCCAGAAGCACCTGGGAAGGTCAAGTTCTTAGTAGTCACAATAGATTATTTCACCAAGTGGGTCGAGGCGAAACCATTGGCCATAATCACAGGTCATAACATGATCAAATTATTTTGGAAACAAATCATCTGCCGATTTGGAGTACCACACATACTAATTTCAGACAATGGAACATAATTTTCGAACAACCTCTTTTAGGAATGGTGTGAAGAGCTCCGAATAAACAAAAGATTCACCTCAGTGCCACATACAAAAGCAAATGGTCAAACTGAAGTCACCAATCGAACAATCATACACGACCAAGCAACAAGACTAAATGAGGCCAAATGATGATGGGTGGATGAACTCCAAAGCCAGTTATGGGCATATCGAACAACAACACGAACGAAAACCAAAGAATCACCTTATAGCCTAGTTTACGGATTGGAAGAAGTGATGCCATTAGAATTGATTATCCTCACAAATCAAACGGAAAATCTGGATATGGACAGTAATGATGACAACATATGAACAAATCTGGATATTTCTATGGAGCCAAGAGAGGTAGCACCAATACGGTAAGAACATTATAAAAAGAAAATAGAAAGTTATTACCACCAACGAGTCAAAGGTTTCTGTTTCAAAGTAGGTGACAAGGTATTACGAAAAAATGAAGCCAGTAGGCAAGAGCTGCAGGGAAAACTGCGTCCGACATGGGAAGGCCCATACATAATAAACGGAGCAAACAAAGATGGATCATACACCTTAAAAACAATGGATGGAGAGATAATACCACAGGCATGGCCTGTTAAAAACCTTAGGAAATACTATGTTTGACAAAGTAAGGGCTGACACAATGATTGGGACAAAGACAACAGAAGCAAAGAATATTATCGTAAGATCTTCTGTATATCACATACGTGATATCACAAAATTGTGACAAGACCGGTCATTTTTTTGTGAAATTGATAACAGTTAGCTAACCGCTTTGCCTAAGAATACAGTTATTCTTAAACACATGTAGCCCGGTCCACAGACTACACCTTTGTATACATCGAGTATAATTACTCGACAAAAGGCTACCTACTTAGCCCAAGAATACACTTACTCCTAAACACATGTAGCTCGGTTCGCCGACTACACCTATGTATACATCGAGTATCATTACTCGACAAAAGGCTACTCGCTTATCCCAAGAATACACTTATTCTTAAACACATGTAGTTAGGTCCATCGAATATACTTATGTATACATCGAGTATCATTACTCGACAAAAGGCTACCTTCTTAGCCTAAGAATACACTTATTCTTAAACACATGTAGCTCGGTCCGCCAACTACACTTATGTATACATCAAGTATCATTACTCGAAAAAAAAGGCTACCCGCTTAGCCAAAGAATACACTTATTCTTAATCACATGTAGCTTGGTCCACCGACTACACTTATATATACATCTAATATCATTACTCGACAACAGGCTTCCCACTTAGCCCAACAATACACTTATTCTTGAAGACATGTAGCTCGGTCCGCTGACTAAACTTATGTTTACATCAAGTCTCACTACTCGACAACAAGGCCACCCACTTAAAACAAGAATTCATCCCAAACAGCATAACTCGATCCACCAATATATCGACTATATGCCCAGACATCCAAGAAACTCATTAGCTATTAATAACGTCGAGTAACATAAACACCCATTAGACGGAGAAAATATACTACCAGATGCATTAATCAATTTTCCAGTACCAAAATACTTAAGCAAATCAGCGATTCCGAAAACAAAACAATCGCTACCAACAACAACCAATGTACCAAAACATATTTGCCATAGAATTAGAGTTGGTTAGACACACAAGCGAGACACAAAGTTCACACTTGCCTACAAAAACAAGAATATAAACAACTAAAACAGTCCACATTATCAAGACTTAAACTGAGAATGCAACATGTTGTTCTCCTGAAAACAAGCTCCATACTTCGCCTGAACGAGATCCCCCTAATTTTCTAAAGACGATACCTTGGCCATAGCATCTCAACAATGTATTGATAAGTCAGCGTACATCTCTCCAACTTTCACCGACATTTCCTTGCTTGCAAGCTTCATGCCTTCAACAACACGTACATTCACCTCTACGGCCAAAAACCGATCCTGTAATTTTAACAACCCATTAAAAATTGGAGATCTCGCCCAAGCACATAAGAGATAATTTTATTTGCACGAGCTATCAACCGAAACGCTTCGTTCATCTCCTCCTCGAATAACACACAAGAATGACACCCACCTACGACATCGGGAAAGCAATGTTAAATAGAATAAAGTCATTGCGACCAATGCACAAAAATATGGCACACGACAGTCAACTACATACCAACGGTTTTAAGGTCACATCACCAAAGGACAAGGGAGAGGTGCATCGAGGGCCAACATGGGAAATCTCCTGGAGAAATTGATCAAATTGATCAGGAGAAAGAATCTGCCTACTCTTTTGGCTGTAGGAGGCACCTATGGTGGACATAATTCCCGCAGAGCTGGAAGAACCAACTTAATTGTGCAGAACCAATCACAGGACATGAGGTATCCAACAGTTGCTCGATATAAAAGCATTTGGCCCAAAACCCGGGAGCGTAATAGGCAACTCGGGTGTAACAGTCGCCTGGTCCACATTTTGGTTAGGAATAATGTCGTCAATCACAATGGACTCGGGTGGGATATCACTAGCCAAATAAGCCGTCAGTTGATAAGCGCATTTACTCCCGTCTGCAATAATAAATGAGCATAGAGAAAATACAAAAAGTAGCATTTATATCAGGAGATTATCCACAACCAGGGAATGCAAAAACAAAGGAACTAAGGCTAAATTCAGTAAAAAGGTTCGACAAACCTACATGACACACATATAACACTGGTAATTGACCACATGCTTTCCAGAATGGGCTCATGTGACACAGGGCAAGTACAACTTCTGACAGAAACGCCATCTTTACACAGAAATGTGAAAACAAAGGAACAAAATCAAGAAGATCGAAAGACAACGACACTGAATCATCCCCAAGTGAAACATAACATGGGAAAAACGACAAACACAAGCTATGTATGTCAACCCAAAAGAACCTACTTTTCCAGTTCCGATTCGAACGAGCCATATTTGGAGACAGAGGAAAGTGACGACTCCTGAAAGAGAATCAGTCGTCATACCTTTTCAAACGATAAAAATACCGAAACAAGGAGACATTAAGTGATATCCCATGAGCAACGCAAAACACTTTGAAAGTAACGATCTTGGACACCGCATTCGGAAGTAGTTGAACAATATGAACTTTATAGAAACAAAGAACCTTTAACAAAGAAGTGAAACGGAGGTAACCGCAATCCATATAGAAGATGTCGAAGATAAAATCCAAACTTACCAGGAGGAGCGTCAAGAACATAAGAAGATGACGACGGAACCTGGAACCCAAGAACAGAAAATAGATGATATTCATAACTATACCGCTCCAGCATGCAACAATCCACTTCAGACGAAACTGCAGACATGTCATCACCCATCCCAATCACAGTAAAGGCAAAGTCAAAGAGAAAGCAAGTAAGGAAATTTCTACAAGAATAATCAAGATTGCCCGCTAAATAATCAGACGAATCAATTAAAACATTTAATAGGGACAATCTAATCAAAGCAAGCGAAATGACTTGCGACGATGCAAGCATTTAATGCACAACATGAGGAGGATCTTGCAGTACCACATACGGATTTCAAAGTCTTAACAGAAAAATATTTCAGTAATATTCTTTCATCCTTCAGACGGGGGGGGGGGGGGGGGGGGGAGGGGCTTAATGGGGTACCAGACCGGTAGCCCGAGGAAACTGGCTACCGGCCCGGTACCTACCAGGTCGGATTCACAAGTATTACCACCTATTTTGGGCAAATATGCATTCAAACATGCCGTACGCAAACATCAAAACTGTATCCCAAAAAATATGTCAAACAATAAAAAGCAAATAAAATAAGCAATGAAAGGACACAAAGAAAGACCGCTCACGGACCGGGTAATGGATGGAGGACCGGTCTAATGAGTGGGCTTTACTAACTGTGGGCGGCCTATAAATATTCCTAGGGGATATGCTAACGAGATAAGGAAAAAACACATACTCCTTGACACCAAAGCAATACCAACATATCACATTATGACTTATGCATCAGAGAGCTATACCGGTGTCCAACCCTCGATATGGCTGTTTGACCTAGTTTTCGTTATTCTCATTCAGAGTGAATTCCCGAATGCCTATAAGACGAAACCCTCATGGGTGAAAGAGTTCATCATGCGCCTTTAGTTCGTCGTATCAACACCTAGTATTTATTTGTTTTAATATGAGTTCATGAACATTTATTTCTAAATAAGTAATGCCATTTTCAGTTAGAATTTTATATTATAAATTAAAAAAGTAATTATCATCGTAGTAGACACCTTCCACACCTACAATCACAAAATTGAGATCAAAACCACACCGCCACAATACTCAAGAACATGTTTATATTCCATAAAAAATTTCAAAAACGTTTTGGTGAAAATCCGACAATTCACACATATATGACTGTTTACCCTGAGAACTAGACACAATGGATATAAAACTTTAAAGGGGTCATATCCAAAGCGAACCTCAACCACACTCGGTTAATTCTTGTGTTTTCTAATATTTCTATTGTTTTTCTCCTTCCTTTATAATTAATTATAACTTGCTTGTATACTTCAAGAAACATGCACAAATTATAGAATAATTTTCCAAATAATCAAAAGAATTCTTATAATTATATTTTAACATGTTAAACATTCAAAAAAAAAAAAAAAAAAGTAAAACAAATTATGTTAACATCAACCCAACTTCCATTCCCTTTTAGCATCAAGAACTTATTTGTCTTAACATGAACCATCTATCGACTTGTCATCCTACATTTACGGATCGTATCCCAAACTTTTCGATTCATGTCCTTCACACATCTAATAAGACGACTATGGATGTAACTCAAGTGGAAATTTTAACTTTGAAAATATTGATTTAATTAAAACTTAAAAGATGACGTGGTGGAACGTTGGGAACCAGATGTATTCGGGGCCCACAATAACGCATGCTAACTGGTCCACATGTGATCATTTCCTTATAAATTTAAACTGAATCATCATCATTTCAACGAATCTTGATTCTTACCCTAATAATGTCTTCAATACACGACGACACCACAACCTTCTCCGACGACGTCAAACTGTCTACCGGAATATACCGCTGCTCAGTCCGCCGCAGATTATGGCCGTTACGGAGGCAGAAGAAGAAGAACAAGCTGCCGACGGTGAGATTAGGAGGAAAGCGGCAGTTACTGGTGAGGTTTTTGAAAAGGATTCGGATAAAGTGGATGAAGATGAAGAAGGCGTGCACTTTGAAGAAGCTGAAAGAGTATTATTACTCTGTTTTGAAGGATGTAATTGAAGCTGGTGGAAGCTTTGAGACGTTTCAACAGAGACTTCTTCTCGAAACGTCGTTTGCTGTTCCTGTTATGGGCCTTTCATTCAACACGTTCCATTGATCGATCGATCAAATTAAACTGCAGATTGTCGATTGATTCTTCGCCATAGCTGGAGATCTCGCAAATTATAGATGTTGAAACAAGTTTTAGCGGATTGCGTGCATTACTTTTCTGGTAATTATGGAATTAAATGTTTTCATATTTTTCTGGGTTATGATTTGTTCGTAAACTGTTAGTTCAAAACGAATTCAACAGCAGAATTCTAGACCTAAACACTAAAGAGTCGCTGAATCAAAATCAATTTGACAACATTATGATAAGATCGATTAATTAAGCTTTTGTCGCATATGGAGGAATTTTCTTTTTTGTAAGGTATCAAAAGCAATTTTTGTTGTTTTCTAAAACTAATTTTTTTTAAATGTTGATAGTATTTTAAATTACTTTGAAATGAATAAAATCATAATTACAACTCATTTAAATGTTATTTTATTTTATCATGTGGCGTTTGTCTGGCCAAACCGTTAATATTCCCAGGTGCCCAACATTCGCATATGTAGCAGAGAGTCCATCAAACGCCGTCGTGTTATCAAGCGAAAAAAGTTTATAGAATATTTATAATCATATAACTTAATTATACTTTATATTTAAACAATTCAATAATTAATATTACGAACTAATAACGAATTAATTAGCAATGTCAAACAAATGAGGATACACATAAGATTTATGATTAGATATTCAAAACGTTTTTACATAAGCAAACAACTAACGATTAATATCGATAATTAAACGTTGAACAGTTGCACATAATAAATTCAACGATTAATATCGATAATTAAACGTTGAACAGTTGCACATAGTAAATTCAATTATTATTAATATTGTTACCAAGTTTCATCCATAAATCAAAATGATCGTTCACAATCATATATGATTATAAGAAATGAGTGTAAGCAAATTGTCTTCTTGTTTGACGAATTTAAATACGAAACAATAAAGAAAAACCAACATGTTGATAAGTGATCTTGTCATCTTGATGTAGAAACCTGCACCTGCAGGGATATGTCACATGTCCTTAAAGGTTTTTTACTTCACTTCTAGGGTTGTAAGCAATAGAGTAAACCCCAAGAGTTAATGCAGACTTATCGGTTTTCCAACAACTATAGAAAACGATAAACACAAAGTGAATACTGAGATAGATGAATAAATTGTGATTGCTTGAGAGAGAGAGAGAGAGAGAGAGAGAGAGAGAGAGAGAGAGAGAGAGAGAGAGAGAGAGAGAGAGAGAGAGAGAGAGAGAGAGAGAGAAAAGAGAGCAACGATTTCCGGTGTGTTTTAAAAAGGACATGGTATGGTAGGTCCTATTTATAATGGACGGAAACATGTTAGTTCATGAAAGTGCCCCTTAGACAATTTGTGATGTCCAGTAATTCCGAGATGGTTCACGATTCCGAGATGCATAGAAATTCAGAGATAGTCTCTCATTTTGAGATGAAGTGTGTAGAGTCAAAAGTAGTAGTGAGTAGTTGAAAGCTATATCTTTAAGTTTCATGTTTATAAGTAGTGAGAGTTAAGCACTTTCGTTATGTTATCTATTTACAAGGCACTTTCAGTATCAATAGGTATAGTCAAGTCCTTGTATTTTTTGTATATCTGATGGACCCCATAAATAGGGTAAGTACTTAGGTCTAGATTAACGAACATTCTCTGATTAGTCTTTGTACTCAAAACCTCTATACTCTTTCCAGATATAATTAGAGCTAAACAGATCTTAGTTTTCTTTATAACTTTCATAGATTCGACTGATTCAAACATTTATTCTAACATTCTTCAGTTAGTATCAGAGTGTGATTCACTTTTAGATTGAAGAATCTTCATCGTGTTTTTCATCTTTTTGAATTGTTCATTCTAATTCATTGTTCCGCGATTTGGAAACATAATTCTTCACTTAATCAATAAGTGATTAATTGATTATGCTATTGGTTCTATCAATCAATCTGATAATCATCTCAATTCTCTTCTATAAATTTCTCTTATCATCAAATCAAATCAAATGGCAAATCTCAACGTGAACACAATGATGAACTATGCGAGTCTTCTTGGTTCTGCAATGAAGATTCTGATGCTGATTCCTGAGTATTACGATCAGTGGGCTGATCATACAGAAGATTACCTCAAAGGCATCAATGAAAATCTATTAAGGTAGGAAATTGTTGTGAAGATTTGGTTTAGAATGTTGGTAATGCCGGAGCTGTTTCAGACATGGTTACTCAAGCAAACACAAGGAAAGCATGTGATAAGAAAGCTCTTCGTGAATTAAGAGGTGTTGATCCTCCCGTCGTCTACAACTATGTTCGTGGATGCACAATTGCTAAGGAAATTTGGGATACTTTGAAAGAGAAGTATCAGGAAAATGAAAGAACAAGGAAAAGTTATGTGACAAAATGTTTATCTAAACTTGCTGATTTTAAGCAGAAAGAGAATGAGAACATTGAAGCTTATTACGACAGGATGAATAATCTGATCCTTAGGTGCACTCGATATGGGGTAAATCGTACTTCTATGGAATTCAATCTTACTTTTGTGTATGGACTCAGAAAGTAATGGTGAAACATATGCTTGATGATGAAGACACAAGAGAACTTTGATACTCTTTTGTTATCAAATTTTTATAGTATTCTCAACACTCATGAAGTTGAGGTTATGGAGATTGTTGAAGGAGAATAAGCAAAGTTATGGTGGTCCAATGGATTTAGTGTCGAAAGCAAATGTAAAGGAAAATAAGTCTGATGTTGAAGCAAAAGAGGACGAGGAAGGATTTTTGATCAATTCTGATGATGAAGCAGTCGCATATTACTCTAATAATAGAGTAAATAAGTTTTTCAAGAAACTAATCAATGGAAGTTTTGAGAATAACTTTGAGAAGAAACAAGTGTCGAATGCTGGTGGGAATCAGAATGTGGTGTCGAAAGTCTAGAAGAAAGAAGATGAGAAAAAGACAGAAGTAAAGTTGAATGGAGATTCTGGCTAAAACTGTAAATATTGCAATGGTCATAATCATTTTGCTAAGGATTATATATTGAGGAAGATGGAAGAAAAGAGAGAGAAAATGAAAGTTGAGGCTTATTATGCAAAATGACTCGAAGAAGTTCGAACCCAAACAAAGAATCTCTCATTAATGGCAAGATGAAGTGATGAGAATGATCTCATGTATCAAATCTGGTCGTATGGATTGGGTGATGAGGAAACGCGTCATCCAACGCATGGCTTGTTATTTGCAAAGTTTGTAGAAGGAATGTATGATGAGAAGAGCGTGTTTGTGTAAAGTGAGAAAGAAAGTGAAGACGAAGTAGAGAGTGATGTGAAAGCTGATGAAAGAGATGAAGAGAGTGTGCAGACTACTCAGAGATTCTTAGTTTTGACTACTCCAAATTCTCCTATGACTGCTAAGGTGCATGAACTTTACATATCTTTTAATATTCCTTTACAGTCTTATCATGCTATTTTGTGTGAATTTGACGAAACCTACTCTTCCTTAAATGACATGCTTATTTCGATGAGTAGTGATGCAGAGACATCTAAAGCATCGCTATATGAAGCTCATAATAGATTGGAGGAGAATAAATCTAATATAGAAAGTTCAGTGCTTTATATTACAAATCTTATGTATGATAGGGATTCTCTACGAATAGATAATAAAATGTTAGTCGCACAACGTAATATTTACTGTAATACGGCTAAACGTCTATATGACAAGTTAATTGATCTTTACCATTCAACTGACATTTTTATAGAACACCATAGGAAGTTGCTTCCATTTATTACTTTCAAACGATAGTTAGTTGATGAGACTACTTTCAATTGTGAGAGTAGAGCAGCTGACTATGATACCATGCCAATGATTCATATGCTTATGGAGTAGTTGATATAAGTGAATGGTTAAATGATGACGATCTTGTTAAAATTATGGACGATACCTTGACAAAAGTGAACAAATTGAAATTTTGAACAAAACCGAGAAATCAAAACAAAGTATTCAACAAAATTTGTTGATATTGAAGATAATTATGACAATACTAGGCGAATGTCTGCGCGTTGCGCAAAAACACCTCTATAGATGAAATCTTTCTAAATATATGTTTTTTTTAATATAACAATAAGGTTGTTGTTAAATTTTATATAATAATTTATATACTAAATTGATATAATATATTGATTATTTTGAATTATATAATAATACATATATCTATTATAACTGCATAATCTCAACATTTTGAATGGATTCTACTCGCGAGTTACTCATGAATAAAATTAAATATAATATATGGTTTAATGTTATTTATTGTTAACTAATTTTTTAAAATTTATTTGCTTAACGTTTTAATTTCTATCAATATAATTATTTAAAAAATCAAACATTGTTTTTTGATTTTAAAGGTAACAATATAATCATTTATATAGAGTTATTTTTAACTGTTGTTATTGTAAGTTATTTTAATCTACTTAATTGAACACTTTTAATGATTACAAAAATATCTTTTGGAAATATTTTAGTAAAATTGAGATTATAATTTAGTTTTTGTATTTAGCAGTACAATTTATCACTTTTTAATATTCACAAAATATTCATTGGGTTTTTTAAGTGGAACTAAAATTTATATTTAAATTGACACTATAATGTTATATTTAAATTAAAAATTTAAGTATTTTGTCCAAACTGTTCAAAAGTTGTAGCTTTAAACTGATAATGGTTTACGTACAACAACAAATTAAATCTAATAAATTAAGTATAATACGTTAAAAATTAACGACATAACTATATAAGTAGAAGTAAAAATATTATTTTAATATTAAAATTTAGTTTATTTATGATTACACTTTAGGTTTGATATTTATTTAAACTTATTCACCAACTTATAATCATTATTAGAAAGACACTACGATTTATCACTTTTAATTATTTATAAAATATTCTTTGGGTTGTTTAAGTTAAATAAAAATTTATATTTAAGTGGATCTTGTAATGTTATATTTAAATTTATAATGAAAGTATTTTATATAAATTGTTCAAAATTTGTAGCTTAAAATGATAATGGTTTACATGCAACAATATATTAAAACTAATAAATTAAGTACAAAATATTAAAAGTTAAAAAACATAACTTTATAAGTAGAAGTAAATATATTCTTTTAATATTGAAATTTAGTTTATATATGGTTACACTTTAGGTTTGATATTTATTTAATCTTTTTAACCAACTTATGATCATTATTAGAAAGAAATTAAAAAGTCATGGGAGTTTCAAATTAATATGGTGAAAGAAAATTTTCATGAGAGTTTCAAATGAATGTGGTGAAAGAAAAAATGTTTCTTTTATATGTATAGTAGGCGAATGCCCGTGCGTTGCGCAGAAACACCTATATAGTTGAAGTCTTTACAAATATATATGTTTTTTTAAAATATAACAATAATGTTGTTGTTAAATTTTATATAATAATTCGTATACTAAATTGATATAATATATTGATTATTTTGAATTACATGATAATATATACATCTATTATAACTGCATAATCTCAATCGTTTGAATGATTTACCTGCAAGTTACACATGAATAAAATTAAATATAATATATGGTTTAATGTTATTTATAATTGTTGTTATTTTTAATTATATTTTAAAATTTTTTTTGTTTAATATTTTAATTTCAATCAATATAATTATTTAAAACATCAAACATTGTTTTTTGCTTTTAATGGTAACAATATAATCATTTATATAAAGTTATTTTTAATTATTGTTATTTTAAGTTACTTATTTGAAAACTTTTAACGATCATAAAAATATATTTAAGAAATATTTTAATTAAATTGAGATTACAACTTTGTTTTTGCATTTATCACTACAATTTATCACTTTTAACTATTTACAAAATATTCTTTGGTTTTTTAAGTGGAACTGAAATTTATATTTAAGTTGACACTGTAATATTATATTTAAATTAACAATTTAAGTATTTTTTCAAAACTGTTCAAAAGTTGTAACTTTAAACTGATAATGGTTCACATACACCAACTTTTTAAATCTAATAAATTAAGTATAATATGTTCAAATTTAAAGACAAAACTTTATAAGTAGAAGTAGATATATTATTTTAAAATTAAAGTTTAGTTTATCTATGATTAGAAAGAGGCATATTTCAAAACACCACATTCATTAGAAACTCCCATGACTTTTCAATTAATATTTATTTAACCTTATTAACCAACTTATAATCATTATTAGAAAGATACTACAATTTATCACTTTTAATTATTTATAAAATATTTTCCGGGTTGTTTAAGTTAAACTAAAATTTATATTTAAGTTGACCCTATAATGTTATATTTAAATAAATGATTTAAGTATTTTATACAAATTGTTTCAAATTGTATCTTTAAAATGATAATGGTTTACATCCAATAATATATCAAAACTAATAAATTAAGTATAATATGTTAAAAGTTAAAGACATAACTTTATAAGTAGAACTAAAATATATTATTTTAAAATTAAAATTTAGTATATATTTATGATTGCACTTTAGGTTTGATATTTATTTAACCTTATTAACCAAATTATAATCATTATTAGAAAGGCACCATAATTAATCACTTTTAACTATTTACAGAATATTCTTTGGGTGATTTAAGTTAAACTAAAATTTATATTTAAGTTGACCACCCTGTAATGTTATAATTAAATTAATAATTTAAATATTTTATACAAAATGTTCCAAAATTGTATCTTTAAAATGATAATGGTTACATCCAACAATATATTAAAACTAATAAAGTAAGTATAATATGTTAAAAGTTAAAATACATAACTTTATAAGTAGAAGTAAATATATTATTTTAATATTGAAATTTAGTTTATATATGATTACACTTTAGATTTGATATTTTTGTAACCTTATTAACCAACTTATAATTATTATTAGAAAGAAATTGAAAAGTCATGGAAGTTTCAAATGAATGTGGTGAAAGGAAAAATGCATGAGAGTTTCAAATAAATGTGGTGAAAGGAAAAATGCTTCATTTATAATATAGTATATGATATGATAATGATTAGTGAAATTGAGGAAGAGGAATATGTTGATTTCTTGAAATTGGTTAATAAGGAAGAGGAATATAGTGTTGATGCAAATGTGAAACTAAATGACAATTCCTCTTCGACAATTGAAACTTGTGATTTTCCAAAAGAAAAAGTTGATGTTGAGGATGTTACAAATAACGACAGCGATAATGATGGTGATTCATGCGAGAAAGAAATTCCTTGATTTGTGGAAACTCAAGTGTATGATGATACAGAGGAATTTTCAAAGATTTTGAAAGAAAAGGGAAAAAATTATTTGGAAACGAATGCCCTTCTTTATCCCAAGTGCATCAAGGGTCTTCCAAATTAAGTGTTTGTGACGAAAGACTCTACTGATACAATCGATCCTAAATAAATGAATTGCTGAAAAAAATAATCCAAATGTGACTAATGTAGGTTTTTACTCAAATCAAAATATGGAGGAAAACAAGTTAAACAAAATATCACATGTTTTTCAACGTTAAAAGAGTCAACAATCTTTTCCCAAAGAAAATGAAAAGTAATGTAACAAAGTTTGGATTGTGAAAGTCGAAAAGTCAAAAGTCAAAAGTAAAACTGATGAAAACATTGAGAAATATTTTCCTAATGATTCTAGTAATCGAAAGGCAAAAGCTCAAGATTTCAAAAAGGAAGAAAACTCAGGCTCTCAAAAGGTTCCTTTTAAAACTAACAATGGAAAATTTCAAAATCAAAATGAAAAGGTTGAAAAATCTCATTTGGAAAATAAAATTTATAGAAAGAAAGCATGAAACAAGACTTATTGAAAACAAAAAAGGAAAAACAGAAAGCAAAGTTTTTGAGATTCAAAAATAAACAAGAGTTTGAAAAGAAGGTTTCGCAAACATCAAATACTCATATTTCAAAACATTTCTCTCAAAGTAATTTGAACAATAAACAAAGGAATATTGGAAATAAGAGTGGTATTTCACCAAAAGTGAAAGTTGTTGAGAAATCAAAGGAGAAAAGGATGAGAGTAGTTCAAATTCATCTCAACATAATTGTAACATCTTGTTTCCCGTCATTTCTTATGTCAGAGCCGCGGACAAGAAGTTGATTGTGTAAAGACTTTGGGCGTAAGGAGGTAAAAAAAATTAGACCTTGTGGATGGAGGTAATAATGGTTGAGATATCTAACCCTTGAATTGTGTTTTAGGCCAAAGGGTACAATGGAAAAAGTCATAGGTCGGTTCTTGTATGAAATGTGGATTTTTATTCGAGAATTTTTTAGTCTAAGATATTTATATAATATTGTAGAGCTCTTCAACACCTTTCCATGGATATAAAGAACGTCGAAAATGAGTTGGAATGAAGAAGTTACGACCATTTGAAGTCGGAATGATTTTTGTGTTAGTCGCATACACTGGGTGTATGGGGAGTATGTCGGGCGTACTAGGGCATCCCTAGTACGCTGGGCGTACCAGGAGTACACTGGGCGTATGCAATCAGTGCCTAAACCCTATTTTTGTGGGTTGAGCCCTATTTAAGCTCCTTAACTTCCCTAAACCTATTCCATTCTTAGCCTCCACCTCTGTAACACCCTCTCTTGAAACCCTAACCATAGTTTGGGCCATGTTAGCAAAAAGAAGGTGTTTATAAGTGCTTTGGATTGTTCTTGGTGCACCTTGGACAAGAATGAACTCATTGAAGAAGCATTGGTTGCATTGGAGCTTGTAGATCCAGACCTTGTTCACCTTGATTTTTCTTCTGGAGGTATAAAGTTTGAATCTTGATATAGCTAGCTTTGGGTGTTATGAGCTTTTGGTCACTTTAAGTAAATAAAGTTTAGATCTTGAATGTTTCTGACCTTGTTAAGGATAAAGTTGCAAAATTTATCAATCTAAACATCATATTTATTCAGATATGAAGGTTGGAGACTTGGACTTAATGGATTAAGTTGAAAAATATGCACTTTTGGTCCCTTTGAGTCTTAAAGACTAGATATTGTTTGTAACACCCCGATTCCTGGATGTGGAACTTGAGGATTTAGCCCAAGTGGAAGGGCCTACTCGACGAGTTGGTTGGCCCCAACTCGTCGTTTAGGAGTTGATCGACATGCGCGTAATATGAATTCTACTCGTCGAGTCGGAAGACTGGACTCTGCGAGTTGAGTCTGTTTGATGAAACCCTAATTGTTCAGGCTAGCACCCTATTTAAAGGACTTTAAATCCTTCACCCCGCCTCCCTCATCATTTTACCACCATCAGACAAACCCTAATTGGGTACCTTCCATTTTGAGAGTGTTTGGAGCTAATACTGACTATTTTGGTGCATTCCTTTGAAGGAATATGGAGAGTGAACAACATGGAACAAGGAATATTTAGATCCATCGCTCATGCAGTTGTAGCATCCATCTGGAGGTAGAAAGTCCTTACCTTGGCTTTCCATTCCTTAGATATCTTCTTATGTGAGTTCATGGGTTTTTTGGTGCAAAATGAGGGTCATTCTCGAGTTAAGCTTGCCCAGGGGGTATGAGTTTCAGATCTGGACTTCTCTAGGTCCCATGTACCTTAAGCTTCAATCTTTATGAAGATTTGACCCGTATTCATGTCCTAAACCCCTTCTTGAGATTAGTTTTGGGTGATTTGGCCTTGTGAGCTTGCATGTGTTGGATTAGTGTCTAAGTCCATAACTATTTTGGTATGTACTTGACCCGATGGTGCATGGTCCTTTTGGGTTGCCTTCACCAAAGCAACTTGATAAGATGAATTATGGAGAGAAAGGATTAAATATGATTTATTAATATATTATGGGAATAATATATTAAAGGAGAAATCATATTGTTTAATTAATATTAGTCAAGAATTAATAAGAATTAAGTTTGTGACTAAAAGAGATTAATTAAACTTAAGGGATTGGAATTGTAATTATAAGATAATTGCAATTGGGCTATGGATTGCCTTATATTATAAGGTTGGACGAATTCTATGGGGAAACCCATTAGAAATCGTCCAAGGCCTTTAAGGAAAGGAGTCCATGGGTTGCTTAGGGCTTAAGCATCCAAATTAGGGTTTCCTTGTTATATAACCCTAATAGCCTCACTATTTAAAGAGCCCTTATGCCTCAAAAACGTGGACAAGCTTCCTTCTAGGGTTTCCACACGTTTTGGGCAGCCTCCTTCTCTCCTCTTCTTCATCCTCTTGCTTTTGGTGTTTGTGAACCATTAGAGGAGTGACATTTGTGACTCTAAGCTTTCTAAAGTCATTACAAGGAGGATTTGAGATTGTTATTGCTATATAACAATAAAGGTATGATCTAAACCCTAATTATATGTTATATTGATTATCATATGCTAGATCTAGGGTTTATAGTCTTGGATAAATTGCATGTACAATAGAGAAACCTAGATTGGTTTCTATTGTATTGATGCTTTATGTTGCTGAAAATCGTTTTCTGGCCTTCTGTTCGACCTGACTCGGTGAGTCACTACCTGGACTCGGCGAGTCAACCCTACTCGGCGAGTTCCACAGTGTGACTCGGCGAGTCGGAGCGTCAGACAGAGGAAACTTCGGATTTTGTTGTTGTTTTGCTTAAGGATTATTACCATATTCGTTTTAAACCTATAAAATACGAATTTTATTGTTTCTTAAAGGATATCCTTGCCAAAACACAAGATAGTTACCAATTGATTAGATAATAACTTCCTTATATGATTAAAGTTGATTATTTGTATTAATTGGGTAGCTTATTTTGCAAGAAATTGAAATTAGGTCAAATATAGATAATGATGAAATTAATTGTTTAATTTATATTATTTATTATTTGATCCTTATGTTATGAAAAGTTTCAATTTTCCCCTTTAGGTTTTATAGTTTAAATTTATACTCAAAAGTTTAGTTTTGAAATTTAAATAGTTGAAACCCTAATGTTTGAAAAGGTTTCAAAACTTGCCCTCAAGTTTTGGAATTTAAATTTTGATTAAAAGTTTAATGTATATTTAAATTCTAAACCTAAATGTTTTGAAATGTTTCAAAACTTGCCCTCAAGTTTTGGAATTTAAAAGTTGATTAAAAGTTTAATCTAGGAATGTTAAATTCTAAAACCCTAGTATTGTTTTGAAAAGTTCAAATCACACCCTTATGGTTTTATTAATTAATTAAGGTGTATAATTAAAAGAGGTTTAATAAATCCATAAAAGTTTTGGTTTACATTCAATTGAATTAAAAGTATAATCATTAAATTAAACCACCTAGTATTTTAAAAGTGTAAACTACACCCTATACTACATATAACATTAAAAGTCTAACATTATATATGTATGAGTAAAAGTCAGTCTTACCGTTAGTAGGCCTCATTCACGAAGCTGGTCTATAAGGGGTGTTTAAGGAAATTCCCTATAAAATGGCGATTGAATGAGTATCCACTCTTACCCACCGCACTCTTGACTAGTGGAGGGTCGTTAGCCGAACGAGTAGGATAGGACAAAACCTTCCATTATAAGTATAATGAAGTACAAAAGTAACTGAATGTTTTACAAATTCCCAATCTTAGTTACTTAGGCAAAAGTGAATTGATGCAATTCCATGAAATTAAACTTTGTGACCTTGCGAAGACGTTAGTGGAGCGTGTGTGGTTTACCGGCACACTAAATGGTTCTAAGCAAAGGTAGCAAAGGGTGACTCAATGTTTGTCATAGTTCGGTGGTGCATGTGTGGTTTACCGGCACATCGAATAGGTGACTGTAACATGTGAGGGCACCATGTAAGTTTGCATGGTTATTCACACCCGCTTTGTGATCCTCGACATCCCAGTCGCAAACAAGAGGGGTATATCGATATTTAAACATGTCATTGAAATGTTCAATGAATATCAAAGGATCTAGGAGTTTTCATAAATTTAAAACTTAAATTGCTTTTTCGTTTTTCATGGTGGAAATTAGTGAATCGTCATTCACTTACCTTCAAATATTCTGCAACTAGATTACGGCATCCCTTTTCTAGGTTGTAGCGTATTGTGTTGGGTCCTAGCCTTAGTATCTCATTTGGGTGATTTACTAAGGACTCAATCAATCAACTAACTTGAATTTGTTTTCTCCCGTTTTGTAGATGTCAAAGTACGACAACTATGGTCTTCCCAAATCCCGTGGAACAAGCCTTCCACATGAAGATGATATTCCACGATTCAATCGAGGAACAAGAAATCATGCTTCACTTCCTCCACCTCCTCAAATTATTCTCCCTAACCCACAAGTTCAAAAGCTTGAAAGGTTCAAGCTCACTCAAGCCCTTTTGGCAAGTAAACATGAAGAAGGAAAGTCGGTGTGTGCACACGTCCTAGGGATGAAGTCACACATTGATAGGTTAAGAATGTTGGGATCCGTTGTTTGTGAGGAGATGGCTGTTGATTGGGTTCTTCAGTCACTTCCTAACTCATATAGTGAGTCCGTAAGAGAGTACTATATGATGAATTGCGACGTGACCCTTATAGATCTCACCTATATGCTTATTGCTGCTGAATCAGCAATGGTTTGGCGCAATAGAAAAGCAAAGTTGATTGGTGAATCTGACTTCAAGACCTCTATGGATATAGACAATGGCAACGAAAGACATGCTATGATCGAAAAGTTTGATCATAAGAGAAAGGCAATGTCTGATGTAGTTCCATGTCCTGTTCCAAAAGAGTCAATTTGCTTTTATTGCCAAGCGAAGGGGAATTGGAGACAAAGCTGCCCTATTTACCTAAGAGATCTAAGAGATGGGAGAGTGAAAACGTATGGCTCTGCTTTAGGTAAAATCCATTGACTAACTCTTTTAAGCTCCTATTCTAGATTCTTAATACATAATGTGATAAGATTACAATTGATGTTTTGTAGGATCGAAGAAAAAAGAGGAAGCTTAAGGGAAGAAGTAAGCAGAATTTAACCGTGAAGAAATGGATTTCGATCGCATTACTTGAAAATTAGATTCTTGAGCTACTACTTAGAGTTAGAATTAGATTGCTAAGAAATATGTATTAGCATAGTTTTTCAATGAATTGCATTGTAAGGACAAATTTTTTTTCCGCAATAAAATAAAATTTGATTTTATACTCCCTCCGTCCCAAAATAATAGTCCACAGACAAAAAACACACAGTTTAAGAAAACATTAATTACCATTAACTTTATTAAATGAAATGGCAATCTTACCCTTCTGTTGCATTTAATTCTATGGTAGTTGCATTTAATTTTATGGTAATTTAACTAATAATGAGGGGTATTATGGTAAAAGACATATTTATTTTTAGAAGTAGGCAATTATTTTGGGACAAACCAAAAAGGAAACATGAACTATTAATATGGGACGGAGGGAGTATTATTTATTTATCCTTGCAATGGCATGTATGAAAAATTGATGTTTGAATGTTTCTATTATTAGCAATAATGGATTTGATTCTTAATTATGGAAATGTCGAAAATTTACCAAATAAGGAGAATTTCTCATCGCCCAAGTTTCAGTTGGACAGAAATTTGGAATCATGCAACTTGGTTGCACGATGAATGAGAAATTTCATATTTGGAAATTAGACTAATTCATTGACAAAGTGTCAAGTGAAGGACTAGGAGATCAAGTACACAAAGTTGCGTATTGATCAAGTCCACCATAAGAGTAACCAAGATATTCGTCATGATTTACCAAAGGTTTAGTAAATATGATTATACTTATAAGATTAAGTGTAATTCTGAATTGATTGAAAATGTTTAAATCAATAGCAAAACGCATAAGAAGAATAAAGTAGGCAGAAAGATAAAAGTTTCTCCATTCTAAAAAGAAGGGAGAGTACCTTTTACGCTTTATGATAGGTCTTAATGATTAAGAACCATATCTCAATTGATCCTCTAAGTGAGTCTTAGTACAATTGTATGTCTGAGAAGAGGAATCAAGAATTGAAGAAATGGTTAAATCAAGAAGTCAATCATACTTCGTTCCAAAACAAGTCTTAGAGTTAAGATTGTGACATTGAGTGATAAGTATTAAGAAGGTTTATAACATTCATCAAATGAGGAAAGTTGTGATGTCTTGGATAAGACAAAGACCAACTAGGACCTGTTTATGAAGTGTTTGGATAAAAAACTGCACTAACTCTTGAATATTTGTTTGTCAAGAAATGTTTATTGACAAGAGAATCTTATATATCAAGGAGTCAGTGGGAGTCTTAATGGTCTTGAAAGGTTTCAAGAACAAATCAAAATTGACCTTATTGATCATAACTAGCACACGAGTTGAGGTTTACAACCTATCGTGTTGACACTATATTGTTTCTGTGCCGTTCCAATTGAGTTAATTATGCATGTGAGCCCTATGAGTTCTCATTTGAATGCATAAAAGGCAAGGACCTTGATCAATGAAAAGTACATTGATAGGAAAAGGTGAGCTGCTTGACTACTTGGAAGACATGGTGGGCAGCCGTGCTACCATAAGGCAAGAAATCAAGATTAAGAAAGTTTGGTCCATATGAGTTTGAATTTGTCGCAAACTTTAGTTTTGACAAATTCACATGGATAGGAACACATACACTATTAAAATCTAAGTGTCATAAGATTCCCTCCTTCATGAAAGTGACTGTGAGGAAATGCTTTCACTAAGAAAGATTTTAAGAAGATAGTGATTGTGAAATTGAATTCTCGAATTCGATTATGGTTACGGTATCCCTTTCCATGATTCAAATTGTGAGATTTGGCAATTAGTTTGAATTGTTTAGACAAACATATGAGCTATCTAAAGGAAAGGTGTATAAGCTTGGATAAAGGATTATCAAAGCATTAGGTATTAGAAACATGAACTTAAGGAATTCAACAAGTATTGTTTTTCTGGAAGTTAAGTTGGTTTCTGAATACATGTCAAAGCTAGTGGAAGCATAAGCGTTATGTTTTATAATAATAATCATGATAGTGGGAGCATAAATGTTATGATTGTATGATTATTATGGAAAGTATTGCAAGTTAGCAATATTAATTATAGAAAACAAGAGTTATACTTTGCAGAGTCGCAATAGTTGAAAAGTTGTTTTGCGATAATTAAGGGAGAGAATATTATGTTTCATTTCAAATCTAAAGGCTTAGGTTGTGGAATGTTAATAATTTAGTCAAGGAAACATAGTGTGTTCACAAATTTTGATTGTGATTACAGCATTCCTCTTCATAGTTCGAATTTTGAGAACGTAGCACATAAAATATTATGGCAGAAGATTGATAAAGTATCATAATCTTTATGTAAGATGTTATGCATCGTGTCCCATACGCTTCGGGTATAGGATCGATTGCAAATGCTATAATATTTGACTATTCTAAAATTTTTCAAATGTCTAGCGCATTTAGAGGGAAAAAGGACAAGAATCGGTTTTGACTAAGATAATTAAACAACTATCAAAGGACAATCCAAAGTTCGCCGAGGATAGGTCGCTTGTGAGTAGTTGGAAGTATAGTATTGAATGGACCATATCGACATTATTATGAATAGATAAGATTCTATTAAGAATGAGTTGTTATATGGAAAATATGGAAACGTGTCCATATTGGGAATTGAATATTGAAAATCTATGTCTAGATTAGAAACTTTTATGCAAAAGGATGTTCAAAGGAATGTACATTGAGTGAGAGACATCATATCTAAGGAATTGTATCGTGACAATCTCTGATAGAGGACTTTGTAATATCATTGGCAATAGTCTTTGTGACTTTTTGTGCTATGACAATACGAAAAGGATCATTACATAAAATGTTAGAATCTAACATATTCTATAAGTGGCGAGAATTTGATATTCTTTCACTTATGAAAAAGGATTTGGAGTTGTGAAATGAGTATGATTGGAAATGTGTTCATTTGATCTATTTCACAAAGTAAGAACCGTAGGTAAACATTGTGTGCATGATAAGAGCATGGGACAAGTGTAATAATTCAAGTAAGAAGTTGATTACCCGAAACAACAAATAATGAGTAATCGATATGGTGATAAATAAAAGGTGTTTTATTTATACTCAAAGGTTTGAGGCCATATAGGATTAGTATTATTCTTGTGTTTCACTTTGCATGTTTTGACTTCCTGAATAATTTAATTGGTTTAGAACAGTCAAATTATTCGAACGGGCCACAGTCGTTCATATGTTAGAAGTAGGTATGAATAAAGACTATCAAGAATTGGTGTGTGGATTGTCTAAAGAGCATTAGACATAAGCAAATGTTTGCTGCAACGTTCATGAGTGCTTATGAATGTGATTTGAGCATTGGAATAAACCCACACTCACTTGGATCACTCCGTGAATCTTATCACGAGTGATTGGTGAGATGACAACATCTTATATTCTTGAAACCGAGATGTGTGAGTTGTATATTGCAAATCGGTTGCACATGATAATATGTAAACGCACCAGTAACTTGGTGTCATAAAACATATTGTTGTGTGTAATTCGGTGAGTGAGTGCAAGCGAGCATTGAATCAAAGTTTATCCGTTCCTTTTATCCAAAGAAGGATAAAAGCGATATCTTTGGGCCCCTCGATGATTTAGTGATGACAAACGTAAATGCTCGGCCGGGCTAGGGCTAATTTGATTTGTTCAATTAGTCAGTTGTCATAAATCGGAAGTCGAGAAATGGTACAGAGAGAATGATTAGAAATCATATCTTATACGATATCTAGAATGGAGGAATATATGATCCCTTATCTAAAGGACATGCGTATCTGATAGGATCAGAGTTGACAACGGCTTTGGAAAGCTACGATTGCAGATCAGGATCTAAAGTCATACACAGAAAAGTTATTAGACTTATCCAAGTGGGAGACTGTTGGATTAGTGTCTAAGTCCATAACTATTTTGGTATGTACTTGACCCGATGGTGCATGGTCCTTTTGGGTTGCCTTCACCAAAGCAACTTGATAAGATGAATTATGGAGAGAAAGGATTAAATATGATTTATTAATATATTATGGGAATAATATATTAAAGGAGAAATCATATTGTTTAATTAATATTAGTCAAGAATTAATAAGAATTAAGTTTGTGACTAAAAGAGATTAATTAAACTTAAGGGATTGGAATTGTAATTATAAGATAATTGCAATTGGGCTATGGATTGCCTTATATTATAAGGTTGGACGAATTCTACGGGGAAACCCATTAGAAATCGTCCAAGGCCTTTAAGGAAAGGAGTCCATGGGTTGCTTAGGGCTTAAGCATCCAAATTAGGGTTTCCTTGTTATATAACCCTAATAGCCTCACTATTTAAAGAGCCCTTATGCCTCAAAAACGTGGACAAGTTTCCTTTTAGGGTTTCCACATGTTTTGGGCAGCCTCCTTCTCTTCTCTTCTTCATCCTCTTGCTTTTGGTGGTTGTGAACCATTAGAGGAGTGACATTTGTGACTCTAAGCTTTCTAAAGTCATTACAAGGAGGATTTGAGATTGTTATTGCTATATAAGAATCAAGGTATGATCTAAACCCTAATTATATGTTATATTGATTATCATATGCTAGATCTAGGGTTTATAGTCTTGGATAAATTGCATGTACAATAGAGAAACCTAGATCCAAGCATTAGGGTTTGTATGAGCACATAGGATGTTCTTATAGCTTAAACTCATCAGCATGATCGTAAAGTTAGCAACTTTACGTGGTAACTCCATACTAGGAGGTTGGATCTGGAGTTTGGAGCACTAGAATCGACTGGAATGAGTTTAATGAGAAAGGGCTGAGGAACTTGACGAGTTGGGATCCAACTCGACGAGTTGAGTTGGGTTTTCCCGTTTCTAGATTCAGAGTGAACTCGACGAGTTGATGAAACAACTCGACGAGTGGTTAGGATTTTTCCCCAGTCTTCTGGACTATGCATGGACTCGACGAGTTGAATAGCAACTCGGTGATGTAGTGACATAAGAACATGGTTTGGCATGCGGAATTAAAGCTTGCACAATTGAACATGGTGATTTGGGTGTTTAAGAGATATATTGAATGTATATGGTGTTACACAAAAAGGATCTAGATCTAGACTACATAAATAACACACACTTACACACTCACTTTTACATCTCTCAAGCACACCTCTACAAGTGGACAAACCCACCTTATATAGAGGTGTTTACATGTCTCTCTCTCTCACTCTCTATCTCTCATGTATCAAAAGGCTAATACTCCACATGCAAGTGGGTCTACACAAGTCAAACATTTACAAAGTCATGAATGAATAACTTTGCACCCCAACATTATCCCCCTCAAAGTTAGGAATGAATGACCCACTTCAAATCTTCCAAAATCAAGCACTACGCGGTTCGAGCCTCAAAGGTGACACATGTAGAAACGACCTTCAATCTTCAATTCTTCCATGACTCTTCAATTTGGGCTCTAGGATGTGAAACCATACAATTCAAGCAGCAACGAATGATCAAGAGTATTCCAAGCTCCAAATAATCACCCCAAAGTTGCGCATAAAAACACACCCCAAAAATCTTCAATAATTCCAAACCCATTTCGAATACATCACTTCCGAACTTCCGATTGCATCATCTCGTAATCTTCAAAACTTCAAGATCACTTCGGTCTTCAAATCCGCGTAATATGAAAAATTCAAGTTCGAATTTCCATATAAAACTTCTCCCCTTTTTATAATCGAAATTTGATTATAAAACTCCAAAGGAAAAAGAACGTGCTCTATTCGGAATTTTTCATGTTAAAACTCCCCGTTAACATGTGGCATAAACTTTGTACTTCAATCCGGAAAATCCAAAAAAATATTGAATTTTTAGCTTCGTTCACAGATCGCCTTTGAAGAAATTTCTCAAAAATGGGTAGAAATTGTCAATTTCAAAATTCTGCAGTGACCCGTTGCGCCAAAAACAGCCAAATATGCGAAACACACTCCCATTTGCGAAACTGGGTAAAATGTGTAAATTCGCACAAACTGCGTGGACCAGATTTGAAAATTCTGCAATTTCATCATTTTATGACCCCATTTGCGAAGTTGGATCAATTGTGTCATTTCGTGAAAAGATCAGGGGCCAAATGCGAAAATATTTACTTTCTTCTTCCCAAATTCACTAATCAGTTAAAGAATTCACATTTTCATTCACATTCCTTCGCATCTTTCACCCAATTAACCAAATATGCGAACCCAATCTCTATAACCAAATGTGAATCCAATGGTTATAAGCAAATGCGAATCCAATGTTACAACCTTATATGCGAATGAAACACTTTTATATCAACCCAGTTATCAAATGCGAACATTATTCTTGAGACCAAGATGCGAACTTCTCCAAATCACAGATTGCGAATCTTGTTTGACAAACAAACAAATTGGTACTAGATGCGAACGACCCATATCACAACCTTATATGCGAATGTTCTTAACCATCGTCTTTGGATATCAATCGATTCCACTCTTTCTTGACTTCGCATCGATCGACAGCAACATACATCATAAATCATCAATTGAACTTGTGAACTCACTTTTTACTTCAATCGATTTAGGCTTTGACTATCTCGCTTTCAACAATTGACCTCAATAATCAATCGACATCCAAATCCCAATCATCACTAACTGAACCTTTGCTACTCGACACAAGATCAAAAATCGACATCACTTCTCATTTACAAAATCCAGATCATCAACCGATACTAAAATTTTCTGAAATCATAATACTCGGTAGTCGATGTAACCCAATATCTAATATCGATTCCATCCAAAACTAATTTTGACTTCCAGATTCATCAAGAACACTTATTAGGACTTTGAGTTTGACTTTTCACTAGACTCAAAAATCGACATCTTGATTATAATCACGTTTATGTTTAGACAAATCAACTGAAACCGATTTGCTAAATGATTTCAACAAACAACAAGCAGAACTCGTATGAACATACGATTAAAGAGTAATTGATGAAAGAATTGTTGATGACGAACCGATACAATTGTACAACCAGATAAAGCAAGTGTACAAGTTGTCTGACGAACCACACATCCGATCGATTGAATATCATATGCAATTATATTTTGAATCATTATGTTAAGACATTGAATCAAAAACTGAATATGCGACTCATTATAAGCGAAAATCAAAATTTATTATTTGCGAAAAGAACTGAATTTGTGAGTGCAAGATACGATCTGGATATTCAAATTAAAATAAGCGATGGAAGAAATTTTTTTTGATCTCGTGAATTCACAAAAGTGAACCATGAACAGTAGTAGATCACACCAATTGGGCTTCAAACTTTGATTTAAGGACTTTATGATTTATGCACAGTAATCATTAATAGACATTGGGATTAGATGAAATGAACAGTAAGGAATTCGAAATTTTGGATCATAAAAAAATTTTGAGCATAAATTTCGATTCAAACAAACAAATGCAATTTGAAAATTGAATCGAACAAACAAATAGGATTGGATCGGACTTTGATCAACGAAAAATTATTGGATCATAACAAATGGGTTTTTCAAAGAAAATTTGATCCAATGAGTCAAATGATCAAAAATCAAGAACGCTACGCACGAATTCAATTATTACGAGTGATCATAGAGAGAGACTCACCAAAATTATTCAAATTGCGACAAATGTTGCCAAACCGAGAATCGTTCTTCAAATGTCACGTTGATCGTGAAAACCAAGCTCTGATACCAATTGTAGTGACATAAGAACATGGTTTGGCATGCGGAATTAAAGCTTGCACAATTGAACATGGTGATTTGGGTGTTTAAGAGATATATTGAATGTATATGGTGTTACACAAAAAGGATCTAGATCTAGACTACATAAATAACACACACTTACACACTCACTTTTACATCTCTCAAGCACACCTCTACAAGTGGACAAACCCACCTTATATAGAGGTGTTTACATGTCTCTCTCTCACTCTCTATCTCTCATGTATCAAAAGGCTAATACTCCACATGCAAGTGGGTCTACACAAGTCAAACATTTACAAAGTCATGAATGAATAACTTTGCACCCCAACAGGTGAGTTGACTCGGGTTTTCTTGATTTCTGATTACTGAGGACTCGACCAGTTCATGAGCTGCGCTCGATGAGTTGAGTCAACATGGACTGTTGACTTGAGTGTTGACTTCCGTTGACTTTTTGGGTTGGGTCAAGTTGTGGACTTCGAAGATCATGGAGGGGTAAAATGGTCTTTCACCCTTTTCAGAGATTTATTAGAGAAGTTAGCTTAACATTTTATATAATTGTTGAGTAGAGATGATTGCGACATGTGTAGGCGGAGTCTAGACCAGCAGTTCGAGTGTGTGATATAGTGCTTTACTCCGTGAGGTGAGTCTTCTCACTATACTTACCATGAGTGGTAACTCTGTGTGACCAGAAGGTCTTGTATGCTATTATTGACTATTGTGATATCATGTATTATGTCTTTGTGTTTTATGTTGTGTATTATTGTGAGCTTTATTGAGTTAGGACTGGAGGGTCCAACCTGAGTTATGGGACTGGAGGTCTCCATTGAGACACATTGACCGGAGGGTCTTTATTGAGATTTAGCCATGAGAGGCTAATCAGATGTGTGTGGTATTTTAGGGAACTCACTAAGCTTCGTGTTTACCGTGTTGTGTGATATGTGTTTCAGGTATTTTTCTAGGTCGCGGGAAGGCACCGACTTGATTGTACACACCTGTTAGAGATCATGTTTTGAGGATTCTAGGATTTTATCAAACATTGCTGACTTGTGTTTTGATAACTTATAGATTTAGTGGTTTTTGGGAAATGTGATATTGAGTTTATGTGATTTAAAAATTAAAAAAATTATTTGAAAATTTAGAGATATCAGAGCCTTGGTTTGAGGGATTCAGATGTACTCTCGGGTTTGTTTGGACTCAAACTGAGGATTTGAAAAAAATTTATAAAAAGAAATGATTTTTCTAAAACGAGTAACAGTTTAAAGAAAAAACGAGACGGAGCAGTGTGTACAATCAGCCAGAGCCCGAGCGGTGATTTCCTAAAGTACCATTACTTGTTAACATTATGAGATATTTATGACATATTAGAGTTGCATACTAGAGGCTAGGCTAGGCATTTCATAAATTAGGGCTAGAGTTTCCTGATTCATGATGCCTTAGTCAATCATGGAGTCGGCATTCCAATTCCATCTCACTCCTCAAAGATCATCCATGTTGCTCCCTCTGATGGAGAGATGCATATTACACAGAATATGGAAAATTAGGTTGCGAATCCCTACATTATTGAATCCTCTAACTCTGAAGAAGAGGATGATGAGAATAATAATGAAGAAGATTATAAGGAAAATAAAGACACTAATAACACTGATGGTAAAGAAAACACTGATGATGAAGAAGACGCTAAAGAAGATGAATTTGCTGTTTGTTTTGGTCAAAAATTAATCTAATAAAACTCAACCAAATTGTATGAGAGGTTATGGTGTTGTGATGAAAATGAATATGCTAATGAAATATAAATGACACAAGGAATTTTACAAGGAAAGCCCTTGATCCTTTCTAGGATCTACGACATAAAACCTTGGGAGGTGATAATGATCACCTACCTTGTTGTGTTTGTTAATTTCAAAGTAGGTTTACAGTGATAATGAAGATAATACGAGTACAAGTGAAATAGTAGAGCTTTTTCTATGTGTAGTGTGTGATTTATAGGTGCTATTTATTCGCGAGACTTAAGCTTGGTGGAAGTGGTTCTCCATTGAGAATGGTTCTTATGTTGACTAACTCAATACAAGTGAGAAAAAGAATAAAAAATATAGCCGTTAAAATGTTAAGAAATATTAATGATAATAATCAGGATCCTGTGATATGTTTAAGGATCCCGAAGCTTCAAAAATATTAAGGATCCCGAATATGATTATGGGATCCTACCCTTAATAATTGCCACCAAATTATACCTGCGAAATATTAAGGTTAATTTCCAAATATTTAAAGGTATAATTTCAAAAAATAAAAGAGATAAGGAATTTGAATTTCAAACCATAATCGGATAGGATTTATCTGTTTGATATGCATCATTACGTAGTTATCTCTCTCTCTCTCTCTCTCTATCTCTCTCTCTCTCTCTCTCTCTCTCTCCTGTTATTTAGTTTAAATAGGGGCAATCGAATTGACTTCCTTAACCTTCCTTAATATTTCTATTGATCATCTTCGGTCACTGTAACGCTCGTGTTTCTAGGCTTTCCATCTTTAGCAATGTAATAGTCTAGATTAACCTTTGTAACCCAATTTGAAATAATAAAAAATGTATTATTTGTGAATTATGTGTGTGTTTTCTTAATTATTATAATTTAATTGAATTAAGAATAAAAATAAGCGTCTAAATGAAATATTAGATAAACTCGATATCTTTGCATAAAGTTGTAGTGGCCGAAACGAGGTTTCCGTATATATATAGAACGCCCAAATCTGACTTCGCATGAGGAAGTTATGATTTTCTGAAGTTTCGACTTAGCAATATGCAGCCCGAATACTCGATTTGAGATTGAGCAGTTTTTAGCCAAAACAATCTAAACGAGAATCGAAGATTTCGTTGTTAGTAGCGAAACAATGAAAAGTTAGGCGAGAACGGACGTCGGACGAAGAAGTTATGAATTTATAACGAAGTTTTTTTGTCCCGGCCTTCTAAAAATAAATAATAAAAGTAAAATTCAAAATTAGTCGACAGAGTCTAAATGAAAGTTGTAGAGTATGGTCTGATCTACGCGTGGATATAAAGAACGTCGAAAACGGAGCTCGTATGCGAAAGTTATGCAATTTAGAAGTTTGACGAGTCAAATTACGCCAAGCGTAATTTGAGTACGCCCAACGTACTCATAGGGATGCAACTTGTCTGACCAATACTCGAGTGCCACTAATTGACGCATGCAGTGACGTCAAAGTACGCCCAGCGTACTGAGTACGCCCAGCGTAAATTGAAATTACGCCCAGCATAATCCCAGACCCAGCAACCTATAAATAGAAACCGAGATCAGCCATTTTCTCTTGTTCAAACTCTTTCTTCTCTCTAGTTTTTGCCTCGATTTGCGTGCCAATCATATCCCGAAGCCTCGGTATCATTCCCGAGCCCCGAAGCAAGTTCCGAAGTCCCGAGGATCCCGAGAAGTGAGATTTCCGAGCCGAAGCCCTGCCCGCGAGGAGCCCGGTTTTTGTGAAGATCTTCCAGATCTACGTAGAAACACTACTTCTGCAAGCCGTAATGCTGCCCGATCATCTTCTGATCAAGTGAGTGTGTAGTAATTTTCGTCTAACACATTATTATGAAGTATTTTATACGAAATACATGTTACGTGTATACTTTGTTGATTATATGTGTGAATGTATATTCACTTTCTTCTATCTCATAGATCTGATTTATTCTTTATGAAATACGTGTTATGTGTGTGTGCCTCATATGTTATGTGGAAAAAAAATGTATTGATCGAGCATGCTATACAGGTTTTAAACTATGTATAAAAATGTATATTTTTATCTACTAATATGTTGGGTAGAACATGGGTAGATAGTTGGTGTGTGATAAACAGATGAGAGGCCTCGATGTTGTTGGTGTTATTCTAGTCATTCAACAGAGTATGGATGACGACCACAGACTATTCTAGACAGTCCTGTGGAACACTAGCAGGCTCATAACCTGTAGGTGTTGTGAACAATGTGTTCACGGGTGTACTCTATCCCCTTCATGGTTGCCTTTAGGATATTTATTGCTAAGGAAGCCCCTTTGCAGTAATGTCCGTCCCAATGAAAATCCTAGATTAGGTCCCTTATAATAGATGTTGTTTTAGGGACGTAAAGTGAGGATAACGTGAATGGGTAATTGGGTTATTGTTGGTTGTTGAATTAAATATAATTATTTATTGTTGGTTGAAAACCCTACAAGCTCACCAGGCTCCCAAGCCTGACCCACTCAGTTTATTTGTATTACAGAAAGTGGCGCAAGGGCATAAGATGGATGAATCATCAAGTTGTTTTGTTTACAAGTCTGTATATGTATATATTTGTTGAATGACTTGTAATGTTATCGTTTATGCTTTATGGTCTGTATCGGAACATGACATCCAGATTTTGATTATGAAATGAAATTATATCTCTTTATGAAATGTTTTGATAAAAGATCTATTTTATCATGTTTTGTTTTATTTTATCATGTTTTGTTTTTGGGAACAAATTCCGCATCTGTTTTAAAATCAAAAGGATTTACTCTGAAAATGTTTAAAAAGCATAAATGAAAAGGGTCTTTTCTGGCCGAGATTTTAGGGATGTCACAGTTGGTATCAAAGCATTAGTTTAAGCGAGCTAGGAATTTGTAGGATTTCTAGACTTAAACTTAGAATGCTAAGTGAAGGTTGTTAGATGTGTGTCTGTTATATTTCAGACACGAGCACTAGTTTATTTTAGGAAAGTTGCCTAAAATGCTTTTATGTGCTAAATGTTATATGTTGCCATATGTGATATTATTTGTTCGGATCTATGGTCTGTTGCCGACCGGATCTGGAAACCTTATGTGTGTAGGATTCTAAGTGTATGGTTACGATATTAGAACTAACATGTAAACGTTTCGGAGTGATAAGGATGATTTGAATATCTATCGTGAATGAGGATCTAATTTCGCCTTATTCAGTGTATAGATCAAAAATGGTGAGAATGAGGAGTGGAG
The DNA here is from genome assembly GCF_051521515.1 of Lactuca serriola. NCBI lineage: Eukaryota > Viridiplantae > Streptophyta > Magnoliopsida > Asterales > Asteraceae > Lactuca > Lactuca serriola. Next base: position 161,979,813 of record NC_136411.1, on the reverse strand, counting down.
TGGGAAGTGCTGATGAAAACAGGAATCAACCACCAGTGATCGAGCAAATACCTGTCGTAGCAGCAACACCTGAGCCGATAACAATGGCAGGTGTACAAATGATGATTCAAACGATGTTGGATCATCAGATGGAAGAAACAAGACGTCTGCTTAGGCAGAATCATGAAGAATCGTCAATTCAAGTGGAAGAGCCCGAGGAGAATGGAGGGCAGTCTGAAGGAGGAAACTTTAGTGGGATCGTTGGTCAAGACGACCAACCGGTGGTTAGACACAACAACCAGTATGGAGGAAATGATGGTCGTGGGTGAAAGTATAAGGATTTCATGGCATTCAAACCACCATGTCTATCCGGAAGCCCAACGCTGGTACAAGTTATGGACTAGATCTCCAAAATGGAGACTATGTTTGAAAGTTGCGAATGCAGCAACAGGCAGAAGACTGCTCTTGCGATCCCTCTGCTAAAATCTGGCATGTTGAGTTGGTGGAAGTTGTTAGCTGACTCTATGCCCAAGGGAGAAGCAAGAAAAAATGTCTTGGGAAGACTTTGTGGAACAACTACAACTGCAATACTGCTCCGAGCAGGACCTTCTGGAAAGCAGTAATGAGTTTCAGAATTTGAAGAAGGGGAAATTGAGCGTTACTGAATACGCTGCTAGTTTCACAGAAAAGATGAAGTTAATCCCATATTTGGTACCAACAGAACTCTCTAAGGTCAACAAGTTTGCCCACGGACTACCAGCGAACTATGGTCCAATGGTTAAGCAAGTAATCACATTGAAAGCCGCCATCTGGGCTGCTAGAAATGTTGAGACCCAGATCAGGGAAAAAGGTATGGAAAGGTCAGAGGTGGGTGAAAAGAGGAAAATCGATGGATCTTCAGGGTCCAGCAAGAAAAGTAAATTCTCAAAATCTGGTTCGAGAGGAAGTGGAGGAAAGTTAGAGGAGAAATGGTGCGACACATGCAAGAAAAAGCATCAAGGGAAGTGCGGTGGGGAAGCCACATGTTTCAAATGTGGAAAGTCAGGGAATTCTGCCAACGACTGCACCCTCACCAAGAATGTTTGTTATGGTTGTGGTGAGAAAGGGCACATCTCGAGAGATTGTCCGAAGAAGAAGGAGGCAGCAAAACCCAACATTCCGCCAAAGCCAAAGGCGAGAGCATTCCAGATGACACTAGAAGCTGCTAAAGATGAAGCTGATGTCGCTTCAGGTACCTTTCTCGTAAACAAATTGCCTGCCCAAATTTTATTTGATTCTGGAGCCAACTACTCCTTTATTTCGCATGAATTTGGTAGAAAACTAGCTTTGCCTGTCGATAGACTAGATAATGCTTTATTAGTCGAAGTTGCTAGTGGCAAGTTTGTACCTGTTAGCTATCGCATGAAAAACATCTTAATTGATTTGAATGGGAATATGTTCCACAAGGAATTATTGCCTATAGAACTTAATGGTTTCGACATCGTGTTGGGAATGGATTGGTTTAGCGCCAATGACGCCGAGATATTGTGCAGAAAGAAGATAGTCAAGGTAAACCCGCCAGGGAAAGAGACATTTATGGTGTATGGGGACAAACGCAGAGTAAGTTCTGGGATCATTTCCCTAATGAAAGCCAGAAAGTGTTTGACCAAGGGGTGTACATCATATTTAGCATTCGTGATCGATGCTAAGAAGGAAAAGAAGGTGATGCAGAATATTCCTGTCGTATATGATTATCCGGAAGTATTTCCCGAAGATCTTCCTTGATTACCGCCCGATCGGCAAGTAGAATTTCGTATCGACTTGTTGCCCGGAACGACGCCTATAGCAAAAGCACCTTACCGACTAGCATCGACGGAGATGAAGGAGCTGATGATGCAACTATAGGAGTGATTGAACAAAGGTTTCATTAGACCTAGTTCATCGCCCTGGGGAGCTCCGGTGTTATTCGTTAAGAAGAAAGATGGAAGTATGAGGATGTGCATCGATTACAGAGAGCTGAACAAGGCAACGATAAAGAATAGATATTCGTTGCCGAGGATTAATGACCTGTTCGATCAACTACAAGGTTCAAGTTGTTTTTCAAAGATCGACCTGAGGTCAGGATATCATCAACTGAAAGTAAGATAGCAGGATATAGAGAAAACTACATTCAGAACACGATATGGACACTACGAGTTTTTGGTTATGTCGTTTGTACTAACCAATGCTCCAGCAGCATTCATGGATTTAATGAACTGGGTTTGTAATCCGTTCCTAGATAAATATGTGATAGTGTTCATAGATGACATTCTGATTTAATCAAAGAGCCAAGAGGAGCATGGCAGACACTTGCGAGAAGTGTTAGAAGTCTTGAAGAAGGAGAAGCTGTATGCTAAGTTCTCCAAATGTGATTTTTGGATTCGAGAAGTCCAATTCTTGGGTCATGTGGTCAACCAAGAAGGTATAATGGTTGATCCAGCAAAGATGGAAGCTGTAATGAAGTAGGAACAACCAAAAAGTCCCACGGAGATCCGAAGCTTTTTGAGATTAGCCGGATATTACCGAAGGTTTATCCAAGGCTTTTCTTCGATCGCTAGTCCATTGACAACTTTGACCCACAAAGGAGCTACTTATGCTTGGAGTGATAAGCATAAAGAAGCATTCGAGAAACTAAAGAAGAAGCTATGCGAGGCACCGATTCTTTCTCTACCCGATGGGGTTGAAGACTTCGCTGTTTATAGCGATGCATCTGGTGTTGGATTGGGTTGTGTTTTGACCCAAAGAGATAAGGTGATCGCATATGCATCTCGACAGCTAAAAGAGCATGAAAAGAACTACCCGACTCATGATTTGGAGTTGGCAGCGGTAGTTTTCGCTCTGAAAATATGGAGGCATTACGTCTATGGCATGAAGTGCAAACTTTTTACTGATCAAAAGAGTCTCCAATATCTCTTTAATCAGAAAGAATTGAATATGAGGCAACGACGCTGGCTAGAGTTACTTAAGGACTACGACTGTGAGATACTTTACCACCCCGATAAAGCTAATGTTGTTGCTGATGCTCTCAATCGGAAAGTCAATCTTGAAAGAACAAGGCCAAGAGCGTTGAGAATTGAAGTTGTCTCGACCATTGTGGAAAGTATAAAGAAAGCTCAAGAGGAAGCTTCTGAGAAGAATGACTGAAAGGAGGAACTTTTGGGCAAAACGTTGGTGTTCGGTATAAATAGTCATGGACTGAAGGTGTTCCAAGATCAGATTTGGATACCTAAGTCAGGAGGAATAAGAGATCTTCTGATGGAAGAAGCTCACAAAACCATGTACTCCATTCATCCCGGTAGCACAAAAATGTATAGGGACCTGAAACCCTATTACTGGTGGCCGACGATGAAGCTCGACATTGCGAAGTATGTGGCGGAGTGTGTGACCTGTGCAAGAGTCAAGGCACAACATCAGAAACCATACGGGAGTTTAGAACCTTTGCCTGTGTCTATGGGAAATTGGGAGGACATCACGATGGATTTTGTCACTAAACTACCCAGAACAAAAAGTGGTCACGACATGATTTAGGTGGTCGTTGATCGATTTACTAAGAGTGCGCATTTCATAGCAGCCAATGAGAAATGGTCTATGGAAAAGCTTGTGAATTCTTACATGAAGGAAATTGTGAGGCTTCACGGTGTTCCGTTAACGATTGTGTCAGATCATGACAGTCGTTTCACCTCACGATTTTGGAAAAGTCTACAAGAGGAATTGGGTACCAACTTGTGTTTAAGTACAACTTACCATCCGCAGACTGATGGTCAGAGCGAACGGACGATACAAACACTTGAAGATATGCTAAGAGCATGTACCTTAGAATTCCAAGGTAACTGGGATGAACATTTACCATTGGTAGAATTTTCCTATAATAATAATTTCCACTCGAGCATTAAGATGACACCTTATCAAGCTTTGTACAGACAGAAGTGTCGTACGCCGTCTTGTTGGCTTGAGGCTGGGGAAAAGCAGTTTATGGGACCAGAGATAGTCCATCAAACTGCTGAAAAGTTGAAAATAATTAGGGAAAGAATGTTAGTCGCTCAGGATCGTCAAAAGAGCTATGCTGACAAAAAGCGAAGACCGATGACTTTTGAAGTTGGAGATTCGGTTTTGCTTAAAGTCTCGTCGTGGAAGGGACTTATAAGATTTGGAAAAAGGGGAAAGTTAAGTCCAAGGTTTATTGGACCGTTTAAAGTTCTTCAGAGAATTGGGAACCAAGCTTACAAGCTCGAACTACCCGAAGAACTGAATGGAATTCATAACACTTTTCATGTGTGTTACTTGAGGAAATTCACGGGAGGATTTCCCGACATGATTCCACTTTCGGAGTTAAGAATTGATTAAAACAAAAGGTTGATTGAAGAACCAGAGGCAATCGTTGACCGGAAGACTAAGAAATTGCGACGTAAGATGGTTAAGTTAGTGCTTGTCCGTTGGAAACACACGAATGGGCCGAATCTCACCTGGGAGACAGAGAGTAACATGATGGGTCGCTATCCGCATTTGTTTGTTGATGTGTGATTCCGGGGATGGAATCATTCTAAGGTGGAGAGAATTGTAACGCCCATGTTTCTAGGCTTGCCATCTTTAGAAATGTAATAGTCTAGGTTAACCTTTGTAACCCAATTTGAAATAATAAAAAATATATTATTTGTGAATTATGTGTGTGTTTTCTTAATTATTATAATTTAATTGAATTAAGAATAAAAATAAGCGTCAAAATGAAATATTAGAAAAACTCGATATCTTTGCATAAAGTTGTAGTGGTCGAAACAAGGTTTCCGTATATATAGAATGCCCAAATCTGACATCGTATGAGGAAGTTATGATTTTATGAAGTTTCGACTTAGCAGTATGCAGCCCGAATACTCGATTTGAGATCGAGCGGTTTTTAGCCGAAGTTGTTCTGTCCCGGCCTTCTAAAAATAAATAATAAAAATAAATGTCAAAATTAGCCGATGGAGTCCAAATGAAAGTTGTAGAGTATGGTCTGACCTACGCGGGGATATAAAGAACGTCGAAAACAAAGCTCGTATGCAAAAGGTACGCAATTTAGAAGTTTGACGAGTCAAATTACGCCGAGCGTAATTTGAGTACGCCCAGCGTACTCAGAGGGATGCAACTTGTCTGACCAATACTCGAGTGCCACCAATTGACGCATGTAGTGATGTCAAAGTACGCCCATCATAAATTGAAATTACGCCCAGCGTAACCCCAGACTCAGCAGCCTATAAATAGAAACCGAGATCAACCATTTTCTCTTGTTCAAACTCTTTCTTCTCTCTAGTTTTTGCCTCGATTTGCGTGCCAATCATATCCCGAAGCCCCGAAGCAAGTTCCGAAGTCCCGAGGATCCCGAGAAGTGAGATTTCCGAGCCGAAGCCCTGCCCGCGAGGAGCCTGGTTTTTGTGAAGATCTTCCAGATCTACGTAGAAACACTACTTCTGCAAGCCGTAATGCTGCCCGATCATCTTCTGATCAAGTGAGTGTGTAGTAATTTTCGTCTAACACATTATTATGAAGTATTTTATACGAAATACGTGTTACGTGTATACTTTGTTGATTATATGTGTGAATGTATATTCACTTTCTTCTATCTCATAGATCTGATTTATTCTTTATGAAATACGTGTTATGTGTGTGTGCCTCATATGTTATGTGGAAAAAAAATGTATTGATCGAGCATGCTATACAAATTTTAAACTATGTATAAAAATGTATATTTTTATCTACTAATATGTTGGGCAGAACATGGGTAAATAGTTGGTGTGTGATAAACAGATGAGAGGCCTTGATGTTGTTGGTGTTATTCTAGTCATTCAACAGAGTATGGATGACGACCACTGACTATTCTAGACAGTCTTGTGGAATAGTAGCAGGCTCATAACCTGTAGGTGTTGTGAACGACGTGTTCACCGGTGTACTCTATCCCCTTCATGGTTGCCTTTAGGATATTTATTGCTAAGGAAGCCCCTTTGCAGTAATGTCCGTCCCAATGAAAATCCTAGATTAGGTCCCTTATAATAGATGTTGTTTTAGGGACGTAAAGTGAGGATAACGGGAATGGGTAATCGGGTTATTGTTGGTTGTTGAATTAAATATAATTATTTATTGTGGGTTGAAAACCCTACATGCTCACCAGGCTCCCAAGCCTGACCCACTCAGTTTATTTTTATTACAGGAAGTGGTGCAATGGCATCAGATGGATGAATCATCAAGTTGTTTTGTTTACAAGTCTGTATATGTATATATTTGTTATGACTTGTAATGTTATCGTTTATGCTTTATGGTCTGTATCGGAACATGACATCCCGATTTTGATTATGAAATGAAATTATATCTCTTTATGAAATGTTTTGATAAAAGATCTATTTTAACATGTTTTGTTTTTGGGAACAAATTCCGCATCTCTTTTAAAATCAAAAGGATTTACTCTGAAAATGTTTAAAAAGCATAAATGAAAACGGTCTTTTCTGGCCGAGATTTTGGGGATGTCACAGTCACCTTCACAGGTAATTTATTTCTCTTCTTTTCCTTTCGTTTTCCTCTTTTTCTGATCAAGGGAAAGAAGGCAACTCATTATCGTGCCAGCATAACCACCCCTTCTGAGAATGACCTCATTGATTTGGGGATCCTGACCTGTGATGTAGTATCTTCCTTTGATGATGAAGACATGCATTCTCTCAAAGCCGACATAGCTTTTCATTATGATGTAATCTTCAGGTCCTTCGAGGCTTCTATTCAACCTAATTTCATTTCTTCTTCCTGGGTATGCTTCCTTGAATATCCCTTTTCTTTAGGTCTCAAATACCCTTTTTCAGGCATTTTTTTTCTAATTTCTTCCTAGCCACCAACCTTTCATACATTGAAGCTATGCCCATTATCTGGAGGATTTTATCTTGGATTGATCGAGTGAATCACTCTCATAACCTAGACATAGGTCTTGCCGAGTTGGGTTGTGTTTATGATCTTTTTACTTTTTTGAATTCTCGTTTTTTGCTCAAATTTAATACCAATAAATATCCTCTTATCTTGAAATCAAAAACAATGATGGAACATGGAAAGAAAAGTATTTTTTTTGTGAGGCGTGACTCCATTACTGGATGGGATCTCTTGCCCAAAGCTTGGGTTAAAAATGGTAGGATTTATTTGTTGATCTTGAGGATCCAAGGATTTAATTTTCATATATTGTTCATTTTGATGCAGGTTTCAAGTTTGGAGAAGCTTTTTCCGTTGCTGAGGACACTGAGGATAAGATCACGAGTTTCCTTGCTTTACCTACAAATGTTAGATCATTCAAGTTTGAGTACCCTAACCTTCAAGTAGTTTCATCTATCACATCTTCAATGGATAGTGGTAAGGATCATTCCTAGTATATTTATCTATTTTGACATTAGGATCCTAAACTTATGAGGATTCTTATCAATATGTAGGATCCAAAGCTACTCGTTCTAGTGCTCAACTTGGTTTATCTGATCTTGAAGATGACATTTCTAGTGGTGTGCTTGTGGTGAAGAAGGAAAAGATACTACCCTCTCTTCCCCCTATTAGGAATCATCTTGATCTTGCTGTGAACACCCCAACACCTCACAATAGGAAATCATCCGATGCCTATGATCTTGAGAATCTTCAAACATATGAGGTGCTAAAGAAGCTGATCTCCTTCTCCCAATATGTAAGTATTTTTTTGTTCTTGTCATTTACTTCATTTATTATTTTTATTTACCATTTCTCTTTTTAGGTCGCCGATCACGTATCTTGCTCCAATGAGGATCTCAAGGCCAAGCTTGCTCAAATGTAGAATGCTCTGAGAGAGCAGGAGGGGATCAATAGGAAAAAGCTGAGAAGGAGGAGGATCATATGGCTGAGATGGATGAGGTGATTGCGGAAGCGAAGATAAGTGTTGATGTTGTTGTCTGGGAGGAGAAAATTAAGCTTATGGAGGATCTTGAGAATGCAGGGATCCTGGAATGTGACAAGACGGTGTGAGTCCCTGGTCAAGTTAACTAGCAAGTCTGTTAGTGTAATTCAGGATCATGTGTTGCAGCCAAAGGAGGGAGGAGGGAAGAATAAGTCAGAGGTGGCACCGGGTGGTGGTGATCAATCTACATCTTAAACATAGCTGGGAAGGATACCTATCTGTAACTTGATAATGCTACAAGTCTTAAACATTTCGTGGGGAAGATCCCAACTTATGAAACATGACAATATTTATGGATCTTAGCAAATGATTGGGAAAATCCAAACTTAAGATAACACGTTGGTGTTATAAACCTTAGCAAATTACTAAGCAAAATCCCAACTTAAGATAACACGTCAGTGTTATACACCTTAGCAAATTACTAGGGACTATCCCAACTTAAGATAATGCATCAGTGTTATCAACCTTAGGTTTAAACGTCAGGATCTTAACATATGTTCAGAAACAAGAGGGTTGCCAAGTCACTGAAGCGTGAAATGATCCCCTTATTCACATTTCATAGTAAACTTTTGCGTGTCCAAGCGAGGTGTAGAAACCTTAACTAGTATGAAAGAGGTAATTAACTCTTTAGACCTTAGAGGGCATGAAGTACCCTTAATTGTAGCATAGATGATCAGTCTCCAATCATAGTTACTAGGACACTTTCTTGTTGCAATCTTTATGATAATAGAATGATGCAGCTGTTAGGATCCTTGAGTGTTAGGATCCTTGAGTGTTAGGATCCTCGAATGTTAGGATTCTTGTATGTCAGGATGTTTGAGTTCCTGCAAGTAACAAATGTTAGCTTGGGTTCGACTTTAACTTTTCTAATGCCACTACGATTATTAAGTTATTCATGGTTTTTAAACGAGTAACTAAAATAACTAGATAAGAATAGAGGGTAGAAAGAGTGTAGCTTGAGTTCGTTAGAAATGATCTTTTCAACTTACATGAAATATTCTTTCAGATGATTGGCATTCCAGAATCTTGGTAAGATGTTCCCTTCAAGGGCTACTAGTGAATATTCCCCCTTTCCTACTTCTGATTCGATGAGATATGCCTCTTTCCATTTAGGTGCCAATTTACATGCATTGGGATCCTTGGTATTTTAAAATGTTTTCCTAAGGACCAAGTCTCCTACCTGGAATCTTGTGACCTTGATGTTCTTGTTGTATGCTTTATCAATCCTTTGTTAATGAGCTGCAATGCATATTTTAGCAAGATCCCTGTGTTCATCGATAGTATCAAGATAATGGTCTAGGATCTTATCATTGTTTTCTTGATCCTGCAATTGGTATCTTGCTGTTCGGATCACTACTTCATATAGGATCACGACTTCTATTCCAAATACCAAGGAAAATGGAGTTTGTTCTGTGGCTATTATTGAAGTTGTTTTATTTGCCCATAGGACGAACGAGAGTTCTTCACCCATATTCCTTTCTTTTCGTCTAAGCTTTTCTTCAAATTATTGACTATAATTTTGTTGCTAGATTCTGCTTGACCGTTGGCTTGATGGTGAATAGGAGTGGACGTTATCACTTTTATTCTCTAACTCGTGTAAAAGTCACTAATCCTCTTGCTAATGAACTGTGATCCATTGTCACATATAATTTCAACAAGGATCCCAAACATGCCCAAGGTATTACATTTGATAAACGAGACCACTTTCGTATCTCTTACTTGGACAAAAAATCCTTATCCACGATCCATTTCGAGAAATAGCCCATCATTATTGGAATGAAGACTTTTCCTCCTAGCCTCTTAGGTAATTTTCCCACTATGTCCATCTCCCACTTCATGAAGGGCCAAGGGGAGATGATAGGATGTAAAGGTTCTGGTGGTTGATGAAGGATGTTGCTATGTCTTTAATAAGCATCACATCTTTGACCATGGAAGAAAGCATTCTTTTTCATTGTTGCCCAATAGTATCCCATCCTTAACACTTTGGAGCATAAGGATCTACCCTTAATATGGTTGCCATAACCTCCTTCATGTATATCTAATAGGACTTCTACAACCTCATGATCTTCTAAGCATTTAAAGTATGGGCTTGTCATGGATTTCTTGTATAGTTTACCTTGGATCATTACAAAATGTGAGACCCTCATCTTGAATGCTTTGTCACTTTTCTATTCCTTTGGGATGGTGTAATTTTGGCGATATTCCAAAAGGTTTTGGGTTCATGATCTTGAGGTTGGCAGAGGATGTTGGACATTGGGATCCTGATGAGAATGTTGAGGATCAGACTCTTCAATCATTATAATGTTGGCCCTCTTCTCATGCTTTTTGGGATCCTTCATTGTTTTGGCAGGATCTTCGATTGTAAGGATCATCACATGGATTAGTGGGATCCTGGTCTCTGGTGGAATCTTAAGGGCAGATCCTAAATTGGGGAAAGGATTTGTTGAAGCATTATCTTCTCTTGGAAATTGGTTTAGGCTAAAAGCATCGAATTGAGAGGCTAAGTGTTTTTAGGTTCCTGTGGTATAGTTCTATTCTTTCGCCTTTCACTGCATAGGATCCATTAAAGTGGCTAGTTATAAATAAGGAGTCAACATATACCTAAAGATCCTTGATATGAAGATCCTTGGCTACCTTTAGTCCCATGATCAGTTCCTCTTATTGAACCTCATTGTTGGTTGCATCGAATTCACAAGTGACTGCTTGGGTTAGGCTGTCCCACTGTGGCGATTTTAGAATGATCCCTTTTCCAATTCCTCTTTGATTGGATGCTCCATCAATGAATAGTCCATTTTCCCATGCTTTATACTTCTAGAAGTTGTCTAGTTTCTATTTATACTTCAGCTCGTAGATCGTCACTAAAGACAAGCACAAAGTCCGCTAGTGCTTGAGATTTTATCATGGATCTTGGTTCATACTTGATGTCATAAGTGGTTAGCTTCACGGGCCACTTTTCCATCCTTCCTGACATCTCTGGTTTTTTCATAACATTCTTAATAGGGTAATTAATTCTTATATGTATAATATGTCTCTCAAAATAGTTTCTTAATTTTGTGGAAGCAGTTACTAATGCAAGTATTATTTTTTCAAGGTGAGAGTACCTGGTTTTAGGATCCAAGAGACTTTTACTTACATGGTAGATGGGATGTTGTTCCCAATTAAGATCCATGCCTAATACTGAACTTATCGCATTTGAGGATATTGAAAGGTAGAGAAGGAGTGGTTCTCCATCTAATATCTTTACCAATAGGGGGTTGGACTTAAGTATTTAGTAAGTTCGTGGAATGTGTTTTCGTGCTCTTTAGTCCATTCAAATCTTTTGTATTTCTTCAAGATGTCATAGAAAATTTTACATCTTTCTGAGGATCTCGAGATAAACCTATTTATTGTTGCCACTCTTCCTGTTAGTCTTTGAATGTCCTTAGTCGAGGACAAGGATCTTAAATCAATGATAGCCTTTTTTTTACTCCGGGATTGATTTTATTCCTCTTTTAGTCACCATGTATCCAAGGAACTTGCCTGAGCTCATCCCAAAGTGGCATTTAGAAGGGTTCTGCTTCATGTTGTATTCATCTAGTATGTTAAAGGCTTCTTCAAGATCTTTGAGGTAATCTTCAACTTTCTTTGACTTGACCACCATGTCATCGATGTAGACGTCCATGGTGTCCCCCAGTTTGTCCTTGAACATCCTATTAACTAGCCTTTGGTATGTTGTACCTAGATTTTTAAGACCAAAGGGCATAACAATATATTAATAAATGTGGTATCCATTTGGTCAGATGGTTCCATTTGAATTTATTAGAACTCTGCTGATGCATCCATGGATGTTAATAACTCATGACCAGTCGTAGCATCTATCATGGAATCTATGTGTGACATGAGAAAAGGATCCTTAGGGAAAGACTTTTTAAGAACCATATGATCCACACATACTCACCATTTTCCATTACTCTTTTTAACTATGACCACATTGGCCATCCACCTTGGGAACTTCACCCCCTTGACCATTCCTATCATGAGAATTTTTTCTATCTCTTATTGGATGATCTGATTTCTTTTAGGTGCAAACTTCCTTCTATTTTGGTGTATTGGTCTGAAAGAAGGATCAATGTTAAGTTTAAGTGTTATAATATTTTTTTTTCTATACATGTCATATCCTCATGCTTCTAGGTGAATGTTTTTCTTTTATCTTTTAGGAACTTTATTAGTTCTTGCGCAATTTGTTCTGGTATTAAGGATCCTATAAGGACTTTGGCATCAGGATCATCGAGGTTCAGGGGGCACTTCCTTTACATCATGCTCTCTTGTTTCCAGCACAAATCATTCTCCATGATTTAATTGTTATTCTTGTCGTGGTACTGTTGAATATTTCATCGAGGTCTTGTATCACTGTTTGGATTTTTGTTGATCACATGTGATTTTTACTATCCTCCATGGAGTGACATATTCACACACTGTTGGTATGTTGAGAGGATAATGTTCATATCGTGGATCCATGGTCTACCTAGTATAACATTATAGGATGATAATGTATCAATTACACAAAAGCGTTGCATAAAATTTACCCCTTCTATGTAGATAGGAAACTTTACCTTGTTGACCATATGTTTTGTTTCGCCACTGAATCCAATGAACACTGATGATCTTTTAACTATTTCGGACTCTGGGATGTTCATTATTCTTAAAGCAACCAAGAGTATAGTAATTAGTGAGGATCCTCCGTTAACTAGGATTCTTCTGAGAAAATGGTTGGCAATGTAAAGAATGATCATCAATTTGTCATGATGGGGATCCTGGATATCATGTCTATCTACTTTGTCGAAGGTAATCTTTTTCTCATTCGTTATTGACGTATTCTTCTGCGGTCTCTCTTCTTTTTCTATTTTTGACACTCTGGCATGCCTTTTTTCTGCAGAATAAGAGGTACCACAAATGTCAGAACTTGTAGAGATAACATTGATTACCTTGGGGTCCGCAGGAGGGGATCCTAGTTTTTCTGGAATCTTGTGAGGATCCTGATCCTTTTCTTTGGATCTCTCTTTTCTCCTCCTAAGGATCTATTTGAGGTATCCCTTTCCTAGGAGGTAAAAAATCTCCTTCCTTAGAGTTATACAATCTTTTGTGACATGACCAAAGTCTTCATGATATGCACACCACTTGGACTTATCCTTCTAGCTGGTGGATTTTCTCCCTTTCTTGGCTATCTTTCTATGTCTCCTAGATCCCGCAGAACAAATATTAAACCTGAAATATCCACTGAAAAGCAATAGTCAGTAATCTTATGAAATTCTTATTCCTCTCATTCATCTTCAAGGTCATTAACCTTATAATGATCAGGTTTGGAATATGGTTTTGACTTATAGGATCATTAGACTGAGGAGTTGGTATTCCTATTGGGATTATCATATGAGTTTAGTGGGTTGCTCCTATTTTGGATCTCCTTGTCTTCTTCGAGCTTTGTGAACCTCAATGCTTTACTCCTTACTTCATTCATTCCTTTGCATGGAGTTATTACAAGGTCTTTGTAGAAAGGCGAGTCCTCCTTTAAGCCCATATTGAAGGTTTCTACAACAATCTCCATATTAATGTTGGGGATACTCAGAGCTTCCCTGCCAAACATGTTCACGAAATCCCTGAGGGATTCCTTAGGATCCTGAACCACCTGATAGAGATCACTAGTATTTTTTTCGAATGTATTGCCACAAGAAAATTGGTTGTTAATAATATTAACTAAATGAGTAAACGAAATAATAGACTAAGGAGGAACACTTAGAAGCCATTTAAGGATGATCGTGTGAGGGTCGAACCAAAACTCTTGCATAGGCAATCTTCTTTCAAATGTGGGGGAATATGGATGATCTCCATTCTTTCACTGTATTGTGCCACATGTTTTTCAGGATCTATAATCCCATTGTAGGGTTCCTACTAGGACCTTGGAAGCGCTTTGGGATTTCGGTGTCAGCAATTACGGGGGGGAAATCTTGAAATCCTATGGCTTGTTAGGGAAACATTCGATATAGGTTAGACTACTCCGAGCACACTTGAGATCATTTTTCTTAACTGCTAAAGTTCATTGGCCATGATCAGGCGCATTCCTGTGTCAATACCCATATACTTAGTAGTGAAAGTATTATTATTGAAGAAGTTACTAGGATACTTGTTATTGGGAGTGATGAAGGTTTCTTAGGGATCCTAGATCGCATGAGTTTGCTTGTTTAATGTTGCACCCCATGTCAGAGTCGGGACAGGTGTTGAGGATCCTATCTCCCGGCGGTTTCCTATGGAACTTGTATTATCAAAGTTCAGGATTTTGTGCTGCAATATCGAGGGTGTAACAACCCAAAAACCATAGAAAAATTTTTCATTTTTAAATAAGGTTGCAATAATAAGGTTAATAACAAAATCCATTACATAATCATCATTTAAAATCATCAGAGTATCAATAAAAGGGAATGTGGAAAATAGTGGAGAGTGAATGCCATGCCATCAAGACAGGCCCTTCGCTTTAGAATTGGAAGTACATGAAATCACAATACAGACTCTAAGCTAACGCTTAGTGAGTTTTCCTAAAATAATACATACTAGACAAACATATGGGCCCCGCCGCGGGGTTTAATCCAACCTGATCATAAGTATGGGCTCCCGCCCTAGGGCCTCTCCCTGGGGTGTATTTCAACCAGATCACACGTATAATACATTACAACTAACATATGACATAAACAGATAATCGGCTGGCCTTGTTGCCTTCGACTCGTAACATCGGGAAGAGACTCACCTCAGTCTGCTAACAATAATAACTGCTCAGCTACCAATCCAAAAATCTCAAACTGAAAAGATATACAAGATACCCTAATTATGATTATGGTACAAACCCAACCAAGGCCCAAAGTACTGCAGCCCACTGCTGAGTACGTGGGGCATACTCAGCTTGTACGCTAAGCGTACACACTTAAGGGTATGTAAGTTATGCGTACGGTCTTGCACCCCCAACAAACTCCTCTAACTTGCCAACTTTGCATTAAGTGCTTATTTTGTAAAGACACTTGCTCCAATACCCAGATCTGACCTCCTTGAAGTAGATAATCATGTAAAGTTGCCAACTTTACGTGCATGCATGGCTTAATGAAGCCCAAAATCCCAAAAGATCTTAATAAATGACTTAATGCTTGCATGGAGATCACAAACACCATAAAATTTACACCTTTAAGCTGGAAGAGGCCATTAAACTTCTAGATCTACAAACTTTAGCATCTCCAATGGTCTTGACTCATCAAGAACTTCCAAAAGGGACAAAAAAGACCAAAACACGCTCAAGAGGAGATCTAAACAATAGATGAGCAAGGTATGAACATTATACCTCCAGAATCTTCCTAAGATGAAGGAGATTCTGGATCTAGAAGCTTTACCACGTCAAAGGGTTGCACCACAAACTCTTCTCTTTGCAAACACACCCAAAATGGCTTCCTTTTGACACACCAAGCTCAAACTCACTTCCAAAGGCAATTAGGGTTTATATGGATGTTGAGACACAATGAAGCTTGATACAAGTGAGGTCCAAAGGTTATAAGAGGGTTTAAATAGGACACAAGACTACAAATTTCAGGTTTCTAATCTAGGCCACGTACGCCCCGCGTACGAGGCTTTGATGATCGATGATGCGCGCCCTTGTATGCTAAGCGTACATGCGAGTACACCCAACGTACGAGGGGAGGGTCCTTTTCCAAAACTCAATAAAAAAATAAAGGAAAATTACCCAAATTTTCGGATGTTACAACTCTCCCCCACTAGAATTAGATTTCTTCCTCGAAGTCTGCTAATGCAAATAAGTCTGGGTACTACTCTCTCATCTCGTCCTCTGGCTCTTAGGTCCACTTAGAGCCCTTTCGATGCTACCATTACACCTTCACCAAGTTCACCAACTTATTACACAGTGCTTTCGTCTTTCTATCAAGATTTGGAATGGGCTTCTCAACATAATTCAGGCGCTCATGCACCTGAATGTCATCTAAAGAGATCACTGATGACTCGTCGTCGACACAATAGGTACCCCGCTCAATTCTGCTGTGGTCTCCACCCTCGAATCCGAAACATTTTGCGAGAAACCCAGAACATCCCTGCAGAATAAGCCTCCTATCACTCACTTCTGAACAAAGAGTTGGTCTGTGTGAAGCTCTCTCACCAAAAATGACGAGTTCTCCCCCACTTGGGGTTCGAACTCTCACCAACTGCCCTGCACAATCAATCACGGCCCCATTGGGCCCTAACCAGTCAATCCCGATGATCACCTTCAATCCCCTCAAGGGAATCGATACCAAGTCGATAGGAAACCTCTCGCCGAAGATGTTCAGAATACTTCTACGGAATACAGTGAGACCATCAACGATCCTTACCTCCATAGGAGACTTCAAAGTCCCCGAAGCGTCTCGAAACTTCTTGTTGAGCGCAAGAGATACAAAAGATCAGGTAACCCCCAAATAAAAAAGAACATGAGCCTACAATCCATTGACCAAAAAGGTCCCTATACAATATCATAACAACATAAGCATAATAATAAAACAATAAAGATAGAGATAAGTCACATAATAGTCATGACATCTAACACTGCTCGGGCCTCATCTATGGTCAGCTGAAACACTATGCTCTTCACCGAAGGAGCCTGCGCCTTGCCATGACGGCCATCTGTAATCCTCAAAGTGGTGGGCGCATGTGCTGCCACTACTCCTCCAGAAAATTTCGGGGCTGTGACTTCTTGGGGTTTTTGGATCTCCGTCCTCATCCTCTTTATTTCCTTGAGCAACGTCCTATTGTCTTCTTGTTGCTGAGTAACTTGATTTTCCAGTCTCTTCATCATAGTGAAGAGTTTCTTGTTGGAAATCACTATAGGAGGATACCAAAATCCTTAGGTAGTGATTGGAGAGGGTTTTCCTTTAGTGCCTCTGAAGTCTTATTGGGAGCTCCACCTAGAGGTGGTGGAAGGATTTTATAAGAAATGGGAGGAAGGGAGGAAGAGGATAAGACTGGTTGGGTAGACATGAATATGAACGATTGTGAACACCACGAACCCACATTGGGTGCCAAATTGTTTTAGTCAAAAATCAATCTAATGAAAATCAACCAAATAGTATGAGAGGTTGTGGTGTTGTGATCAAAATGAATATCCTAATGAAGTATAAATTACACAAGCGAGTTTTCAAGGAAAGCACTTGATCCTTGCTAGGATCTCCAGCATAAAACCTTGGGAGGTGATAATGATCACCTGGCTTGTTGTGTTTATTAATTTCAAAGTAGGTTTAAAGTGATAGTGAAGATAATACGAGTATAATTGAAATAATAGAGCTTTTTTTGTGTGTAGTGTGCGATAGATACAGGTGTTATTTATATTCTAAGCTAAATAACAAGAAGTCCGATATTTCTAGGATCATCCTTGAACAAATATTTACATGTTGCTTGAATCGGTATTTTCGGGTCTTAAGCTTGGTGGAAGTGGTTCTCCATTGAGAATGGGTCTTATGTTGGCTAGTTTTGTATAAGTGAGAAAAAGAAAGAAAAATATAGTCGTTAAAAGTGTTAAGAGATATTAATGATAGTAATCAGGATCCTGTGATATGTTTGAGGATCTTGAAGCTTTAGAAATATTAAGGATCCTGAATATGATTTTGGGATCCCGTCCTAACACCGCCGATAAAAAAGAAGCCTATGTTCAAGGAATGACTAATCCTGCTCCAAGACTGAACCAACATATTTGCTTCTCATCATCCTCAACTTCATCCGCAAATCCTTCTGTAGAAGATTTTGTACAGTGAGGATCAACTCCACCTCAAATAGAAACCACTGATCCACTAATTCAGGATGTAAGTTCTCCAAGATCAATGTCTTATCCTCTTTAAGCTACAATTGTTCCTCCAATGCCAACACCTCTTTAGGCCGCTTCTACTTATTATAGGGAGTCCAATGCAAACTTCCAAACTAATGTGCTCTCTCAGCTCCCTCTATTGGTGCAGATGACTGAATATCTGGGAGAAAGACTGTCCAAAGTAGAGAAAGATGCGGATGCCATAAATTGTTTAATGAGTTTTGGTGATGATGTTGATATGATGATTGAAGATACTCCTCCTAGCTCTTCAGGAAATAATCCTCCACCACCACCTTTCTCATCAAATCTACATCCACCTCCTCCTACACCATCACATCCCTTTCCTCGCACTCCTTCTCCACCACCTAACTCCCCTCCCCAAACAGATGATGCGAAAAAGGGGGAAAATATAAAACCAATGATGACTGCAACAACTCCATCTTTGCCTGAAATGTCTGAATCAGGAAGGGATTATAATCGAAAAGAAATTTTTGTAGTTGAACAAGAGAGAAATGATCAACCCATCCCAGACGCTGATGCAACAAATAATGA
The DNA here is from genome assembly GCF_051521515.1 of Lactuca serriola. Lineage (NCBI taxonomy): Eukaryota > Viridiplantae > Streptophyta > Magnoliopsida > Asterales > Asteraceae > Lactuca > Lactuca serriola. The sequence goes on along the minus strand of NC_136411.1, from coordinate 161,961,490 downwards.
GTAAACTATTCCAGACACTGGTGATCAGTTTGAGACTAATGAGCATGAAGTCTTTCTTGATTTGGGGTTTACGACACAAACTGTTGTTCCTTTGAGCGTTGTTTAGCATGATACATATTTTGAGGGGGAGATTCCTAAAGGAACCAACAACATTAAGTCTGATGATGAAAACCTCAATCCTAGAAAAAGGAAGGATCCCTTCTCAGGGGGAGCAAATGACGCTGAAGCTCAAAGTTCTTCAACCGCTGGTGGTTCTTCAACCCCTCCTTCCAAGAAAGGCAGGCTGACAGTTGAGTTGGAGGATTTGACTGCAGATTGGAAAATGACCATTGAATAGGTCAGAGAAATTATGTTGGAACATAATGCCTCGGTTCAAACAAGAAAAGTGGAACATCAATCTATCAAATTTGCCCAACACCTTGCATAAGGTGATGCTAAAAAAGACCAATATTCACCGTTCCAATATTGATGTGGTCAAACGAAATAAAGTCTCTAAGCTAAATGATCAAATTAATTGAATTAATCAAAGTCTAGGAAGAAGATACCAAATTAATACTATCATCAAAGTCAGAAACACCAAACTGAAGAATATATCTCTCAAATTGCATCTATTTAGGAAAAGGGTCGAGTTTGAATACACTGAAGTTATATTCGGTCGTGTGGTAGTTAAATATGGCTATATAAAGTGGATACGTATTCAAGAAACAACTTCTAAACACACAGGGGTTCATGCTCAGGAGATAAAACTGGCTACTCAAACCCTGATCAACAAAGTCAAGAAGCTAAACATAGTACCTACAGTTGGTCCATCCCAGCCATCCACTTCGAAGAGAACTAGTAGGCTTAGAATGTCAGAATATACTAAGTTTCTTCTTCCATATGACACTCCCTACATCAACAACAAGCTTCCAGTGGGTGTTGAGCTAATTCATCACATGTTCATATGCGAACCAGAACATGGTATTTTCTATCTTGACATTCAGAACCAAATGTGATTTCAACATACTTAAGATCTTCCCAATGTTCCCACCGAGCATTTGTTCAATCTTCGTCTGTAGGATATGCGACATAAAGAGTTGGAAAGAGTATATTGTGTATTGATCTCTTTTGAACTCAGTAAGCGTCTAACTGATCTTCATCTTGATGACTTCAAGTGATTAAAGCCTGAGATCTTAACTGAAGCTGGAAAATTCTTAAATGATGAACTTGACGACTTCATTGAATATTAGTTTTGACATCATCAGATAGGGATATTGTAATGTCACACCTTATGATCTGATGAGTCAAACACTTTACATGCTGACCACCAACGCCAATGTCAGCACCAGCACCAGTGTTAACACATAGTCTTATTAGCGTCAACATGAACCAATGATATTTGTGATCTTTTGTATATTAGGTAGTTATACGTATATATATATATATATATATATATATATATATATATATATATATATATATATATATATATAGAGAGAGAGAGAGAGAGAAAGAGAGAGAGAGAGAAAGAGTAGATATCTGATTCGTAATCTAGGTGCATGATTAGGATCAAACCTTTACTTAACTAGTTTTACATCCCTTAATTAGTGGGATTTCAGTTATTATAATCATATATATTCAACAACAGGGTGAAACGCTAATATAATGACTTAGTTACCATCTTTGTGACCTTCATTCTCTTGGTGAGAACATTCTTTCTTAGTGAAGCATCTTTGTGATTACTCGTATTCTTTGTGTTTAATCTTTTCTTAGTTCGTTCTTTATTTGTTATTCATACTTGAAGTGTATCTGGTCGATACAAACCTTCAGCAATACCTTTTTACCAATCTCAAAGGTTTTATGGGAGAGATAATTATCGTGAAATGCTTTGGTCTTAACCGTGTAGATGTGTGACTTCTCGAACACTTCATTTCATATTTCCTACAACTCTTGAATCTCTAGCTTTCGGTGAATACCAGCTTCATTAATCTTCATGTTTAGTTTCTTAACAACCTAGTAGCCTTGTGCTCTAACCCAACAGGGAGATAAAATGCTTTTCACAACACGAGTCTATATGGTGACATCCCAAATGGAGTTTTGTATGCGGTTTAGTTACCTAAACAGTATCTTCTAGTCTCAAACTCTAATCCTTTCGATTAGTATTCACAGTCTTGTCAAATATGGTTTTGATTTCTCTATTTAACACTTTAACTTGTCCATTTTTCTGCAACTAATAAGTTGTATACTCCCAATGTTGGACTGCCTACTTATTGAGAAGTGACCCAAAAGTCTAGTTATAGAAATATGTGCCTTGGTCAATAATCAAGGATTTCGGAGTTCCAAACCTATATAAAATGTTAGTATTGTCAAAATCTACAACAACTTTAGCATCATCACTTGTAACATCCCTAAATTCATGGTCATTTTAAAAGTTTTATTTATGCTTATTTGAAAATCAGAGTGTTCATTTTAAAGAATAATATTGCGAAATTTGCTCCCAGAAAACATGATAAATATAATAAATATATTATCTAAGCATTTATGAAGAAATGTATTTTGTTGATATTAAAACTTTGGGATGTCATCGTCAATACAAAAACATAACCATAAACAGACCATACATTCATTTACACTAGTGATTTACATCTCCTTTAATCTCTCAGTGTAATTTGGCTTCGTATCAATACCTGTGATACAAATAAACTGAGTGGGTCAGGTTGGAGAACCTGGTGAGTACATAGGGTTTTCAACCCACAATAACAAAGTCATTATGTTTCATCATCAAACAATTAACCCAATTATCCATCCCTATTATCTTCTTTATTTCTTCAGGATCTACCATAATAATCATCTATCATTTATTCATTCCTAAGGAACAAGCACGAAGCTCAATCGCTGCCAATGGCACAATTGCCATTGTTATCTACTAGGCATAACTGCCAATATTATCATTTAGGCGCAACTATTGGAATTATGACGTAACCTGTTAGGAACAGCCGCCAATATTATCATTTAGGCGCAGCTGCCAGGATTATGATATTCTCTGTTAGGCGCAACTGTCGATATTATCCTTTAAGCGCAGCTACTAGGATGTTTAGAGTACATCGTAGTTCAAAAACATCAACAGGTTCTGGTGTAGCTGCCAATGTTCATCTATAGGGCGCTAAATCCATAGCTACTAAGGTTTATTTCTTTTATCGACAATATTATTTTAAGGAGTCCATCCACTATACATGTCAATCGGTTTTTAGAGTACATCTGGTGAAAACATCGTTCACAACAACTACAGGTTGCGAGTCTGCTAGTGTTCCACTAGACTGTCTAGAATGGTCTGTGGTTGTCATCTATACTCTGCTAGATGACTGGGTTATCGCTTGGGTCATCGCTTCTCATCATCCTTCACCTCTAATCATCTATATCATCTTTCATCTCTCATCATTCATCTCATCTTTCATCTCATCTTTCATCTCTCATCTTATCTCTAATCTACCCATCTTTACCCATCATAATTATATGTATAAAATAAGTATACAATTTAAATCGAATAAAACATGTATATTTTGTTCATCCAACATAGATATAAAGAACACAAATAATATGCACACATAGCACATAATTTATATTATATACTTCATATCTATGTTTAAGATGAAAGTAAATATGCACTCACTTGCTTAGTTAGTGAAAACTAACTACTATTATGGCTCCAAGCTCAACAATGTTTGCCAACTTATTATATTGCCTAAAACATCTAATATGTGAAGTGATATCCAAAAACAATTTCTTGAAAGACTTTCATTGATATAGGAAAATAATTCAAGATGTTGCTATTTAGACTAGAATTCAAACCGCCTATCTCTTATCTTTCGTACGGTTTAAAATGCTTACTCATTTAAAATTATTGACACGTATAACTGAGTTACAAGAGGTAATAGAAAAACAAAACACACATATTTTTTTATTAAATGAAGTTGTACGATCACATATTAAAACTACACGTGTTATTTTTAATTAATAAAATATATACCAACTTTCTTATATTTTTTACATCGTATGTTGGTTTGCAATTCACAAATCAATTATAGTTACATATATAATCCATCATTTATTCTTGTATTAACACAATATATCTTTCAAGTTACACTATAGTCCCTTCAATATTTATTAATAAAATCATTATACCCTTTATAATAAAATCTTATCCAAATTTATAATCAATAACTAACGTCTTAAAAAGTAGTCGGTGAATTATTATCGAAAAACGGAAAAATTATCATTTCTTTACTTGGGTTCACCCTTAAATGTATTTAGACAAAATACATCTTATATAGTTTGGGATTTTAGAGTCGTTACAATTTTTTTAAATATTATTTGTCTTAAATAGTCTTCTTTTTTAAAATGTTATTTTATCACTTTTCGATAAGTTTATAACAAGATTTATAAAAGTATTACATACCCATAATATTTGTCCACACAACACGTATATAACAAATAAGTATTTATATAACCTGTAGCGCATACGCATACGAAGAAAATTTATCATATATGAGGATTTTAATTATTTTATAAAACAAATATTTATTATTCTTATCCCCTTTACGTTTAGCCTAACTCTCGGGCGTTACAACTCTCCCCCACTTTGGATGATTTTGTCCTCGAAGTCACAAACTCAACGAATACATACGATCTCCGCTACTCGCTTTTTCTTTATATATATATATATATATATATATATATATATATATATATATATATATATATATATATATATATATATATATATATATGCAAGTAAGAGTTGTCTTTTACACTTTTGCCTTAATGGTTGGTTCTCCCTTACTTGGGTTCAAACTCTTTTATGTTGCTACTTACAACCAATCAAAGCCCAATTCGGATTCGTCTCTGTGTTTTTTAATCTTTTTTCTCTTTGAAAGAAGCTTATTATCGTCATATTAATGACTTTATCATCACCAATGTAGCATCATTGTGTGCGCTCGCAACGAGTGATCTTCTCGTTTCTCAAAATCATGGTCAGATCAAGATCACGACAATCACAAAGTCGTCTACCAACGTACATGTGTACACAATGGTATAACAGGGTAATAATAGCATCAACAACGGTTTCTAAAATCAATAGTTTCTTTTCCTCTTTGTTGTGATGATTAACTTGTCGTTCTTCAGTTGATCATCTTGACCACATCTAAATTACTTGGACACAGATGCACAACGAACATCCTTATGCGTATTTTTATCAACTATTACTTTTATGGCTTTCCTAACGATAGATGGCGGTGCTCAAACTTTCACCCGCTCTTCATTGTCTGTTGGACCTTCGGTCATAATCTCAGAGCTAAAAACTCAATTCTCATTACAGACTCCTACTCCTTCTTAAAATTGGGTCACATACTTAACCCAAGATAAGGTCTTCACTTTTGCTACAACAAGAACTCGAATGGTCATATTCTAATCATCTTCATTTGAATAACGCAAAAGAAACACAACGAACCAGACTCTAGTCTCTAATAGTCAAATACTATCACGGAAGAAACCTTCCTTCATGTTCTAATATGATATAATCTCTTCATAGCAAGTAACATTTCTAGCTAAATGCTCTTACCTTAACAACGATCACGATACTTCTATTGATCACTTCGATTACCTTTCACTTCAATTTTCTGGCTTAATTCAAATGCTACATCGAACTTGGTTCTCTGAACCACGTAATATACGTATCTAAGTCGGACTCGATTTGATATGACCACTAGGATCGAAGTAACAATCATCTTCTTAGTTATTACCGAAATGATGGTATCGAAATACTTGAACAAAATGGAATCAGTTACTAGCTTCCTGGTAACCTTGTGACTTTCCCTGATCTAAGTGCGAGTCATGTGCTTCCGATAGTATAGGCCTCTACTACAATTCACACCTACTCATACTCATCCTAAGTATTGTCTCGTAGCTTTCCAAGTCACCATACAAGAATTTCACATAGTCATTTAACACATTGGATAACATAAGAAAGGTTTATATTACTTCTTGAAACGATTACATGGATATTCAGGTTCACCCTACACTATGCCTCTTATATTAGGCTACACAACATGATACGACCTATATGGCTGCTTCATATCCTGATCTTTGGATATATAGATCCTCACTCTTGATCCCTTGTATTGTCACCCGCTTCATCCAGGATTATCTGAGATGCTCTTGCCATTGGCTTTGGAGGTGTATTCACTCTTATTGCTTCATTTTTCTTCGGTCAATCCCTAGAAATATGCCCTTCTTCCTACATCCGTTACACACCTTCTTGGTAAATGTACACTCATTGGCATAATTCCCATTGTTCCTACACTTGAAACAAGTCACATTCCTTCCATATTTTGTAGAGTGTTTCTTTTTGCACTTCTCACACCATTTTTCTTTACCTCCTCCTCATCAAGACCTTGGGAACATGTTGTTCTTGTTGGACCTTGATGATCCCTCAAATTTCCTCTTCTTGCCAACTTTAACCTTGTTGGTGATCCCGCCTTTGATCATTTCTTCAACAGACTTAGCAACCCAAATGGTTGCCTCAAGAGTTGGTGCCTGTCGCATCGGCACAATAGGTTCATCCTTATTTTGTTGAAGTAAACTCCTTGTCTCTTCCATCTGACGATCCAATATCATCTGCATCATTGCTTTTACTCCCGCCATCATGATTGGCTCGGGTATAGCCATGGTTCTAAAAAGCGCGCCATGGAGGGCCTCAAGGCGTGCCATGGCGCGAGGCGTGGTGCAGCCGTTACGAAAACATCCAAGGCGGGTTTGTGAAGCGTGGCGCCCAAATAACGTGTCAAGGCGCGCTTTATCGCGTTATGGCGCGAGTTTTTTTCAAGGTGCGTGTTTTTTTTGTTTTTTTCTTATGTTTTTTTATCGAGCCTAAAATAAATGAGTTTTTGTAAACTTTTTTCTATTAGATATTAATATAACACTTATAAAAACTTCATATATTTGATAAAATTGAATAATTATATGATTTATATTTTTTAATGTATATAATATAGTCACGCCCTGAAAAACGCCATGGCTTGCTAAGGCTTGTCATGGCTTAACTTTTACCTTGACGCCAAGCCACGCCTTACGTTATTTAGAACCTTGGGTATAGCTGCTACTTCTGGTGCACTCTCTATCACTTGTGGCTCAGGCTGCGGGTTACCACTTTTCAATCCGCTTCAAGTTCTCACCATGTCAATCTATACAACAAATCAGAATTTCGGTGTGCAGTGACGAGAATTTGGATAGGGGAATTAGATGTTTAAATATCCTTATCACTCCGAAAAGTTACATGCCAGTTCTAAAACCGTAATTAAACGTTTAGAAATCTGAACACATAAAGTTTCCAGATCCGATCGGCAATAGACCTTAGATATAATCAAATAATGGCATCACAAATCTTTTAGAACATAAAAACATTTTAGGCATCTTCCCTAATCAAGCTAGTGCTTGTGTCTATTCAGGTGTACTTCCTAAATTATATTAGACACACTCCTCACGATCATCGCTTAACATTCTAAGTTTAAGTCTAGAAATAAATCCTTATTCCTAATTCAGCTTAAAATAATGCTCTGATACCAATTGTGACATCCCCAAATTCACTCGGTCATTTAAAAAAAATTATTTATGCTTATTTGAAAATCAAAGTATTCATTTTAAAGAATAATATTGTGAAATTTGTTCTCAGAAAACATGATAAATATAATAAGTATATTATCAAAGCATCTCTGAAGAAATGTATTTTGTTTATATTAAAACTTTGGGATGTCATCGTCAATACAGAAACATAAGCATAAACAGACCTTACATTCATTTATACTAGTGATTTACATCTCCTTTAATCTCTCATTGTAACTTAGCTTCATATCGATACCTGTGATACAATTAAACTGAGTGGGTCAGGTTGGGAAACCCGGTGAGTACATAGGGTTTTCAATCCACAATAATAAAGTTATTATGTTTCATCATCAAACAATTAACCCAATTACCCATCCCCATTATCTTCTTTATTTCTTAAGGAACTACCATAAGAATCATCTATCATTTATTCATTCCTAAGGATTGTCCTAAGGAACAAGCACGAAGCACCATCGCTGCCAATGTCATAGCTACCAAGGTTATCTATTAGACACAACTGCCAATATTCTCATTTAGGCACAACTGTCAGAATTATGACATTCCATATTAGGCGCAACTGCCGATATTTTCATTTAGGTGCATCTTCCAGGATTATGATGTTCTCTATTAGACGCAACTGTAGATATTATCCTTTAAGTGCAGCTGTTAGGATGTTTAGAGTACATCGTACTTCAAAAACATCAACAGGTTGTGGTGCAGCTGCCAATGTTCATCTATATGGAACTAAAAATGCATAGCTGCCAAGGTTTATTTCTTTTATCGGTAGTATTATTTTAGGGAGTCCACCCATAATACATGTCAACGGGTTTTTAGAGTACATTTGGTGAACACATCGTTAACAACACCAACAGGTTGCGAGCCTGCTAGTGTTCCAATGAACTGTCTAGAATAGTTTGTGGTTGTCATGTATACTCTGCTAGATGACTAGGCCATCGCTTCTCATCATCTTTCACCTCTCGTCATCTATATCATCTTTCATCTCTCATCATTCATCTCATCCTTCATCTCTCATCTCATATCTAATCTACCCATTATAATTATAGGTATAAAATACGTATACAATTTAAATCGAATAAAACATATATATTTTGTTCATCCAACCTAGATATCAAGAACACAGATAATATGCACACGTAGCACGTAATTTATATTAAATATTTTATATCTATGTGTAAGATGAAAGTAACTATGCACCCACTTGCTTAGTTAATGAAAACTAACTACTATTATGGCTCCAAGCTTAATACTGCTTGCCAACTTATTATGTTACCTAAAACATCTAATATATGAACTGATATCCAAAAATAATTTCTTGAAAGACTTTCATTGATATATGAAAATAATTCAAGATGTTGCTATTTATACTAGAATTCAAACTGCCTATCTCTTATCTTTCGTACAGTTTAAAATGCTTACTCATTTACAATTATTAACACGTATAACTCTAGTTACAAGAGTCAATAGAAAAACAAAACACGTATACCTTTTTATTAAATGAAGTTGTACGATCACGTATTTAACAATACATTTTATTTTTAATTAATAAAATCTTAGACGTATCTTGGTTTGCAATTCACAAATCAATTATTGTTACATTTATGGTCCCTCTGTTATTCTTGTATTAACACAATATATCATTCACCTTACACTATAGTCCCTTCAATATTTATTAATAAAATCATTATACCCTTTATAATAAAATCTTATCCAAATTTATAATCAATAACTAATGTCTTAAAAAGTACTCGGTCAATTATTATAAAAAAATGGAAAAATTATCGTTTCATTATCTGGGTTCACCCTTAAATGTATTTAGACAAAATACGTCTTATACAGTTTGAGATTTTACAGTCGTTACAATTTTCGTTAAAATTATTTATCATAAATAATCTTCTATTTAAAAATGTTATTTTATCACTTTTCGATAAGTTTATAACAAAATTTATACAAATATTAAATACCCTTAATATTTGTCCACATAACACGTATATAATAAATAAATTTTTATATAACGTGTAACGGATACTCATACGAAGAAAATTTATACTATTGAGGATTTTAATTATTTGATAAAACAAATATTTTTTTATTATTATTCCCTTAACGTTTAGCCTAACTCTCGGACGTTATATTATTTTTGTTGCATTTGTCTCTACCTATTTGGAAATATAATCAACGTTCAAAAGTACGTATGAGTTCTGAAAGGATGAAGGAAAATTGCCCATAATATCAATACCCCATATATTAAAGATTTCACAAACTAGAATAGGGATTAAAGGTATTTGGTTGTGGGAGCTTATAAAGGGTTCATTTGACATCTTTCACAACTTTTACATAGATGTAATCAAGGTTCTAAAAAGTTCGTCATGACTCCAAGGCTTGTACCTGCCGCTAAACTTTACCAAAACGCTGCCTTCATCATATATGTATATATAAAAATGAATAATATTTGAAAATACATATAAAAATAATAATTATATACAAAATTTCCGCCTTATTTCACGCATCTTAGACGACATGGCTCGCCAATGCTCAAAAAAGTTTGAGGCTTAACATTGCCGTCAAGTCATACCTTACGTTATTTATAACCTTGGATGTAATAGTCATCAAACATTCGATGCTTATAAAATTAAGAATCTAAATTTTTTCGAACAGTTATTCGAGGACCGAAATTTCCTCCAAAAGCATAACTATCTACTATAATAAATGAAAAATTTTTTTTTGTCACATGTCATCTTCTCCTTCATTTGGACACATAACATTTTCTAACATTTTAAAATTTTCTATTTTCCACTTGTCATTTTATTGTATTTTTCATTTTATTAAATTAAAATTCCACATTTAATATGTAAGGTAATATATATGTAAGGTATTTATTAAAAAGAATTTATATATGTAATGTATCCAATACATTAAAGTCTTATTAATTTTAATAATTCAAAAGATTTCTTATTTTTTTTTTATAAATTAAAATTTTTCAAATTGTTAAAATTTTATATTTATTTTTTTTAAATAAACCCATATAATATACGGGGTCTCAGTGATAAAATATAAATATAAGAATAGATTCTACCTTATTATCTTCAACATTTCGTTTGATTGCCTGATTTGCGCACTGTTTCCATAGATATAGTTCAACCCATTCCTATATTTACAGTTATAACCCCTCCTCACAATGTTTCTATCCATTGATCCATAAATACTACTTTCATATTAACCCTTCCTCACAAATGAAGAAATCTAGACTTATTCCTAATTTACTAAATTAACCCTTATTTTATATCTTTAACCAAATTAATTATTAAATCCTATTAGATTATGAAATCTTCGTTATAAATAATTTATATTAATATTATTATAGGAGATGAAACTGGGAAAATGTCAACAATAGAGGCATGGGAGGAAATTAGTTGCCATTAAACTTTCAAAACCGGTACTCACCATAAACCTTTTACAAATCGGGGGTATTACGAATACTTTAAACGTACATTCCACCATATATGAACCACAATTTAGTATTCGTAGTCGAGAAAACCTTAATTGTTTCTATGATTCTCAACGATGAAGAAAATACAGGAGAATATATATATGTACGAGGGACGATGAGTAAACTCTGATTTAGGGATGATATTTGAAAGAATATGCGTTAATTATGATTAAATGAGTGTCTATGAAAATGAAAAAAGAGACCTCATGAACCACCTATAACAAAATTCTCAAAGCTAACGTGTGTATTCTACTTTGTAAATAACACAGTTGACACACCGTTTCTGTAATTTTTTCTATATATAATAGTTGTTTGGGTGGTTTTGTAATTATTGTAAAAAAGAACTCTTTTGGTCAACTAGCAAATATGGTTCTAATAAATCCCCCTCTAGATGAACCGTACGGACTTTCGAGCTAATAAGCATACACTAAAAAGATGTTAACAGGTCCTAATATATCTGATATTATATAAGATATAAAACTCTAAAAAGTTGACTTCTAGCTTCTGATTGATATGGTTGTTGATATTCCCTACTTGAAAAAGATGCTAAAACCCTAGTATTAAGTTTGGATCCGTCATACAAGACAACCTTCTTACTGTACTATAAATTATAAATAACTACAAATTTTATTTATATATAAGTAGCCACCAAAATACTAGTGACGACTTGCATGACATTGTATATCAGTATATCTATTCTTCCTTTTAATAATCATAATTTTTATAATCGCTTAATTCCGGTTCAAGGTATACATCGGAAGGACAACAGAATTTATAAAAGTTAAGCATGAATCTACATGTCACATATATAAAAGCTTTCATTCGTAAACACTCTTGAAATTAGTAATTAGGGTTTCCGTAGCTACAAATCTACAATTACCTCAATCCAACTATTTAAGAAAGTTATGGAAGTTTCTTTTGGATTTAGAATATCTCCGGTGTTATTAAACCTGTTATACAACTCAACATAATTGTTAAGTACTAATCTTTCATTTAACCATAACTTTTAAGCATCTTTGTTAGTTAACCTCTTTCAATGTTTTTTTTTGTTGAAAATTAATAAATTTATCCAAATCTATCTGAAATATGAAATGTTCCATAAAAACCCAATAAATTAGTCATTTTTTTTTATAAAAAATACACCATATTTAAAATATCACAAAAAAAAGTATAAATACAACTATGGCTCACTTTGAGCTAGGATCAAAGTAATGGTAATAAAAAAAATCCGCGTAATTTACAATAAAATAAAGATAAAAAACTGCAATTTCATTAGATATAACAAAGTGACAAAATAAACTATAGAATATATATTACATTTTAAAGTTCACCTCTTTGTTCTTTAATTTACAAAAGTGAGAAATATATTTTCAGTCTTAACATTCTCAAGTCAACTCATTTTCTAAACTACAAAATAAAGTACCATTAATAAATCGTCACTTATTCTATTACACAAATTTATTTTCAACAACTTCGTTGTAGAAAAAACATCATTGAACGGTTGCAGTTACGGTTGAGCCTCGAACTCGCCAGCCGGAGATGGTCGTCGTTCACGAGAAGTTGCCAACAAGAAGCAATTCTGAATGACGGACCGGAAGCACAACTCAGTGAGCAGTAGTAAGGGGCGTCGTCGATGATTAATCAGCATTCTAATTATATTTCACGTTACTTTTTCTTTTTTTATCAAATGCATAGGACATTAGACTATCTCTTATTTCATTAAAAGATTGGGCTTAAACATTTTGGACTATTTTAAAAGAATTAGCTATTGAATTTGGACTATAAATATTTTGGATTTAAAATATAAGATATCCTATATTTTTTTTACAAGGATAGCACCATAATAAAAAAAAATTACAAAAAATTTCATGCTTCTAAACAAAATTTTAGAGATCACACGGGCTACCCCGTGCACCCATGTGAATCTGCCTATGATGTGGTGTCTTTATTTTATAAATACAAAAAATTATTACGTCGTAATTATAAAAAGATAAATAAATTTTAAAAAAATTTATAATCGTCATACTGTTATCAAGTATTTTAAAAAGATATGTATTTAGTAAGGAAATAGAAATATTTAAAACTAAAATATAAGTAATGGAGAAAATGATATATAATTAAAAGACGAGGGATTAGATGCACAGAACATACAAAAATATTGATTATTCAATAGTTGTCAAAAATAAAAAGCTATATGCTTCTATGGTAATTAGTAATCAAAATATCAGTGATGAAAATAGTGAATGGGATACTCCTCTTCTTTTTGACCCCCCAACTCAACGTCATGTCATTCCCCCTCCCCACCTTTAAGAAACGATCACCCTCATTTCCACACACTTGTTATCTTTTTTTTTTTTTTTTTAATAAATATGAAACATTGAGATATTATATTGTACAAGTGTCAAAGCTGGAAAGAAGAAAGAGAACGAAGGAAAAAAGAGATATGTAGGTTCGATGATCGGATACAAACAAATAAGAACAATATGATTATCACAAAGATGTTTTCACTAATAATGGTTCTCAAAAAGAGAACGATATACACAAAGCCACTATTAGGGCTAAACTCTATTACAAGGATATATTTAAAGATGACTACATAAATCCCTACATTAATCGGATTGTATCTAATCTATAATATGAAGAGATCCTCATCACCAAGATATTGGATTAAATATCTAATATAGTTATTATAAATACAATAACAAACTAAGGTAGAAAATGCCATGCTTAGGCTCTCGAATGAACACATGATGAATAGGATCAACACCCACTGGCAACATGTTGTTGATGTGGACGGTGCCAAAATAAAGAAGGAACTTGGCATATTTGGATTGCATTTTCTTTTGATGTTGACACTGATGTAGAAGGATAAAAAGGAGGAACTAAAGGCACTAAATTCAGCTTCTTTTCTTTATTGATCATTTGTTGTAGTGCCAATTGCAGTGCTAATTTCAGCTCCTAAGCATTAATACCTTTACGCTTAGAAATTAAATCTTGAACTTGAGTCCACTCATGGTAACCATACTTGACCAATTCACGAGAAAAGACAATTCCAATGTATTCATAATCATCTTTTTTTCAGATTAGGTTGACCTTTAGCGTTTGATCCTAGGATATAGTACACCTAGTCTTGATTATAGGATCAAGTTTTATTCTTCGAGCTACAATGTTCTCAAAATTCTTTTGATCAATATGATCATTCAGCTCTAATATACTTTTTTGTTTGGTGACCAAATTGTTAAATCGCAGGAGATTTGACAGTTGTACATTGATGCCTCAATCAGCAGAAGTATACTTCAGTGCAAGCTAAGAAGAACGATGTTCATCATTCTTCTGTCTCTTAGAGTCATTATGCTCAGTGTAAATTTGCCGAACTTCCTCAATTGGCAATCTCCGGTCCCTAGGCAGAGCATCTAGATTGGCCGTCAACTTCCTTTTCTTGTTAGGATGAGTAGAAGAGCCTTCACTATGGTCATGAACTCCCCCTGAGGAGGTGGTCTTCCTTTTCTTCTGAGAAGTTGATAATTATCAGACTCAACATCACTATCAACGCGTTGAGGAATCTCCCCCTTAAGATTAGTTTGTGGATAAATAATGTACAGAGGCACATCTCGTGACATGAAATCCATATCCAGAAAGTCTTCCTCATCATCAGTATCAGTATCATGATAGTCATCAACATCTTCAAAATGGTCAGCATGTACTATAATTTCTTTATCATTCTACCTCTTTTTGGTGCATCATCAGCAAGAGGAGAAGACCTTAGAAAAGAACTTCAAGGAGAGCTGTGAGGTGGAGAAAGATTTGAAGGATGAGGATTTGATAGAGGAAGTGGTTGAATGGAGCTGTAGGATAGATACCAATAGGCGGACGTGGAGGTGGTTGTGGAGGATGATCATGAAGGGTATTGAGCATAACTACAAATCCTATGTGTTCATGTAACCCTATAATTAATGATTTAGGTTTTCACTAGTTGAACATGCAAACTTGAATACAAAAGAGAAACCCTAATATGCATCTATGGAAAACTAAATTAACCTAAATATAGGGTTTAGATACATACCTCAATTGTTATATAGTAATAACAATTAATCCTTATTGATTCTTGAAATCTTGAAAGCAAGTGCCTCAAATGTGACACCTCTAAGGGCTTACAAACACTCTTTGCAATAGGATAAGAGGAGAGAGTAGGAGACACATAAGAATTTTTTGGCTCGGGTAGGGTTTACTGCATATATCCGAAAATCCAAGGGGTTACTCTTGTTATATACTTGTGGTTGCTTAGTCCCAAAGCTAGGGTTTTCAGATGGAAACCCTAATTTCCTGATTAAGGCCTAAGCACTGCATGGACACCCTAATAAGAAGCCTTTGGACGAAAATTATAGGACCTCCTTATAATTTTTGCCACTCCTATCCAATGGGTCAAAGAGATCAATTTCACAACTATTAATTAATATCAAAACAACTCTTTTATATTTAATTAATTCCTTTAATCCCAAAAATAACTCCAAATCAATTTCTGATTAAATATTAATTAAATAACATGATTTCTAATTAATATATTATTCTTATAACATATTAATAAATCGTTCATTTCAATTTGTTATTCCAAATAATAAATTCAACTTATCTCCAAAAGTCATCCTGTCAAGTTACAATAATGAAGGAAACCCAAAAGGACTTGTGCTTCTATCAATTAGAGTATATACCAATTATAGTTATGGGCTTAGACACGTAATCCAACAGTCTCCCACTTGAATATGTCAAATAACTATAATTGCAAGTACAACTTCAAAATTTGACCAACATATTGTAGCTTTCAAAAGCCGTCGTCGAACTCTAATCTAGTCAAATATGTTACCTTAGATAAGTGATCAAATATTCCTCCGTTCTACAAGATATCATATGAACATGAGACATGGATTAAAATCATTCTCTCTGCCCAAGGTTTGTTTACCGATTTCCGATTTATGACGACTAGAATCAGACTACTAATTAAACACATTAATTCAGTTCAGGCTTGGCCAATCTCTTTAGATGTCATCATGAAATCATCGAGGGGCCCACAAATATCACTTTTCCCCCATTATGGCAAAAGGAACGGATAAACTTCGACTCATATGCTTGCACTATTCACTCATCAAATCACACACAACAATACGTTTTATAATATCAACTTACTGATGTATTTACGTATTATTAATGCACAACTGATTGGTAAACAACAACTCATATGTCTCTATTTCAAGAATATAAGATATTATCGTCTCAAAATTATTTGTGATAAAATTCAAGAAGTAATTCTCTGAGTGTGGGTTAATCCAATACTCAAATCCCCATTTCAAAAGTACTCATGAACATTGCAACAAAACCATTGCTATGTCTAGTCCATAGACAATCTACAATTTAATTCATGAAAGTCTTAATTCACTACTTAATTCTAAAAGTACGGTCAACTATAGATGTTTTGTATAATCCAATTATCCGGGAAGTAAAACATGCGAAGTGAAACACAATAATAACCTAATTAACTATGGTCTCAAAACTATTGAATATAAATAAAACTCATTTTATTTAATTACCATATTAATTAGAATTTATTAATTGTATAATGTTTCCATTAATCAACTAATATTCTTGAGTTAAACATTAGTCATGCCATGTTCTTAAACATGCATACTATGTTTCTCTATGGTCCTTCCTTTGTGAACAGATCAATTGGATATAATTCCAATAATGCTCATTTCACAATTCCAAATCCTTATTATAAGTGTAAGAATTCCAAATTCTTTTCACTACAAAGTATATGTTAGAGTCTAACCTTGCATGCAATATCCATTTGTGATGACATGGCATCAAAGTCACCGTGACTTAGCCAACGATATCACAAAATGCCCCTTTGAAACTTTGTTAATAAAACAATTTCATGGTAATGAAGTATCAAATTCAAGGTAACTCCTTGAACACCTTCCTTGCAATAAGGTTTCTAACTCATATGTAGATTTTAATAACCAACTCCGGTTATAGAAACATTTCCATATTCTCATATGACTATTAATTCTAATCAAGAATTATCCCAATCATAAACATGTCAATATAGTCTGTCCAAATACTATACTTCCAACTATCCATAAGCAACCAATATTGAGCAAACTTCAGACTATTCTTGATAGTTGATTAACAACTTTAGTCATATCTTGTTTTAGTTCTTTTCCCTCTCAATACCCTATGCATATGAAAAAATCAGAATAAGTGAATATTATAACATATGTAATCAATCTTATATCTGAAGCATATGGAATTTAATACTTGATCAGTCTCATGCTATAATATTTCCATATATCGAATTTTCCTTTGTTGAATCACTTCAACACGATATTCATATATGTTCATGACTAAGTTCCATTAAAATCCTTCAGTCTAAACTTTTAGATTTGAAATGAAGTATGAGTGCCCTCTCCCTTAAACTTATTATAGTGAAATAATTTCTCAAACATTGCAACTTGTAAATTGAAAACATTGTTTCTTACCAATAGTATTGCCAACCTGCAACACTTAGCATAACAACTATGCTCCTATTAGCATAATAATTATGCTTATATCTGCATAACAATTATGCTCCCACTAGCTATGAAATGCACCCAGAAATCAACTGGATTTATAGAAATCAATACTACTGAATTTCTTTCTAAAGTTCATATTTATGATACATGATGCTTTGATAAGTCTTCATCTAGACTTCTGAACCTCATACGCCTTTCATTAGATAGCATATGCATGTGTTTAAACCCTTTCAAAACTTACAACAATAAGTATTGAACATTCAAACAGTCCTTTGCCATTTCTCACAATTCAAACTATGAAAAGGGATGCCGTAATCATATACGAATTTGAGAACGAAAGTACCACAACTGCTAACCATAATGATATCAATCAGATTTAAAATCTACTAGCGAAAGTGTTTCCTAATAATCATTTTCATGAGTTAGAGCGAAACCTTTTGCCACCTAGATTTTATGGTATATCTGTTCCTATCCATGTGAGTCTTATCATTTTCCAACCTACAATCACAAGATAAGGTTGAGGAAAAACCAAAAGCAAAATTTTGTTTTTCCTTTCATGGACTGAACTTTGCTTATTCTTAATTTCTTGCCCTTTGGCAACACAAGGGCCTACCAGTGCTTCCATGTTGTTTAAGCAGATCACTCCCATTGACCAATGTACCATCACTGACCAACGCGCTCTACCTTTTGCAGTCAAATGAGAACCATAGAACTTATAAGAATTTCCAACTCAACTGGAAGGTGCATAAAAACGATAATGTGTCAACATGATAGGTTATAAACCTTCAGTCGCGTGCTAGTGACTAGTAAAAGGTTTATTGTTAATTTACTCTTGAAACTCTTCTAGATTAATAAGAATCCCACTATCTTTTTGACATATAAGTTTGTTTCTTCAAGGAACATTCCTTGACAAACTATAACAAATATTCAGAAGGTTAGTGTGGATTCTTGTCAGCATAACACTTCACCTAATTGGTCTTACATTATCTTTGTTTTAACCAAAACATCACAAATACCAATTTAAAGTGTGCCACAGTAAGAAAACTTTTCTACTCCACATATCATGAGGTGTTATAAATCTAATTAGTTTGAAATAAGCTTCATGATACGATTCGAAGTTACTAGAGTGTGATTCTAAAACTTGATTTGATATGAAGTATGACTTGTCTCTCTATTAAAACATTTCAACAATATCCAATTCCTATTCTTAGTCATACAAATGCACTAAGATGTCCTTAGAGTATCAATTGTGACATGATTCCATAATCATTAAGATGATCACAAAACATGATACCAAAGTACTCTCCTTTGCTTTCAAATTGGAGAAACTTTTATCTTTCTGCCCAATAGATTCTTCATGTTCGTTCTGCTACTCTTTAAAACTTTTCAAAGAATCAGAATTACACTTAATCTTATAAGCATAACCGCATTTACTGAATCATTAGTAAATCATGACGAATAGACTTATTTCCTTTGTGGTGGATCTAAATAGTCCACATCAATGTTTACTAGATCATTTAGTCCTTCACTTTGACTCACACAAACATGTGATCAACGAATTAGTCATAATTTTCCAATGATCAAGATTCTCATACACCACACAATTTGAATTGTATGACTCCAAGTTTCTATCCATCTGAAACTTGGGTGAAGAGAATTCCCTTTCGCTTGGTTGATTATGACATTTCCACAAATGACATAACTAAGAATCAAATCCATATTTATCATTGCTAATAATAGAAATATCATCAAAAAATTTCATAAATGCCATTGCAAGGAAATATAAAGTAACAAAAATTCATTTTATTGATAAAATGCGGAAAAATTTGTCCTTACAATGCAAATATAAAAAGTATGTTTCTAGACATTTCCTAAGCAATCTATTAATCTATCATAACTCCTAAGCAACAGCTCAAAAATCTGATCCTCGAACCATGCAATCGAAATCCATCTCTCACAATCAGATTTAATCGTGGAAAACATCAAAATGTGACTATCACATCATGTAATAAGAATCTATGAATATGAAATTAATAGAGTTAGATAGTGGATGTACTTGAAGTAGAGTCATACAAATTGACTTTACTATCTCTGCGATCTTTCAGGCAGACATGGCACCTTTACACCTAATGTCCCTTTAATTGACAATAGAAAGATATGGACTCTTCAGGAATGGCACATGGAACTATCTCAAAACTTGCCTTTCTCTTACCATATGGTCAAACGGTTTGACCTTGGCCGATCCATTTCCATTGGGAAGAGAAACCTTTTCTTGACTACCAATGCTACCATTGTTAATGTCCATGGAAGCTTGGGAGACAGATCTTTCAAACACATTTTCTTAATCAGTGCTCTTTAGCATTTCCGCTTCAGTAGCAATTAGAAAATATGGTAGATCAATTAGGTTCACGTTGTGGTCAGTCATATAGTAGTATTTAACGAACTGACTATATGACTCAGGAAGCGAGCGAAGAACCAAGTTAACAGCCAACTCCCTTGGGAAAACAACACCCAACATTCTCAATCTGTCAATGTGCGACTTCATTTTCAAAACAAGCGCACACATAAAATCTCCATCTTCGTGTTTGCATGCCAAAAGGGCTTGAGTAACTTTGAATTGTTCAAATTGATGAAAACATGGGTTAAGAAGAATCACTAGAGGAGGTGGAGGAAGATTTGGAGAAGTATGATTTCTAGTTCCACCAATACTCGAAGAAGGGAAAGTTCTTTCACCTTGATCGACACGTGGAAGATCATCTTCAGAATGAAAGTTAATTTCAAAAAGACGAGGAAGACCATTGTTATCATAACTTGACATCTATAAAGGGAGAAAATTCAAGTTAGTTAATTTATTTATTCCTTAACTATTAACCCAAAATTTAAATTAATGCTAGGATCCATATTTTCGATTCGAATTCTGAAGAGGGATGTCGTAATCAAATTCGAATATATTTTACGTAGCTAAGCATTTACCAGTTTCAATCTTATGAAAATCCTAGATCTTTAAGATTCATTGAACTATGCAATGGCATGTTTAATCTCGATTATGTCATTTCCATTTATGACTGGGATACCGAGGATCACAAACAAGGCTAATAACCATGCAAATTAGCTTTGTACTCACGACGTCATTTATCACCCAATTGGTGTGCCGGTTAACCATATACACTCTATCGATCAATGATAATTTATGAGACACCTATTGCCAACAATATTAGTCCCATATTAGTATGCCAGTTAACCACACATGCTTTACTAACGACCTATAAGGGGTAATGTGCAATTTCATGGGTTAGCATCAAATTCACATTTTTCCTAAATAACTAAGAATGAGATTTTAGAAAATAGTTTAGTTACTTTATCAGTATACTTTTAATGAGGATTAAGCGTCATATCAAACTTGTTCAGCTAACAACCCTCCACTAGTCAAGAGAGCGGGCGGTAAGAGTGGATACCTAATGGCGGTAATTTTATAGGCCGCTACCTTAAACTCTCCTTATAGACCATCTTCGTGAATGAGGCATACTAACGATAAGACTGACTCTTCTTAAACAGATATAATATTAAACTCGTTATCTTAATATATATATATATATATATATATATATATATATATATATATATATATATATATATATATATATATGGGTGTATTTTAAACTTTTAAAATACTAGGGGTTTAATCTCTTAATAAATTAAACTTTTTATTTTGATTAAATTTAAACCTTTTATGATTTATTATGTAACATCTGGATTCCCATGTATCCTATGTTAAGTATTTATATTGAATATATGAGAGGGACTCGGCGAGTAGGTGCTCAGACTCGCCGAGTGGGATCACGCATCTTTTGGTCTGATTTAATGAAGGACTCGGCGAGTCCATGAGAGGACTCGTTCGTTCCATGATGTTTAATGAAACCCTAATTTCTCAGGTTTGAGACCTATTTAAGGACCCTTATAGCTACCATTTGCGGCTACCAGACCCTTGAGAGAAACCCTAATAGTGCTTGAGCATTAGTGAGAGAGAAGAAGCATTTATTGGACCTTTGTGGGTTTGTTTTGCAAGAAGAAGTTGATTCCAGCTTGGAGGAGGCCAAGGAGGTTGCATATTTGAGGATTTCAAGCAGAGGGCATCATCTTTGAGGTAGCATATCGACCCTCTTTCTGTTTTGTTAATGAATTCATGGATATAGGGTTTCTTATACCCTTTATTGGGATGATATGTTGGGAATATGGTCCCTTTTCATGTTTAGACTTTAGATCTGGACCCATAGTGGTCTAGAGAATGTTATCCATCTTGCTTTATGTTGAGTTATGGAAGAAATGGACTTAGAATGTTGTATTTGGGGCTAAATCATCAAGTAGTGTCATTTGGACATTGCATGAGTATCAAGATTGAACCTTTATGTATTTATTGAGCTTGGGAAGGTTAGATCTATGGATTAGAGGAACAGATATGACCTCAGAAGGTCATTTGAGTGTGAGCCTGGAATGAACTCACCAAGTCCATGAGCGAACTCGACGACTCGAGCTGGGGTTGCCCCGCGATTCGCGTCAGGTGTAACCCGTCGAGTGGAAGGATGACTCGACGAGTCAAGAGAGGCTGAAAGGATTCAGAGAACCCACATGAACTCGCCGAGTCTCCCATGTGCACTCGACGAGTCGGGTCAAAGTTTGACCATTGACTTTCGTTGACTTTAGGGTTGTGGTCAACACTGATTCAGAAGAGTTCAGGGTAGGGTAGAATGGCCTTCTACCTAGTTTGGAGAGATGAGATCATGAGAGAATTCTGATTAGGATGTTATTTGTATAATATGAGGAGGCTAAGTCGGGACGTCAAGCATGAGAGTTTATCCAACTTCATTGAGGCGAGTCTTCTCACTATATTGTACCTGGAAGAGTACCTATGTTTGACCGGAAGGTCTTATATGCTATGAGATGTATGAGTTGTATGTTGTTATGTGATATGTATGTGTTATGAATGTTATGTATGTTATGGACCGGAAGGTCAAGAGGTTATGGACCGGAAGGTCAAGAGGTTACGGACCGGAATGTCGATATGAGTATGACCGGAAGGTCTACCGGGATTCGGGACGGAAGTCCCCTGAGACATATGGATTGGAAGATTCTACAGAGTCATGGCTTGGAAAGGCTTATGTGTAGCATGTGGTATTTTGGGGAACTCACTAAGCATTTATGCTTACAGTTGTTGTGTTATGTGTTTCAAGTTCTAGCAAGGATCGCGGGAAGGCGCCGACATGATCTGTACGCACTCATGGAGATTATGTTTGAGATTTTGGGAATTGGGTTGTTATGATAACATTGGATACATTATGTTTTGATATATTTTTGATGATTAAGAGTATGATTTGAAAATGAAAAATTGTTTTGAAAATTTACGTCGTTACAAGTTGGTATCAGAGCCTTGGTTTGAGGGATTCGGGTGCATCTTTGGATGAATCTGAACTCAAAACGAGGATTTGAGAAAGTTTTTCATAAAATAAACAATTTTCCTAAGGGAGTAAAAGATTTTGAGAAAGAAAAAAGGAAGCAGTGTGTACGATCAGCCAGCGCCTGAATGGTGATTTCCCAAAATACTCTTACATTATGTGTTATGATGTGATATGCATGCTAGAGTTGGCTAGGTATTCATATTAGGACTAGAGCAGCCTGATTTTGTGATGCCTTAGCTTAGGAAGGATTTTTCTGCTATGTTATGCTTGAGAGCGAGTAGGTAGCAGTGAGGAGCTGATGAGAGGCCTACCGAAGGGTAGCCTATGCGAGTGAGATATAGAGTACTTGTGATCTGGGATCCAAGGAGGAGGACTTAGGGTGAATACTGATGCGGTGTAGACGGTAGTATAAGGGCCCATACTACTGAAGACACCGGAGCAGTGCGTATTCTAAGTAAGAATCCTTTGGGTACTAGGGAACAGGTGGGGTCGAGATATCGAGTGTGAGCCTGCTCGAGCGAGTCTCTGATATTATTATGTTGTATTTCAGAGACATCATGGTTGGGACACGCCACAAACCTGAGGCGAGCGGTGTGAGTGACGAGGAGCTTCGTCAGATGATCCACGACGCGATCCGGGCTGAGATTCCGTAGATGTTTGGGTCTATCAAGACCACATTGATTGAGACCTTTGACGAGCGTTATGCAGCTATGACTGAGGTTGTGGCTGCTGTAGCTACTGCAGCTATGGCTGTTACCAGGCTTCATGGAGGTGATTCGTTGTTGTTTCGGGAGTTTAGCAACATGAAGCCACCTGAATTTGATGGGACGCAGGATCCTATCGCTGCGATGAGATGGATTGCTGATATTGAGGGATGTTTCTACACGTGTTCATGTCCAGAGCATCTGAGGGTATGGTTCGCGTTGAACCAGCTTCGCTTGGGAGCGAAGGACTGGTGGAAGTTCGTGACGGCAAGCTTCACTGTTGCAGAGATTTCAGAGGTGACCTGGGAGAGGTTCACCACCATGTTCAGAGATGAGTATGTTCCCCCGGTTGAGAGGGAACGGTTGGTTTAGGAGTTCTTGAACCTCAAGCAAGGTACTGATTCTGTTACTGTGGTTACCAGGAAGTTTCATGAGAGGGCGATGTTCTGCCCTGAGTAGGTGTCTTCTAAGCGGGCACGTATGAGTCGTTATTTGGGCGTTTTGAGGAGAGGCATTCAGGAGTTCGTGTCGAACTCGACTTACCGGACATTTGCTAAGATCTAGGAAAATGCCCGGAAGGGGGAGATTGAGTTGGAGACTCAGGCCAGGGAGGAGGCCGAGTCTCAGAGGATGGATTGGCAGCTGGCATAGTCTCAGCCGGCAGGCAAGCAGGCCAAGACCGCTGATACGAGATCTGGAGGCTAGAAGGGCCGCACTTGTAGGAAGTGCGGCAAGGGACATGATGGGGTCTGTCGATCGGGTGCTTGCTACAAATATGGCAAGGAGGGGCATATCGCCAAGGATTGCCCCAAAGGATTTATGGTTTGCTTTCATTGCAACCAGACTGGCCATCGGAAGGCCGAGTGCTCGCATTTACATCAGGGATCAGCACAGGCATCAGCACAGGGATCTGCACCTGCTGCTAGGGTTACTGAGGTTCGGCCAGTGAAGGCCGAGGCACCGAAGGCTCGCGGGAGAGCTTTGCAATTGATACCGGAGGAGGTCCGCGCAGTGATGTAGTGGCCGGTATGTATTCTTATTTATTTTTATGTTGAGTTGAGATTTTGTGCTTATATGATGATATGCATAGGTACTTTTCTTGTGAGTTCTGTACCTGCCTTAGTGTTATTTGACTCGGGTGCGAGTCGATCATTTGTGTCGATAGCGTTTAGTCGGCACATCAGTAGCAGACGAGAGGCGTTGGGTCGACCTATGCGAGTTTCCATAGCTGATGAGCGAGCGGTGTATGCTGTGGAGGTAATACAAGGACGTGTACTTGAGATCTTCAGTGTTGAGTTCCCGATAGATCTGGTCCCGATAGCAATGGAGGATGTGTCTGTCATAGTGGGCATGGATTGGTTGAGCCGATTTGGGGCTGTGATAGACTGCGAGCGGCAGTTGGTGACGATACGAGACCCTAGTGGGGGAGTACTTACGGTTTAAGGCGAGGGTACCCGAGGTGGATCGGCATTCTGTTCGGCTGCCAAAGCAAGACAGAGCTTACAGCAGGGCTGCAGTGGGTTCGTAGCCTTTGTGATGGACACACGAGAGGCCGTTAGGAGGCCAAGTTTGATTGAGGACGTTCTGATAGTGCGTGAGTTCCCAAATGTTTTTCCCGAGGAGTTGTCGGGTGTGCCTCCTGAGAGGCAGGTAGAATTCTGCATTGATTTGGTTCCGGGGCCAGCGCCTATCGCTAAGGCGCCAGAGATGCTGGAGTTATCCTCGCAGCTTCAGGAGTTGCTGGGGAAGGGGTTTATTCGACCGAGTAGCTCGCCATGGGGAGCGCCGATCCTTTTTGTCAAGAAAAAGGATGGTTCACACCGGATGTGTATTGACTACCGGGAGTTGAACAAGTTGACGGTCAAGAACCGTTATCAATTACCGTGGATCGACGATTTGTTCGATCAGTTGCAGGGAGCGTCTTGGTTTTCCAAGATTGATCTGAGGTCTGGATATCACCAGATGAGAGTGGGTAATGAGGATATCCAGAAGACGACATTCAAGACTCATTATGGGCATTACGAGTTCGTGGTGATGCCTTTCGGGCTCACCAATGCACCAACAACGTTCATGGATCTCATGATCAGGGTGTGCAGACCGATGCTAGATCGTTCGGTGATCGTGTTCATCGACGATATACCAGTGTATTCGAGATCTAGAGAGTAGCATGATGAGCATTTGAGGGAGATCCTCGGAGTTCTGAGATCGGAGAGGCTTTATTCCAAATTCTCCAAGTGCGAGTTCTGGTTATGGGAGGTCCAGTTCTTGGGGCATCTCGTCAACCAGAATGGGATTTTGGTCGATCTGGCCAAGATTGAGGCAATCATGAGGTGGGAGGTGCTGAGATCGCCCACCGAGATCAGAAGCTTTTTAGGATTGGCCGGCTATTATCGGAGATTTATCAGGGATTTCTCCAAGATCGTCGTGCCACTCACCAGGTTGACCCGGAAGGGTGTTGCTTTTTCATGGGGTCCGAAACAGTACACCTCGGTTGAGACACTTCGCCAGAGATTATGTGAAGCCCCAATGTTAGCTCTCCCGGAAGGGATGGAGGATTTTGTGGTGTATTGTGACGCATCGATATCGGGGTTGGGTGCGGTGCTTATGCAGAGGGGGCATGTGATGGCGTACACATCGAGGCAGCTGAAGCCTCATGAGACGAGGTATCCTACCCATGATCTGGAATTGGGGGCAGTGGTATTTTCCCTCAAGATTTGGTGTCATTATCTATATGGAGTTCGGTGTAACATATACACGGACCACAAGAGCCTGAAGTATTTTATGGATCAACCCAATCTGAATATGCGTCATAGGAGATGGTTGGACGTGGTAAAGGATTACGATTGCGAGATCCTGTACCACCCGGGAAAAGCTAATGTTGTAGCTGATGCGCTGAGCCGAAGGGCGGAAAGTGCCCCAATTCGAGGAACTTGTATGAGATTGACAGTGATGACTCCGGTGTTGGATACCATTCGGGAGGCCCAGGCTGAGGCCGTGAGGTCAGAGAACCGCAAGAGGGAGCGGGTGATTGGACAGGTACCTGGGTTTGTTACCGATAGTCGAGGATTGATGAGCTTTCGAGGTCGGATTTGGGTGTCGTATACAGGCGAGGCACGTACCATTATGATGGAGGAGGCGCATAGATCGAGATTCTCGAACCATCCCAGGGCCACAATGATGTATTTGGACCTGAAGAAAGATTATTGGTGGCCCTATATGAAGAGGGATGTCGCGTGGTTTGTCGAGAGGTGCTTGACTTGTCGCAAGGTTAAGGCCGAGCACCAGCGTCCGCATGGCAAGTTGCAGCCGCTTGAGGTTCTACAGTGGAAGTGGGAACAAATTTCCATGGAGTTCATCACCAAATTGCCAAGAACCGCAAGGGGTGTCGATGCAATTTGGGTGATCGTCGACCGGCTGACGAAGAGCGTGCATTTTCTTGCTATCAGTGAGGGCTCTTCTGCCGAGAGGTTGGCAGAGTTGTATGTGAGGGAGGTGGTATCGCGTCGTGGTGTGATGATCTCAATTATGTCAGATCGAGATGTACGTTTCACTTCCAGGTTCTGGAGGAAGTTCCACGAGGAGTTGGGTATGAGATTGCATTTCAGTACCGCCTACCACCCCCAGACAGACAGACAGAGTGAGCGGACGATTTAGACGCTCGAGAACATGCTCCGAGCATGTGTGTTGGACTTCGGAGGAAGTTAGGACACATATCTACTGTTGGCTGAGTTTACGTACAACAACAACCACCATTCTAGTATTGGTATGCCTCCCTTCGAGTTGTTGTATGGGAGGAGGTGTCGGACTCCCATTTGCTGGGGAGAGGTAGGGAAGCATGTGATGGGTAACACTGAGATAGTACTCCAGACGACAGAGCAGATACATCGGGTTTGACAGAGGTTACTGATGGATCAGAGTCGTCAGAAGAGTTATGTGGATCGGCGACGATCTGAGCTGGATTTCCAGGTGGGGGGACCTTGTACCCCTGAAAGTATCTCCTTGGAAAGGAATGATCCGATTCAGGCAGAGGGGCAAGCTGGGGCCCCGGTATATCGGTCCATTCAGGGTGACCGCAAGGGTGGGAAAGGTAGCATATCAGTTAGAGCTACATGTGGAGTTGAGCCAGATTCATGATACCTTCCATGTGTCGCAGTTGAGGAAATGTATAGCCGATGAGTAGGCAGTGGTACCTTTGGAGGATATTCAGGTGGATGCGAGTCTGAATTATGCGGAAAGGCCAATCTCAATCCGGGATTAAAAGATCAAAGTTTTGAGGAACAAGGAGGTGTCACTGGTGCAGGTCCAGTGGCAACATCGGAAAGGATCCGAGCTGACCTGGGAGCCGGAGCTGGAGATGCGGGATCAGCATCCAGATTTGTTTGTCGAGCAGGACTTTGGGGGCGAAGTCTGATTCTAGTGGGGGAGAATTGTAACATCCGGATTCCCAGGTATCCTATGTTAAGTATTTATATTGAATATATGAAGGGGACTCAGCGAGTAGGCGCTTAGACTTGCCGAGTGGGATCGCGCATCTTTTGGTCTGATTTAATGAAGGACTCGGCGAGTCCATGCTATTTAATGAAACCCTAATTTCTCGGGTTTGGGACCTATTTAAGGACCCTTATAACTACCATTTACGGCTATCATACCCTTGAGAGAAACCCTAATAGTGCTTAAGCGTATGTGAGAGAGAAGAAGCCACTATTGGACCTTTGTGGGTTTGTTTTGCAAGAAGAAGTTGATTCCAACTTAGAGGAGGCCAAGGAGGTTGCATATTTGTGGATTTCAATCAGAGGGCATCATCTTTAAGGTAGCATATCGACCCTCTTTCTGTTTTGTTTAAGAATCCATGGATCTAGGGTTTCCTATACCCTTTATTGGGATGATTTGTTGGGAATATGGTCCCTTCTCATGTTTAGACTTCAGATCTGGACCCATAGTGGTCCAGAGAATGTTATCCATCTTGCTTTATGTTGAGTTATGGAAGAAATGGACTTAGAATGTTGTATTTGGGGCTAAATCATCAAGTAGTGTCATTTGGACATTGCATGAGTATCAAGATCGAACCTTTATGTATTTATTGAGCTTGGGAAGGTTAGATCTATGGATTAGAGGAACAGATATGACCTCAGAAGGTCATTTGAGTGTGAGCCTGGAATGAACTCACCAAGTCCATGAGCGAACTCGACGACTCGAGCTGGGGTTGCCCCGCGATTCGCGTCAGGTGTAACCCGTCGAGTGGAAGGATGACTCGACGAGTCAAGAGAGGCTGAAAGGATTCAGAGAACCCATAGGTACTCGCCGAGTCTCCCATGTGCATTCGACAAATCGGGTCAAAGTTTGACCATTGACTTTCGTTGACTTTAGGGTTTTGGTCAAGACTGATTCAGAAGAGTTCAGGGTAGGGTAGAATGGCCTTCTACCCAGTTTGTAGAGATGAGATCATGAGAGAATTCTGATCAGGATATTATTTGAATAATATGAGGAGGCTAAGTCGGGATGTCGAGCATGAGAGTTTATCCGACTTCATTGAGGCGAGTCTTCTCACTATATTGTACCTGGAAGGGTACCTATGTGTGACCGGAAGGTCTTATATGCTATGAGATGTATGAGTTGTATGTTGTTATGTGATATGTATGTGTTATGAATGTTATGTATGTTATGGACCGAAAGGTCAAGAGGTTACGGACAGGAAGGTCGATACGAGTATGACCGGAAGGTCTACCAGGATTTGGGACGGAAGTCCCCTGAGACATATGGATCGGAAGATCCTATCGTGTCATGGCCTGAAAAGGCGTATGTGTAGCATGTGGTATTTTGGGGAACTCACTAAGAATTTATGGTTACAGTTGTTGTGTTATGTGTTTCAGGTTCTAGCGAGGATCGCAGGAAGGCGCCGACATGATCCGTACACAATCATGGAGATTATGTTTGAGATTCTAGGAATTGTTTTGCTATGATAACATTGGATACATTATGTTTTGATATATTTTGACAATTAAGAGTATGATTTAAAAATGAAAAATTGTTTTGAAACTTTACGTCATTACATATTAATTATCTTTTAATTAAACACTTAATTAAATTATTAATAACATCCATAAGGATGTACCTTAAACCTTTTTAAAATGCTAGGGTTATTTAAATTTAAGATTTCAAAATTAAACTAGTTAATTAAATTTTAAATTATAAAACCAAAGGGTGTATTTTAAAGCTTTTCAGAAATACTAGGTTAAATTTTTAATAATTAAATTAACCATTAATTTTTTCTTTATCAGAAATTAAACCAAATTATTAAATTTGATAAGGATATTAAATTAGCTTTAAGAAAAAAAATTCGATTTTAAGCAGAAACATGTATTAAGGTAATAATCGTAATCAAGCCAAGGTTATCAAAATTGAAAAATTAGGGATCTGATAGGCCAACTCGTCGAGTCTATGCAATGCACTCGTTAAGTTGGGACAACTTGTCGAGTTCCACATATGAACTCGTCGTGTTCTCTGAACAGAATGACGATTCTGTCCCCTTCTCCTTTGAACGATTCACAATTGCATCAAGTTCAACTGAAAAACACACTAGGATCTGATATCACTGAAGTGTTTTGAGCTTAACTACAAATCCTATGTGTTCATGCAACCCTATAATTAAAGATCTAGGTTTTTACTTGTTGAACATGCAAACTTGAATACAAAAGAAAAACCCTAATATGCATCTATGAAAAACAAAATTAACCTAAATATAGGATTTAGATACGTACCTCAATTGTTATGTAGTAATAATAATTAATCCTTGTTGATTCTTGAACTCTTGAAAGCAAGTGCCTCAAATGTGACACCTCTAATGGCTTACAAACACTCTTTGCAATTGGATGAGAGGAGAGAGTAGGAGGCACATAAGAATTTTCGGCTCTGGTAGGGTTAACTGCATATATCTGAAAATCCAAGGGGTTACTCTCCTTATATACTTGTAATTGCTTAGTGCTAAAGCTAGGGTTTTTAGGTGGAAACCCTATAATTTCCTGCTTAAGGTCTAAGCGGCCCATGGACACCCTAATAAGCAACCTTTGGAGGAAAACTTATAGGGCCTCCCTATAATTTTCGTCCAATTTTATCCATGGGGTCCAAGAGCCCAATTTCGCAACAATTAATTAATTGCAAAACAACACTTGTATATTTAATTAATTCCTTTAATCCCAAAATTAATTCCAAATCAATTATTGATTAAATATTAATTAAATAACATGATCTCTATTTTTTTTAATAAATCATTCATTTCAATTTATTATTCCAAATAATAAATGCAACTTCTCTTCAAAAGTCATCCTGTTAAGTTGCAAGAGTGAAGGCAACCCAAAAGGACTTGTGCTTCTATCAATTCAAGTATATACCAATTGTACTTATGGGCTTAGACACTTAATCCAATAGATCACCATGATGAGAATCTGAGCAAGAACCATCTATATCTTTAACGTCTTCTACCATGGAGACGATACACTTTATGTGAGGCAGATCAAACTTAAGATTATTCAGACGTTGTTCAAATGACTCAGTCAACTTAACCAGAAGTGTAAGCTTAGAGAGATGGACTGACTGAAAATCTGATGCACTAGACTCCTTTTGTAAGGTAGTAATAGTTTGAAGGGGAGGAGACCGTGTAGAGGTAACACTAGTAGCATCATCATAAAGTGGAGATCATCATGGACGAGTGGTACCAGTGAGAAGGGAAATAGATGTATTAGCGAGTGGTGATGTTATCTTATGCTGTAGGATGGGTTTGATGGAGATGGCAGTGGAATGGATGGATCAGTATGTAAAGGATTTGATCCATGTTGAGTAATGGGTTCAGGAGAAGGAGAGGGAGATGGAAAGTGAAGACGAATGTGTTTATTCAGTCATGGAGGAGATACCTTGGCTAATATCAGAGAGTCAGATAAGTGACTGTAACAACCCAAAATTTCAAGTAAAAATTTTCATTTAAATATTAACAATCCATGTTTAATAATTAGAAATTCACATCACAAGTGGTTTCCAAAATTCAATACATCAACATATTATTCAGAAAGATGAGAATGTCCATAATAACTAGTGGGGAAAATGTTGGAGAGTGCACACTGTGACATCAAGTCAGACCCTTGCCCTTAGAGCTAGAAGTACCTGTAACATCCAACAAAATTGTAAGCATACGCTTAGTGAGTTTCCCAAAACACACGAAACAAATAATCACATAATGCTATGCACACATACATATAAGGTTGCCATGGATTCCCTCCATGGTCTTCAATTGGAATGCCATGGGCTAACCCCATGGTCTTATATTCTCGAGCCATGGGCTCCTCCCATGGTCTTGCCTAGTGCCATGGGCTCCTCCTATGGTCTTCACAAAATTCACATATAGATCAAATAGTAACCATTACATAATCCACGACTAAACATTTCATATTAATTAATTGGCTGGCCTTGGTGCCTTCGACCAATGAGTATAGTGAGAAGACTCACCTTGAATACTAAACGATAGCTGACTAGGTCCCGGCTCCGAATATTAGCTCTACTCAACCACTAAACATAAACAATTCCTTAAATACAACTCAAAATGCCCTAAAACCCCTTACAAGTCAAACTTGGTCAAAGACTAAAGTCAAAGGTCAAAGTCAGCGGTCCAAGTTGACCCAACTCGCTGAGTTATCCTTCAACTCGTCGAGATTCTCCATTAACTGCATAGATCAGGAAAACTCTCATCAACTCTCCAAGTTCACTAATGAACTCTTCAAGTTAGTCAGAAATCCAACAGCTTAATGCATTAAGCTGTTTCCATCGAATCTAGGAACTCCAATTCTCAAATTTCTTTCCAAATGATGTCTAGAAGGGCAATGTTTCCGACTTTACCCTTAGGAACCATCCAAAGTGAGTCAAACCCAAACCCTAGACTCATTAGAGTGAGGCGTGACCTGTCAAGCCCTTAAAATCTCAAAACAATGTCCCAAAATGTAGATCTAGCATCCCAAGGTTGGAAAATTACGTAAAGATTCCAACTTTATGTCCATGCATGAAAGAAACTCTAGGACTCAATAGGGGTTTAATAAAGCACTTATTGCATAAATGGGACCTAGGACCAAGTAAATTTTGCAACTTTAAGCCAAATGAGGCCATAAAATGGCTAGATCTAACATGATAATCCTTACACACTCAACTTCTTGGACAACTCAACCATGAGCCCAAAATCAAGATAAAACCCCAAAATAAAGAGATCTAAACAATAACAAAGCAAGGTATAATCTTGATACCTCCAAATGACTGAAATGAGTGGGGCGATTTTTGATCTAAGTCTTCCCTCCAAGCTATGCACCTTCAACTTCAATGATTATCCAAAAGTGTGTAAAATATCAACACTTAAGGCCCTCCACAAGCTGACACACTCACAAGGACGTTGGTATGTGCTTTTAGGGTTTTGTGAATAGAGGAGTCTGGTAAGGAGGCCCACCAAGAGACTTAAGGCCTTTAAATAGGGTGCACCACCCTAAAATTAGGGTTTCATTCCCGGCCGCAACTAACCGAGTTGAGGCACCTCAATTTGCTGATTTGAGGCACCTCAACTCGCCGAGTTGGTTCATTAATTCCCCGCGGCCAAAGTCCACTCAACACGTTGAGTTAAAACTTTCAACTCGCCGAGTCCAACATGATAAGTCAATCATTTGGGGAATAAGTTCATACCGGAACCAAGCGTTACAATTCTCTCTCATTTCAATCTGACTTCGTCCTCGAAGTCCGCTGCTACGAACAATCTCGGGTAATGTTCCCCCATCTGCTCCTTGGGCCCTCATATCCATTCTGAGCCCTTCTGGTGCTGCCACTGCACCTTTACTAGCTTCACCTCTTTGTTCCGAAGGGATTTTGTTTTTCTGTCTAGAACCGCAATGGGCTTCTCCACATAATTCAGGATCCCATCAACCTGAATATCGTCCAAGGAAATGACTACATATTCATCTGATACACGCTTCTGGAGCTGAGACACATGGAAGGTGTTATGGATTTGAATCAGCTCATCTGGAAGATCCATTCGATAAGTAACCCTTCCGAATCAGGCAGAGATTCTAAACGAACCAATAAATAGGGGCCCCAACTTTCCCCTCTTCCAAAAGTGAAGGACACCCTTCGAAGGTGACACCTTTATCAAAACAAACTCTCCCACCTGAAAGTCAAGATCCGAATGATGTTGGTCAGTATAAATTTTCTAACGGCTCTACGTGGCTCGTAGTCTGTCATGCACATGCTGAATCAACTTGGTGGTCTTAAGCACTACTTCAGTGATTCCCATAACTCGATGTCTAACCTCAAGCTAACAAACTAGATTTCTATACCTCCGACCATAAAACATCTCGAATGGGGGTCGATCAATACTAGCATGACAACTATTGTTATATGAGAACTCTACTAGTGGAAGGTAAGTATCCCAACTCCTTCCATAGTCTAATACACATGCCCGAAGCATATCCTCAAGCGTCTGAATCGTCCATCTGCCTGGGAGTGGTAGCCGGTGCTGAAATGTAATTGAGTACCCAACTCCTCATGGAATTTCCTCTAGGATCTGGAGGTGAAGCGTACATCAGAGTCCGAGACCACAAATACCGGCACCCAGTGCCTGACTACTACCTCCCGCACATAAATATCTGCAAATTTCTCGGTGGAGATACTCTCGGAAATCGGGATAAAATGTGCACTCTTGGTCAACCTGTCCACAATAACCCAAATGGAATCCACACCTTGCGTCATCTTAGGTAACTTCGTGATAGAATCCATGGTGATCACTTCCTATTTCAACATGGGGATAGGTAGCAGTTACACCTTACCATGAGGCCTCCGATGTTTGACTTTGACCTTCCTGCAGGTCAAACACCGCTCGACGTACCACAAAATCTCTCTCTTCATGCAGGGCAACCAATAACTCAATCTCAGGTCTCGGAACATCTTTGTGGCCCCTGGATGAATAGAAAACGTGGACTTATGCGCCTCCTCTAAGATCTTTTACTTCACACCCCCAAATGCCGGAACCCAAACTCTACCACACTGTGTCAATAAGCCCCAACTATCTTGAATACCCAACGGAATCTGACCCTAAATCCACTCAATCTTCCAGTTCTCCCCATTTAAACCCTCCACCTCAGCCTCCTTCATCATATCCAACCAAGGTGAAATTAACATCATCCTCAAGCAGACATGAGGGATCGGAGCACATGTCGCCTTACGAATTAAGGCATCAGCCACCACATTGGCCTTACCGGGATGATACAAAATCTCGCAATCATAATCTTTTGTTGGCTTTTAAGCACTATAATACTCCTATGGTGCACATGCAACCCTAGAAGCTTTGGATCTATGTTTTCTCTAATTCTACATGCATTTTCAATTTTCCAAAGCATACATTATAACTAGCATACAATAGAGGACATCCAACACAAAACTCATAGTTAGATGAATACGTTTTATGTAGTTTGAAGTTCTTGGCCTTTGAAAGCTTTAACACCTCAAGTTTGATGCCTCTAATGTGTCACAAACACCAAATGCTAGAGGGGGCTTGAGAGAATAAGCTAGTTAACGCAAAATCAATATCACTCTCTTAGAATAAATGGGCAACCGATTTTGGCTCTAGTGGATTGCCTTTATAGTGTGACAAATGCTAGGGTTACATATTTTCAAACCATACTGCAACATGACCTTTCATATTACTTAGGCTACATGGGTTAAACCTCCATGGACTATCCATGTTAGTTTAGCCTATCCTAATTAACCATGGTTCTTTGGCCTACACTATAAGAATTTTTTTTACTTAATCAGTCCCCGTATATTTAATTAGTCTCTTTTGATCACTAAATTAATTCCAAATTAATTTTTGATCAATACTAATCAAATAATATGATTTCTCAATTAATATATTATTCTTATAATATATTAATAAACCACAAATAGCCTCATTCTCAAAAGTCCATCCAATAAAATTGCACTGGTGAAGGCAACCCAAAAGGACCATGCTACAATCGAATCAAGTACATCCCAGTAATGTTTTGAATTTGTTAAAATCGAACCCGAACCAACAAAAATTCTTATATCTTCCGACTCTGTTGAGTTCGCTCGGTCGTCTAAGGACCATAACAAAGTCCTGAAAGAAAAGGTTGTGGTATATCGAAAGGTACAAACTGTACCGAATCAAGTGTACACCACCACTGGAATTACCAAGAAGAAAACTGTTGAGCTAACCTCCATGGTAGATGAAGATAATGTTGATGGGTGTGATGAGTACTTTTGGTCTGCCTCGATTGATAATGCAGATGAAATGAAAGGATTATCGGAATGAACCTCATGGAGGGTAAAAGGAAAATACGTGGTTGAACAAATCAATAAGCCATCCAACTTCGCTAAAGCAAGTACAAGTGGTAGAAAAGAAGTTCAAAGCGAGACCAAAAGGAAAAAGAAATCTTAGTCGGTAAGGAGCAAAAATCATTCAAGGAAACCAAAACCGAATGTGAACATTCACAAATCTTCCAAGCAACTTGCAGAGCAAAAGCATCAACGAAACAAGAGATATCAAAAGAATCACAACGAAAGGAAGCAGTTTTGGCAATCCCAGAACTCTAACTATGTGCATAAAGAAAAGTCTTCCACTCAAAGAGCGAAAGATAATTCACAGAAAAAACCCAAACAGTGTTCTCACTGTCATTCTTGTGCTTCACAAAAACCAAAGGGACATCTCTCTCACAGGTCATTATCACCAAGAAAGTTCACCGCGAGAAAAAAACCATCCTTGCTCTCAACCGAATAAAATTCCTCTCAAAGATGTTAAAGGAAAGGGAAAACTCGTCTCTGACTCAGAAGAACAAATAAAGAAGACGACTACTAACCATAGGAAGTATACGAAAGGAGTTGTTAAGAATCAAAATAAAGAAAAACAAAACGATTCAAACAAAGAAAATAACAAAATCAAAGTTTTCACCATTAAAAGAAAAGACAAAACTGCTTTAATAAAACGAATGTATATGGTTGATCTTTCTATTTCTTTTCCCTGTCCTGTAAAAGGCTCACCAGGACCGAAACAACTTTGGGTTCCTAAACCTGCTTAATTTTTGCAGATTATACGTGACGAGTAGTTTGACGATGAATGGTATATTGACAGTGGCTTCTCACATCACATAACAGGTTAGAAGGAAGAGTTGAGGGAGTTTCGTGCACTCAAAGATGGGGGATGTGTAAAGCATGGAAACAACTCTTATGGCACGATAAAGGGCTACGAGATGATTACAAATGGAGATTTCTCAATCCGTAAAGTTGCCTATGTGGAAGGATTGCAACACAACCTAAATAGTGTTTCACAATTGGATGTGGGAACTGGTCTGAAGGTGTCGTTTGATGATGAAGGATCAGAGATCATAGAGAAGTCAACGAAAACAATTTTTTTGAAGTCGCAATGAAAAGGCGAGATATATCAACTTAATCTAAATCCGATACGAGGGAAGTCTGCTGTATGTCTGCTAACTAAGGCTCACTCTGATGAAAGTTGGTTGTGGCACCGAAGACTCTCGCACCTCAAATTTAGAGATATAAACATGCTCATTCTTGGTGATCATGTGAGAGGTGTTCCCCTCTTGAAATTTGATAAATAGCATCTATGCGCTGCATGCGAAATGGGAAAACAAAGCAGAAAGAGTCATCCAACTCTTGTAAATACAAAGATCATCGAGCCTCTTGAGCTTCTTCATATTGATCTATGTGGACCATATGCAATTGAGAGTATTGGCGATAGTAAGTTTATACTTGTTATTGTTGATGATTTTTCCCGTTTCACTTGGGTATATTTTCTTAAACAGAAATCAGAGGCTACTCCTAAGCTGAAGAACTTTATAAATCAAGTGGAAGTTTTGTTGTGAAAATTGGTTTGTAACATCAGAAGCAACAACAGATTGGAATTCAAGAACAAATATTTTGAAGAATTTATAGTCGAAAAGGGATTCACACACAACTTCTCTGCTCCTTACACTCCACAGCAGAATGGAGTAGTTGAAAGACGCAACCGATCTTTATGTGAAGCAGCCCGAACCATGCTTAGCTTCGCCTCTCTTCCTCTTTGTATAGCAGAGGTACTTTTGGTTCCTTACCCACCTTTATACTTTTCTCCATCTCATTACACTTCATAATCTTAACCCTTGACACTCTCTAAATTTTCCACAGAGGTTTATGGTTACACAAAATATGTGTTAATGATCTTAGTTTCATTGCACCACATACTAAGTGAAACCCACAATCCAATGCCTTAATTGAATTGACGATGAACAATCAAATGTTCTAGTTTTTCACCCATACTTAAGAAAACCACATCTATGGTCGGTACCATGAAATCTCTTTTATTTCACTTTATGAGATCTTTTTGAAATGCTCCAACACAAGGACATTTCTACCCGAAAGATCAAATTTTAATTTTGTTTTGGGATTTCTACTTTATCCCCAAGTCATTGAAAAATGAACCTACCTACTTGATGTTTTGACTACACAGGTCACACAAGTACTTCACTCAACTTTCGGTCTTATATCAAGGTTCGTAGTTCAGTTGAAGCGAAAGCCACCGTCATAACCGAATATTGAAAAAATGCCTTTCATTGCTTCTCAACAAGCATTTGATCGTACTTCAACGGGAAACCACACAAACACTTCTCAGTCTCTCTTGACTTTAAAGGAAGC
Source organism: Lactuca serriola (assembly GCF_051521515.1). Taxonomy (NCBI): domain Eukaryota; kingdom Viridiplantae; phylum Streptophyta; class Magnoliopsida; order Asterales; family Asteraceae; genus Lactuca; species Lactuca serriola. Next base: position 161,922,906 of record NC_136411.1, on the reverse strand, counting down.
GATTCATTCCCGGGATCCACAGTTTCGTGTCTCTAAAGACATCACTAATATCCCACATAAGTAACTTGCTTTATTTCTTTTTCTTCGGCACACTCTTGCATGAAGTTCTTTATGATCTTCCAAAGTCTGGTTCGTTGTTTCAATGGAAATTTTCTAACTTGTTGTTTCGGTTCTACAACATAACAGTGGTCTTATTATTAAAGAAGTAACAGGTGCTTGATTAATGTTTTTTGGAATATAAGGCGAAATGGGAGATTTGGTTTCGAAAAAGGAATTTGAAACGATTCGTTACTCTACAGAGAAGATGAATGGATAAGATTTTCAAAATGGCGCGTGAATTTGAAACATTAACCCTATCATCACGCCTCCTGACACGCTTTTTGGGGAACGGAAGTTGTCAAATCACTACTTTTTAGTCATCGTTTTAGAACGTCATGCTATCATCATTAAAAGAACTTTCTCTCTCCTGGAAATCGTATAAAGGATTTTCCTTCAGTCCGTTCTCTCTTTTACACCATTCACAAGGCGAATTCTTCTCTTCTACTGTTCATCTTCCCCACCAAGCTTCAACAATGGCAGACTCTTCTTCTATTCAAGAAAACACTGCTCAATCCTCTCTCCTTGCCATCAAGCCCAACCAAAATCTGATTATCAACTTGGTGCCTTACTCCTATGATCCCTACATGCTGCAAATTGTTGAATGTCTAAAATACTCACCATTGGTGAATGCCCTTACTAACATCGACGTCGTTCCAATGTCTCTCCTTTCTCAGGTGTATTCTTCTGCAAAATACGTCAAGGCTGATGAAAGAATTTCATTTGAGATCTTTGATAATAAGATTTCATTCTTGAAGGCCAGATTTTGTTCTCTCATAAGTATACCTTCTGACGACTCATTGGTGAACCCCGAATCGATTTCTACTATACAACTCTTCCAGATGTTCTCCAACATGGGGTACAACGACATTCTTACTATAATTACCAAGGTTAAAAGTCCTGCCTTCCTCCTTAATGGAGTGGGTTATTTACTCTTCTATCAAAGAGTTTCTCTTAACGTGTTGCAGGATCTGATGGTGCTAGCAAGGGTTTTATGACCATTCTCTATGGTCTGTATCATGGAATCAACCTTGACTATGGGTCGATTCTCTAGGGCAGTTGATTCAAAGTTTGAATTCTTCATCTCCTCATACTGAGATTTCTTGTGGGAGATTCTAGACGAGTATCACTCAACGAGCAATAGAGAAGTTCCAAGTTCCAGTTATGGCCAATTCCTTAAAGTCTAATATCGCTACGTTTCACATCACAAAAATCATTGTGGCTGATTTCACCAAATTCTCTTTTATTGGTTCATTTCCAGAGTCCATGTATCAATGTGTTTCAAAGGCCAGCAAGTTAATTAGTGAGTACAAAAAGCTTCCAGCCATGGGCCCGAGACCGTTAACCCCAGAGATGCAACAATCGCTTGATATGCCAGACAAACCAGCCAAACGGGGTAAGAAAGGGGATATGAGGAAATAAATTCAAGAAATCCTTCTTCTAAACCTGTCACACCAAAGAAGCAAAAGGGTTCCACTACAGACCCTTCGGCTCCTAAGAAGCGAAAGCTGACGAAAATGGTACATAAGGCAAAAGCTCCATATTCTAGTGACAATGACTACGTTCCTTCAGATCAAGATGTTGAAGTTGAACAAGAGCCGAAGCAAGATAAGTCTGATGATTCGGTCCGAGAAATCTCTCCAGAGGTAACTCCTAATAACACTGTCTTATCTCCACCTCCTTCTCCTCATCACACTACATTCCGATTTCAATTGCTCCATGCCCTCCACCAACTTCCACTCCAATTCCTACTTCTACACCTCTACCACCACCATTATTTACCGAAGCAACCACCACTGCTATTTCTGCTGTACCTACACCTCCTGTCAACGCATCTAATGTTGAAACCCCCATTACCTCAAAACCTTTGTCACCAATCAACTCAGAAGAATCAGATACTGTTCTTAGTGGCGTTGATATGGATTTTGATACTTTTCACTATAGTCCCTACGCTGTTCAAAGTGATGACGATGATGATGCCCCTATCACCAAGAGGCATCTCAAGGAGTTAAATTGTAACAACGAAAATTTTTAAAACAAAATTTTCATTTCTTAAAAATATATTTCCATCCAAAATAAGTCATAAAGATCCAATGTATCATGTCATAATACAAATCATATAAATCCCAAGATCATAAGTCCTCCATCAGTGTGTACAGATCACGCCGGCGCCTTCCCACGGTCCTCGCTGGTACCTGAAACACATATCACAACAACTGTAAGCATAAATGCTTAGTGTGTTCTCCAAAATACAACCTACGCACATACGCCTTTCCAGTCCCTGACCTTCTGGTCCATGTGTCTCAGGGGACTTCCGTCCCGACTAGGTAAACCTTCCGGTCCAACCCACGCCAACCTTACGGTCCACATTACAACGCCTTCCGGCCCATAACATATTCGCCTTCCGGCCCACAACATAATGCCTTCCGGCCCATATCAAGCATATCATACATGGCACATATAACGATTAACTTATCACACACAACACATATATCTCATACTATATCCGACCTTCCGGTCACACAGTCAAACCCTTCCGGGTATAGTATAGTGAGAAGACTCACCTCGTGGAAAGTCTAAGATCTCGTGTCCTCGCTAACACCGACCCCGAACGACGGCTCAACCTCGCCTAAACATAAAAATATCATTTATTACACAAGGACTTCCACCACTTAGAACTTTACTCCTTATCATCATTCCTCAGAGGGTAAAAGACCATTTTACCCTTCCTTGACCTAAAGTCCTCAGGTTGACCAAAACCCTAAAAGTCAACAAAAGTCAAACCCTGAGAGTATGCGGGGCGTACTCTAGATGTACGCGGGGCGTACGTCGCCAACCTCTCCCTGATCGGGGTCTCCACCCAGTACGCTGCACGTACTGGAAGTTACGCCCAGCGTAACCCCCAGAATCAGCCACTCTCCATTTCTGGTCTTAATCGGTTAAGCCATTACTTCCACTTCTAGATCCGACTCTTCTAGTGTGTCTAAACCCATAAAGTCGAGACCTTTAAGCCTTGGCACGGCTGTAAAGGCTCCAACATCACATAACAATCATTTATTCAAACTCAAGGACCTAGGTCTAACGCATGGTGCAATCCCCACGTCCAAGATGCCATTTTTATGAGTCTACAACCCCAATAGATCAGAAATATGAAGTATCTAAGCTTATGGAGGCCATTTGCACAAAAGTCTCCACCTTTGGGACTTAAACCCTAGAAAATGACCTTTTAAGCATACAACATGAACCAAGTGACAAGATCCGAAATTTATACCTGGAAATGAAGCTTTAGCCCTTGCAAAGTTTAGATCTACACTTGAGCACCACTTCTAGCCTCTCCAACAAGCTCTTCTTCTCCTTTGCAACCTTGAAATGGCACCACCAAGCTTAGAATACACACACAATGGCCTAACAACGAGGGTACACTCTTTTTAGGGTTTCACTCTGAGGGATGGTGGCTGAGAAGACCAGCCACATGTTCCTTTTATAGCCCCATCAAAGGAATGTAGGGTTTGGGTATGAAGAAGTTACGCCAGTCGTAACCTTGGGTACGCCCCGCGTACCTGAGGGGGAAACGCGTCCAAATGAGGCGCGCGAGTACGCGCAGCGTACACCTTGTACACCCAGCGTACTCGCCTACCATGAAAACCCTAAATCATCAACTTAACCAAGATGTAACGCCAAAAGAGGAATACCTGGATTTCGGGCTGTTACAATTCTCCCCCACTAGAATCAGACTTCGCCCCCGAAGTCTCATACTGGAAACATCTCTGGATACTGATCCCGCATCTCAGACTCGGTCTCCCATGTCAGCTCGGATCCCTTCCGATGTTGCCACTGCAATTGAACCAGGGGTATTTCCTTGTTCCTCAAAACCTTAACTTTCCGATCCCTGATCGCTACTGGTCTCTCCACATAGTTCAAGCCTGCATCCACCTGAATATCATCCAATGGCACCACTGCCGACTCGTCGGCAATACATTTCCTCAACTGCGAGACATGAAAGATATCATGAATCTGCCCCAACTCAACAGGTAGCTCCAACCGGTAGGCTACCCGGCCCACCCTAGCAATTACCCTGAAGGGTCCAATATACCGGGGTCCCAACTTGCCCCTTTTCCTGAATCGTATCACCCCTTTCCAAGGAGAGACCTTTAGGAGCACAAGGTCGCCAACCTGAAACTCGAGCTCGGACCGCCGCCTGTCCGCATAACTCTTCTGGCGACTCTACGCAGTCAACAACCTCTGTCTGACCTGCTGAATCTGCTCGGTCGTCTGGAGTACAATCTCCGTGCTACCCATCACCCTCTGCCCCACTTCTCCCCAACAGATGGGGGGTGTGACACCTCCGACCATACAACAGCTCAAAGGGTGGCATACCAATGCTCGAATGATGGCTGTTGTTGTACGAAAACTCTGCTAAAGGCAGATAGGTGTCCCAGCTCCCTCCAAAATCCAAAACACATGCACGGAGCATATCCTCAAGCGTCTGAATCGTCCACTCGCTCTGTCCGTTTGTCTGCGGGTGGTATGTGGTACTGAAATGCAGTCTCGTACCCAACTCCTCATGAAACTTCTTCCAAAACCTGGAAGTAAAACACACATCACGATCTGAAACAATCGACATCGGAACCCCATGCCGCGATACCACCTCCCTCACGTATAACTCCGCCAACTTCTCCGCAGAAGAGCTCTCGCTGATGGCTAGAAAATGAGCGCCCTTCGTCAATCTATCCACGATCACCCAAATCGCGTCGACTCCCCTCGCAGTCCGCGGCAATTTGGTAATAAAATCCATGGTAATCTGTTCCCACTTCCATTCGGGAATCTCTAGCGGCTGCAACTTACTGTGCGGACGCTGGTGCTCGACCTTAACCTACCGACAAGTCAGGCATCTCTCAACAAACCATGCAACATCCCTTTTCATACAGGGCCACCAATACTCCTTCCTTAGGTCCAAATACATTTTCGTAGCCCCGGGATGAATCGAGAATTTCGATCGATGCGCTTCCTCCATCAAAATAGTACGCGTACCGCCCAAAAACGGTACCCAAATCCGACCCTGAAAAGGCATAAGCCCTCGACCATCCGTAACGAATCCTGATACCTGACCCACAACCCGCTCCCTCTTCTTGTTTTCTGGTTTCACAGCCTCAGCCTGAGCTCCTCGAATGGTATCTAAAATCGGGGTCATCACCGTCAACCTCATACAAATATCTCGGATCGGGGCGCTTTCCGCCCTACGGCTCAACGCGTCGGCTACCACATTAGCCTTACCCGGGTGGTAGAGGATCTCACAATTGTAATCCTTCACCACGTCCAACCATCTCCTCTGTCGCATATTCAGGTTTGGCTGATCCATCAAGTACTTCAGACTCTTGTGGTCCGTGTAGATGGTACACCGAACCCCATAAAGATAATGCCGCCAGATCTTGAGGGCAAACACCACAGCCCCCAATTCCAGGTCGTGGGTGGGATATCTCGACTCATGAGGCTTCAACTGCCTCGAAGCATACACTAGCACATGCCCCCTCTGCATAAGCACCGCCCTAAACCCGATATAGATGCATGATAGTACACCACAAAATCCTCCATCCCTTCCGGGAGTGCAAGCATTGGGGCCTCGCACAATTTCTGACGAAGGGTCTCGAATGAGGACTACTGCTCCGGTCCCCACGAAAATGCAACACCCTTTCGGGTCATCCTAGTAAGTGGCACGGTGATCTTGGAGAAATCCTTGATAAACCTGCGATAATATCCAGCCAAACCCAGAAAGCTCTTGATCTCTGTGGGCGATCTCGACACTTCCCATCTCATCACCGCCTCTATCTTGGCCGGATCGACCAAAATCCCTTTCTGGTTAACGAGGTGCCCTAAGAACTGGACCTCTCGTAACCAGAAATCACACTTGGAGAATTTGGCATACAGCCTCTCCGACCTAAGAACTCCAAGAATCTCCCTCAAATGCTCCTCATGCTGCTCCCTAGACCTCGAATATACCAGAATATCATCAATCAATACGATCACCGACCGATCCAGCATCGGCCTACACACCCTGTTCATGAGATCCATAAACGCAGCTGGGGCATTGGTGAGCCCAAAAGGCATCACCACAAACTCATAATGCCCATAACAAGTTTTGAAAGCAGTCTTCTGAATATCTTCATCCCGAACCCTCATCTGATGATAACCCGACCTCAAGTCTATCTTGGAGAACCAAGATGCCCCTGCAACTGATCGAACAGATCGTCGATCCTAGGTAACGGATATCGGTTCTTAACCGTCAACTTGTTCAACTCCCGGTAATCGATACACATCCGGTGGGAACCATCCTTTTTCTTGACGAACAAAATCGGCGCTCCCCAAGGTAAACTATCGGTCAAATAAACCCCTTCCCCAATAGCTCCTGAAGCTGCGAGGATAACTCCTGCATTTCTGGTGGAGCGAGACGATAAGGCGCCTTGGCGATGGGCGCTGCTCCTGGAACCAAATCGATACGGAACTCCACTTGCCTTTCCGGAGGCACACCTGGTAACTCTTCGGGGAACACATCCGAAAACTCGCATACAACAGGAGCGTCCTCCACCGATTTGGGCCTTCCCGCGGCCACTCGAGTATCCGTCACATAGGCTATGAATCCATTGCAGCCCTGCTGCAAACTCTGCCTCGCCCTGGCAGCCGAACAAAACGCCGACCCACACCGGGTCCCCTCGCCATACACCGTAAGCACTCCCCCACTAGGGTCTCGAATCGTCACCAACTGTCTCTCGCAGTCAATGACTGCCCCAAACTTACTCAACCAGTCCATGCCCACGATAACGCATACATCCCCCATCGCTATAGGAACCAAGTCTAAAGGGAATTTGACACCAAAAATCTCGAGCACACATCCTCGAATCACGTCTGTGGCATATATCACTTTCTCATCAGCTATGGAAACCCTCAGAGGTCGACTCATCACTTCTCGATCAATACCGAGGTGCTGACTAAAAGCCAGAGATACGAAAGACCGACTCGCACCCGAGTCAAATAATACTAAAGCAGGTACATAGTTCACAAGAAAAGTACCTATGCATATCATGAAATAAGCACCACATCTCATAAAAGAACAATAAATACATGAAAGAATACATACCAGCCACAACATCAGGCGCCGTGCGGACCTCCTCCGCAGTCAACTGGAAAGCTCTCCCACGAGCCCTCGGTGCCTCGGCCTTTGCTGGTCGAGTCACAGTAGCCCTAGCAGCAGGTGCAGATCCCTGGAGAAGCTGAGGGCACTCGGCCTTCCGATGGCCAGTCTGATTGCAATGAAAGCAAACCATAAACCCCTTGGGGCAATCCCTAGCAATGTACCCCTACTTGCCACACTTGTAGCAAGCACCTGATCGACATGTCCCCTCGTGACCTTTGCCGCACTTTCCGCAAGTGCGGCCCTTCTGACCTCCCGTCCTCGAATCGGCGGACTTGGTCCGCTTGGCTGCCGGCTGGGACTGAGTCGGCCGCCGATCCACCCGTTGAGACTCGGCCTCCTCCCTGGCCTGGGTCTCCAACTCGATCTCGCGCTTCCTGGCATTCGCCTGAAGCTCAACAAAAGTCTGGTATGATGAGTTCGATACAAACTCTCGGATATCCCTCCTCAGCACACCCAAATACAAGCTCATCCGAGCCTGCTCCGTGGACACCTGCTTGGGGCAGAACATCGCCCTCTCATGAAACTTCCGCGTGATCACCGTGACAGAATCATTACCCTGCTTGAGGGATAAGAACTCCTGAACCAACCGTTCCCTCTCTACCAGGGGAACGTACTCGTCTCTGAACATAGTGGTAAACCTCTCCCATGTCACAGCTGAAACCTCTGCCAGAGTGAAGTTTGCCGTCACGAACTTCCACCAATCCTTTGCTCCCAGGCGAACCGTACCCTCAGATGCTCCGGACATGAACAAGTGTAGAAGCATCCCTCGATATCAGCAATCCATCTCATCGCAGCGATCGGATCCTGCGTCCCGTCAAACTCAGGTGGCTTCGTGTTGCTGAACTCCCGGAACAGCAACAAGTCACCTCCCTGTGGTCTGGCAGTGGCCATAGCTGCGGTAGCTGCAGCGGCTGCAGCCTCAGTCAACGCGGCGTACCGCTCATCAAATGTCTCCATCAAAGTGGTCTTAATAGACCCAAACATCTCCGGAATCTCAGCCCGTATCGCTGCAGCCACCTCCTCATGAATCATCTGACAAATTTCCTCGTCACTCACACTGCTCGTACTGGGTCTGTGGCTTGGTCCAACCATGATGCCTCTGAAATACAACATAGAAATATCAGAGACTCTATCGAGCATAATCGCACTCAATAACGCAACCCTACTCAGTCTCCGATACCCAGGGATTCTTACTTGGGTTGCCCACTGACCCGGTGTCTTTGGTAGTACGGGCCAAATACTACCGACTACACCGCATCAGCATTCACCCCAAGTCCTCCTCCCCAAACCCTGGATCCTGAGTACTCTATTCTTGCCATGCACTAGCTACCCACTCGCTCTCAAAGCACCTCATAGCAACAGATTTCCCACTGTAGTCCTAATATGAATACCTAGTCTTCTAGCATGCGTATCATATCATATCATATTTCATAACACATATTGTAAGGGTATTTTAGGGATTTTTACCGTTCGGGCGCTGGCTGATCGTACACACTGCTTCATCCTTGGTTATCACAAAATCCTTTATAAAAATTTTATGCTTTTGTTTTTAAAAGATTTCCTCAAATCCTCGGTTTGAGTTTAATTACGCCCGAAGGTGCACCCGAATCCCTCAAACCAAGACTCTGATACCAACTTGTAACAACGGAAATTTTTAAAACAAAATTTTCATTTCTTAAAAATATATTTCCATCCAAAATAAGTCATAAAGATCCAATGTATCATGTCATAATACAAATCATATAAATCCCAAGATCATAAGTCCTCCATCAGTGTGTACAGATCACGCCGGCGCCTTCCCACGGTCCTCGCTGGTACCTGAAACACATATCACAACAACTGTAAGCATAAATGCTTAGTGAGTTCCCCAAAACACAACCTACGCACATACGCCTTTCCAGGCCCTGACCTTCCGGTCCATGTGTATCAGGGGACTTCCGTTCCGACTAGGTAAACCTTCCGGTCCTACCCACGCCAACCTTACGGTCCACATTACAACGCCTTCCGGCCCATAACATATTCGCCTTCCGGCCCATAACATAATGCCTTCCGGCCCATATCAAGCATATCATACATGGCACATATAACGATTAACTTATCACACACAACACATATATCTCATACCATATCTGACCTTCCGGTCACACAGTCAAACCCTTCCGGGTATAGTATAGTGAGAAGACTCACCTCGTGGAAAGTCTAAGATCTCGTGTCCTCGCTAACACCGACCCCGAACGACGACTCAACCTCGCCTAAACATAAAAATATCATTTATTACACAAGGACTTCCACCACTTAGAACTTTACTCCTTATCATCATTCCTCAGAGGGTAAAAGACCATTTTACCCTTCCTTGACCTAAAGTCCTCAAGTTGACCAAAACCCTAAAAGTCAATAAAAGTCAAACCCTCAGAGTACACAGGGCGTACTCTAGATGTACGCGGGGCGTACGTCGCCAACCTCTCCCTGATCGGGGTCTCCACCCAGTACGCTGCGCGTATTGGAAGTTACGCCCAGCGTAACCCCCAGAATCAACCACTCTCCATTTCTGGTCTTAATCGGTTAAGCCATTACTTCCACTTCTAGATCCGACTCTTCTAGTGTGTCTAAACCCATAAAGTCGAGACCTTTAAGCCTTGGCACGACTGTAAAGGCTCCAACATCACATAACAATCATTTATTCAAACTCAAGGACCTAGGTCTCATGCATGGTGCAATCCCTACGTCCAAGATGCCATTTTTATGAGTCTACAACCCCAATAGATCATAAATATGAAGTATCTAAGCTTATGGAGGCCATTTGCACAAAAGTCTCCACCTTTGGGACTTAAACCCTAGAAAATGACCTTTTAAGCATACAACATGAACCAAGTGACAAGATCCGAACTTTATACCTGGAAATGAAGGTTTAGCCCTTGCAAAGTTCAGATCTACACTTGAGCACCACTTCTAGCCTCTCCAACAAGCTCTTCTTCTGCTTTGCAACCTTGAAATGGCACCACCAAGCTTAGAATACACACACAATGGCCTAACAACGAGGGTACACTCTTTTTAGGATTTCACTCTAAGGGATGGTGGCTGAGAAGACCAGCCACATGTTCCTTTTATAGCCCCATCAAAGGAATGTAGGGTTTGGGTCTGAATAAGTTACGTCGGGTGTAACCTTGGGTACGCCCCACGTACCTGAGGGGGAAACGCGTCCAAATGAGGCGCGCGAGTACGCGCAGCGTACACCTTGTACGCCCAGCGTACTCGCCTACCATGAAAACCCTAAATCATCAACTTAACCAAGATGTAAGGCCAAAAGAGGAATACCTGGATTTCGGGCTGTTACATAAATGCGAAGCTTGACACTTTTCTCGCCTCTTGATCTCAGTCCTCCAGTTCAACATATTTTGATGCTACCATTAAAGCTTTAGTAGCCACTTTGGTTCAGCAGCATGAGAGTTCAATTGAGAAAGTAACCAAAGCCATCGATGAATCCACTAAGACAGCAAAAAAAAATCGAAAAACTAATGGCCGATGCTAAAGAATTTTTGCAGTATCTACAAGCTGAGCCGCAGCAACAGGTGAACACAATGAATTCTTCTGTCGAGAAGCTTGTTTCTTCTCTCCAAGCCGAACTAGTAACGCTTGAAATTGTTCGCTCTGACATCCAGTCTGATCACTCGACGCTTAATAAGTCTATCAACTCTCGTATAGACATACTCCAGACCGATCTAGCTATGGAAAATAAAGTGATGGATGAGCTCGCTCGTCAAGCCAGTTCGCTCAAAACTAAGTCTCTCAAGCTCACCCAAGCCTAGAAGGAGATTGATGATCTCACAACTGAACGAGCAGTTGTAAAATCCCGTGTTACTAATGTTCATGCTATTCTAGTTGATCTCCTGGATTCCCATGATAAAGTTCTCACAATCACCATCAGGAGGCGTTTGGCCAAAAAACTGCGTCCAACTCTTGGACTTCTATGTAGAATCAAAGGTGTTTCGGAGGCGGACGTCTTTCCAAAACAAGGGGGAGAAGCTAGTCAAGTTCCACCAAAACAAACCCCTAAAATCCCAACTTCAACAACCGAACCTCCTTCTGTTAAACCAAGTGTCACCACAGAACCGAAGGATAATGAAGCTTTGGGTTCAACTGTTCAAGATAAAGGAAAGAAAATTGTTGGTGAAAGTGGAGAAGAAGTAGATGCTAAAGAGGCCCATGACATTTTGGAACGTAGTAAAACTATTTTTCCATTATGGACACTAGAAAACCTGCTAAAGGAAGTGATTGAATCCCCAGGTACTCATTGGCTTGAACTAGTTATTTTCTTTGACTTGGTTAATTCTAAAGACATGCAATTTGATATGCCGATCACCCGAAGGGCATTCATTTTTCATTGTTTTGTGCCAATTGCTTCTCTTCCCTCACCTGACTCGAAGGTTGATAGAGAACTAATCGATTACTACCTTGCTTTCTCGCAACCTCAGTATTTGACATGGAGTGCAAAAAAGATTACCACGGTCAAGGTCTTAAAGCCAGTTGTTGCCGAAAAATTTATCAATGTAAAGTTCTGTGTTACTCGTGGCTCAGATAATTCAGTTCATGAATTTTCTTTTGCTGATTTGTCGAATCTCAACCCTCATGATTGGATTCTATTAACTAACATTTTGTTTTCAAATGAGCAGAATTACGAACCCATTCTTGATCACATAATGAAAATGTTGGTTTCATATATACATGAAGTAGCAAAGCTTGATCTGGTGATTGCTTCGGCTCTGAGGAAGAAGCCCTCTGTCAAACCCATTGGCAAGGTTAGTGATGTAAACAAGATGAGTATGGGCAAGATTGACATCGAACATTTGATAGTGATGTTTATGAAAGATGTTGGAGGTCCGACTCCTCCATTAAAGTGCCTGTTCGCTTTGTCTGACAAGCATCTGTTTTCCACTGTTGCTCTTGAACATATTCTGGATATAGTTAACAAATGTAACTCTAATGAAGATGCTGAAAAAAAGATCTTAAATGACATGATTCTGTGGTATATCAACTTTCGCCGTACTATTCTAGCTATGATACCGAAGCTGTTCAAAAAAGTTAAGAAGACTACTCAGGTTCTGCAACAGTAATCTCTCACCTCAATTGACTGAAAGGGGGAGATTGGTGGGTTATGAAGTGTTGCGTCATTGTTCTTTTGTCTAGGTTCATTGTATTATCGGTTATGGGCCTATCCAGCCGCTTTACATTTATTAGGGTTTATTTTATATAGTGCATGCATGCATCTTAGTATGCACGCCTTTTGATAGTTTTTCTCTTTGATCGTATTGTAACCCGAGCACACCTCTACAGTAGCAATTCTTCATAGAGTTCTTCTGAGGTCGTGACTTGTTAATCATTCAACATAAGCTTTGATTCATCTGGTGTTCTTATTTACATTGTGTTCTTGATTTATTTGTTTAAGAATATTATTGATCTAAACATTTTAATCTCATTACACACATACACACTAATACAAACACATATACACAACAACCTAGTTGTGGCCGGCGGCAGTGAAGATTATACGATGGTAGCCACCACCTCACGTTGGTGGCGGTGGTTTCTTTTGTTTCTCAGTCAAGAAGCAATGACATCGGCATCCATTGTTCGGAAAACGAACCTAACACCCACCTGAGGTGGGCGGTGATGGCAACAACAACTCAAGAAGGAGGCAGTAGCAGTGGAACAGCAACGCTTACGACGGCTAAAACAGTGTGACTCAAACACGATAGCCCTTTTGGGTGGCAACCAATGACCGGAGCCACGTAAATGATCCATACGGAGGCGGCGCGAGCTATAGCAGTGTCAACAAATGAAGAAATTCCCGTCGGCGGTCCTTGTCATCATCAACAAAGAAGTAGAAGTAGTGCACCGTCTCGCCGACGTCCATAGTTTGCGGTGGAGGCTTTGGTGGTTAGCGACCTCATCGGAGGTGGGGTGCGGCGCCGGAGGTTGAAGGAGTATAAGGTGGGTGAATAGATGCGGATGAACATCCTAGGGTTAGGGTTCTTGTAAAGGGTAATAGGTTATATACCCGGTCCCCATAACCATTTTCCATAATGTCAAGAATAGCCCCTCCCCATACAAATCTTTCAAAACAAATCTCATATTTACCCATTACACCCCTATTCTTGTAATTCTTTTCATAATCAATCCAACAGTTACCAAATAGCCCCTCATCTATAATTTACTTTCAAATAAAGTCCATAAGTTACCCTTCAGCCCTTAGTTTTCCAAAATCTTTTCAAATTAAGTCACAATAATTTAGTAAGTAGTCCATGCCTTCATAATTGTTTACGAAATCCATCCGACACTTACACTTTCAACCCCTAACTTCTAAAATTGTGACAATTAGCACCTCGAGACCAACACATTTCTATTTAGTTATTGATTTTAGGGTTACTATACATTCATTAGTTTATTTAATTATTTATTTAACAAATGGGGTGTTACAACTCTCCACCACTTAAATTAGATTTCGTCCTCGAAATCATTCCTTACCATCCCTTACACGCCAATCACTCAAGTATCATGGCCATAATCCTGGGCACACCCTGGCATTCCTAGGGTAACCGTGACCAATCTTCACAAAGCCCTAAAATATGTTATCTCGAGATGGCCTGATTCCCTGACAACCTACTCATACTAAATCATTATCTTTTAATCATGTTCGTTTATCCCTCAACGGACTACTCAACTTCTAATAGCTCGAGGTTCCCACTATAAAATAGGATCACAAACCTAATTATCCCTGCATATCACTTATACTTGGCCTAGGCTCAACTGAACCCACTGTGAGTGGCTTGTCACTTCCCAATCAACCAGTTTCTCCATCCGTACCTGCAAACCTGAAACACTAATACTGCTCTAGATCTCAAAACTGCCTGAAACACCGAACTACCTAAAGCAGTATGTTGTCACATGACTGCTTTCCCAAATTCTACTAAGACCTTCCGAATTTCAATTCGTTCGCCAATCATCTGACATATCAGGTTCCGGTCTGGTAGCGGAGCCAAAGGACTCCCACTTAGTCACCTCACACGACTTCTGAATGAAATCCTTCTCTGGAACTAGTTGCCACTAGTTATCATGCCACTATGGCTCTAACAACCTCCTGATCTAACCGATTGGGTCCATGCGTCGAATCCTGTCATCATCAAATCCAAGACTAAAAATGATTGCTAGTTGACCAATGGTAGCCTTATCTCACACGTCCTTAAGCAGTCCATTGCTTACCTGATCTCATAACTGTTGTGACATTCCTATAGTCTTATCATTGACTTAACCAGATCTAATCCCTTTGGGGGAAATCCGTAAACCAATCTATGGATTTCCGTATCCTCACTGCTACACCGAACTGGTGGGTACTACTATCCCTTCTGCGATCTAACAACATTCCCATGCTATCTACCAACCTAGTGAATGATACAACTACACCCGCAGTCTTACAACACTTTAGCTCTATTTGGGCTGCTAGTGAATGCTACGACTACACCCACATACTTATAACACTCTAATACTATCTGAATGCTAGTGAATGCTATGGCTACACCCGCAGACTTACAACACTCTAACACTATCTGGCTACTAGTGAATGTTAAAGCTACACCCGCAGACTTACAATACTCTAACACTATCTGGCTTTGCTTTTTTTTTTTAAGAAAGCAAGGAGGTTATTTGTGAGAGTGACTTTTTTCTTTACTCAAAATCCTGTTCAAGCCTTCTTTAATGGTTAGACTCTGGCCTCTAATAAAGATCGAGATAAGGGCGCTACGGCTACACCCACAGACTTACAACACTCTAACACTATATGGCTGCTAGTGAATGTTATGGCTACACCCGCAGACTTAGAACGTTCTAACACTATCTGGCTGCTAGTGAATGCTACAGCTACACCCGCAGACTTACAACACTTTCCATACTGGTCGAACACGCAGTTGACCTAACACTCAACTGAACTTGATTCCTAACTGGAGCTCTAACCTGGTTCTCGAAACCTACTATCTGAGAGTCTCGAAGGCTATCTGCTGCTCAGGCCCCCAGTGAAAGACCACCGACTTCTTGGTCAGTCGGGTCAAAGGACCTTCAATCTCGGAGAAGTCCCATATAAATCTCTTGTAATAACCCGCTAGACCCAGGAAACTCTGAATCTCAGTTGGAGACCTCGGAATCTCCCACTGTATCCTGGTCTCTATCCTGGCTGGATCGACCAGAATACACTTCTGGTTGACAAGGTACCCAAGGTATTGCACCTCGTGTAACCAGAACTCACATTTGGAGAACTTTACAAAAAGTCTCTCCCCCACTTATATTCGACTAAGTCTTCACGGCACGCGAGAACTAAAGGATTCCCAGTCCTTCTCACTTTCTAGTACCCCACTGATGGCAACCTATGCTTACCAATGCTAGTGATTAATCACCAGTTAAACCTTAAGATCACTCATCCTCGGAAATCTTGATGAGTACTATTGAAATTTGGTCAAGTCTGACACCTCAATCCACCTCCCATGCTGACAAGTAGAGGCCTTAATCTTCACTCTGGCTGACGAGTCCTCGTTCCCACTCCCAATCTCGCAGCACCACTAAACTCTAACCGAACACTGCCCATGCGGAAATACAATTCGCTTGAACATCTGATGACCAACCACTTATGCATCTAACACCTGAAATTGACACTACCCTCTTCATGTTACCGGCCCTGTCCTAGCAATGGTAGTACCTTGAACTCCAAAGTTCATCCATAGATAATTGTCGACCGCTCTTGAACCATGATAGAACCACTGAGCGTTGACTTCACTAAAGAACTATTGCTCTAACCCTGACTGAGTATCCTCTAAATAATACTCCTGCACAGATCACGACAAAGATCCAGAATGATAATGGTACATGCGGAACCCACTCCGCAAGATGCGTCCCTCTGTGGTTTCATCAAGGAGTTTTCGGCATGGTGGATGGCATATATGATCCTTGATAACCCAGATACTAGCAGAAAAATAACTCGAGATCTGACTTATTCAAACTAACTCACAATTCCAAAGCGATACGTATTCCCAACATCCATCTAGTAGCAGTAGAAGATGACATACTCGCAACATCTGGAGGAATCCTAATCGCCTTTTGCGGAGATGACCAACCCTGCCACGCCTACAACAGCCTAAACCCTTGGAGCGATAAACTCCCTCATGCACTTTTTCGTACGTGTTGCACTGACTCCGGCCCTGCTGGCCTTTCACCCATTGATCAGAATTCATGGGTCTCTTCCTGGGACCCTCTATTATACGCACCTGGCACAACCCTCTCTTTCCAGGGTGCTCCAAATGAATATCACATACTCGGTCCCCAAACCGGATCACAAACTTTCCCCCGAAGCTTCTCAAATTTTACAAGACTCTTACTAATTCGAGTATGGATCCTATGCTTTTAGTAGTACGGGCCCAATACTACCTTCCACACCTATCCATACTTTCCTCAACAATCCTCCCGAATCCTCCAAGTTACTTCCTCAAACTTGTGCACTCAAGTCTCACTAAACCTCGCTACTAACCCATTGAAACATATCCTAGGCTTTCCAAGGTTCCCAAACTCACCCAATCCTCAGCTGCTGAAAGATTTCCAGTAATGTCAACTAGCCACCTCATGAATACAGCCACATGCAACATAGATCCGATAATCCTTCGAGTAAAAGATCCATCCCTAGAATGGTTGGACTTAAACAAGAGTTGCGCAATACGGTCAAATCTATCACTCTGAGATTATCCAACCTGTGCCACATGTGACTTATCATATTCACTTAATAGCTAGCTCACATTACTAAAAATCCCACAAAGTACAAAGCAAGGAACATTTAGACAATTGAAAATCAAACCATCAAATTCCAATAAAAACCCATCTATCCCATAATCAGTAATTTGTACATGTAATTCAAAGGCTCATACAATCAGACATAACCTAAACAGACTATCCTATCACTGACTGATATGTACTAGCATGCAAGTCTACAAGCACATATAATAGGCATATAATGCCTCCTTCCTAGATCCTTAGCCCTAGTCTAGCATGCAGTTCTCATAATCATATTATAACATAACATGTCATAACATGTATGGGTATATTGGGAAAACTTACTTGAGCTCGGCTGATCGCACGCATCACATACCTTGTTCTTTTCAATGTTCTTTTCTCTTCTCAAACTTCTTTTTATAAAATGGTTTTAGTTTTGAAAAAAAATCATACCAAGTCCTTAGTTTGAGTCCAGACACGCCCAAAAGTATGCCTAAATCCCTCAAACCAAGGCTCTAATACCAACTTGTAACATCCTAAAATTCAAGGATGAAAATTTTTATTTTAAATAAGTTATTATAAAACCATAAGTAATAAAACATCCATAATAACATCTCATGTCAAAAACCAGAGTAGAAATAATCAAAACATGTTACCATAAAACAATATCAGAGTGTAATTCCCAAGATCTCGTGTGCGGAAATATAGTGTGATGCGCTGCGATCGAGCCAACTCCTTTCCTTTGAAAACGAAGTACCTAAAACCAAAATTGAAAACCGTAAGCACAAAGCTTAGTAAGTTCCCCCATCATACCACATACCATACAGTAACATACATAGCCAAGCATATCTGGGTGCTGGCCTCCCCTCTGATCTCTTTCAACTGGATAACTGCGATCTCTTTCAACTGGATAACTGCCTAGCATATCTGGGTGATGGCCTCCCCCTCTGTTTCTTTCAACCGGATAAGTGCCTAGCATATAACTACATAGCATATCTGGGTGTTGGCCTCCTTTTCGGCCTGTTTCAATTGGATAGCGGGGACTATTTCACCCCTACCATTACCACATAATAACATAAAATAAACATACTACTAGGCATACATGGGTTCTGACAACCCCTTCGGTATCTCTCAACCGATATCCGGGGACTATTTCACCCTTACTACTATTAACATGTATCACATAGCATTCCAGCACACAAACATAACATATAAGAGCATACCAGATAATTATCATAAAGAAAATCATCTAACAAACAACTCCTACTAGTAAGCTGACATTGTAGCCTTAAACCCACTTCCACTGGAAGGTAACTTACCTCACACTACGAAGTCCCACAGACGAAACCCTGGCTGATGGATGACAGCTTCCCAAACTATCTATGTCAAAACAACACCCAATTAATAATTAGCTTCCAACACAAAAATCCTAACTCCATACTTGGGGAAAAAGACTACTTAACCCCTAACTTAGCTTGATTCAACTCAAGGCCCAATCCAAAAGCCCAAAAGTTAAACTATGAATCAAAGCTAAACATATGGCACAATTTTCCAAATTGGGCCCAAACCTTTGCATGGTCGTAAACAAAGGCCCAACCATTTAGTCCAGTATTTAGCATTTCTAATGGCCCAATACCTCATAATCATAAAGGCCCAAACTATGGCCCATCTATGGCCCAATTTTCCTAATTGGGCCCAAACCCTCATATGGGCCTTACCTGAAAGCCTATCAACATATTTTAGTCCATATGATTATTCTTGGATGGCCCATTATTGGCCCCAACACCAAAGCCCAATAGAAAGGCCCAACTCAAGGCCTAAGTGAAATTAGGGTTTTTACATAAAATAATGATTAGGGTTATGTTTTCCTACTTAACCCATTAAGGACTTAACCTATTAAGTCCAATATAGACTTAGGTTAATTGCAAATGATTATTTATTAATATATTAAGTTTAGTGAATAATTCAAGTGCAGTCCTGATCAAATTCCCAAAATTAGGGTTTCACATAAAATGACAATTAAGGTTAAGTGTTTCTTACTTAACCCATTAAGGATATAATCCATTAAGTCCGTCACTCTACTAGATAAGTCATATGGGGTGATTGGGCTTAATACACAATTCCATTCCAATGGCCCAAATGTGGGTCCAATAAGTCCAAGCACAAAAGTCCAATATTAGGGTTTTCTAAACCCTAATTAGGGTTTCCAACCCCATCTTAGCCCACTAGGCCCAACAACTAGGTCTTTTGGTCAATTATGGTTCATTAGGCCCATTAATCACATGTTTGGGCTTTTAGGTCAATTAGGGTTTCATTGGGCCCATTAGGGTTTATTAGGCCCATTAGGGTTTTAGTCCCTTTGTCCAAACATCCCAAACGAGTCACAATATAAAAGAGGCACACCGCCACCTGACACGGCAGCCGGTGGCAGCAGTCACCACCCTATGGTGGTGGTGTGAGTTTCATTTCATTATTCATATTTCTAGATACATTTTACAATGTTAAACCCCAAATAATCACACATACACATTAATACAAACACATATACACATTAAACTAGTGGTGGCCGACGGCAGTGAAGATTTTACAATGGAACCTACCACCTCACGGTTGTGGCGGTGGTTACTTTTGTTTCTCAGTCAAGCAGCAACAAAACCAAAAACCCTTATTTGGAAAATAAACCCAAGACCCACCTGTGGTCGGCGGCAATGGCATCAGCAACTTAGGAAGGCGGCAGCAGCGCCGGAACAACAACGCTTACGGTGGCAGAAAAACAACGCTTACGACCCCTCCCCATACAAATCTTTTCAAAACTGATCTCATATTTACCTATTACACCCCGATTCTTGTAATTCTTTTCATAATCAATCCAACAGTTACCAAATAGCCTCTCCTCTACAATTTATTTTCAAATAAAGTCCATAAGTTACCCTTCAGCCCTTAGTTTTCCAAAATCTTTTCAAATTAAGTCCCAATAATTTACCAAGTAGTCGCTGGCTTCACCATTATTAACGAAATCAATTCGACACTTACACTTTCAACTCCCAACTTCCAAAATTGTGACAATTTGCTCCTCGAGACTAACACCTTGCTATATAATTATTGATTTTAGGGCTACTATACATTCATTAATTTATTTAATTATTTATTTAATAAATGGGGTGTTACACTAAGCTTATATGTAGTGATCGTTTTTTAATGACTATGCACACAAGTCACAATGACTTTGCCAATTGCAAAACCTTCCATTGGAGATTGTTGCAAGACAATTCCATAGGTACGAAGTCTCATATTAAAAGTGCATTCCTTTGAACATCCTTCTTGCATAAAAGTTTCTAACTTACTCATGGATTCTTGATATCCAACTCCCATTATGGAAACTTTTGCATAATTGCCATATCACTATCCATTCTTAATAGAATCCTATATATTCATAATTATATCAATATGGTCCATTCATTACTATACTTCCTATTATCCATAAGCAACCAATCCTTGGTAAACCTCAGATCATCCTTGATAGTTGTTTAACAACTTTAGTCATATCCGGTTCTAGTACTTTTTCCCTCTTAATGCCCTAGGCATTATATTATAACATATGCAATCGATCCTATATCTGAAGCATACGGGACACAATTCATAATGTATTACTTAAATACCTAATACTTTACCAGTCTGTTGCTATAACATTTCCATTCATAGAATTTCCTTATGTCGAAACTTATCAACATAGCATTCATATATGTCCTTGAGTAAATTTTATTAAAATCTTAGTATAAGCTTTTATAATTGAAATGAAGTACAAGTTCCTCTCCCATAATTATAGCATAACAACTTTTCAAACCCTGCAGCTTTGCGAATTGAAACCTTCGTTTTTTATAATTAACATTGCTAACTCGCAACACTTACCATAATAATTATGCTCCCATTAGCATAATAATTATTATCTTATTAGCATAACACTTATGTTCCCACTAGCTTTGACATATACTCAGAAATCAGTTGGACTCCTAGAAATCAATACTTGTTAACTTTCTTACTAAAGTTCAGATTTCTAATACAAGATGCTTTGATAAGACTTTATCTAGGCTTCTCAAGCTCATACACCTTTCCTTATATAGCCCACATTTTTGTTAAACAATTTTAGAACTTATAGCAATAAGTCTCAAATGTTTAGACCTTTTGCTATTTCTCACAATTTGAACTATGAAAAGGGATGTCGTAGTCATAATTGAATTTGAGAACGCAATTAACACAACTGTTATCTTCTCAAAATCTACTTAGTGAAAGCGTTTCCTCACTATTATTTTCATGAATCGGAGAGAAACCTTATGACACTTAGATTTTATGGTATATGTGTTCCTATCCATGCGAAACTATCATTTCCAACCATTATCATTAGACAAGGTCTATGACAAAATCAACCTGATATGTACTGAACTTACTCAATCTTAATTTCTCGCCACTTGGCAGCTCAAGGGCCTACAATTGCTTCCAAGTTTTTAAGAAAACAATTGAACACTCATAGAACTCACATCCATAGTCAACTTTAACTAGAATGGGCACAAAACAAGAATATATCAACACGATAGCTTAAAAACCTCAAGTCGTGGGCTAGTGATTAACAATAGGGTTAGTCTTGATCAGTTCTTGAAACATTTCAAGATCTTTAAGACTCTCACTGACCTCTTGACATATAAGATTACCTTGTCAAGAATCATTCCTTGAAAAACAAATATTCAAGAGTTAGTGCGGTTTCTTATCGAGACAAACACTTCACACAATTGGTCTTAGTTCATCTTTGTTTTATCCAAAACAACACAACTTACCAATTTCAAATGTACAGGAGTAAGAAACATTTTACTTTGCATTTGATAAGTGTTATATACCTTCTTAAGATTTTGTCACTCAAGGCACAATCTTGGAATATGACTCTACGACTTTATTTTGGAACGAAGTATGACTCACTTTTTGATTTAATGATTTCAACAATTCATGATTCATCTTCTTAGCCATACAAGTGCACTAAGGTGTGCCTAGAGGATCAATTATGACATGGTTCCGCAATCACTAAGATGATCATAAAACATGATACTAAAGTGCTCTCCCTTCTTTTCCAGATTGGAGAAACTTTTATCTTTCTACCTAATTTGATTCTTCTTATTCATTCTGCTATACATTGAAACTTTTCAATGTTTCATAAATATACTTAAACTTGTAAGTATAAGCATATTTACTAAGCTTTTAGTAAATCATAACGATTATTCTTATCGTTCATTGTGGTGGACCTGACGAGTGCACAACCAAGTGTACCGGACCCCTTAGTCCTTCACTTGACTCACATATACATGTGAACAAGGAATTACTCTTAATTTCCCAAAGATGAAGGTTCTCATCCATCATACAATACAAGTTGCACGATTCCAAGTTTCTATTCAATCAAAACTTGGGTGATGATAATCTTTCCTTATTTGGTAAATTTAGACAATACCACAAACGAAAGAATCAAATCCATTTTCAATACTGCTAAAAATATATAAGCACCAATTTTCACAAATGCCATTGCAAGGAAATATAAAGCAAGATAAAATTCAGAAAATTTTCTTTATTTAGAATATGTGGAAAACTTTTCCTTACAATGAAGTTACATATGAAAACTATGTTTCCTAAGAAATCTATCACAACTACTAGCATCCGGTCAAAAATCCGATCATCGAACCATGCGATCAAAATCCATCTCTTCATGATCAGACTCAACATGCTTTTCCTTTAAGCTTCCTTTGATTCTACAAAACATCAAAATGTAATCTTATCACATCAGGTATTAAGAATCTAGAAATAGAAACTTAGTAGACTTAGATATTTGAATTACTAGAGTCATACATTTTGACTTTACTATCCTTGTGGTCCTTCAGGTGGATACGACAGCTTAGCAACCAATGCCCCTTTTGTTGGCAGTAGAAACAAACAAACTCTTTTGGTATGGTACACGGGACAATCATAGACTTAGCCTTTCTTTTTGATTCTTTCCCATTGGGAAAAGAAGACATTTTTAGGACTTCCAATGTTTCCATTATCATAGACCATGGAAGTTTGGGAAGTAGATCTTCCAATCAAATTTTCTTTACCAATGCACCAAATCAATGCAGATTCAGCAACAATAAGCAAATAGGTAAGATCAATATGGGTCACGTCGCATTGTCATATAGTAGTCTTTAAAAAACTAACTATACGACTCGCGAAGTGACTGAAGAACCAAGTCAACAACCAACTTCCTTGACACAACGACTCCTAACATTCCCAGCCTGTCAATGTGTGACTTCATCTCCAAGACATGTGAACACACAGACCTTCCATCTTGGTGTTTGCTAGCCAATAGGGTTTGAGTGAACTTGAACTTTTCAAGTCTTTGAACTTGTGGGTTAAGGAGAACTACTAGAGGAGGTGGAGGAAGTGAAGTTCCACTACAACACAAAGTAGGGATTAATCATTCACCTTGATTGTCTTGTGGAATATCATCTTCATTAGGAAACCTTTTTCCAAGAGATTCGGGAAGACCATAGTTGTCAGAACTTGACATCTATAAGGAAGAATATTCAAGTTAGTTGATTTAATTCCTTAATATAACACCCAAGATGAAATGTTAAGGCTAGGACCCAACACAATATTTTACAATTTCGAAGAGGGATGTCATAATCCAATTGTAAAATATTTGAAGGTAGGTAAATGATGATTTACCAATTTCCGCCAACAAAAATGAAATTTGATTATTAAGTTTTAAATGAATTGAAATTTTTAGATTCTTTTGAGATGCGTTGAAATTTTCAATAGTATGTTTAATCTTGATTATGCCCTTCAATTTTGTGACTGGGATGCCGAAAAACACAAACAAGATGTGAATAACCATGCAAACTAGCTTTGTACACTTAATATTACAAATCATCCAACCAATGTGCCAGTTAACCACACACGCTCCATTGATCCATGATTAACATCAAACTTCCCTTTGCCACACTTCTCAGTCCCAAATTAGTGTGTCGGATACGATCCACTAACGACTTAACAAGGTGCAAAGTGCAGTTTCATGGGTTAGTACCAAATTCACATTTTTCCTAAGGTAAGTAAGATTGGGAATTTAATAAAAGTTTAGTTACTTGGTATGTTCATTATACTTTTAATGAGAATTAATGTCCTATCCTACCCGTTTGGCTAACGACCCTCCACCAGTCAAGGAAGCAGTGGGTGAGAGTGGACACCCATTAAACCACCATTTAATAGGCAGTAAGCTTATACCCCATTATAGACCGGCTTAGTGAATGAGGCCTACTAACGGTGAGACTGAACTTTAACTTATACATACATAATAAATTAGACTTTTAATTTTATATAGTATATGGGTGTATTTTAAACTTTTAAAATACTAGGTGGTGTAATCTATTAATAAATTATACTTTTAATTTAATTAATCTTAAACCATGTTATTATGGATTTATTAAACTTCTCTTTTAATTAAACACTTTAATTTATGTAATAAAGTCCATAAGGTGTAATTGAACTATTCAAAGCATCTAGGTTATTAAAATTCAAAATTAAAACTATTTAATTAATTTTTAAGTTATGAACCCAAGAGATGCATCTTTTGAAACCTTTTAATTACTAGAGTTAATGGTTTCATAATTTGAGACTTTTCAAATACCAAAACTTTAGGGCAAGTTTTATAACTTTCAAAACTTTTGGTTCCATAACTTATGAAAACTTATGAGTTTTTAATGTTCATGAATTAGACTTTTCATATAACTTGAGAAAAAGTTACAAAACTCACTTAAAGAAAAAATTAGATCAATTTTAACTAAGAACATTATCATATAATTTCACTATTGATCTAATCTAACTCATAGCAAGGCAATTCATATCAAATAATACAAATAATGACTTTATTATCTTAAAATTTGGAAATTGTCCTTTAATTGGATGAGGATCATCATTACCAAATCAGAAAATACGTTTTTCATGATACAAAACATTTTTGTGGTAATGATGCTAAACTAATTCTGGCCAAAAACCTGAAATTTTGCAACTAGAGGCATCAACTTGATGTGTGCATGAACTGGACTCGTCGAGTTTCCCTTTTACTGAGTGGACTTGTCGAGTCAGCCAGTGGACTCGGCGAGTTCATCATTCAGAGGCCAGAAAATCTATTTTTTTCAGCTTTTAAAATTAGCAAGCATCAAATACAAGATAAAATAATCTTAGGCTCTAATACCACTGTTAGGTTTTAAGCACTATAACACTCCTTTGGTGCACATGCAACCCTAGATGCTTTGGATCTTTGTTTTCTCTAATTGTACATGCATTTTCAATTTTCCAAATCATACATCCTAACTAGTATACAACAGAGGATATACAAAACAAAACACATAGTTAGATGACCACCACTTATGTTGTTTGAAGTTCTTGGCCTTTGAAAGCTTTAGCACCTCAATTGCCATGCCTCTAATATGTCACAAATACCAAATTCAAGAGGAGGCTTGAGAGAATAAGCTAGTTAGAAAAAAAATCAATATCACTCTTTTAGAATGAATGGCAACCGATTTTGGCTCTATGGGATAGCTTTTATAGCGTGACAAATGCTAGGGTTACATATTTGCAAACTCTAATGCACCATGACCTTTCATATTACTTAGGCTCCATGGGCTAAACCTCCGTGGACTATCAATGTTAGTTTAGCCTATCCTAATTAACCATGGATCATTGGCCCATACTATAAGAATCTTTGATTTACTTAATCAGTCCCCGTATATTTAATTAGTCTCTTTTGATCACTAAAGTAATTCCAAATTAATTCTTGATCAATATTAATTAAATAATATAATTTCTCAATTAATATATTATACTTATAATATATTAATAAATCACAAATAGCCTCAGTCTCAAAAGTCTATCCTATCAAATTGCACTAGTGAAGGCAACCCAAAAGGACAATGCGACAATCGGGTCAAGTACATCCCAGTTATAGTAATAGGCTTAGACAGCAGATCCAACATCTTTTACTACATCCAACCATCTCCTCTGTCACGTATTCAAATTAAGTTGATCGATCAAATACTTCAAACTCTTGTAATCAATAAAAATGGTGCATCACACCCCATGTAGATAGTGCCTCCAAATCTTGAGGGCAAACACCACCGCCCGAAATTCCAAATCACGAGTAGGGTAATTCACTTCATTAGGCTTCAGCTATCTTGAGGCATAAGCAATCACATGTCCCCTGTAAATCAGAACAACTCCTAATCCCAAAATAGAAGCATCACAATACATTAAATAATCGTCTAATCCCTCGGGTAGAGCTAGAATCGGGGCCTCACATAATCTCTTCCAGGTCTCGAAAGCCAATTGTTGATCTAGGCCCCACTGATAGGTCACACTTTTCTTGGTCAAACGGGTCAAAGGTACAATGATCTTCGATAAATCCTTAATAAATCTCCGATATTACCCTGCTAGACCCTATAAACTCCGGATCCTGGATGTGTTCTTTGGAACCTACCAAACATATCAGCGCCTCAATCTTGCCTGGATCAACCAAAATACCCTCTTGGTTGATGATGTGCCCTAAAAACTATACCTCACGCAACCAAAAATCACACTTCGAGAATTTGGGATAAAGACTCTCCCTCCTCAAGGTCTCCAATACCTCTATCAAATGCTCCTTGGTATTAGAATAGACCAAGATATCATCGATAAAAAACAATTAAATACCGATCCAAAATCGATCTTGAAACCTGGTTCATGAGATCCATGAACACTGCTGAATCATTGGTGGGTCCAAATGGCATCACACAAACTCATAATGACCATAACGAGTCCTGAAAGTCGTCTTCAGTATATCCTCATCCCTAATCCTAATCTGATGACACCCCAAATGAAGATCAATCTTGGAGAACCGAAATGCACCCCGAACCTAATCGAATAAATCATTAATCCATGAAATTTTCACCGTCCATTTGTTCAACTCACGATAATTGATACACATCGTGTGTGACTCGTCCTTCATTTTCACGAACAGGATACGTGCTCCCCACAGGGAACTGCTCGGATAAATGAGTCCTAGGTCTAGCAGATCCTGAAGCTGCGTAGACAACTCCTGCATTTCTGGCGGAACTAAATGATACGACACCTTGGCTATAGGAGCCGCGCCAGACACTAAATCAATACGGAACTCTAATTGCCTCTCGGGAGGCACCCACGCCAACTCCAATGGAAATACATCAGGAAAATCTTGCACAATTGGTAACCTGCTCATATCTGGCGTGGTCTTCACCCTCGTATATGAAACATACACCAAAACCCATAACAACCTTGTTGAAAGAGAGCTAGCCCATGTGAGGCTCTCTTTCCATGAATGACCAATTCCCCCTACTTGGGGTTCGAACTCTCACCAGCTGATGCTTTCAATCAATCATGGACCCATTGGGACCCAGCCAATCCATCCTGATGATCACCTTTAATCCTCGCAAGGGAATCAGAACCAAATCGGTAGGAAACCTCTCCCCGAACATATTCAGAAAACTCCCCCGAAATATCCTCGCAACACTCACGGTGCGGTCATCTGTAATCTCCACACCGAGTGCGAATCTAAAGTCCCCAGAGCATCTCAGAACTTCTTGCTGAGCGCAAGACATACGAATGATCGGGTAGCCACCGAATCAAAAAGAATATGAGCCGAAAGACCATTGACCAAAATGGTCCTTATACAAAATCATAACCATATAGGCATAAGCAATAACATAAATAAGAAAGGAATAGATCACATACTAGACAAAACGTCTGGTGTTGCTCATGCCTTCTCTGAAGTCAACCGAAATGCGTGGCTCTTCACTATAGGAGCTTCCGCCTTGATCGGGCGGCCATTAGTAATCCTCATCATGGAGAACCCAGGCGCCGCCACCGCTCCTCCTGCTATAACAAACCTCAGACAAACGGCCTTTTTATGACCAGTCTGGTTGCAGTGGAAACAAATCAAACCCTTCTTGGGGCAATCCCAACTCATGTGACCTAGCTCGCCACATGCATAACATATCGGGCCTGCTGCTCGACAGGCTCCACTATGCGGCTTACCGTACTTGGAACACCGGCCACGGCCTTGCTGGGGGGATCGGAGGTATTACGCTTCTTGGTCTAACCTATTGCTGGTCGAAGCTGCTCCGAATTTCCGCTTGGTACAGAGTTCCAACTCAATTTCCCACTCACAGGCCTTCTCGACCATGTCATTCAGAGTCTTGCACCCTGAAAAGCTCACAAAATCAAGAATGTCATCCCTCAACATTGAATGATACCTCGTCTTCTACAACTCCTCATCTGCCACATACTGCGGATCCAATATTGCCCTCTCCTGAAACTTGGCGGTGATCCCCGCCATAGTCTTGGTAGTCCATTGTAAATCCAGGAACTCTCTCACTAAACGCAACACCTATTGGGTCTTAGGTGTTTTGTCATTATGGGCTTTTAGTTTACTCAGTTTTGTATCCGGGGTAGTCTAGATCAGTTCTTGAAACATTTCAAGATGTTCAAGACTCCCACTGACCTCTTGACATATAAGATTCCCTTGTGAAGAATCATTCCTTCAAAAAAAAATATTCAAGAGTTAGTGTGGTTTCTTATCGAGAGAAACACTTCACACAATTGGTCTTAGTTCATCTTTGTTTTATCCAAAACAACACAACTTACCAATTTCAAATGTACATGAGTAAGAAACATTTTACTCTACACTTGATAAGTGCTATATACCTTCTTAAGATTTTGTCACTCAAGGCACGATCTTGGAGTAAGACTCTAAGACTTTATTTTGGAACGAAGTATGACTCACTTTTTGATTTAATGATTTCAACAATTCACGATTTATCTTCTTAGCCTTACAAGTGCACTAAGGTGTGCCCAGAGGATCAATTGTGACATGGTTCCGTAATCACTAATATAATCATAAAACACGATACTAAAGTGCTCTCCCTGCTTTTCAGATTGGAGAAAATTTTATCTTTCTGCCTAATTTGATTCTTCTTATTCATTCTGTTATACATTGAAACTTTTCAATGTTTCAGAATTATACTTAAACTTGTAAGTATAATCATATTTACTAAACTTTTAGTAAATCATAACGAATATTCTTATCGTTCTTTGTGGTGGACCTGACTAGCGGACAACCAAGTGTACCGGACCCCTTAATCCTTCACTTGACTCATATATACATGTGAACAAGGAATTACTCTTAATTTACCAAATATGAAGGTTCTTATCCATCATACAATACAAGTTGCACGATTCCAAGTTTCTATTCAATCAAAACTTGGGTGATGACAATCTTTCCTTATTTGGTAAATTTATACACTACGACAAACGAAAGAATCAAATCCATTTTCAATACTGCTAAAAATATATAAGCACCAATTTTTACAAATGCCATTGCAAGGAAATATAAAGCAAGATAAATTTCAGAAAATTTTCTTTATTTATAGTACGTGGAAAACTTTTCCTTACAATGCAGTTACATATGAAAACTATGTTTCCTAAGCAATCTATCACAACTACTAGCATCCGCTCAAAAATCCGATCATCGAACCATGCGATCAAAATTCATCTCTTCACGATTAGACTCCACATGCTTTTCCTTTAAGCTTCATTTGATTCTACAAAACATCAAAATGTAATCTTATCATATCATGTATTAAGAATCTCCAAATAGAAACTTAGTAGAGTTAGATAGTTGAATTACTAGAGTCATACACTTTGACTTTACTATCGTTGTGGTCCTTCAGGTGGATACGACAGCTTCGTAACCAATGCCCCTTTTCTTGGCAGTAGAAACAAACAAACTCTTTTGGTATGGTACACGGGACAATCATAGACTTAGCTTTTCTCTTTGACTCTTTCCCATTGGGAAGAGAAAACATTTTCAGGACTTCCAATGTTTCCATTATCATAGTCCATGGAAGTTTGGGAAGTAGATCTTCCAATCAAATTTTCCTTACCAATGCACCAAATCAATGCAGATTCAGTAACAATAAGCAAATACGTAAGATCAATAAGGGTCACGTCGCATTCTGTCATATAGTAGTCTTTGAATAACTGACTATACGACTCACGAAGTGACTAAAGACCCAAGTCAACAACAAACTTCTTTGACACAATGACTCCTAACATTCCCAGCCTGTCAATGTGTGACTTCATCTCCAAGACATGTGCAAACACAAACCTTTCATCTTGGTGTTTGCTAGGCTATAGGGTTTGAGTGATCTTGAAATTTTCAAGTCTTTGAACTTGTGGATTAGGGAGAAGTACTGGAGGAGGTGGAGGAAGTGAAGTTCCACTACAACACAAAGAAGGGATTAATCTTTCACCTTGATTGTCTCGTGGAATATCATCTTCATTAGGAAAACTTTTTCCAAGAGATTCGGGAAGACCATAGTTGTCAGAACTTGACATCTATAAGGAAGAATATTCAAGTTAGTTGATTTAAATCCTTAATATAACACACAACATGAAATATTAAGGCTAGGACCCAACACAATATTTTACAATTTGGAAGAGGGATGTTGTAATCCAACTGTAAAATATTTGAAGGTAGGTAAATGACGATTTACCAATTTCCACCAACAAAAATGAAATTTGATTATAAAGTTTTAAATGAATTGAAATTTCTAGATTCTTTTGAGATTCATTGAACTTTTCAATGGTATGTTTAATCTCGATTATGCCCTTTAATTTTGTGACGGGGATGCCGAAAACACAAACAAGATATGAATAACCATGCAAACTAGCATAGTACACTTAACGTTACAAATCATCCAACCAATGTGCCGATTAACCAAACAAGCTCCGTTGATCCATGATTAACATCAAACTTCCCTTTACCACACTTGTCAGTCCCAGATTAGTGTGTCGGTTAACCACATACGATCCACTAACGACTTAACAAGGTGCAAAGTGCAGTTTCATGAGTTAGCACCAAATTCACATTTTTCTTAAGGTAAGTAAGATTATGAATTTAATAAAATTTTAGTTACTTGGTATGTTCATTATACTTTTAATGGGAATTAATGTCCTATCCTACCCGTTCGGCTAACGACCCTCCACCAGTCAAGGAAGCAGTGGGTGAGAGTGGACACCCATTAAACCACCATTTAATAGGCAGTAACCTTATACCTCCTTATAGATCGACTTCGTGAATGAGGCCTACTAACGGTGAGACTGACCTTTAACTTATACATATATAATATATTAGACTTTTAATTTTTTATAGTATAAGAGTGTATTTTAAACTTTTAAAATACTAGGTGGTTTAAATTATTAATAAATTATATTTTAATTTAATTAATCTTAAACCATGTTATTATGGATTTATTAAACTTCACTTTTAATTAAACACTTTAATATATTTAATAAAGTCCACAAGGTGTAATTTAACTATTCAAAGCATCTACGTTATTAAAAATTCAAAATTAAAACTATTTAATTAATTTTTAAGTTATGAACCCAAGAGATGCATCTTTTGAAACATTTTAATTACTAGAGTTAATGTTTTCATAATTTGAGACTTTTCAAATACCAAAACTTGAGGGAAACTTTTGTAACTTTCAAAACTTTTGGTTTCCATAACTGATGAAAACTTATGAGTTTTTAATGTTCATGAATAAGACTCTTCATATAACTTGAGGAAAAGTTACAAAACTCACTTCAAGAAAAATTTAGATCAACTTTTAACTAAGAACATTATCATATAATTTCACTATTGATCTAATCTAACTCATAGCAAGGCAATTCATATCCAATAATACAAATAATTACTTTATTATCTTAAAATTTGACAGTTGTCCTTTAATTGGATGAGGATCATCATTACCAAATTAGAAAATACATTTTTCATGATACAAAACATTTTTGTGGTAATGATCCTAAACCAATTCTGGCCAAAAACCTGAAATTTTGCAACTGGAGGCATCAACCTGACGAGTGCATGAACTGGACTCGTCGAGTTGCCCTTTTACTGAGTGGACTCGTCGAGTCAGCCAGTGGACTCGTCGAGTTGCCCATACTATAAGAATCCTTGATTTACTTAATCAGTCCTCGTATATTTAATTAGTCTCTTTTGATCACTAAATTAATTCTTGATCAATACTAATTAAATAATATGATTTCTCAAGTAATATATTTTACTTATAATATATTAATAAATCAAAAATAGCCTCATTCTCAAAAGTCCATCCTATCAAATTGCACTGGTGAAGGCAACCCAAAAGGGCAATGCTACAATCGGGTCAAGTACATCCCAGTTATAGTAATAGGCTTAGACACCAGATCCAACATCTTTTACTACATCCAACCATCTCCACTGTCACATATTCAAACTAAGCTAATCGATCAAGTACTTAAAACTCTTGTAATCAATAAAAATGGTGCATCAGACCCCATATAGATAGTGCCTCCAAATCTTGAGGGCAAAAACCACCGCCCCAAATTCCAAATCACGAGTAGGGTAATTCACTTCATGTGGCTTTAGCTGTCTCGAGGCATAAGCAATCACATGTCCCCTCTGCATCAGAAGAACTCCTAATCCCAAAATAGAAGCATCACAATACACTAAATAAACGTCCAATCCCTCGGGTAGTGCTAGAATCGCGGCCTCACATAATCTCTTCCAGGTCTCGAAAGCCAATTCTTGATCTAGGCCCCACTGAAAGGTCACACTTTTCTTGGTCAAACGGGTCAAAGGTACAGTGATCTTCGAGAAATCCTTAATAAATCTCCGATAGTACCCTGCTAGACCCAAGAAACTCCGGATCCCGGATGCTTTCCTCAGAACCTCCCAAACATATTAACGCCTCAATCTTTCTTGGATCTGCCAAAATACCCTCTTGATTGATGATGTGCCCCAAAAACTACACCTCACGCAACCAAAAATCACACTTCGAGAATTTGGGATAAAGCCTCTCCCTCCTCAAGGTCTCCAATACCTTTATGAAATGCTCCTTGGTATTAGAATAGACCAAGATATCATCGATATAAACAATCAAAGACCGATCCAACATCGATCTACAAACCCGGTTCATGAGATCCATGAACATTGTTGGATCATTGGTGGGTCCAAATGGCATCACACAAACTCGTAATGACCAAAACGAGTCCTGAAAGTCGTCTGCAGTATATCCTCATCCCTAATCGTAATCTGATGACACCCCGACCGAAGATCAATCTTGGAGAACCAAGATGCACCTTGAAGTTGATCAAATAAATCATTAATCCTCAAAATTTTCACCGTCAGCTTGTTCAACTCCCGATAATTGATACACATCCTGTATGACCCGTCCTTCATTTTAACGAACATGATACATGCTCCCCACAGGGAACTGCTCGGATGAATGAGTCCTAGGTCTAGCAGATCCTGAAGCTGCGTAGACAACTCTTGCATTTCGGGCGGAGCTAAATGATACGACACCTTTGATGGGTTTTAGCCAAAAGACATCATATGTGCTCATGCAAACCCTAAAGCTTGGATCTAGGTTTCTCTATTGTACTTGATTTTAATCCAAGACTTAAAACCCTATATATAATCAATATAACATATGAATAACAGTTTAGATCATACCTTGATTGTTATATAGCAATAACAATCCCAAATCCTCCTTGTATTGACTTTAGAAAGCTTAGAGTCACAAATGTCACTCCTCTAATGGCTCACAAACACCAAGAGCAAGAGGATGAAGAGGATAAGAGAAGGAGGCAGCCCAAAACGTGTGGAAACCCTAGAATAAGTCTTGTCCACGTTTTTGGATATAAGGGTTCCTTAAATAGTGAGGCTATTAGGGTTATCTAACACGGAAACCCTAATTTGGATGCTTAAGCCCTAAGCAACCCATGGGCTCCTCCCTTAAAGGCCTTTGGACGATTTCTAATGGGTTTCCCATAGAATTCGTCCACTCCTTTAATATGGAGTCCATTAGCTCAATATTCAACTATCATACAATTGACAGTTCTAGTCC
This sequence comes from Lactuca serriola, assembly GCF_051521515.1. NCBI lineage: Eukaryota > Viridiplantae > Streptophyta > Magnoliopsida > Asterales > Asteraceae > Lactuca > Lactuca serriola. Next base: position 161,888,790 of record NC_136411.1, on the reverse strand, counting down.
CTTAAGTTTAGTTAATTTCTTTTAGTCACAAACTTAATTCTTATTAATTCTTGACTAATATTAATTAAACAATATGATTTCTCTTTTAAGATATTATTCTCATAATACATTAATAAATCATATTTAATCCTTTCTCTCCATAATTCATCCTATAAAGTTGCTTTGGTGAAGGCAACCCAAAAGGACCATGCACCATCGGGTCAAGTACATACCAAAATAGTTATGGACTTAGACACTAATCCAACAATCTCCCACTTGGATAAGTCTAATAACTATTCCGCGTATTATTTCAGATCCTGATCTGCAATCGTAGCTTTCTAAAGCCGCTGTCAACTCTGATCTTATCAGATACGCGTGTCCTTAAGATAAGAGATCATATATTCCTCCATTCTAGATATCATATAGACTGAGACATGGATCTAAATCATTCTCTCTGTCTATGTGCTGTTTCCCAAATTCAGATTTATGATGATTGACATCAGACTACAATTGAACACATCAATTTAGTCCCGGCTTGGCCAAGCGCTTAGGTGCCATCACTAAATCATCGAGGGGCCCACAGATATCGCTTTTATCCTACTTTGAATAAAAGGAACAAATAAACTTTGACTCAATGCTCGCTTGCACTTACTCACCGAATTACACACAACAATATGTTTTATAACACCAAGTTACTGGTGCGTTTACATATTATCAATGTGCCACCGACTCGCAAGATACAACTCACACATCTTGGTTTCAAGAATATAAGATGTTATCATCTCACCAATCACTCGTGATACTATCCATGAAGTGATCCAAGTGAGCGTGGGTTTAATCCAATGCTCAAATCATATTCATAAGCACTCATGAACGTTGCAACAAACAATTGCTTATGTCTAATACACTTTAGACAATCCACACACCAATTCACGACAGTCTTCATTCATATCCACTTCCAACATATTAACGACTGTGGCCCGTTTGAATAATTTGACTGTTCTTAAACCAATTAAATTAATCAGGAAGTCAAAACATGCAAAGTGAAACAAAAGAATAATACTAATCCCATATGGCCTCAAACCTTTGAGTATAAATAAAAAACCTTTTATTTATCACCATATCGATTAATCATTATTTGTTGTTTCGGGTAATCAACTTCTTACTTGAATTATTACTACACTTGTCCCATGCTCTCAGCATGTACACAATGCTTACCTATGGTTCCTACTTTGTGAAATAGATCAAATGAACACATTTCCAACCATACTCATTTCACAACTCCTAATCCATTTTCATAAGTGAAAGAATATCAAATTCTTGCCACTCATGGAATATGTTAGATTCTAACATTTTATGCAATGATCCTTTTGTAATGTCACTGCACTAAAGTCACAATGACTATTGCCAATGAAATTACAAGGTTCTCTATTGTTACAGTACAATTCCATAGATGTGATGTCTCTCACTCAAAGTACATTCCTTTGAACATCCTTTTGCATAAAAGTTTCTAATCTAGACATTGATTCTCAATATCCAACTCCCAATATGGAAACCTTTCCATACTTACCATATGACAACTTATTCTCAATAGACTCTTATCTATTCATGATAATGTCGATATGGTCCATCCAATATCATGCTTCCAACTACTCACAAGCGACCAATCCTCGGCGAACTTTGGATTGTCCTTTGATAGTTGTCTAATTATCTTAGTCAAAACCGATTCTTGTCCTTTTGCCTCTAAATGCACTAGACATTTGGAAAAATTTAGAATGGTCAAACATTATAGCATTTTCCATCGTTCCTATACCCGAAGCGTAAGCGACACGATGCATAATGTCTTACATAAAGATTCGATACTTTATCAGACTTCTGCCATAATATTTTATGTGCTACTTTCTCTCAATTCGAAATATGAAGAGAAATGCTGTAATCATAATCGAATTTTTAAGAATGCACTATGTTTCATTGACTTAATTTATTAACATTCCATAACCTAAGCCTTTAGATTTGAAATGAAGCATAATATTCTCTCCCTTAATTATAGCAAAACAACTTTACAACCATTGCGACCTTCCAAAGTGTGACTCTTGTTTTCGATAATTAATATTGCTAACTTGCAATACTTGCCTTAATATTCATGTAATCATAACATTTATGCTCCCACTATCATGATGATTATTATAAACATAACACTTATGCTCATACTAGCTTTGACATGTATTCATAAACAACTTAACTTTCAGAAAAACAATGCCTATTGAATTTCTTTAAGTTCATATTTCTAATACCCAATGCTTTGATAATCTTTTATCAAGGCTTCTTAAACTTATACACCTTTGCCTTAGATAGTTTATATGTGTGTCTTAAACAATTCAGACTAATTGCCAAATCTCATAATTCGAATCATGGAAAGGGATACCGTAACCATAATCGAATTCGAGAATACAATTTTCACAATTACTATCTTCTTAAAATCTTTCTTAGTGAAAGCATTTCTTCACAGTCATTTTCATGAAGGAGGGAATCTTATGACACTTAGATTTTAATAGCGTATGTGTTCCTATCCATGTGAATTTGTCAAAACCAAAGTTTACGACAAATTCAAACTCATATGGACCGAACTTTCTTAATCTTGATTTCTTGCCTTATGGTAACACAGCTGCCCACCACGACTTCCAAGTAGTTAAGCAGTACACCCTTTCCTATTAATGTACTTTTCATTGATCAAGGTCCTTGCCTTTTATGCATTCAAATGAAAACTCATAGTATTCACATGCATAATTAACTCAATTGGAACGGCACGGAAATCAAGATAGTGTCAACACGATAGGTTGTAAACCTCTACTCGTGTGCTAGTGATGATCGATAAGGTTTATTCTTGATTTGTTCTTGAAACCTTTCAAGACCATTAAGACTCCCACTGACTCCTTGACATATAAGATTCTCTTGTCAATAAACATTTCTTGACAAACAAATATTCAAGAGTTAGTGTAGCCTTTATCAAGACAAAACATTTCATAAAATTGGTCCTAGTTGGTCTTTGTCTTATCCAAGACATCAAAACTTTCCAATTTCAAATGTGCGAGAATAGGAAAACCTTTTTCCAAATTCTATATTTGATGAATGTTATAAACCTTCTTAAGACTTGTCACTCAATATTACAATCTTAACTCTAAGACTTGTTTTGGAATGAAGTATGATTGACTTCTTGATTTAACCATTTCTTCAATTCTTGATCCTTCTTCTTAGACATACAATTGTACTAAGATTTACATAGAGGATCAATTGAGATATGGTTCTTAATCATTAAGACATGTCATTAAGCATAAAAGTACTCTCCCTTCTTTTTAGAATAGAGAAACTTTTATCTTTCTGCCTACTTGATTCTTCTTATTCGTTCTATTATTGATTTAAACCTTTTCAATCAATTCAGAATTACACTTAATCTTGTAAGTATAATCATATTTACTAAACCTTTAGTAAATCATGACGAATATATTTAATACTCTTGTGGTGGACACACAACTTTGTGTACTCGATCTCTTAGTCCTTCACTTGACACTTGGTCAATGAATTAGTCTAATTTACAAATATGAAACTTCTCATTCATCCTGCAACCAAGTTGCATGATTCCAAGTTTCTGTCCAATTGAAACTTGGGCGATGAGAAACTCTCCCTATTTGGTAAATTCTTGACATTTCCACAATTATCATAATTAAGAATCACATCCACTCGATGTAGAAATATACAAACACCAATTTTTTCATAATGATTTCATTACAAGGAAACTAAATCAAAATTTATTTTATTCATAAAAGCAGCGGAAAACATTTGTCCTTACAATGCAAAATCAACTGAAAAACTATGTAGTTATAAGGAAAATTTTCTAACAACTCTATCATAACTTTCTAAGCTCAAAATCTAATCTTCAAATCCATGCGATCGAGATCCATTTCTTTGTGATTAGACTCATCTTGCTTTTCCATTAAGCTTCCTCTCTTTTCACTGGTCCTAGAAAACATTCAAATGTAATCTCATCACATTATGTATTAAGAATCAACAAATAGGAACTTAATGGAGTTAGATAGTGGATTTTACCTTAAGCACAGTCATACTCTTTGACTCTCCAATCTTCTGGACTCTTCAGGCTCTTAGGGCAGACTTGTATCCAACGCCCTTTCTCTTGGCAACAAGTGCAGGTCGGTTCTCCTAGAACGTCCTCGGAAGCATGATTGGTTGGCTTTCCCAACAAATATGCTCCATTGTCTTGCTAAATCATTTCTGATTCAGCAGCAATGAGCATGTAAGTTAGGTCAATGAGGTTTGCGTCATGATCCATCATATAATACTTTCTTTTGAACTCATCATATGATTCAGGGAGTGACTGTAGAACCCAGCCTATAGCCAACTCATCAGAGAATGACGCACCCAACATAATCAACCTATCGATGTGTGATTTCATTCCTAGAACGTGGGCACACACGGGTTTACCATCTTCATGTTTCATTTCCAATAGGGCTTTAGCGACATTGAACCTTTCAATTCTTCGATCTTGTGGGTTAGGAAGAATAATTGGAGGAGGAGGAGGAAGTGAAGCATGATCTCTTGTTCCTCGATCGAATCGTGGAATGTCATCTTTGTGTGGAATGCTTGTTCCACGGGATTTGGGAAGACCATAGTCGTCGTACATTGACATCTACAAAACGGGAGAAAATTAAATTCAAGTTAGTTGATAGATTGAGTCCTTAATAAATCACCCAAATGAGATATTAAGGCTAGGACCCAACACAATACGCTACAACCTAGAAAAGGGATGCCGTAATCTAGTTGCAGAATATCTGAAGGTAAGTGAATGACGATTCACTAATTTCCACCATGAAAAACGAAAAAGAAATTTAAGTTTTAAATCTATGAAAACTCCTAGATCCTTTGAGATTCATTAAACATTTCAACGGCATGTTTAAATCTCGATATGCCCCTCTAGTTTGTGACTGGGATGTGTAGGATCACAAGCGGGTTTGAATAACCATGCAAACTTACATGGTGCCCCCACATGTTACAGTCACCTATTCGATGTGCCGGTAAACCACACACGCTCCACCGAACTATGACAAACATTAAGTCACCCTTAACTACCTTTGCTTAGAACCATTTAGTGTGCCGGTAAACCACACACGCTCCACTAACGTCTTCGCAAGGAAACAAAGTGTAATTTCATGGAATTGCATCAATTCACTTTTGCCTAAGTAACTAAGATTGGGAATTTTTAAAACATTTAGTTACTTTTGTACTTCATTATACTTATAATGGAAGGTTTCGTCCTATCCTACCCGTTCGGCTAACGACCCTCCACCAGTCAAGAGTGCGGTGGGTAAGAGTGGATACCCATTCAATCTCCATTTTATAGGCTATTTTCTTAAACACCCCTTATAGACCAGCTTCGTGAATGAGGCCTACTAACAGTAAGACTGACTTTTACTCATTCATATATATATATATATATATATATATATATATATATATAATGTTAGACTTTTAATGTTATATATATAATATAGGGTGTGTTTTACACTTTTAAAATACTAGGTGGTCAAATTTAACAATTATACTTTTAATTCAATTAATTTGTAAACCAAAACCTTTTATGGATTTATTAAACCTCTTTTAATTATACACCTTAATTAATTAATAAAACCATAAGGGTGTGATATGAACTTTTCAAAACATCACTAGGGTTTTAGAATTCAACATTCCTAAATTAAACTTTTAATCAACTTTTAAATTCCAAAACTTGAGGGCAAGTTTTGAAATATTTCAAAACATTAGGGTTTACAATTTAAATATACATCAAAATTAAACTTTTAATCAAAATTTAAATTCCAAAACTTGAGGGCAATTTTGAAACCTTTTCAAAACATTAGGGTTTCAACTATTTAAATTTCAAAACAAAACTTTTAAGTTCAAATTTAAACCATAAAACCTAAAGGGGAAAAATTGAAATTTTTCATACAAGATAATTCAAATCTAAATTACAAATAATAAAATATTATCTAATAAAACAAATGATTATCTAAATTTTGACAATTATCTTCTATTTAGGTAAGGATAATCACCAAATATTGATAAAATTCGGATTTTATAACAAAAACATGTTTATGGTAATTGTCCAAACCCAAAACAGGAAGAAAATCGCGAATATTAGCTGTCAGACGTTTCGACTCGTCGAGTACACCTGACTCGGCGAGTGCACCAAGTGACTCGGCTAGTCAAACACTCAGAACCCAAAAATTTCGATTTTCAGTGCTGATTTCGATCAAATATGCATCAATACAATAGAAACCAATCTAGGCTCTGATACCACTGATGGGTTTTAGCCAAAAGACATTCTATGTACTCATGCAAACCCTAAAGCTTGGATCTAGGTTTCTCTATTGTACATGCTTTTAATCCAAGACTTAACACCCTAGATCTAATCAATATAACATATGAATAAGGGTTTAGATCATACCTTGATTGTTATATAGCAATAACAATCCCAAATCGTCCTTGTATTGACTCTAGAAAGCTTAGATTCACAAATGACACTCCTATAATGGCTCACAAACACCAAGAGCAAGAGGATGAAGAGGAGAAGGGAAGGAGGCAGCCCAAAACATGTGGAAACCCTAGAAGAAGTATTTTCCACGTTTTTGGGCATAAGGGTTCCTTAAATAGTGAGGCTATTAGGGTTATCTAACAAGGAAACCCTAATTTAGATGCTTAAGCCCTAAGCAACCCATGGGCTCCTCCCTTAAAGGCCTTTGGACGATTTCTAATGGGTTTCCCCCATAGAATTCGTCCACTCCTTTAATATGGAGTCCATTAGCTCAATATTCAACTATCATACAATTGACAGTTCTAGTCCATTAAGTTTAATTAATCTCTTTTAGTCACAAACTTAATTCTTATTAATTTTTGACTAATATTAATTAGACAATATGATTTCTGTTTTAATATATTATTCTCATAATACATTAATAAATCATATTTAATCCTTTCTCTCCATAATTCATCCTATCAAGTTGCTTTGGTGAAGGCAACCCAAAAGGACCATGCACCATCGGGTCAAGTACATACCAAAATAGTTATGGACTTAGACACTAATCCAACAACCTTGGCTATAGGAGCTGCGCCAGACACTAAATCAATACAGAACTCTACTTGCCTCTCGGGAGGCACCCACGCCAACTCCAATGGAAATACATCAGGAAAATCTTGCACAATTGGTAACCTGCTCATATCTGGCATGGTCTTCATCCTCATATATGAAACATAATCCAAAACCCATAACAACCTTGTAGAGGGAGTCTTTTAGCTCTCACAGCCGAACAGAGAGCTGGCCCATGTGAGGCTCTCTTTCCATGAATGACCAATTCCCCCCTACTTAGGGTTCGAACTCTCACCAGCTGATGCTTTCAATCAATCATTGACCCATTGGGACCCAGCCAATCCATCCCGATGATCACCTTTAATCCTCGCAAGGGAATCAGAACCAAATTGGTGGGAAACCACTCCCTGAACATATTTAGAAAACTCCCCTGAAATATCCTCGTAACTCTCACTGTGCGGTCATCTGTAATCTCCACACCGAGTGGGAATCTAAAGTACCCAGAGCAACTTAGAACTTCTTGCTGAGCGCAAGAGATACGAATGATCGGGTAGCCACCGAATCAAAAAGAATATAAGCCGACAGACCATTGACGAAAACGGTCCTTATACAAAATCATAACCATATAAGCATACGCAATAACATAAATAAGACAGGAATAGATCACATACTAGACAAAACGTCTGGTGCTGCTCATGCCTTCTCTGAAGTCAACCAAAATGTGTGGCTCTTCACTATAGGAGCTTCCACCTTGATCGGACGGCCATCAGTAATCCTTATCGTGGCGGGCGCAGGTGCCACCACCGCTCCTCCTGGTATAACCAACCTCAGACAAACGGCCTTTTTATGACAAGTCTGGTTGCAGTGGAAACAAATCAAGCCCTTCTTGGGGCAATCCCGACTCATGTGACCTAGCTCGCCACATGCATAACATATCGGGCCTGCTGCTCGACAGGCTCCACTATGTGGCTTACCGTACTTGGAACGCCGGCCACGGCCTTGCTGGGGGGATCGGAGGTCTTAGGCTTCTTGGTCTAACCTAATATTGGTTGAAGCTGCTCCGACTTCCGCTTGGTACAGAGTTCCAACTAAATTTCCCACTCTCAGGCCTTCTTGACCATGTCATTCAGGGTCTTGCACCGTGAAAAGCTCACAAATTCAAGAATGTCATCCATCAACATTGAATGATACCTCGTCTTCTTCAACTCCTCATCCGCCACATACTGCGGATCCAATATTGCCCTCTTTTGAAACTTCGCGGTGATCCCCGCCATAGTCTTGGTAGTCCATTGTAAATCCTGGAACTCTCTCACTAAACGCAACACCTAATGGGTCTTAGGTGTTGCGTCATTATGGGCTTTTAGTTTAGTCGGTTTTGTATCCGGGGTAGTCTTGATCAGTTCTTGAAACATTTCAAGATCTTCAAGACTCCCACTGACCTATTGACATACAAGATTCCCTTGTGAAGAATCATTCCTTGAAAAACAAATATTCAAGAGTTAGTGCGGTTTCTTATCGAGACAAACACTTCACACAATTGGTCTTAGTTCATTTTTGTTTTATCCAAAACAACACAACTTACCAATTTCAAATGTACAGGAGTAAGAAACATTTTACTCTACATTTGATAAGTGCTATATACCTTCTTAAGATTTTGTCACTCAAGGCACAATCTTGGAGTAAGACTCTAAGACTTTATTTTGGAACGAAGTATGACTCACTTTTTGATTTAATGATTTCAACAATTCACGATTCATCTTCTTAGTCTTACAAGTGAACTAAGGTGTGCCCAGAGGATCAATTGTGACATGGTTCCGTAATCACTAAGATGGTCATAAAACACGATACTAAAGTGCTCTCCCTGCTTTTCAGATTGGAGAAACTTTTATCTTTCTGCCTAATTTTATTCTTCTTATTCATTCTGTTATACACTGAAACTTTTCAATGTTTCAGAATTATACTTAAACTTGTAAGTATAAGCATATTTACTAAGCTTTTAGTAAATCATAACGAATATTCTTAACGTTCTTTGTGGTGGACCTGACTAGCGCACAACCAAGTGTACCGGACCCCTTAGTCCTTCACTTGACTCATATATACATGTGAACAAGGAATTACTCTTAATTTACTAAAGATGAAGGTTCTTATCCATCATACAATACAAGTTGCACGATTCCAAGTTTCTATTCAATCAAAACTTGGGTGACGAGAATCTTTCCTTATTTGGTAAATTTAGACACTACCACAAACGAAAGAATCAAATCCATTTTCAATACTGCTAACAATATATAAGTACCAATTTTTACAAATGCCATTGCAAGGAAATATAAAGCAAGATAAATTTCAGAAATTTTTCTTTATTTATAGGATGTGGAATACTTTTCCTAACAATGCAATTACATATGATAACTGTGTTTCCTAAGCAATCTATCACAACTACTAGCATCCGCTCAAAAATCCAATCATCGAACCATGCGATCAAAATCCATCTTTTCACGATCAGACTCAACATGGTTTTCCTTTAAGCTTCCTTTGATTCTACAAAACATCAAAATGTAATCTTATCATATCATGTATTAAGAATCTCCAAATAGAAACTTAGTAGAGTTAGATAGTTGAATTACTAGAGTCATACACTTCGACTTTACTATCGTTGTGGTCCTTCAGGTGGATACGACAACTTCGTAACCAATGCCCCTTTTCTTGGCAGTAGAAACAAACAAACTATTTTGGTATGGTACACGGGACAATCATAGACTTAGCCTTTCTCTTTGATTCTTTCCCATTGGGAAGAGAAAACATTTTCAGGACTTCCAATGTTTCCATTATCATAGTCCATGGAAGTTTGGGAAGTAGATCTTCCAATCAAATTTTCTTTACCAATGAACCAAATCAATGCAGATTCAGTAACAATAAGCAAATACGTAAGATCAATAAGGGTCACGTCGCAATCTGTCAGATAGTAGTCTTTGAATAACTGACTATACGACTCACGAAGTGACTAAAGACCCAAGTCAACAACAAACTTCCTTGACACAATGACTCCTAACATTCCCAGCCTGTCAATGTGTGACTTCATCTCCAAGACATGTGCAAACACAGACCTTTCATCTTGGTGTTTGCTAGGCTATAGGGTTTGAGTGATCTTGAAATTTTCAAGTCTTTGAACTTGTGGGTTAGGGAGAAGTACTGGAGGAGGTGGAGGAAGTGAAGTTCCACTACAACACAAAGAAGGGATTAATCTTTCACCTTGATTGTCTCGTGGAATATCATCTTCATTAGGAAAACTTTTTCCAAGAGATTCGGGAAGACCATAGTTGTCAGAACTTGACATCTATAAGGAAGAATATTCAAGTTAGTTGATTTAAGTCCTTAATATAACACACAACATGAAATATTAAGGCTAGGACCCAACACAATATTTTACAATTTGGAAGAGGGATGTCGTAATCCAACTGTAAAATATTTGAAGGTAGGTAAATGACGATTTACCAATTTCCACCAACAAAAATGAAATTTGATTATAAAGTTTTAAATGAATTGAAATTTCTAGATTCTTTTGAGATTCATTGAACTTTTCAATGGTATGTTTAATCACGATTATGCCCTTTAATTTTGTGACGGGGATGCCGAAAACACAAACAAGATATGAATAACCATGCAAACTAGCATAGTACACTTAACGTTACAAATCATCCAACCAATGTGCCGATTAACCAAACAAGCTCCGTTGATCCATGATTAACATCAAACTTCCCTTTACCACACTTGTCAGTCCCAGATTAGTGTGTCGGTTAACCACATACGATCCACTAACGACTTAACAAGGTGCAAAGTGCAGTTTCATGAGTTAGCACCAAATTCACATTTTTCTTAAGGTAAGTAAGATTATGAATTTAATAAAATTTTAGTTACTTGGTATGTTCATTATACTTTTAATGAGAATTAATGTCCTATCCTACCCGTTCGGCTAACGACCCTCCACCAGTCAAGGAAGCAGTGGGTGAGAGTGGACACCCATTAAACCACCATTTAATAGGCAGTAACCTTATACCCCCTTATAGATCGGCTTCGTGAATGAGGCCTACTAACGGTGAGACTGACCATTAACTTATACATATATAATATATTAGACTTTTAATTTTTTATAGTATAAGGGTGTATTTTAAACTTTTAAAATACTAGGTGGTTTAATTTATTAATAAATTATACTTTCAATTTAATTAATCTTAAACCATGTTATTATGGATTTATTAAACTTCTCTTTTAATTAAATACTTTAATATATTTAATAAAGTCCACAAGGTGTAATTTAACTATTCAAAGCATCTAGGTAATTAAAAATTCAAAATTATAACTATTTAATTAATTTTTAAGTTATGAACCCAAGAGATGCATCTTTTGAAACATTTTAATTACTAGAGTTAATGTTTTCATAATTTGAGACTTTTCAAATACCAAAACTTGAGGGCAACTTTTCTAACTTTCAAAACTTTGGTTTCCATAACTTATGAAAACTTATGAGTTTTTAATGTTCATGAATAAGACTCTTCATATAACTTGAGGAAAAGTTACAAAACTCACTTCAAGAAAACTTTGGATCAACTTTTAACTAAGAACATTATCATATAATTTCACTATTGATCTAATCTAACTCATAGCAAGGCAATTCATATCCAATAATACAAATAATTACTTTATTATCTTAAAATTTGACAGTTGTCCTTTAATTGGATGAGAATCATCATTACCAAATTAGAAAATACATTTTTCATGATACAAAACATTTTTGTGGTAATGATCCTAAACCAATTCTGGCCAAAAACCTGAAATTTTGCAACTGGAGGCATCAACTTAACGAGTGCATGAACTGGACTCGTCGAGTTGCCATTTTACTGAGTGGACTCGTCGAGTCAGACAATGGACTCGACGAGTTGCCCATACTATAAGAATCATTGATTTACTTAATCAGTCCTCGTATATTTAATTAGTCTCTTTTGATCACTAAAACAATTCTAAATTAATTCTTGATCAATACTAATTAAATAATATGATTTCTCAAGTAATATATTATACTTATAATATATTAATAAATCAAAAATAGCCTCATTCTCAAAAGTCCATCCTATCAAATTGCACTGGTGAAGGGAACCCAAAAGGACAATGCTACAATCGGGTCAAGTACATCCCAGTTATAGTAATAGGCTTAGACACCAGATCCAACATCTTTTACTACATCCAACCATCTCCACTGTCACATATTCAAACTAAGCTAATCGATCAAATACTTCAAACTCTTGTAATCAATAAAAATGGTGCATCAGACCCCATATAGATAGTGCCTCCAAATCTTGAGGGCAAAAACCACCGCCCCAAATTCCAAATCACGAGTAGGGTAATTCACTTCATGAGGCTTCAGCTGTCTCGAGGCATAAGCAATCACATGTCCCCTCTGCATCAGAACAACTCCTAATCCCAAAATAGAAGCATCATAATACACTAAATAAACGTCCAATCCCTCGGGTAGTGCTAGAATCGCGGCCTCACATAATCTCTTCCAGGTCTCGAAAGCCAATTCTTGATCTAGGCCCCACTGAAAGGTCACACTTTTCTTGGTCAAACGGGTCAAAGGTACAGTGATCTTCGAGAAATCCTTAATAAATCTCCGATAGTACCCTGCTAGACCCAAGAAACTCCGGATCCCGGATGCTTTCCTCAGAACCTCCCAAACGTATTAACGCCTCAATCTTTCTTGGATCTGCCAAAATACCCTCTTGATTGATGATGTGCCCCAAAAACTACACCTCACGCAACCAAAAATCACACTTCGAGAATTTGGGATAAAGCCTCTCCCTCCTCAAGGTCTCCAATACCTCTATGAAATGCTCCTTGGTATTAGAATAGACCAAGATATCATCGATATAAACAATCAAAGACCGATCCAACATCGATCTACAAACCCGGTTCATGAGATCCATGAACATTGTTGGATCATTGGTGGGTCCAAATGGCATCACACAAACTCGTAATGACCAAAACGAGTCCTGAAAGTCGTCTGCAGTATATCCTCATCCCTAATCGTAATCTGATGACACCCCGACCGAAGATCAATCTTGGAGAACCAAGATGCACCTTGAAGTAGATCAAATAAATCATTAATCCTCAAAATTTTCACCGTCAGCTTGTTCAACTCCCGATAATTGATACACATCCTGTGTGACCCGTCCTTCATTTTAACGAACATGATACATGCTCCCCACAGGGAACTGCTCGGATGAATGAGTCCTAGGTCTAGCAGATCCTGAAGCTGCGTAGACAACTCCTGCATTTCGGGCGGAGCTAAATGATACGACACCTTGGCTATAGGCGCCGCGCCAGACACTAAATCAATACAGAACTCTACTTGCCTCTCGGGAGGCACCCACGCCAACTCCAATGGAAATACATCAGGAAAATCTAGCACAATTGGTAACCTGCTCATATCTGGCATGGTCTTCATCCTCATATATGAAACATAAGCCAAAACCCATAACAACCTTGTAGAGGGAGTCTTTTAGCTCTCACAGCCGAACAGAGAGCTAGCCCATATGAGGCTCTCTTTTCGTGAATGACCAATTCCCCCTACTTGGGGTTTGAACTCTCACCAGCTGATGCTTGCAATCAATCATGGACCCATTGGGACCCAGCCAATCCATCCCGATGATCACCTTTAATCCTCGCAAGGGAATCAGAACCAAATCGGTAAGAAACCTCTCCCCGAACATATTTAGAAAACTCCCCTGAAATATCCTCGCAACTCTCACTGTGCGGTCATCTGTAATCTCCACACCGAGTGGGAATCTAAAGTCCCTAGAGCATCTCAGAACTTCTTGCTGAGCGCAAGAGATACGAATGATCGGGTAGCCACCAGATCAAAAAGAATATGAGGCGAAAGACCATTGACCAAAACAGTCCTTATACAAAATCATAACCATATAAGCATAAGCAATAACATAAATAATAAAGGAATAGATCACATACTAGACAAAACGTCTGGTGCTGTTCATGCCTTCTCTGAAGTCAACTGAAATGTGTGGCTCTTCACTATAGGAGCTTCCGCCTTGATCGGGCGGCCATCAGTAATCCTCATCGTGGCGGGCGCAGGCGCCGCCACCGCTCCTCCTGCTATAACCAACCTCAGACAAACAACCTTTTTATGACCAGTTTGGTTGCAGTGGAAACAAATCAAGCCCTTCTTAGGGCAATCCCGACTCATGTGACCTAGCTCGCCACATGCATAACATATCGGGCCTGCTGCTCAACAGGCTCCACTATGCGGCTTACCGTACTTGGAACACCGGCCACGGCCTTGCTGGGGGGATTGGAGGTCTTAGGCTTCTTGGTCTAACCTATTGCTGGTTGAAGCTGCACCGAGTTCCGCTTGGTACAAAGTTCCAACTCAATTTCCCGCTCTCAGGCCTTCTCGACCATGTCATTCAGGGTCTTGCACCCTGAAAAGCTCACAAACTCCAGAATGTCATCCCTCAGCATGGAGTGATACCTCGTCTTCTTCAACTCCTCATCTGCAACGTACAGCGGACCCAATAGTGCCCTCTCCCAAAACTTGGCAGTGATCTTCGCCATAGTCTTGGTAGTCCGATGTAAGTCCTGGAACTCTCTCACTAAACGCAACACCTATTGGGTCTTAGGTGTTGCGTCATTGTGGGCTTTTAGTTTAGTCGGTTTTGTATCCGGGTTAGGTCTGTCCACCTGTTAATTATTATTAGGATTTCAGTATTTAATGTACATGCATGCACCGTGTCTTATAATCGTCACTTTTGTAAACCCTACATAGCCTTACAGTAGCAGTTCTTCATCAAGCTCTTCTAAGGCTTGTGATTTATTAATCATTCGACATATTTGATATTCATTATGTCTTCTTGATATATTTACCTATTTGAATCTATCGAGCACTCAAGATTTACTTAACAATTGGTATCAGAGAAGGAGACTGTTTAATCCATACATATCTCTTGTATTAAAGAGCTATAAGGGTTTCCGCTTTAATAGGATCTGAAGTTGGTCGTCTTCTTTGATTTCATCGATTACAGACATTGAATCTTGATTTTTATTTTCCCCTAAACTCGTTTTTAGGTTTACACATCTGGTTCATACAAGTTTTTCTCAAATCGAAAACATGCAGCACGACGATTCTCACGCCAATTCAATCAATCTGTCAAGCGGTATCAGATCTACAACAAGGATCCCTATTTTGTTTCCAAACGATTACGAAGTGTGGGCACTGCACTTTGAAGATTACGTGTAGGGTCTGGAAGATAATGGATCTTTGATATGGGATACCATTACTAAGGAGATGTTTTCTCATATAGGTGCAAAAAGAGTCATCAATACTCAACCTGAGTACGACGATGTTCTTCTTGAATTTGATGATGTTCCTAAAGATGAAAAATACAAGCTAATCAACAATGTTAAGGCCATGAGGATCATCCAGTTTGCTTTACCGACCGACATGTTTTTCTTAGTAAGCTCCTGTGAAACTGCGAAAGAGATATGAGATAGGCTTAGAGAGCTATACTCAAGTGACGCTGATCTTGAACATTCCAACCAAACACTATAATTTTAGAGTTTGGAGCTTTTGTTCAGAAGCCTGAGGAGAAGGTGGACCAAACGTTCAACCACTACAACCATCTATTGCATAGGATGGTGAGTCACAAGATCAAACATGAACTGATAGAGTAGAAGGAAACTTTTATTAACAGCGTAAGGTCTAAGTGGAAAGCTATCGACAGTCAAAGCACACGAGCAACTCAATAATTACTCATTGGCAAAGCTCATTGGTATTCTAAGGTTACATGAAGACGAAGTGACAAGTGATGGAAGCGTTGTTTCTGGAATGGGCTCTTTGGCTCTTGTAGCAAAGGGAAAGAAAGTTGCTTGTGATGGTTTGGAGTCATATCTCTCTGATTATGAACTCTCCAAGGAAGATTGTGCCTTGATGGTGTCCAACTCAAAGAGGTTCGCAAAGAAGAATTTTGGATGCAATAAAAACCGAAACTGACAGGTGAG
This sequence comes from Lactuca serriola, assembly GCF_051521515.1. Lineage (NCBI taxonomy): Eukaryota > Viridiplantae > Streptophyta > Magnoliopsida > Asterales > Asteraceae > Lactuca > Lactuca serriola. The sequence continues at coordinate 161,872,592 of NC_136411.1, read as the reverse complement.
GTATAGTTCTGATAAGGTGAAGGATGAGAGTGTGAATAACTCTCAAAAGGAAGAAGTGAAAAAGGAAAAGAAGCTCGCAGGTGACTCTGGCTATGAATGTAGTTATTGTCATGGAAAAAATCATCTAGCAAAAGAGTGCATGTTGCGGAAGATGAATGAAAAGTTAGAGTTGGATCTGTCTAGGTCTATGGATGAGTTGATTTATTTGCAAAGAGATAATTTAGGGCTTTTAAAATAGCGAAACATTTTTTTCTTAATTGCTAAAAGACTTTATTTTAATATCACTTAGTTACATCTTGATTGTGAAATTGGAAAGAAAATCCATAAGATGATTTTTCCCGTTCTTAAATTGAAAGAGGACGAAATCAATGCAGATTGTTACAGGTGAGAATCCATCATCTCATCTGACGAAGTCTCGGATCCTTACAGAATAGGACTAGACAAAATTGAATCTTTCCTAAAGTCCAAAGATCACAAAAACACATTGAATCAAATTTTGGATGAAAATGACAAAGAGAAAATCAAATCTAATACTGTACACAAGTTTGATTCATTAAACACTAATTTGAGTTCAGAAAACAAACTTAATGTTGAAAATACATATGAATTCGACGATGATAGTGATATGAGTGAAATCTTTGTGAGGATGAGGTTGATTGCTCTGAATTTGTCAAAAGCGAACATGAACCTGCGAAAGTCTTAATTTCTGAAAATTCAGTTGAGTTTGCACATTTTATTCAATTTAAATCAAAAGTTTTAACAGAAAAAGCAATTGTTTTTCCAAAGGTTCAAACTGTGCCTAATCAATTTTTCATAACCAAGGGACTGAATAAAAATCAAACTGTAGAACAAATGTCCACGGTCGAAGATGACAATAAAGATGGATGTGATGAATTTTTCTAGACAACTCCTATCGACAATGCAGACAAAACCAAAGTTCTAATAAATATTCATAAATCCTCTAAGCAGTTCGCAGCTCAAAAATGTCAAACGAATGTAAGATATAATAAAAATCTGAAGGAGAGAAAGCATTTTTGGAGATCCAAAAATCCAAACTTTGCTTATCAAGAAAAATCATCCAATCGTAATGTAAAAGTCTCTTTACATGTGAAACCTAGGATTTTTCAATTAACTCAGTCTCAATCTCCACATGTTTTAAAACGAAAAGTTTTTCAGAAACCTTCTTTTTCAAATCATGCAAAACCTTTGGAAAAGACAAAGTCTCACTTTTTCCCTAATTCGAAAACTTCAAATTCTGCCAAAACATCGCAAGATGCTAAGGAAAAAGAAAAGATAGTTTCAGAGCCTAACGTTCCTTTCAAAAGGTCTGAAACTAACCCAAAGAAAGTGGAAAAGAAAGTTGTCAAGCAACAGATCCAAAATAAGCGAACGAAAATATCCACAAAGGATAAGAACTTAAAAGATAATAGGATCACTGTTTTTCAAATTAAAAAGAAAGATAGCACCACCTTGGTTAAAAGATCTTATTTAGTTGATTTTTCTATTACTTTTCCTATTTCTGTGATAGCCTCATGTGGACCCAAACAACTTTGGGTTCCTAAATCTCTTTGATTTTTGTAGGTGATTCATGGGGAGCAGTTAGACTCTGAATGGTACATTAACAGTGGTTGCTCACATCACATGACAGGATGGAAGAAAGAGCTGAGAGAGTTTCGAGCATTAAAAGATGATGGAAGAGTGAAATATGGAAACAATTCACTTGGAGAATTTAAGGGATACGAAATGATCACAAATGGGGAATTTTCCATTCGCAAGGTCGCATACGTGGAAGGCATACAACACAACCTCATAAGTGTTTTGCAGTTGGTTGTTGGTATCGGATTGAAAGTTTCGTTTGACGATGAGGGGTCTGAGATCCTCAAAAAGGTGACCAAAACAATGCTCCTAAAGTCAAAGTACAAGGGGGAGATGTATACACTAAATCTGAACCCCATCAAAGGGAAACCTGCCATCTACTTACTTATGAAAGCTTCGGTAGATGATAGCTTGTTGTGGCACCAAAGACTCTCGCACCTCAATTTAAAAGATATCAATAAACTTGTTCTTGGTGATCTTGTGCGAGGAGTTCCACTCCTGATTTTTGACAAAGAACATCTTTGTGCAGAGTAGGAAGAGTTATCCAACAATTGTGAATTTGAAAGTCATAGAACCACTTGAACTCTTGCATTTAGACCTTTATGGTCCTTCTGCAATTAAAAGCATTGGTGGTAAGAAATATATACTTGTAATTGTTGATGATTTTTCTTGATTTACCTGGGTGCATTTTCTTATGCAAAAATCAAAAGCCACTCCCAAGCTCAAGGATTTTATAAAGTTGATCGAGATACAACTGCGAAAGCTGGTTTGTAACATTCGTAATGACAACAGTTTGGAATTCAAAAACCAAGAGTTTAAATAATTTCTAACTGCGAAAGGAGTAACTCACAGCTTTTCGGCTCCTTGTACTCCTCGACAGAACATGGTCATTGAAAGACGAAACTGTTCGTTGTGCGAAGCTGCGAGAACCACACTGTCATTCATGAATCTGCAGCTTTACTTCTGGGCAGATGCTATAGGAACTGCCTGCTTTACACAAAATCGATCAATCCTCAATAAGCGATCCTCTGTCACTCCCTATGAGATAATAAATAATCGAATGTGACATAGTAGGTTCCAGATGCTTTATCTTTAATTCTAAGGAGCGAAGGACCAAATTCGATGTGAAAAATGAGGAAGGTATTTTATTGGTGTATTCTATGGCCTTTAAGGCATATAGGGCTCTCAATAAAAGTCCAAAAATATGGAAGAAACCTACTATTGCACATTTGATGACAGTTATTTAAGGAAGTATCAGAAGAATGACAGTCAATCAAAGGAGATCTTTCACAAGTCGAATCCAGCTGCAATTCCATTCTCCAATCTCTACAAGGAGTTCATGAACTTATTCGATGAGCTAGAAAAGGAAATCTCCTTAGGATCCAAAGCAGCGGATAACAAGGAAGATAAATTGAAGTAAATTATTGATGACGCTGCAAAAGAAATGGAACACGATCACCTCACTCCGAAAGACCCTGAAACTCCGTCTCAATCAGAAGGTGCGAATGCTACAACACAGGGGGAGGATTTCGCTTCAACCTTCTCACCTCATACACCTGTTCAAGGGGAGAACAAAACCCCTAAAATCAGCATAGAACCACCACTCCAAGGGGAGGTTTCGACTCTGAATGAAGAAGAACATACATCATTTGAGGGGGAGAATGAAAATACGAATGATGATTTGGATGTGTAATCAGAGTTTGAAGAAATAAATGTTGAATTGGATCCAACATATGATCCTAATTACCCTCCGTTGGACAAATGGACCAGAGTTCATCCAAAAACCCAAGTAATAGGAGATTCGTCTTCAGGAGTTCTTACGAGAGCACAACAAAAAGCGAAGCGACTACATTATTCTATAAAGTGGAATATTGCTTGTTTAACTCATTTGTCTCCAAAAATGAACCTAAACCTATTCAAATTGCTCTGGATCATTCTTATTGGGTGCAAGCAATACAGGAGGAGCTCAATGAATTTAAACGAAACAAGGTCTAGAGACTTATTCCTACTCCAAAGCATGCATCCGTTGTTGGTCTAAAATGGGTGTTTCATAACAAGCTAGACAAAGAGGGAAATGTGATAAGAAACAAGGCGCGACTTGTCGTTAAGAGGTATCATTCTGGCACTGACTAGGAAGTAACCTTTGCACTAGTTACAAGGGTTGGAATTTGTTCGCATCATTCTGGCATATGCAACACACAAGAACCTTGAAGTATATCAGATGGATGTCAATGTGCATTTCTGAATGGGGAACTAGAAGAAACAGTGTATGTGGGAAAACCACCAGTTTATGGTCTAAAGCAAATTTCAAGAGCTTGGTATGAAACTGAAAAACCCGAACTTTCATACTAAAGACATTGCTACTCCAAGTTACTCCAAAACATGCTACATGCATATTAAAAAATAATATTTTATATTGATAATTTGATTAAAAAACACTGGATACAAACTGACTAGGTTTTAGTATATTACATAACTACCCAGAATATTAAAGCTTTTATACAAACGTAAACCCAAGTACAAAAGTAATAGTATAAACTATTCTAAATATTCCAACGGTATATGACTATACTGGATGCTTATTACCTGCAATTATTAAACACTGAGATGGGTAAATGGTGACGCTTAGTGAGTTCAATAATAGATACAATATAACGTTATGCCATATATATACTTCAATATGGCAGAAGCAAAAAGGAACAACGAACAACAAAGGTGTATATGAATCATGTGACAAGCTTTCCTTATCAATCAATGATTTGATTCAAATATATACAATCAATGAGACATAACAATTTCAATACTTGATATACATCAATAAAGTTTCAGCCCAAATGGCATAGAAGACATACACTTTCTGATTTAAAATTTTTGGTAGATTTCAGGCTTTTAGCCCTATCTAACCTTCTGCCAATGCCATAGGGATAGAGGTCATTCTCTTACAAGACTTGCTCTACACGGACAGAGGCTACATGATAATAATACGGAAAAGCACATAGCTAATATAACACATAACATACAATTTTTCCTACATATTGAACTCACCGTGAAATAACCAGAGGTTAAAATTGTAATTTAGGCAACACATCGTGTCTAAAAATGACTTTCTTTGATGAAAACGATGAATTTTAGTTGAAAACGAACCTTATGCGGGCAGAGTTTCAACTTGATAATATGATTTTCTCGGGAACTTCGGAGCATCCGGACTTTCTTCGGGTGTAGGGGATGATATCGGGACCTCGGGGGTTCAAAGTAGCTAGAGAAGAAGTAGAGAGTGAGAAAGAATAGATTTTGTAAACAAAAACCCGGAGGTCTTTCTTTCTATTTATAGTAGCTGAAACCCGAATTACGCTGGGTGTAATCTTCAAGTACGTTGGGCGTACTGCTCTATTAGCCATTACGCGGGGCTTATAGATTAGTACGATGGGCGTACCCTGATACGTGGCATCAGACTTGTCGAACCTGCATGAGACGTGTCGATTGCGAGGAATAGGCGACATGGCCAATCTCGGACCGTGAACACGAGTACGCTGGGCGTACTCCGAATTTCCAAGCTTCAAAAAATCATAACATCTTCATCTGATGTCCGTTTTCATCTGTGTTTTTTCCGTTGTACTACTATTAATGATACCTTCGATTCTCGTTTAGGTTGTGTCGGCTAAAAATCAGTCAATCTTTATTCCGAGTTTTTAGCTGTCTACTGTTATACCGAATTTTAGAAAAATCATAACTTCCTCATACGAAGTAAGATTTTGACGTTCTTTTTATGAAAGTTCTTGGTTTCACGAATACAACAACTTTCATGTAGATCATATAGGCTAAAAAGTAGTATATCAAAAACTCACTTTTTACGTTATATGGCATCGTGCCAATTCTATCACGAAACTTTAAGGAGTCATAACTTGTTCGTTATAACTCGGATTTCGATGAGGTTTTTGCCTAAATGTTTCTAACGAGATTCTTTATAAATTTCAATAATATATTTTATTTATTTTAAATTTATATTTTAATTAATTTCAATAGCTGACATTTGATTGGATTCTCATAAGATTTCCCATCACATTCTGAACGATTCTAAACATAGTTTACTTCAATTCTAGTAAGCACTATCTGTTAGAACTCAACGATCAAATTCATATAATATTTCGTTATATTATTCACTTTTAAAATTACATAACACGATAACTGAACGTGTATGTTACAAATACCTCCTCATCTTGAGGATTTCATACCCGAAATCATAACGATTTAAACAAATGGTGATATTTCGTTCTTATCTCATTCTTATTTTCCCAAGTATAATTTGGGCCTCGATGGTGTTTCCACTTAACAAACACTAACTCTACTTTTTTATTATGTAATTCAGTTGTTCTTTTGTTTACGATCTCTTCAGGCTCTTTTACATATCTTAATTTATTATCCAGTTTCACCTCGGATAACAGGACCGTTTCATCATATATACTTAAACATTTACGCAGATAACTCACATGAAATACGTCATGAATACCTGCCAAATCTTCCGGCAATTCCAAGCGGTTTGCTTGATACCAATTCTCTGGATGATTTTGATAAGTCCAACAAATCTAGGACTCAATCTTCCTTTCTTCCTAAATATCATAATGCCTTTCCATGGGGATACCTTCAACATTACGAATTCACTCACCTGGAATTCTATAGGTCGTCTTCTCTTTTCTACATAGGCCTTCTGTCGATCCTGGGCCGCTTTCAATCTTTCTTGTATAATTTGAATCTTACCAATGGTGTCTTGAATCATTTCATGACCACCAAGGACTTTCTGTCTAACATCATGTCAATATAATGGAGTGCGATATTTACGCCCATATAGTGCTTCATATACCTTCAGTATATTCTCTATTGTTTAGATTGTTCTCTCCGTCTGACCATCTGTTTAGGGATAATAAGTTGTGTTGAGAATGACACGAGATCTCAATTTACATTGCATACTTGCCCAAGAATGAGAAGTGAAGCTACTATCACGATCAGAAGAAATCTTTAGCGGCACACCATGTCTCGCAACAGTTTCATCCAAGTATACTTTTGCGTATTTTCCCATTGGATCTATCAGGGGTAGTCTAGGAAAATCATTGGGGAAAGAGTCAGGATATTCGGGAATATCATTTACAGATTTCTTCTCCTCTTTTGAGGTATCAACTATATAGGCTAGATAAGTAGAATACTCCTTTGATGTAAGTTTACGAGTTTTCAGGAAAGAGATTATTTTTAAGATGTTAATTCTTTGTTTATCTTAGACATAATTATGATTCTTCCCTTCGATAGGGAAGCGTACCATCTTTTCGTAACACATGAGTTTTGTTTGGTTCTTTGACAACCAGTTCATGTCGAGATTAATTTCAAAGTTGGGCAAGGAGATAGGAATCAAGTTAGCAAGAAAACTATAATCTTCAATTATTATGACACAATCTCTATAGACTTCATCAATAAGTAATGATATACTTCCCGCAGTATATACATGAAATGGTTGCGCGAGTGCATAGCAAGAGATTTGAAAAGAATACACAAATTCATGAGACTCAAAAGAATATGAGGTATCAGAATCAAATGATATATGAGTAGGTCTAGAGTTGACGAGAAATAAACCAGTCACAAAATTCGGGTCCTCGCGTGCCTTTTCTATGGTAATCTAAAATATATGGACTTTACCTAAATGATTGGCAAACTCTTCAAACTTCTTAATTGATGGCAGTGGTTAAATCTACACTCATTCTTTATTCTCTATTGGGCCTTCGGTCCTAATCTCTGAGTTAAAGAAAAATCAATTCTCATTGCATACTCTTACTCCTTGATGAATTTGGGTTATAGACTCAACCCAAGATAAAGTCTTCACTTTTGCTACAACAACAATTCAAATGGTCATATTCTAATGACCTTTGATTTCATAACATATAAGATAGACAACAAACCATACTCTTATTTTTATTAGTCCAACAGTATCATAGAAAACACCTTCCTTCATGTTCTGATGTGATCTAATATCTTCATAACTAGTAGCATTTCTAGCTAATAGTTGCTTAATCCCTTAATGAAGGTTGTTATACTTTTATCGACTATCAGGACCATCTCATTCTTCAATCTTCCTACTGAAGTTTCGTCGCTACATAAAACATGGTTCTTTGAACCAATCAACTTACTTCGCAAATTTATCTTAATCGGACTCGATTCTTTATGACTACTAAGGTTTGAACGAGAATCATCTTCTTAGTCATCACCGAAACAAAGGTAATGACATACTCGAACAAAAATGGAATCAATTTCTAGCTTCTTGGTAACCTTGTGACTTTCCTTGATCCAAGTGTGAGTCTTGTGCTTCCAGTAGTATAGGCCTCTAGTACTATTCGCACCTACTCATACTCGTCCCAAGTATTGTCTCGCAGTTTTCCAAGTCACCATTCAAGAGTTTTTATAAAGAAACTTTTCACACTTGAGCGTGTTCAAACAAGTACATACAACAATTTCTTCTAGACTCAATTAAGGATTTCATGTTTCTATCAAACATATCTTGGATTTCCTATACTCGCCTTGTAGGATTCTTCTCATGCATATGCTCGATCTAGCACATCCTAATACTTTTTCATAGGTCGATAAAAATTTTACTTCCAATTCTTCATATAAATTCTTTCTCAGGTAGTGTCTACTCTGCAAGACATACTATACCAGAATTTACTCTAGCAGCATAGAGACAAACGAGCTTCAACTACTTGCATCATCTTCTAACCGATGCAAATCATCATACACATTTGTTCGTTTCATTATCCTTTCATGACATCGTCATTCCTGTATATGAGTAAGTTTTCTTCTCATGGTTTTATCTTTTAAGTCTACTTCATAGGAGTCTATCCTAGGAAGTCTGCATTATATTTGCATCTCAGCGAGCTCTACTAGCTTCAACTTGGTTCTCTGTTATTCCTAACTACAACACTCTTATCATACAATACTATGGGTGTATTGCTTCTTCGACTAAGCATTCTACCTTTCTTAGACATGTAAGTTACTTAGCTTTTTACCACCAAATGACTTAATTCACCATCCTAATCATGTAGGTTAAAGTCGGCTTAACACATAATGGAACTTCCATAAGGATGTGATAGAAGTCAATCGTCACTCAGTATTATTAAATAGTAAGTATGAGCGTCCTGTATAGGGTTACATATCAGTTCTTATCATACTACTCAAACTATATACTATATCAGTTTCGATATTGTCGAAGTATTTATCACCATCTTCGGTTCTTCCTACTCTATAAGTAATCATTGCTTTACTTTGGACAGCGGTGGAACAACTTCATTAGTTATGCCAAAACATTCATCTCGTCCAAATGTACTTCGAATACACAACATTCTTCCAACGGTGTTATTGTTTCGCTAAACATAGTTTGAATGTACAACACCACTCTATAGGTATTAATACACTATTTACGATATCACTTGATAAATATTGTTTTACGATATCCCTCGATCGTTTATCTATTAAATTATCGATGTCGACTATCATAAGTCTGTTTATCACTTCGAAAAGTTTCATATCAGTTCTAATACATAAATTTTTAAATATGGGATACATAAAATTTCCTCTTTCACACTATGGTCGGTAATGTCACACCCCCAAACCAGAACGGCGGAAACGTCGGGGGCGGAGGACGTCATATTCAATATCATAACAGTTCATTGAAAGGAAAGTACACACCACCATATATATATATATATATATATATATATATATATATATATATATATATATATATATAAGGTTTCAAAACATTTACATAATTGTATTTGTTACATGTTCAAAAGATATATACATAAATATCTATCAAAAGAAGTAATTAACGTCAGAGCGTTAATCCCCAAAAGTTGGTTTCCAAAGCTGCTTAGCGGCTCCCTGAGAATACAAGTTATTTCAAAGAAAAAGTGTCAACAATTAAGTTGGTGAGTTCATAAGCGGTTTTGAGAAAATGTATGCCATTCCAAAGTTCGTGCGTTTTCCAAGAAAATCCCTTATTTTCTTGTAAAAGTATGAAATACATATGAATGTTCGCATTGTGAATTGTAAATAGTTGTACCAAGAAAATCCCTTATTTTCCTATTAGTTGATTGTTTTGGATACAGGAAAATCCCTTATTTTCCTAAAGTAACAGGCAGTATCTAATGTCCAAGACCGAAAATTGCAAGCAACTGACATGCTTAAAAGTTGAGGCATATTTTTATATAGTAAAGCTATGAGAAGATCGCACTTGTTAGATGAAGAATAGTTTTAATAACTACTCAATCATAAAATCAGAATACCATAATAATTGTATATACGGTGAGTTTTATAACCATACTAAACATAATATGCCTTTGGCGACGGTCTTCAGGCGTCGAAACGTTTATGGCAAACTGTCACCCAAAGGACTGTAGCTAACAGTCAGGGCGCGGGATCATGACTTCCCGTATAGATCTATACACATTTAACACGCTCTCCAAACGGGACACTCTGGTTATAATAGACAGGACTTTAGGTAGTACCTTTTAACAAAAAGGTAGCATTAAAGATGTAATCGTCTCACGGATTCTCAACTAAGTCTGTATTAAAGTGATAGTTTTGTATGCAATGTTTATCCTCTTTCATAATGTTTGACAAAGCATAAATCATAAGTTCTTTGAATGCATAAAATGGTTTAACAAGGATTGCTACCATGGATACTATGCATTTTGTATAAATCTAGTGCATGCAAGGTATAACAAGAGTTTTCACGTTTTCACTCGGAATTAACCGGGTGTTTACTTGTATTCTCCCCCGAAATGTATTAAAATTACATTATAAAGTATTTGAAGGTGTATAAAAGGGGTATGAACTCACTTGATTGAAGTGGTTTTTTTGAAGTAGTCGAGAGAAGAATCGAGCAGAACTTCGACTCAAGAGAGTTGAAATCTTGGGACTCTCGGGGATCTCGGGAGTGTAGAACTTCCTTCAGGACTCGAGTATGACAAACCAAGGTGTAACATCTGTATTTCCAAGCATGTTAATTTGAGTATTTCTTTTGAAGTCATGAGGAGGGACTCGACGAGTCGATGCCTAGACTCATCGAGTAGGATCGCGATTGGTTGACTGTATTAATGAAGGGACTCGACGAGTCGATGGGTGGACTCGACGAGTCCGCGCTGTTATGAGAAACCCTAAATCTCAGGGCATGAGCCCTATTTAAGGGCCCTTATGGCTGTCATTTGCAGCCACTTAACCCCTGAGAAACCCTAGAGGGCAGAGAGATCGTTTTGTGGATCAAGTGGAAGGCCGATTCATCATTTCTTGAGTGTTTTAGCAATAGAGAAGGAAGGAGGTCATGTTAGGAGGATTGAGGAGCTTAGACCTACTATCTTTTGGTCAGATGGAAATGATAGAGGTATCAATCTGTGCTTAATCTCGTGTAATTGTTAATTACCTTGAATCTAGGTTTCCCAACCCCCTTTATTGCTTGTAATGATATATAAGTTGACCCTTTGGGTGTTAGACTCTGGATCTGGACCTTTAGAGGTCTAGAGAGCATTATCAATCATGCTTTATGTTATTCCATGGAGGAAATGAACCTAGAATGCCATTTTATAAACTATTTCGTCAAATAGAGTCATTTGGACATTGCATGAGTGTCAAGGTTCGGACTTTACGTGGTTATTGAGCTTGGGAAGGACATATCTATGGATTAGAGGAACAGATCTGACCTCAGAAGGTCACTTTTGTTGAGCATGGAATGGTGAGGATATGCATATAATATTTCAGGTATTAGAGTGCATCAAGATTATAGGTTACAGTTTCTAATCAATGGGCTCGCCAAGCCCATGAGTAGACTCGACGAGTCAGACCGGGTTGATCCGTGGCTCATGTCAGTTGGTGACCAGCCGAGTTGGGTGAGTGACTCGGTGAGTCAGATGGGATTTAAGGAATTGGAGTTCACGTCTAAACTCGCCGAGTCGGCGCAGTACTCGACGAGTGTGACAACCGTCAATTTTCGGTCAAGTCAAAGTCAACTAAAGTCAGCAAGTCAAACCGGTCAACTCAATTTGCCATGAGTATTAGAGTTTACGTTATGTAATTTCTAAACAACTCTCTATTCTATTGAGAAATCATAAAACGAAAAGTGCGTACATCTAGATCTCCTTAACCTAAAACGGTGGTACGTGGAGAGCCAAACCGATAAAAAAATGAACAAGAACAATAAAACAATGTTGCATACTCATAGGGAGTGTGTAAGATCCTAAAACAAGGCTTAACGGGGTTTACGGACCCTGCATTGCGAAGCCGAACACTCAAAAAAGGTCACCAATGAAACCTCTCTCAATCGTTTTCACTTTATCTCTCTCTACGAGAAATCTCTCCCAAATCTCTCTAAGCATGTCAAATCTCTCCCAAATCTCTCTTTGTATGAGAAATCTCTCCAAGAATGTCAAATCTCTCCCAAATCTCTCTTTGTATCAGAAATCTCTCCAAGAATGTGAAATCTCTCCCAAATATCTCTCAGTATGTGAAATCTCTCCCAAATCTCTCTAAGTATGTGAAATCTCTCCCACATATCTCTTTGTATGAGAAATCTCTCCAAGAATGTCAAATCTCTCCCAAATCTCTCTAAGTATGTGAAATCTCTCCCAAATCTCTCTCTGAATGAGAAATCTCTCCAAGAATGTCAAATCTCTCCCAAAACTCTCTAAGAATGTGAAATCTCTTCCAAATATCTCTTTGTATGTGAAATCTCCCCAAGTATGTCAAATCTCTCCCAAATCTCTCTGAGTATGTGGAATCTCTCTCAAATCTCTCGAAATCTCTCCCAACTTTCTATAATCACTCGGGGCATCCCGACCCTCGAAGTTGGCGAAAACAGCCCAAAAACGGAAGTCTACGCGAAAAACGGACCTTAGGAACCGAAACCCCTCTTAGGAACCGAAACCCCTCTTAGGAACCGAAACCTCCTGATGAAGAAGGCTGCTGATCCGAACCGAAGGTACTGTTCACTAACCGAACCGAAGGTACCATTCACTACTGTTCACTACAGTCCGTTCGGTTCTCGCCTTTTATCTCCAAACCGAGGACCGAAGCTTCCCTTCTGACCTTCGCTTCTGACTTCGGACCGAGCCTTCGGACCGAACCCTCGCCCCTTCGCTTCTCGCTTCTGGCTCGCGCCTCTCGCCTCCGAATCAGCACTCTCCTGACCGAACCTCGGCCTAGGACCGAGAGGTCTCGCTGGGAAGCCCTTTTTCTCCCGGTTTTCAATAAAAATTCGCGTTTTAAGCCCGTTTTTAATTGTTTTAACATAGGACTTTCACCCAAAACTTTATTTTAAAATATAAGACCCCTAAATTAATGATTTAATCATATTTTAAGGATAAAACCTTATCCAAAAGAGAGTAGGTAAAGTACAAAGGTAGAGTGTTGACTTTACCTTATTTTATGACACAAGCAACCCCATACCCACTCCATGATTAACCCACACTCCTCCCCACCATACCTTGTCACTTCCTTGTACTTTTTACCCCTCTCACAAGCCATCCCCACGTTCTAGGGCTGGTCATTCCACCTCTCTCCTCATTTTCTTCAATCACTCTCATTCCACCAAAGATTCAACTCCAACTTTTTCCTCTCCAACTTTTCTCTCTACTTCAAGATCTCAAGGCTGATCATCAAGTGTTCTTCCACTCTTGGTAAGTGTAATCCATCCTCCTTGTGATTTTCACACTTCATTCTACTCAAATCATGGATATCTTACACAAACTCCATTAAATTTGTGTTAGAGCTTCGAATCTTCAAGGGATTCTTCAAGTGTTCTTGGGTTGAACACTTCTCTTCTTCAACACTTACCTACTGAAATCACTCAAGGTGAGTTCATACCCCCATATTTTCATGTTTTCTCAAGTTTTTAGGGGGGGGGGGGATACAAGTTAAAACACCAAGAACATAACTACACTTTTCTAACAGCCATCATCAGAAAAGTTCAACCCCATTCACGGACTGTTTTGGACCACTTAAACATTTTAGTTTTCAAAACTGTTTTAGGTTTACGTAGTTCCAGTTCTTAGCTTTAAAATGACTACCTGCACATCTCCATACGATTTTTCTACAATTTATGGTGATTTTTACAAAACTGCCTATCATTTCAAACACCAATCCGGACCAGTCTGTGATTATGGACTTTTTCACCCAAGTTGGAGGTCACTAAAAATCATGATAAAAAATATGAGTAAATTAGACACATTTTGGGAACTCCCAGAATTTACGGGTTCAGTTTTCAACTTCATATGATTTTTCTATGAATTTTCAAAAACAGTGTAGAAAGGTTGAAAATTTGTTAACAGCTTATAACTTTCATAACACTTTGTATTATGTTGAGCAAAGTGTATAACGATAAGTTCCAAATATTGATTGTGTTTCCATGTTAGTTTATCATCATAAACTGAAATATAGTCATTCATAATAAGATTATTCATTTATTTAGAACACGTATATTAAGCTATAATGAGCATAGTTTATGGATTCATAGCATTAAAGCATTCATAAAAGAGTTCTTATACATTATAAACGTTTTGGATAAACTATAATAGGTATAGTTTATGTATCATTTACTTCTCAAACTTATTTACCAAAGGTTTTCCGTTTAGTTCACGTAAATCTGTTAATGAATAAATTTGTGAGTCATTCCCTTCGGGTTACTTCCAATGTAACAAATTCAAAAAGTCCTGTAAATTGTAACCAGAGTCTCTTGTAGGGAGAACGTGATAGTTGTGTATAGATCTATATTGGGTTTGACAAACCCACACCAGAGCTGCTCGCTACAGATAGACCGGCAGGTCTGTGGTGACAAGTGTCATTTAACGGCGACGCCTGAAGAACGTCGCATTACGAGGCCGTCAATGTCAAGTATGGTTATGATAGCTCACATGTGGTATTAACAATCATAAGATTTACGGGCTCTAACCTTAAATTAGCGAGTTAGGTCTATTTAGCTCACTGAAATTACTTTAAGTATGGAAAAATACTTGTACGCCTTCATATCAAAAAGGGTTTTATGTCGATTTAAAATCACTTTTTACATCAACAATTACATACTTTATTGTATACTTTTGGTCTTGGTATTTAAGACTACACATCATTCGTTACGAAATTTTTCTCACATCAGAAAGGGTTTTATGCCAATTTAAAATCACTTTTATATCTTTAAGTATAACAAATAGTTGTTCATTTTCGGTCCTGGTATTTAGGACTGCATAACTTTTGTAAGGAAAATATTGGATTTTTCTTGGTATCATACATCTCTTTACAAAGATCGATTTTCAAACTCTTACTGTCAAAAGCTTATGAACTCACCAACCTTTGTGTTGACACTTTTCAAAACTACTTGTATTCTCAGGAATTCAGTGAAACAGGAAATCAACCACGTTTTGAGGATGGGACGATAAATCGTCGAACAGTTCATTTTGTATCATAATGTAATTGATTTGAATCATGTAAACATATACTTTGGTGTAACTTTTTCAATTATATTTATGATGGTTGTATTTACTTTGAGCACTATTATACTCGTTGTTGTGATACTCTACATGAAGTCCTCCACCCCCGGACGTTTCCGCCATCCTTGGTTTGGGGGTGTGACAGATTGGTATCAGAGCATTGTTTATAGTGAACTCAGTATATCGAACCACATAAGATATACAAACTATAAATGCATTGGAACTAGAGTCTCTGATTTTATGTTTTCAAAACAACTATACTTTTAGAAATAAGTAGTTTCTTATTAAAAGTATACATGCATGCATACATACTAGGGTCAACATCGTTCTAGAACAAAACAAAAGTAATGATTGTTGGATATCACAGGTAAGCTCGGGGATGTATGGTCAGTCTTGGGAGTGGCATAGCCTGATCAACTATGCTCGTCCGAGGAGTGATTAGCACATGCCCAAGAATGGTTGTGATATGGCAACAAGTCTAAAAACTTACCAACACTACCACAATGAAATACCATAGGGGTATTTGGTGTTATTATAATTACTTATCTGAGAACTAAATAGATTTTTATCAATAGGTCAATAATTGCTTAGTGGATACATTGAAATTATATGCACCCAGGACGTCATAGACTTAGAATCTGTGGATCTTTGCTTTACTTCCTGTTCTCGTTGGATTGGGGATTTAGAGTTAGGGTCGCTTATTCGAAGGTCTATCCTGTCCCAAATACATATGACTAGTATGCACTAAACAATGTATTGAAGTACCTGATAAAGATCATCTTATAATTACCTAATTAGTACATCTACTTAGTTATTTCTTATATCCCCATTTCTCGCGAAGATATCATGGCTGGATTTCATCCCCACGACGACCCGTACTACCCTAACCACAACAATACTGAATGGCTCGGAGAGGAGCCAGAGAATGATCACCCAATCCCTGTGGATGGTCACCAAGCTGAAGGCCTTGCTGACGGTTCTGACTCCGAACCTGAAATGGTGAACCTATCCTCGATGACCCGTGTTCCCAATCCCAATCCTCGACCGGCTTTTCAAGGCCCGATGCCTCCTTGGGTAGAGTGCTTGGAAATATGGAGCGAAGAGCAAGACCAACCTATGTCGTTCGATGGAGATCGAAGCTTCTACAACATAAACGAAGGAACCCCAGCAGATAGAATTTTTCCAATCCTGGTCCGTAGAGTTGCCCGAGACGAGATTCAGGGCAGAACAACTCTCCATAGTATCGCAGAGGTTGATGCAAATGCAAGAATACATATAATCCGCACCAATCGCCTTGAGCACACTCGTGAAAAGTCTGAGGAAGACTATGAAACCTTGCTGCAAGCATTGGCTGAAACACGAACCGATGTCATAAAACTCCGAGTACACCAGAGGGTGTACGAAAGGCACGTGCTTGATATGGAGCGGCAACTAGCTGAACTGAGAGATCACAAGAAAAATGACCGCCACCAGTAGTAGATGCCTTACTTCATTTCATGTTAAAAAGGAATCGTTTTCCCTATCTATGCCCTATGTGGCATTCCCTATGAAACTATCTTGTACTGTAGGTACCTTTAGTGAGGCCTTTAGGCGGCCAAGACACTCCTGCTTCGATATGATGTAAGACCCTCTACAAGGTCAATTTTCCCTAATTTGTTACATCTTAAACATCAATGACGTATCAATCAGCCGAATTCTGTGTCACCTTTTTGTTCAAACACTCCCATCATGCTGCCATAGGAGCCTGCCTAAAACCCACTCTATTCAAGTTGTAAGACTAGAGTAATCTAGCTCCGGAATCGTTCCTGGTCTTCTCTCCAAGGTTGGATCATGTTATTCACCAACCAATGGAACCCGGTTTCAAACAACCAACATCAAAAGATCACTACCTGAACTTACTTCTACTCTGTATTAGGACTGCGTCATAGGGATGCAGGTCAAATCTTCGAGAACATGCTCCAATTGGTCATAATAAGGACCTAGCCTGGGTCAACTATAAGGCTCCACTTGGATGCAGAACTACTAAAAATTCATGGGTTTACCATATAAAGACTCCCGTTGTGAATTGTTTTCAGAACGCCCTTAACGACCAAATTACGTTACAAATCAATATAAGATAAAACCTAGTTAGAAACTCGCGCCGTATAGCCATTCTAAAAACTCATTATCATCTCACCCTTAATCATTTTGTTAAGAAGTTTCTTCTTCATAAACTTAGGGGTGCGACCATACCAACACTAATGCACTGGGTCCCATCAAAACTCCTCAGCCAAGCGTGTTTAGACACACATGATTCTAAGATGAGTAAAGCTTAACGCCCATATGAAACTTACCCATACCCACTGCTGTAACTCCATTTCAAGAATGTTAGCGGAAACACTAGGAGTAGTACAGTAATGTGCAAAAATTTATAGGCATTAATATAAATAGTAAGGATGCACTTAAGATAATCAATTCCGCTAACGAAGTTTTTTTTCATCATGGAACAGAGCTATGTCTTCACCAAAGGGAAATCAACCAACTAGCAAGGCGCCAACTCTGCAGATAGACGCTACTACTTTTTAGGCTGCAGTCACGGCAGCCGTGGCAGCCGTCATGGCACAGTTCAATGCTAACAACGCCAGCAGAAATGGAAGCGGTACTGACAATTCAGATTGTGGTAACAATCAGGAGCACCAACAGGTGCCTGCCAGCGAAAATACCTCGGGCCACAAACCTACGAGCAAGAAGAGAAAGTTTTGGAACATGAAAGAGCGCCACCAATCTCAAAGATCCACTAAAAGACAACAACCTATGGCCACCCCTACCATTACAACAGCAGTCATGACACATGCCTCGACACTAGCCATGGGGTCTTCCACCCAAACGTCGGCCAGACCATATGAGGGATCACTCCCAACGTGTGTCAAGTGTGGTTTCCATCACAACGGGGCTTGCCGAGAGATACACTGTAAAAACTGCAACAGGAAAGGGCACACCGCCCGTTTCTGTAGGACCCCGACTCAGTACATCACTTCAACACCCAGTACCAAGGTAATTCCAGTGTGCTTCCTATGTGGTGAAGCGGGACACTTCAAGAGAAACTGCTCAACTGAGAGGACTGACGGGGAAAGCGGAGGAGCATAACAAACGAACCGGCAGGAACAGTAGGAAACCATATTAGGACTTTTGTAATGTTTCCAACGACAAAAACGTTTAAGTATCATCTGTTTGTAATGAATTTTTTTTATGCTTGCTGAAATCCATGACTTTCTAAAAGTAGTTAAAATACTCCCTCGTCCAATTCAAACCAAAGTCATTCATATATGACCTTAGGATCATTACCTGTAAGATGTGATGACTTTGTGCATACATCGGGGTTAATATTAATCAGATTGCTGAAGTCATGAAACAAATAATTCCACCCTGACCCCTATTCCATGTCTAGTAGTAAGAATTAAGTGGGGCCACCCACTCGACGATTCCCCAACATCAACTTACATACGACATTCATATACCGCCCGATCATAGGGAAACCTGTCAGGGATCATGATATCAAGTATCATTACTGATTATCGAAACACACCCATTACCAGTGCTAGACGTTGTGGTATAAATCAACTACAATAATAATAACATCAAATGAAGTGTATCACCCTAAAAAGAAACACAAGATACTCTATCACTCTAGTGATCTCTCCTTGCGAACACAGCCTAACTCATGTTATCTAAAAAGATGTTGTGTTCATCATCCAATCTTCATAGATATAGCCCTCATCTTCCCGATTTAACGTCTACAAAAGGACCTTTCACCTAACCCCCCCCCCCCCCCCCAAACATCGAAGCCTTCGTCTCTCATAAACATCCAACACGAACCTACGGATCATCTTTTGCTATGGAACCCCAAAACATGCACCAGAGGAGTGTTATACTTCCCGAAACCTTATCACAAGTACTTACAGGAGACCTTTGGGAATGTCACACATGTAGCAGACAAGGTCCAAGCATAGAAGCTTGGGAAAGATATGGTACAAGTTCTGCCACGAACTTCGGGCCAAGGTTGCCCAGGAGGGCGAGTAAATGTCCTACCATCTAAGAAGGCCTAATCGTGTAAACCAAACCCACATGCTTCCTACCGAGCTACAAGAACTCTTAGGTCAAACCTGTCGAACTACTCAACAATAAAATTTAAGAACCAAGCTTCTCACCCTGGAAAGCTCTGTTCTTATTCTTCAAATAGAAAGGCAAATTGCTCATAGTTCCATTAACTCCAGAGGCCCTGACAATATCTCCAGTAGAAACCTTTACTATCTGCCTCACATAAACGAATAGGCCGACCAACCACAAGGAACGAGGTACCCTTTAGGAATCGGACCTGCGATCTGAATATCACCAGTCGCGAGTATTGGAAAAAGGATGTCCGAGGACAACCCTCCAAATTCGATGCGGACGCTGCAAGTCCGTAGTGATACCCCTCGGATAGGACCAACCCGTTCGCAGTATTCATAGGATGTGTCATTCTTACTAGGATCAGTTCATCGTTGTCGTTGTAAGTGACTTGCTTATCTACCCTCGTAGTAAGAAGGATTACTAAGTTATTTGTTATGATTTCCTCACTTATACATTCCCCAATTATATATAACGAATACCTGGTAGATAATAGAATGTGAGAATTCTGACTTAGTTTCTTTTCCTCGTTGGGATGTGAAACTGAAGTAGAATCACACATTTTACTATCCGCCCAGTATTGGTTATATCATAATGTGTATAAGCTAAGTTTTCGTGTATAATAACTCATCTCTTAGTCAGAATCAAAATAATGTAGAGCCGACCTTAGTCATTTACAAACTCCTTGCCTGATTTCAAATTTCGGGACGAAATTCCCTCTAACGGGGGGATGATGTGACAACCGTCAATTTTCGGTCAAGTCAAAGTCAACTAAAGTCAGCAAGTCAAACCGGTCAACTCAATTTGCCATGAGTATTAGAGTTTACGTTATGTAATTTCTAAACAACTCTCTATTCTATTGAGAAATCATAAAACGAAAAGTGCGTACATCTAGATCTCCTTAACCTAAAACGGTGGTACGTGGAGAGCCAAACCGATAAAACAATGAACAAGAACAATAAAACAATGTTGCATACTCATAGGGAGTGTGTAAGATCCTAAAACAAGGCTTAACGGGGTTTACGGACCCTGCATTGCGAAGCCGAACACTCAAAAAAGGTCACCAATGAAACCTCTCTCAATAGTTTTCACTTTATCTCTCTCTACGAGAAATCTCTCCCAAATCTCTCTAAGCATGTCAAATCTCTCCCAAATCTCTCTTTGTATGAGAAATCTCTCCAAGAATGTCAAATCTCTCCCAAATCTATCTTTGTATGAGAAATCTCTCCAAGAATGTGAAATCTCTCCCAAATATCTCTCAGTATGTGAAATCTCTCCCAAATCTCTCTAAGTATGTGAAATCTCTCCCACATATCTCTTTGTATGAGAAACCTCTCCAAGAATGTCAAATCTCTCCCAAATCTCTCTAAGTATGTGAAATCTCTCCCAAATCTCTCTCTGAATGAGAAATCTCTCCAAGAATGTCAAATCTCTCCCAAAATCTCTCTAAGTATGTGAAATCTCTCCCACATATCTCTTTGTATGAGAAATCTCTCCAAGAATGTCAAATCTCTCCCAAATCTCTCTAAGTATGTGAAATCTCTCCCAAATCTCTCTCTGAACGAGAAATCTCTCCAAGAATGTCAAATCTCTCCCAAAACTCTCTAAGAATGTGAAATCTCTTCCAAATATCTCTTTGTATGTGAAATCTCCCCAAGTATGTCAAATCTCTCCCAAATCTCTCTGAGTATGTGGAATCTCTCTCAAATCTCTCTCCCAACTTTCTATAATCACTCGGGGCATCCCGACCCTCGAAGTTGGCGAAAACAGCCCAAAAACGGAAGTCTACGCGAAAAACGGACCTTAGGAACCGAAACCTCCAGATGAAGAAGGCTGCTGATCCGAACCGAAGGTACTGTTCACTAACCGAACCGAATGTACTGTTCACTACTGTTCACTACAGTCCGTTCAGTTCTCGCCTTTTATCTCCAAACCGAGGACCGAAGCTTCCCTTCTGACCTTCGCTTCTGACTTCGGACCGAGCCTTCGGACCGAACCCTCGCCCCTTCGCTTCTCGCTTCTGGCTCGCGCCTCTCGCCTCCGAATCAGCACTCTCCTGACCGAACCTCGGCCTAGGACAGAGAGGTCTCGCTGGGAAGCCCTTTTTCTCCCGGTTTTCAATAAAAATTCGCGTTTTAAGCCCGTTTTTAATTGTTTTAACATAGGACTTTCACCCAAAACTTTATTTTAAAATATAAGACCCCTAAATTAATGATTTAATCATATTTTAAGGATAAAACCTTATCCAAAAGAGAGTAGGTAAAGTACAAAGGTAGAGTGTTGACTTTACCTTATTTTATGACACAAGCAACCCCATACCCACTCCATGATTAACCCACACTCCTCCCCACCATACCTTGTCACTTCCTTGTACTTTTTACCCCTCTCACAAGCCATCCCCACGTTCTAGGGCTGGTCACTCCACCTCTCTCCTCATTTTCTTCAATCACTCTCATTCCACCAAAGATTCAACTCCAACTTTTTCCTCTCCAACTTTTCTCTCTACTTCAAGATCTCAAGGCTGATCATCAAGTGTTCTTCCACTCTTGGTAAGTGTAATCCATCCTCCTTGTGATTTTCACACTTCATTCTACTCAAATCATGGATATCTTACACAAACTCCATTAAATTTGTGTTAGAGCTTCGAATCTTCAAGGGATTCTTCAAGTGTTCTTGGGGTGAACACTTCTCTTCTTCAACACTTACCTACTGAAATCACTCAAGGTGAGTTCATACCCCCATATTTTCATGTTTTCTCAAGTTTTTAGGGAGGGGGGGGGGGGATACAAGTTAAAACACCAAGAACATAACTACACTTTTCTAACAGCCATCATCAGAAAAGTTCAACCCCATTCACGGACTGTTTTGGACCACTTAAACATTTTACTTTTCAAAACTGTTTTAGGTTTACGTAGTTCCAGTTCTTAGCTTTAAAATGACTACCTGCACATCTCCATACGATTTTTCTACAATTTATGGTGATTTTTACAAAACTACCTATCATTTCAAACACCAATCCGGACCAGTCTGTGATTATGGACTTTTTCACCCAAGTTGGAGGTCACTAAAAATCATGATAAAAATTATGAGTAAATTAGACACATTTTGGGAACTCGCAGAATTTACGGGTTTAGTTTTCAACTTCGTATGATTTTTCTATGAATTTTCAAAAACAGTGTAGAAAGGTTGAAAATTTGTTAACAGCTTATAACTTTCATAACACTTTGTATTATGTTGAGCAAAGTGTATAACGATAAGTTCCAAATATTGATTGTGTTTCCATGTTAGTTTATCATCATAAACTGAAATATAGTCATTCATAATAAGATTATTCATTTATTTAGAACACGTATATTAAGCTATAATGAGCATAGTTTATGGATTCATAGCATTAAAGCATTCATAAAAGAGTTCTTATACATTACAAACGTTTTGGATAAACTATAATAGGTATAGTTTATGTATCATTTACTTCTCAAACTTATTTACCAAAGGTTTTCCGTTTAGTTCACGTAAATCTGTTAATGAATAAATTTGTGAGTCATTCCCTTCGGGTTACTTCCAATGTAACAAATTCAAAAAGTCCTGTAAATTGTAACCAGAGTCTCTTGTAGGGAGAACGTGATAGTTGTGTATAGATCTATATTGGGTTTGACAAACCCACACCAGAGCTGCTCGCTACAGATAGACCGGCAGGTCTGTGGTGACAAGTGTCATTTAACGGCGACGCCTGAAGAACGTCGCATTACGAGGCCGTCAATGTCAAGTATGGTTATGATAGCTCACATGTGGTATTAACAATCATAAGATATACGGGTTCTAACCTTAAATTAGCGAGTTAGGTCTATTTAGCTCACTGAAATTACTTTAAGTATGGAAAAATACTTGTACGCCTTCATATCAAAAAGGGTTTTATGTCGATTTAAAATCACTTTTTACATCAACAATTACATACTTTATTGTATACTTTTGGTCTTGGTATTTAAGACTACACATCATTCGTTACGAAATTTTTCTCACATCAGAAAGGGTTTTATGCCAATTTAAAACCACTTTTATATCTTTAAGTATGACAAATAGTTGTTCATTTTCGGTCCTGGTATTTAGGACTGCATAACTTTTGTAAGGAAAATATTGGATTTTTCTTGGTATCATACATCTCTTTACAAAGATCGATTTTCAAACTCTTACTGTCAAAAGCTTATGAACTCACCAACCTTTGTGTTGACGCTTTTCAAAACTACTTGTATTCTCAGGAATTCAGTGAAACAGGAAATCAACCACGTTTTGAGGATGGGACGATAAATCGTCGAACAGTTCATTTTGTATCATAATGTAATTGATTTGAATCATGTAAACATATACTTTGGTGTAACTTTTTCAATTATATTTATGATGGTTGTATTTACTTTGAGCACTATTATACTCGTTGTTGTGATACTCTACATGAAGTCCTCCACCCCCGGACGTTTCCGTCATCCTTGGTTTGGGGGTGTGACAACGAGTTGGGTCAAGAGTTGACCGTTGACCAGCGTTGACCAGAGTTGACTTATGTTGATTTAAGGGTATTAGTCAAACTAAGTCAGGGAAGTAATAATTAGAGATGTATTTATGTTATAGGAGGAAGCTAGGTCGGTAGATTGAGCACGGGTGTTTATCTGACATCTTCGAGGTGAGTCTTCTCACTATGCCTTACCCGATGGGGTAATTATGTGTGACCGAAAGGTCTTATGTGTATGATAAATATGTGATGCATGTTGTATATGTCATATGTTATGATATGATTATAATGATGTGGACCGGAAGGTCGGGATGATATGGACCGGAAGGTCAACAGAGTTATGGGATGGAAATCCCCTGAGACACTTGGATTGGAAGATCCTATAGAGTTATGGCCTAGAAAGGCGTATGTGTAGTATGTGGTATTTTGGGGAACTCACTAAGCATTTTATGCTTACAGTGTTTGTGTATGTGTTTCAGGTACCAGTGATGATTGCGGGAAGGCGCCGACATGATTCTGCACACTTATGAAGTGTATGTTGTAAGATCTTGGGAAATGTTTTGATGTAATAACAGTGGACACCTCATGTTTTTTTATTACTTATTGATTAAAAGTATGTTTTAAAATTGAAAAATTGTTTTGAAGTTTCACGGTGTTACAAGTTGGTATCAGAGCCTTGGTTTGAGTGATTCGGATGTACCTTCGGGCGTATCTGAACTCAAACTGAGAATTTGAGAAAGTTTTTCATAAAAAGGAACAATTTTTCTAAAAGAGTAAAGACTTTAAGAAAAGCAGAAAGGAGCAGTGTGTACGATCAGCCAGCGCCCGAATGGTGATTTCCCAAAATACCCTTACATTATGTATTATGAGATATGATAAGATATGCTATGCATGATAGTATGTTAGGTATTCATATTAGGACTAGAGTGGCCTGATTTGTGATGCCTTAGCCTAGGAGATTTCTGCTGCTATGCGATGCTTCAAGAGTGAGTAAGTAGCTGTGAGGAGTTTATGAGAGGTCTACCGAAGGGTAGCCTATGCTTAGTAAGGTGTAGAGCACTTGTGAGCTGGGTAACTAGGAGGAGGACTTGGGATGAATATTGATGCGGTGTGAAAGGTAGTATAGGGCCCGTACTACTGGACACACCGGATCAATGGGCAGTCCAAGTACGAATCCTTAGGGTACCAAGGAACAAGTAGGGTTGGTTGGTCGAGTGCGAGTATACTCGATCGAGTCTCTAGTATCTTTGTGTTGTGTTTCAGAGGCATCGTGGTTGGTACACCACACACCGAAGAGCAGCGGTGTTAGCGATGACGAGATTCGTCGTATGATTTGTGACGAGATGACCGCGGGGATCTGGAAGTCTAATCTGGAGGATTGAAGTAGCATGATTGAGAAGATGGAACACGGTTTGAGTACCATGATGAGTAGCGGGTTAAGAGGTGATGTCATGGTTCGAATGCCATGATGTGCGATGGAATGAGAAGATGGAACATGGTTCGAGTACCCTGATTCGTA
Source organism: Lactuca serriola (assembly GCF_051521515.1). NCBI lineage: Eukaryota > Viridiplantae > Streptophyta > Magnoliopsida > Asterales > Asteraceae > Lactuca > Lactuca serriola. Next base: position 161,847,322 of record NC_136411.1, on the reverse strand, counting down.
GAAGGTTAAGAGGAGATATCATGGTGCAGGTATCATGATTCATAGCAGATCGAGAGGTGGCCACGCGGTTTGAGTACCATGACTTGTGTCTGTTAGTATTTCTGGTTTACCAGTTATTTCTGTGGGGATTGTTTAGACTAAGATCAGTGGTGAATGAGTATGGGGCCGGAAGGCCATGAAGAGCAAGTTTTAGTGGAGCATCCATTGGAAAAGGAAATAGAGTGAACCCCAAGGAATTGTGGATGATGTGCCAGTTGGAGTCGTCGGACTCTGGGATGAGTAGGGATGGTGCATTATGGGAGAATGCGGTCTGGGTTGGACGACCAGCCGATAGTAGAAAGGTCATTTTCTACGACCTGAGTAGTGTTATTCCCGTTCCCTGTGGGAAACATATGAGGTGATGAAATTTTGGTTTTGAGTTTGGGGGGTAAGATCTGTGGGATTGCACAGATGGTGATCCCCAATCAGATTATATGGCAGTAGGTCTGCCGCGAGGTAAAGATATAGCTTGAGCAGGTTGTCAGTGGGGACTGAGATGGTCAAGGACTAGGATGCACCCTAAGTGGGTATAGTAGGGCATGAGTTAGTTGCAGCGTTGAGCGACCAAGAGGAGTATATCAGGGCGGTGGCCCTTATTGTCTTTAATGGATATCAAGAGTGGAAATATGGTTCCTGCTTTTATGATAAGTGACGTGATGGAACGACGATTGAGGAGTCGATGACGAGGAGTACGGTAGATCATTACTTCCTAACTAAGAGTCAGGGTTAATACTGGATAGTGGGAGGTCCGGTGATGAAATGGTGTGAGCGTCTGATTGACTAGAGACAGTTAGGTCCCTTAAGATCAAAAGTTTACATAAATGGGCTTATTTTGAATAAAATGATATTTTTAGCCCACTTTTGTTAAAAATAACAATTTTGGCCCATTTTCGGCCCAATTTTATAGGAATTAACATTTACGGCCCAAGTTTAATAAAGTTTATATTTTCGTCCCATTTTTGATAAAAATGACATTTTCGGCCCAAGTTTTGTAAAAATAACATTTTAGGCCCAGATTCAAATAAAGTGACATTTTCAGCCCTTGAAACCGTAAATTTACAAATTTGGCTAAAGTTTGCATTAAATGACAATTTAATCCATAAAAAACTTAAATTTACAAATTTGCCCCAACAAAACCGTGAAGGCCTACATTAAGGCCCATAATACGAAATTTAACACTTTTAGCCCTTTTAAAATTAAGATTGTCATAAAGAACCATTTTTATGTATATTTGACTCTTTTAGTCCATGTAAAACCGTAAGTTTCATAAAAGCATCTTCTTTTTGTTAATTTGTCAAAAATGGTCCCTTTACAAGCTTTTGTTTAGTTTTTCCAACATCATTAACATGTTTAACATTTTTATCTTTGTGGTAAGCTGTATAAAGGGTTTTATTTTACATATATTGTCGAGATCTATGAAGTTCTTCACAAAATCACACATATAACATGAAGAACACACATAAATATGCACAAATACATAGATCTAGCACATATCAACTTGTATCCTCCCCAAAAACATAGTAAAACCGAAAATCAAGGGGTATGAACTCACTTTGCTTTGAAGTTTCAGTTTTTGATGAAGAATGAAGAGAAGATTTGGCCCTAGCAAGCTCCTTGAGGAGCTTTTCGAACTCTATGAGGTTCAAGAGTATAGATCATGAATTAATTTGAGTTAAGAAGAGATTTTTGATGAAATCTACAAGTTAAACCATCGATTTAAGTAAGAACTTACCAAGGTTGATGATCTTGATGAAAAACCTCTTGAAAATTCACACCAAATCTCAAAAATTTAGAGGAGGAATGAGGAGTTCTTGAGAGATTTTTGAAAGAAAATGGAGATGGTGAGGGGTGAGGGGTTCGGCTGTGAGTAAAAGAAGAGAGAAGGAGAAAGGATTGAAGTGATGCGTGCATGGAAATCCACCATGCAAAAGTGAGGTGTCAAGTGCAAAAATAATCCATTTTCTCTTTTTTTTACACAAACACACACACACACACACACATATATATATATATATATATATATATATATATATATATATATATATATATATTTCTATTGGGACGAGAATGGGCTAAAAGAATGGAGATGAAATGGTTTTAGGCCCATTCTTGGCTTTGCTCGAATTTTATGAGGTCCAATAATATTTTTTCAGCCCATTGGGCCCTTAGGAGAGTTCACGGCCCAATTAAAAGTCCAATAGGTAGTTTACGACCTATTAGGTCTAATAGAATTAGTTGTGGCCCAAAATAGTCAAATTGAAGGTTTATTGGTCCATTAGTCCCAATAATAGAATCCTAGCCCATAATAAACTTGAACCGGGATTTTTAGGCCTTTCAACTCATAGTTGACTATGTGAGTTGTATTGTATTAGGTTATAGACTTCTTGGGTAAATTTTTGATTCAAATGCATGATTTTGATTGAGCATAGAGTATGATATTCAAGTTGAGTACATGCCTTACAATAGCTGAATGTTTGCATGAGAATAGAATTTCCTAGCTAAAATGCTAGTTGTGACACCCATGGTCTTTCCTTTCAATGCCGAGAACCAAATTTCGGTCTTACATACAAGTGCCATGGGCTACCCCCATGGTCTTTCATGCAATTTTCAAGGGCAAGATCCTGGTTTTTCATACAAATATCACAGAGACAACTAGCATTCTAGATAACAATGTAATGGGCCGACATTGTTGCCTTCGACCCATTTATACAGTAAGAAAACTCACCTCACAGCCAGAAATAATAGTTACACTGATCACTCCTCTAAAAGCTATCTCCACCGGTCACCTATACAATTAAGAGGAACCCAAATATCAAACAATAAACTAAATTACCCAAAATTCCCTTAGGTCAAACTTGGTCAAAGTTAATGGTCAAGGTCCAAAAGTCAATATTCCTTCCCAATGAAGTACACCTAACATACTATGATGTTGACCTAAAGTGGGGCACTGACCGCGTATGTGCAACGTACCACTAGGTACGCCCAACATACATAGTCTAGTCCTATAACTCCACTAAGAGCTTATTCCATTAAGCCCTTACGTCCAAAACTCAGATCGAAGCCCACAATGATGTCCTAATTCATAAAGTTTCCAACTTTATGACCTTGCATGCCTATAAAGTGCTTAATGTCCAAAACTCTAAGTTCTTAACCCAATAAGACATCATAACTCTTGTATGGAAGGGATAAAATGGCCATGCTCAAGTTTTTATGGTTCATAATGGAAAAAGTTTCCAACTTTATCCATTAGAATGGTCCCGAGAAACAAGATCTAGTCTTTAAGTCTGAAAGGGACCCAAAAGTGCATCTTTTTCAACTTAATCCATTAAGTACAAGTCTCAAACCTTAAGATCTAAAACCAAATAATGTTTAGATGGATAAAGTTTCCAACTTTATCCATAACAAGGTCACAAAATTTCAAGATCTAAACTTTATGCACTTAAAGTGACCAAAGGCTCATAACACCCAAAACTAGCAAGATCTGACAATTTCATCAACAAGATTCAAACTTTATACCTCTAGAAGAAAGATCAATGTGAACAAAGTTTGGATCTACAAGCTTCAATGCAACCAACACTTCTTCAATGAGTTCCTTCTTCTACAAGGTGCACCAAGAACACTCCAAAGCACTTAAAAACACCTTCTTTTTGCTCATAAGGCTCAATCTAGGGTTAGGGTTACAAGAGAGAGTGTTCGAGAGGTGGGGGCTGAGAATGGAATGGCTTTGTGGAAGTTAAGGAGCTTAAATACGGATCAAACCACGACAATATGGTTTGGGAACTGATCATGTATGCCTAGCGTACTCAAATTACGCATAGCATACGAGGGATGTCCTTGTATACCCATCGTACACGTTAAGTACACCCAACGTATGCGACTCAACCCCAAAACCACCCTAACTTCAAACGGTCATAACATCTTCATTCCAACACCGTTTATGATGATCTTTATATCCATAAAAAGGTATTGAAGAGCTCTAAAAAATTATCTACATATCTTGGACTAAAAACTTCTCGAACAAAAATCCATATTTCATGCAAGAACCCGACCTATGACTTTTCACATTTTACCCTTTGACTCTAAAACACAATTCAAAGGTTTAGATCTCATAACCATCATTACCTTAGTCCAAAAGGTTTAAACATTGCCTCCTTAAGGCCTAAATCCTTTACACAATCAACTTCCGGCCCGCAGCCCTGAATCGTAGAATGACCCCAAATAGGTTGTTACAAAATTAAACCATCATTCCACCACATACTTTATGGATTTATGAACTTCCATTAACCACTATCAACCTATCAAGTAGGGATCTATCACAATTTATTTTAGCCGAGATACCTTTTTATGCTTTCCCTTTCTATGTGAGGTTTTGACGTTGGTATAGGATCCATTCTTTTCAAATCGGTCCTGTGTTAAAAAACAGAGCATGCTTTGTTTTTTTTTTGTTCAAATCCTTCTAAATAATCCCTAATATCGAGTCGTTTAAAGCAATTTTAATGTACTATGTCTACATGGAATTGGTTAGCCTTCTTAAGGCTTCAGGGAGTGACATAGATATTTATAGGTCTTCATGAGTCCATTAAGAACTTTAAGGATGAGATTTTGCTTTGTATACTTTGACACATTCCTTTTTCCTGATGAACCAAAGCTTAACAAGAATTGAGCTTATGGTCCTTTCCAGACTAAGCCCGTGTTGGAATGACAAGGGACAACATCTGATCTATTTGTTTGATGAGAATGAAGTTCCTCTTCTAATTATATTAAAGAATGGGATTCTGAAGGGAAAGCATGAGATAAAAAGATACCTTTACTTAAGTCTCAAGAGGATGATGTATAGATGTAATTATGTATGGATGGTGCCTTTGTGATGCCAATTGTTCTTCTAAGTTTTACGTTGTATCTAATTGCCTCACTAAAACTTCTGCTGAGAGGGGCACATCTTCATGCGATGTCTTGTACTCTTCTTCTAACAAGAATGAGGAATCGAACGTCGACAAGCAAACATGTGTTACGGGTAAATATTATTGCACTTGTTCATGATTTGATTCCCCTTGACAAGATTATTAAATAATACTCATGAACATTATATATTAAAGGGAGGGGTTAAGGAAAAAGGAAATTCATACAATCGAAATTGTCGTCCAATAATCCATCTCAAATGCTTCAGATCCTAGTACATGTTCTATGTCGGGTTCCATTCTAGAGCATCCTATATAAAGCTGATGTCTATTAGCAGTGTTCCATTACTTCTATCTAGTTCATGCACTACCTTATTTATGGATCACATAATTGAGAATTTTCTTTCCCTATTAGGGTCAAACCAAGCTCTTCCTTCGCCTACGAAGGTTCCAAATACTTTAGAATCTTCTGTTGACCTTACTAATACAACAAAAAAGTTTTTAAGGTTTTATTTGGTTATTTTAATATTTCCTATATGACATCCACATGATGTAAAAATTAATGACAGAGTTCCTTGTTCTCTTATAAAACATGATGAGTTGGTTCTTTCTTTATCTAACCATGTTGTGTAATAAGAGTAAATTGTAGTTGCACCTGCAGCTTGTTCACCAAGGAAAAGCAGCAGAAACAGGGACAACAAAAGAAAGAGAAGAATACGGGAAAGAAAGAGAAAGTTGTGAAAGTTGGGTAATTACACGATTACTTGCTGGCAAAGTAAAAACTACTAAATAAGCTTTTTTTGAATGAATTTACAAAGCTCTAATTATATATATATATATATATATATATATATATATATATATATATATATATATATATATATATATATACATATACAGTTAAATGTGACTTGAGAATTTGGAGCATTCTCATGTAGAAATTAAGTTCAATGGAGCACTTGGGGTTCATGGAGCATGTGATAAAGGAACAGATCTTCTGAAAAGGGAATGGATCATTAGACAAAGGAACGTATCAAGTGAAAAAGGAATGAATCTTCTAAAAGGGGGTTTGGAGCATCTTGGCGTGGTTTGGAGCAACTAGGAGTATCTTGGAGCAACATGGAGTGGCTTGGAGCAAATTGGAGAAACTTGGAGCACTTGGACCAACTTGGAACAACATGGAGCAACATGTTGTGCCATGAAGACTAAAGTTGCACCATCCTTTGGGATGTTGTGCCATATGGATGCATCTTGCACCATCCATGTAGTTGTTGGGCCAATAGGAAAGGAGTTGCGCCAAAGGAATGGATGTTGCACGACATATAGGGTATATTGTACCATAAGTAAGACTTTAAGAGCATGTTGCGCCACCAAGAAGGGATGTTGTGCCAAGAGGATGAAGTTGCACCATCTTGATGAGATGTTGTGCTATTTGGAGGAGATGTTGCACCATCTTGATACATGGTGTGCCATCTTGGTTCCTTTAATGTGGCATGTTGATCCATGTTTACTTAGAAGATGATCACGCTCAAGGTGTACACCATGTTGGACTATTAGTGTTGATGATGAGCCACCTGTGCATCTTATGCTCCATTATGGTCAAGGTGCTCCAGCATATGTGTTGATGATACATATGTGTTGTATAACATAGAAGAATGTTTTAGAAGATGTTGTAGAGGTGAATATGATTTCTTGTCGCCATTCATGGGTATATGGGCCAATGGGCTTGGCCCATTCGGGTTTTAGGTCTAATCCCTCAGGTGCAAATAGGTATGCATTCTAGGTCATTTTGTATCTTGAATTCTAGAGTGTTAGGTGAATCTCTATGAAAATTGTAATTGTAAACTATATTTGAGAGCTTTCAAATAAAGAATACTCCCATCTTGCATGTGTATGTAGGTCACCTTGACTGAACCACATAAATACTGTATCTTGTGTGCTTTTAGTTTTGGAAAGTGGCATCAGATCTATTCTGATTCTTGACAAGTATTGTCTGATTTCCTAACATATACTAAATAAAAAAAAATAGTATTTGAGTCATACTCTATAATCTAAAAAAAAGAACTTAGTAAAAAGGCCGGTTTCTAAAAATACCCTTATAACTCTTTTATGAATTAAACCTATATGCCGAATCTACTTTATACAATGTTTCTTTGGGTCTTGATCCTGGTTTTTTGAACAATATTTATGTATATGTAGGTATTTTTCAAGGATATGACTAGACATTCTATAATTGAAGGTTGGAAGTAATCAATATCTTGGATGTATACTGAGACATCGATAGGAATTCCTTGTGTCGATATCCAAGCTCCTTCCTTCCTTGAAGCATATTTAGCTTCAAATGATTTTTTTCACAAATTTCAACCTTTGTTGAGAACATATCTAGGAAAGAGGTGTTCCTTTTTCCTCCTAATAATAGTTTGTCAGATCGTCTTGCTTCTAATCAAAATTTTAATAAGCATTAAAGTGTTGGGAAAGCTTTTATGGAAGCTCTCATTGTCAATCTTCTTCAAATACACAATACCTTTCCTATTCCTTATGAAAAAATTAAAGGGATTTCAAAGTTGAATGTTGTGGAAATTACAAGTGTCACACCCCAAAACCTAGAACGGCGGAATACGTTCTGGGGTGGAGGACGCCATGTACAGTATCATAACAATGCATAATAGTAAAAACAAGCAACAACATCCATTGCATTTATATACTAATTGTAATACAAGCGTGTTCTGTACAGTTTGTTAGACACCAAAAAGTATAATCCAAAAATAAAGAGGAGTCTTGTATGCGCTCCGTCTTCTCAAAAACTGCATCTGTACCTGTCTATTGCCGACCTGAGAATACAAGTTATTTTGAAAACGAGTATCAGCATAAAGCTGGTGAGTTCATAAGAATTTAGTGTCATTTCTCGTATAAAAATGTTTACAATCGTATAACATGAAAGTTGTTATTAAGTTTGAAAATAGTGTGAATCTCTAGAAAATCCTATATTTTCTAATAAAAGTAGTCTTCTGTCAGGACTTGGTTACTTGTAAGCTTGATCCTTTGAGTGTTTAAAAGTTTTCCCAATTAGACTCATAATTATAAAAATATAATTTGGTCTTCATTTGAACAAAGTAAATGGGAAGATAATGTATTATTCTAGCAGTGTTACTGCCAATTGGATGGTAATTAACCGCAGACTCTAGGTAGCTATATGTATTTAATACACCTCGGGGAGTCTACTTTACCTACAATTCATAATTTCTTAGTTTAGGGTTCCGAATGTGAATACGTATCTAACCATGCGGATAGGCGATTGAATGTATCATGACCCTCCAGGTCATATGTATTGTGGTAGTATGTTATCATCCTTGGGCCTAGTCGGCTCGGACTGTAGCTAGCAGTTGGGATGTGTAAGTGTCCGCCCTGTATAGATCCATACACATAGAGTCCGCTCTCCCTCCAGGAGGCTAATGTTACACAGTGGGGGTGCAGTAAAGTGCCGTTTGTAGAAATATTGCATCACATTCTGTATTAGTATGTTCTCTTTTATTAGTGTATAGTGTGCTTCTCGGTATAATGTATTCAGTATTCTTCTGTCATAGCATATAGTATTCTTCTTGTGAAGTACTTAACATGTAGTGACTCATAATAGCACTAACGGTAGTAAGTATCATAGTAATGGTAGCGAGGAGTGGTAAGCCTTAACTATACCTATTATAGTTAACTAACATGTTGCAGTGTTCATGGATACTCATAAATACTGGAGTAAACGAAGGTATTCATATCCAACACAAATACATACAATATATAACTAAGAATTCAACGACAGTCGGACAGATAACAATATCCCCAAGACCCCAATCAAACAAGAATAGGTAATAAGGCGAGCTATCACTCCTAAGTCCTTCAAGTCTTACTTATATAAATATATTGGTGTGGATATATTTTAGAAACATAAAAAGTTTAAAAGAGTTTGAAAATAGTTTTTATAACAAATTTACAGAAAAATGAGTTTGAATAACATTGAAAACAGCTTCTGAAGGCAAACGGATAAAAGTATAGAAATCCCTTTTTGATTGTAAGCTACAAATCACATGTGATTAATACTATAAATTGTTGGATTGAGCTTGTATTCCCCCCTCCACCCCCCCCCCCCCCCCGGTAAAAGCATTTAAAAACAATTGAAAGGTTAATTAAGGGGTATGAACTCACCTACAGCGACTGGAGTGGATGGAATGTCAAGTAGGATGCTAGGTGTCAAGTGAAGACTTGAACACACTCTATGACCCTAGAAACATATGAAGACATATGTTTACATGTAATTAGTGACTAAACATTAATTAAACAAGTATAGACATCCTAATGCGAAGAAAAACGCTTTGGTCAAGTGTTAGGATACTATTAGGTTGCAAGGAAGCAGTGTAAGGCCCCATGATTTTACGGCCGTAAACTCATGGGAGGAGTGTATTTGTGTGCTTTAAGGTCTCTTACATCACTAAGAAGGGTTCTAAGGTTAAATCCATGCATTGGGAAGTGGTTAGGGTTCAAAAGGGGCACTCCCTTCGAATTTGCGGTCCTTGGACCACTCCTTGGGGGTTTACGGTCGTAAACCCTTTAGCAAACTATTCCCTTCATGTTTCGTGGTCCTAAGCTCAATCATACAAGTTTCTAGTCCATTAAACATGCTAAGGAAGGAGTTAGGGACACCAAAACACCCTTTATGGTGTTTACGGTTTTGGTGTTTATGGTTCATGAATATTCATGGACCGTAAACTCATGTTTACACTCCGAAAGGCATGATTTTGGGTTTCTAACTTCATGCATGTAAGTTTCTAAGTCAAAGATGAGCATTAGAAGGGTTTTGGAGGGATTTTGGGGCTTCAAACCCCTCTTATGGGAGTTTACGATTTTGGGAGGTGTTCCCAAACCGTAAAATCGAGTTTTTAAAGTGTTTGGGTGTTTAAATCCCGGGTTTGTATGAATACCAAGCTAAACAACAAGCTAGGGAGGATTACTTACGATTTTGGAGCTTGAATGAGGTGATTCTTGACCAAACCCAACTTCTAAAGAGAGTGTGTAGAGAGAGAAAGCTTTAGGAGTGGGGAAAGCCTCAAATGAAGGCCTCTCAAGCCTTATATAGGGTCTGAGTTGGCGACCAGGTGGGGATCCACCCCACACTGACGTTAAACGGAATTTAAAATTTTACCTGATTAAATGGTCGTGACCCGGCTTAGTCGTAAACTAAATTTTTTCTCAAATACTTTTGAGGGTATTACACGTGTTTTTATTTATTTCATATCGACACTAAAATAAAATAAAACATTAATTGGTTTGTCTAACCCAAATGTTAACGGAAATCTTAATAATAATTATGAAAATAAAAATGTTCTATTAACGGAAATGGGTTACAGCAACGGAATGAATTTCGGGTTGTCACATCATCCCCCCATTAGAGGAAATTTCGTCCCGAAATTTAGAATTCAAGCAGCTAAGTTATTACAACACAACTAAGCGAAGAGATGAGGATATTTAAGTTTCATTTGATCCTTGCACTCCCAAGTGAACTCCGGTCCTCGCTTGGCGTTCCAGCGAACCTTCACAATTGGGATGTGGCTTTGCTTCGTTTGTTTGACCTCTCGGTCCATAATCTCCACAGGTTCTTCCACGAAGTTAAGGCTCTCGTCGATCTCGATCTCATCTAGTGGAATTACAAGAGTCTCGTCGGATAGGCACTTTTTCAAGTTCGAGACGTGGAAGGTAGCATATATGTTACTGAGTTCGCGGGGTAGATTGAGTTTGTAGGCTACGGGGCCAATTATGGCGAGAATCTCGAAAGGCCCTACGTACCTTGGGTTCAGCTTTCCACTCTTTCCAAAGCGTATGGTGGCTTTCCAGGGTGAGACTTTCAAAAGGACTCAGTCTCCCACCTGGAATTCCAAAGGTTTTCTTTGTTTGTCTGCGTAGCTTTTCTGTCGATCTCTAGCGGCATTTAATCGTTCGCGGATCTGTACAATCTTCTCGGTCATTTCTCGAATGATTTCCGGACCCGTGAGAGCACTGTCAGGAACTCGTCCTTTAGCTAACTGTGTGTCACCCACCTCAACCCAACACAGAGGGGATCTGCACTTTCGGCCGTAGAGGGATTTGAACAGAGCTGCCTTGATGCTCGTATGATAACTGTTATTGTAGGAAAACTCGACAAGGGGTAAGTGAGTATCCCATGCCTTACCAAAGTCAATCACACAGCCTCACAACATATCCTCCAGGGTTTGGATAGTCCTCTCACTTTTCCCGTCGGTCTGCGGATGGTAGGCTGTACTCATGTCCAACCTCGTCCCTAAGTCACTTTATAGCAATTGCCAAAACCTCGAAGTGAACCTACTATCTATATCGGAGATTATAGATATAGGGACACCATACAGTCATACGATTTCCTTAATGTATGTTCTTGTGAGTTTCTCCATCTTATCTGTCTCTTTGATGGGTAGGAAGTGTGCGGACTTGGTCAATCTGTCGACGATGACCCATATGGTATCAAGCCCACCTGTTGTCTTGGGTAGCTTGGTTATGAAATCCATAGTGATTCGCTCCCACTTCCATTCAGGTATCTCCAGTTGTTGTAGTAGACCTGATGGCTTCTGGTATTCGACCTTCACCTTCGTGCAAGTAAGGCATTTACTCACGAAGGTAGCAATCTCTGCTTTCATGTTAGGCCACCAGTATGACTTTTTAAGATCCATATACATCTTATCTGAACCTGGGTGAACAGAATATCGAGTGTTGTGTGCTTCCTTCATGACCAAGTCTCTGAAAACACCGTGACACGGTGTCTGGATTCGTTCCATGAGATATAAGGCTCCGTCACCCTTGACCTCCAAGTTCTTATCCATTCCTCGTAGGGATTCTCCGGCCACATTCTCAGGCTTCAAAGCTTCGAGCTGAGCCTCCTTAATCTGTGCGGATAGATGTGAATGGATAGTCATTGTTAATGACTTGACTCTTTAACCAGAATATTCTTTTCGACTTAGAGCTTCTGCTACTACATTGGCTTTTCCCGGGTGATAACGAATCTCGCAGTCGTAATCATTGAGTAGCTCGACCCACCGTCGTTGTATCATATTGAGCTCCTTCTGGTTCAGTATGTGATGGAGGCTTTTGTGGTCAGTGTATATTGTGCTCATCGTACCATACAGGTAATGTCTCCAGATCTTTAGAGCGAATACAACCACTCCTAACTCAAGGTCGTGCGTGGTGTAGTTAACCTCATGTGTCTTCAGTTGACTCGTCATAGGCGATGAACTTACCTCGTTGCAACAGGACACAACCGAGCCCCTAGTTAGATGCATCGTAGTATACTACAAAATCTTCTGTCCCCTCGGGGAGGGACAGTATTGGTGCGGTGCATAAGGCTCGTTTCAAGGTCTGGAATGCTTTCTCCTGTTTCTCTCCCCATTCAAAGGTCTTGCCCTTCTGGGTCAATGTGGTAAGGGGTTTCGCGATCCTAGAGAAGTTCTGAATGAATCTGCGGTAGTAGCCAGCGAGGCCTAGAAATTAACGAATTTCTATAGGCGTCTTCGGTGCTGACCAGTTCTTGATAGCTTTAATCTTGGATGGGTCCACGTGGATTCCTTCCTTGCTAACCATGTATCCTAAGAATTCGACTCTTCGGATCCAGAATTCGCACTGAGAGAACTTCGCATATAACTTCTCCGATCGTAGGGTTTCTAGGACTCATCGTAGATGATCACTATGCTCCTCCTTACTCCGAGAGTAGACAAGTATCTCATCGATGAAGACGATGACGAACTGATCTAAGTAAGGACGACACACCCTATTCATTAAGTCCATGAATACTGCGGGTGCATTGGTCAGTCCGAAGGGCATCACTACGAACTTGTAGTGTCCGTAACGAGTTCAGAAAGCTGTTTTCGGGACATCCTCTTCAAGCACTCGCAATTGATGATACCCGGACCTTAGATCAATCTTGGAGAAGTAACTCGCCCCTTGCAGTTGGTCAAATAAATCGTCTATACAGGGAAGAGGGTAATGATTCTTGACCGTGAGTTTTTTAAGCTCCCTATAATCAATGCACATTCGGAACGATCCGTCCTTTTTTTTCACGAACAAGACCGGAGCTCCCCAGTGTGAGAAGCTCGGTCTTATAAAGCCCTTGCTGAGCAGCTCGTTAAGTTGACTGGACAGTTCGTGCATCTCAGCAGGTGCTAGACGATAGGGCGATTTGGCTACGGGGGTAGCTCCTGGAATTAGATCGGTTCTGAACTCAACCTGACGTTTGGGAGGTAAACCTGGTAGCTCCTCTAGAAAGACGTCGGGGAAGTCGCATACGATAGGGAAGTCTTTTAGATCTTTCGTTTTCTGGCTCGTGTCGACAACGTGTGCAAGGAATGCGTGATATTCCTTGCGCAAGTACTTCTGGGCTTGAATACTCGAGATGACACGAAGGCTCCTACTGGGTTTGTCTCCGTAGATTAACAGGGTTTCGTTATTCGGTAGGTTTAGATGGATTGCTTTGTCGAAACACATGATATCAGCATGATGGAGACTCAACCAATCCATGCCCACAATGACATCGAAGCTCTTGATCGATACTGGTATGAGGTCGATTGGGAATGAATGGTCATCTAGCGTGAGGGTACAGCCTAGGTAGATCTCTTTAAAACTCTCTGTCTTTCCGTTAGCCATTTCTATGACGAATGTTTCTTTTAGTTGTTGTGGGGACTACTTAAGTAAGTGTTTAAAGTTTTGGTTTATGAAGCTTCTTTCTGCACCACTATCGAATAAGATACAAGCATAAGAGTTGTTGAGAAGGAACGTACCCGTGACTACCGTGGGGTCTGCTACAACTTCATTGTGGCCAATAGCAAGTAGTTTCCCCATTCCTCTCGCATTTCCAGGTTTGGGCAGTTTTTCTTGAAATGCCCCACTTCGCCACAGCCATAACAGGCCTAGCTGACTCCTGAACCGGAGACCTGAGAAATGGGTTTGGGTTGAGATCTGCAAAACCGGGCGGTATGGCCCTTCCGGTCGCAATTAGTGCAGTGCATTTCACGGCAGGGGCCGTTATGATGAAAAGTGAACTTTGGGCACTTGGGCAGGTTTCCAACATAGGTTTTGCTGGTACAGGGGTAGCAGGAGTGGTGGCAGCATGGACAGCCACCATCTGTTGGTTTTTGGAAGAGGATTGAGCTTTCTTGTCCTTCTTTTTGTCCCACTGCTTCCTCTTGTTGTCGGATTTCTTGGGCGGTGCAGTGGCAGTTGTTGTTGGTGTTGATGGAGTGGAAGGAGTTTCATGATCGATCAATCTGTGGGCCAATTCCTTGGCGCTGTCAAAGGTTGCAAGATGTGAAGATAGAACGTTTCCTCGATACGGGAGCACTAAACCCCATATGTATCGTTCGATTTTCTTGCTTTCAGAAGGGATCATGTTAGGGCACATAGCTACCAGGTCACAGAACCTGGTTGTATAAGCCACTATGTCTGTCCCTTTCATCTTGAGGTTCCAGAGTTCCTCCTCGAGCTTCTGAACCTCACCTCTAGGGCAGTACTCCCTCCTCAGTAGGTCCTTTAGTGTGTCCCATCCCATGGCATTGGCTGTTACTAAAGAGAGTGAATTGACATGGCCATTCCACCATGTCAGAGCCCTTTCAGTGAAAGTGGCACCAGCAAACTTTATTTTGCTTTCTTCGGGGCATGAGCACATTTCGAAGACGGCTTTAGTTCTTTCGATCCATTGGGACAGAGCAAGGATTCCTCCGGTCCTATTGAAAAATGTTGGTTTACAGTTCATGAAATCCTTATAAGTACACCCCTGTGTACGTGTATGGATTTCGCCATGTCTGGAGTTGGTGCCCATTCCGGCTCCACTAGCATCGCTAGAATTCATTTGGGCCATGGCTGTCGTCATGGCTGCGGTCATAGCCGTCTGAAACAGCACTGGATCGAACTGTGGAGGAGGAGGTGGAGGTGGGGTTTGAGTCGTAGGTCTGCCTCTGCTCGGGCGCTTGCGAGGAGGCATCTTTTACTTAAAGTTCATAGAGATGATGACAATACTAAGAGTCTATTGCAGGTATGATAAGAGTGTTCCATGGACTAAATCAACATAGCCCAAAAATCAGAGAGATTCATAGCAACAGAGTAGGTAACTGCCAATATTACTGGTATTAATGATGTAATATGAGTTCGGGAAAAGTGACCTAACAATAGGTCTTACATCAAACCATAAGGAAAATGTTGGCATTCTAGGAGCCTAGGTAAAGTACTTTCAAAGTTAGGAATGTTTACAGACAAGTGCTCTATCGAGCATAGAAAAGGAAAGGCTAGTCCTTAAACAAAAGAGTGAGATGATTTGACATCTTCTAATGGCGACGGGTACCCATTGGGCGAACCCTCAGATCAGCTAGTTGGCGTACAACTTCCTGAAGATGTCGTTCATGAGCCCTCTGACGTACTCGGAGTTCCCTAACCTCGGCTCGGGATGCAGCTAGCTGTTTCTGCAGAGCCTCATTGGTTCTCCTCGTCCTATCCATAGCTTCTTCCAGTTGGTGGATACGGACAGTGTTAAGGTTAGAGTTGGCATCAATTTCCACAACTCTTTCGATCGCTGAATGACCTTGCTCGACATTCCTAGCAATCCTTCGAACCATGACGGGTAGGGCTCGATGAGCCAAGCCACCCTCGCTTACGTTATAGAAGCTTCGGTCTCCGTTGAAAGGTAAAGGCTGACCCTGTTCATCACTCCATCGGTTCAAGGTTGATGCCCACATGGGTGTGGGAGCTTGAAATGCTGGGCGGGGGTTGGGGTTTGGAGCTATAGGGGATAGGTTGTTAACTTCTAGCTCGGAGTTGGAGCTATCCGAAAAGCCTTCTGCATGGTGATCATCCAAAGGGATCGGGTGGTCATCTTCTGACTCCTCATCGAGCCATCCCCCATTGCCTTGGTTTGGATAGTACGGATCGCCGGGATGGTGGAAGCCAGCCATGCTAACTACACGAGAATAGGGAAAGAAAGGTTAATAGACGTACTAATCTATGATACTTATAATATGATCGTTATTAGTCGACACAATACTTGCATAGTGCATACCAACTACATGTAACCAAAGCAGGATAGACCTTCGAATAAGTGACCCTAACCTTAATTCCACAATCAAACAAGAATAGGAAATGAGGCAAAGGTCACATATTCTAAGTCTATAGCGCCTTAGTCACATGTAACCGTGGTATATCCACTTAGCAACTATTGACCTACTAGTAACGACCCTTTTGTTCTCACATATGTAGTTAATAGAATGCAGAATACTCCTATAGTATTCTTGTCCTAACGTTCTTATGGTAGTGTAAGTAAGTTTTTAGACTTTTTGCAACATCACAATCACTCTTAGGCACATGCTAGTCACTCCTAAGGAAATGTAGTTGATCAGGCTACATCCACCCAGATGTGACTGTATGTCTCTAAGCCCAATTGTGCTGTTCAACAATCTTAATACTTTCGTTCTGTTCTAGTATGATACTGATCCCTTGTATTAATGGATGTGTATATATATATATATATATATATATATATATACTTAGTTAAATATTTTAGTATTTAAAAGTATATATTCTTGGTCAGAGTGTTTTAGTCCCGAAGTGTTTATAGTTTGTATATCTTTTATGAGTTGATATACTTGATTCACTATAAACAATGCTCTGTTACCAATCTGTCACACCCCAAAACCTAGTATGGCAGAATACGTTCTGGGGTGGAGGACGTCATGTACAGTATCATAACAATGCATAATAGTAAAAACAAGGAACAACATCCATTGCATTTATATACTAATTGTAATACAAGCGTGTTCTGTACAGTTTGTTAGACACCAAAAAGTATAATCCAAAAATAAAGAGGAGTCTTGTATGCGCTCCGTCTTCTCAAAAACTGCATCTGTACCTGTCTATTGCCGACCTAAGACTACAAGTTATTTTGAAAACGAGTATCAGCATAAAGCTGGTGAGTTCATAAGAATTTAGTGTCATTGCTCATATAAAAATGTTTACAATCGTATAACATGAAAGTTGTTATTAAGTTTGAAAATATTGTGAATCTCTAGAAAATCCTATATTTTCTAATAAAAGTAGTCTTCTGTCAGGAATTGGTTACTTGTAAGCTTGATCCTTTGAGTGTTTAAAAGTTTTCCCAATTAGACTCATAATTATAAAAATATAATTTGGTCTTCATTTGATCAAAGTAAATGGGAAGATAATGTATTATTCTAGCAGTGTTACTGCCGATTGGATGGTAATTAACCGCAGACTCTAGGTAGCGATATGTATTTAATACACCTCGGGGAGTCTACTTTACCTACAATTCGTAATTTGTTAGTTTAGGGTTCCGAATGTGAATACGTATGTAACCATGCGGATAGGCGATTGAATGTATCATGACCCTCCAGGTCATATGTAGTGTGGTAGCATGTTATCATCCTTGGGCCTAGTCGGCTCGGACTGTAGCTAGCAGTCGGGATGTGTAAGTGTCCGCCCTGTATAGATCTATACACATAGAGTCCGCTCTCCCTCCAGGAGGCTAAGGTTACACAGTGGGGGCGCAGTAAAGTGCCGTATGTAGAAATATTGCATCACATTTTGTATTAGTATGTTCTCTTGTATTAGTGTATAGTGTGCTTCTCGGTATAATGTATTTAGTATTCTTCTGTCATAGCATATAGTATTCTTCCTGTATAGTACTTAACATGTAGCGACTCATAATAGCACTAACTGACATGTTGCAGTCGTTCTTGGATGCTCATAAAAATTGGAGTAAACGAAGGTATTCATATCCAACACAAATACATAAAATATATAACTAAGAATTCAACGACAGTCGGAAAGATAAAAATATCCCCAAGACCCCAATCAAACAAGAACAGGTAATAAGGCAAGCTATCAGTCCTAAGTCCTTCAAGTCTTATTTATATAAATATATTGGTGTGGATATATTTTAGAAACATAAAAAGTTTAAAAGAGTTTGAAAATGGTTTTTACAACAAATTTAAAGAAAAATGAGTTTGAATAACATTGAAAACAGCTTTTGAAGGCAAACGGTTAAAAGTATAGAAATCCCTTTTTGATTGTAAGCTACAAATCACATGTGATTAATACTATAAATTGTTGGATTGAGCTTGTATCCCCCCCCCCCCCCCGGTAAAAGCATTTAAAAACAACTGAAAGGTTAATTAAGGGATATGAACTCACCTGCAGCGAGTGGAGTGGATGGAATGTCAAGTAGGATGCTAGGTGTCAAGTGAAGACTTGAACACACTCTATGACCCTAGAAACATATGAAGACATATGTTTACATGTAATTAGTGACTAAACACTAATTAAACAAGTATAGACATCCTAATGCGAAGAAAAACGCTTTGGTCAAGTGTTAGGATGCTATTAGGTTGCAAGGAAGGAGTGTAAGGCCTCACTATGGAGTTTACTCCTCAAATACTCACCCTAAGTGAGTTTACGGTTGAGGGACCAATTCCCCCATGAGTTTACGGCCGTAAACTCATGGGAGGAGTGTATTTGTGTGCTTTAAGGTCTCTTACATCACTAAGAAGGGTTCTAAGGTTAAATACATGCCTTGGGAAGTGGTTAGGGTTCAAAAGGGGCACTCCCTTGGAGTTTGCGGTCCTTGGACCACTCCTTGGGAGTATACGGTCGTAAACACTAGGGTTTACGGTCGTAAACCCTTTGGCAGACTATTCCCTTCATGTTTCGTGGTCCTAAGCTCAATCATGCAAGTTTCTAGTCCATTAAACATGCTAAGGAAGGAGTTAGGGACACCAAAACACCCTTTCTGGTGTTTACGGTTTTGGTGTTTACGGTTCATGAATATTCATGGACCGTAAACTCATGTTTACACTCTTAAAGGCACGATTTTGGGTTTCTAACTTCATGCATGTAAGTTTCTAAGTCAAAGATGAGCATTAGAAGGGTTTTGGAGGGATTTTTGGGCTTGAAAACCCCCTTATGGGAGTTTACGGTTTTTGGAGGTGTTCCCAAACCGTAAACTCGAGTTTTTAAGGTCTTTGGGTTATTAAATCTCGGGTTTGTATGAATACCATGCTAAACAACAAGATAGGGAGGATTACTTAAGATTTTGGAGCTTGAATGAGGTGATTCTTGATGAAACCCAACTTCTAGAGAGAAAGTGTAGAGAGAGAGAAAGCATTAGGAGTGGGGAAAGCCTCAAATGAAGGCCACTCAACCCTTATATAGGGTCTGAGTTGGTGGCCAAGTGGGGATCCACCCCATACTGACGTTAAACGGAATTTAAAATTTTATCCGATTAAATGGTCGTGACCCGTCTTAGTCGTAAACTAAATTTTTTCTCAAATACTTTTGAGGGTATTACACGTATTTTTATTTATTTCATATCGACACTAAAATAAAATAAAACATTAATTGGTTTGTCTAACCCAAATGCTAACGGAAATCTTAATAATAATAATAATGAAAATAAAAATGTTCTATTAACGGAAATGGGTTACAGCGACGGAATGAATTTCGCGTTGTCACAACAAGGAACGTGGGATGGAAGGAATTATTTAGATGGATGAACTATTTTATCGATCTATTCATCTTTACTAAGTTGATGAAGAGTTAGATAAGAAGAATGTTAAGTTGGAGAAGGAGTTGAATGAACTTATTGCATGCTGAAAGGTTTTAAAAGACGATAACAAAGTCTTGTCTGGAGAATTGAGTTCAATTAAAGGTGAATATTCGGATCTTCGTTTTTGGAATTCAGAGTCGGAACAAAAGGTTTTGGAGTGCGAAATGAAGAATCATGAAGTTTTGGCTTACTTGGAGGAGAAGGTCACTTATTTAGAGTTTAAGAGACTTTTTCTCAAATGGAGAATGACATGTTAATGGTGGTTGAATGTTCCAAGGAGCTGAATGTCATTAATCATAATTTTGGTAAGGTTATATGGCTGCATGAGTCAGTGGACCATATGAAACATTTTCTAGAGATTGGCTATGATACCGATTGACATCTTCTGATTATGGAATGGGGTGGACTATAGCCATAAAGGATTTCCTTCATAATAAATGTTTATTGGAGCGAAGTTTACCCGACATCAAGTGATAATTCGGGAAGGAGTACTTTGGGTTCTAGTCCATCTTCTACGTTCAGCTAGGTATGTTAGAGAAAATGTAAAAAGTTTAGAGCACTTGTATTAAGTATAATATTCACAATGTTGTAAATTAATTTCAAATGTTATATTTAAAAAATAAGGACGTTAGATATCACCATAATTATAAGGATCTAATTTAAATATGATATTAATTATTTAGTCAAACTTTTGAAAATTTTCTTTTGAATTTTTTTAGTGATTAATCATAATCATGAGATTAACCATGATCAAAGATTAAAATTAGTTCTTTTTTGTTAACACGAAAACTATTTTGAAGTTTACTTTGTGTAACATCATGTTTCCTGTCGTTTCTTATTTCAAGGTCGTGGGATGGAAGTCAATTGTGTAAAGGCTTTAGGCCTTAAGGAGGCAAAGTTTAGTCATTGTGAAAGGAGGTAATGATGGTTAAGAGATTTAACCCTTTAATTGTGTTTTGGGCCGAAGGGTAGAAATGGAAAAGTCATAGGTCGTTCTTGCATTAAATATGGATTTTTGTTAGAGAATTTTTTAGTCCAGTATACTTAGATAATATTGTGGGGCTCTTCAATACATTTCCATGGATATATAAAGATCATGAAAAAACGGAGTTGGAACAAAGAGGTTATGGATATTAGAAGTTATGAGGGTTTTGGGTTTAGCCTAGTACAATGGGCGTACTAGGCAAGGATGATTGCAGAGATTCAACATGTTATGTTGGGCGTATGCGATCCATACACAAACCCTAATTTTAGGGTTTTGAGCCATATTTAAGCTCCTTAACTTCCCCAAACCCATTGTCAACCTCCACCTCTCAAACATCCTCCCTTGAAACCCTAACCATACTTTGATCCTTGTGAGCAAAAGAAGGTTTTTTTAAGTGCTTTGGAGTGTTCTTGGTGCATCTTGTAGAAGAAGGAGCTCATTAGAGAAGTGTTGGTTACATTCGATCTTGTAGATCCAGACCTTGTTCACCTTGATCTTTCTTCTGGAGGTATAAAGCTTGAATGTTAATGATGCATTTGTTAGATCTAGCTAGTTTTGGATGTTATGAACTTTTGGTCACTATAGTGCATAAAGTTTAGATTCTGAAAGTTTCTGATCTTGTTATGAATAAAGTTGGAAACTTTATCAATCTAAACATCATATTGATTCAGATTTGAAGGTTGGAGACTTGGACTTAATGGATTAAGTTGAGAGAGATGCATTTTTAGTCCCTTTGAGACTTAAAGACTAGATCTTGGTTGTTTTGGACTATCCTAATGGATAAACTTTGAAACTTTATCCATTATGGAGTTATTAGGAACCATAAAAATCTGATCTTGGTCATTTTATCCCTTCCATGAAAAAGTTGTGATGTCTTAATGGATTAATAAGTTTGGGTTTTAGCTTTTAGACCTTTTCTAGCCATGGAAAGTCATAAAGGTGGAAACTTTATGACTTAAGTTGATGTTCTGAGTCTAGATCTAAGTTGTGGACAAAAGGCTTTAATGGTTAAAAAATGCTTAATGAAGGAGTGAGGATAGGCCACATACATTGGGCGTACGTTGTGTACGTTCGGTGTACTCAGCAGCCTTGGACTTTGACTTTTGTTGATTTCCGTTGACTGTTGAATTTTTTACCAAGTTTGACTTTGGGTCAAACTTGAGGGTTTTGGACTGATGATTAAGGTTTTGCATAATGATCATGATTAGTGGATTCGCAGGAGCAAGCAGTGCAAAAGGAAGCGTATCACGGTGTGTCAAGGTTCTTCGATTCAAGTGAGTTTTGCCTCATTGTATATGTGGGTTGAAGGCACCAATGTTGGCCTACTAGTTTTGGTTATCTTTTGTGACATCCCCATTTTCACGGCCAGAAAAAACCGATTTTCTTTATGCTTTATAAAAATCAGAGTACCTCTTTTAATAAAAATGTTGTGGAATTTGTTCCCTGTAAAACATGATAAATAAGTTATCAAAGCATTTCCGAAGAAAAGTATTTTTATTCATTTTAAAATATTTGGAATGTCATGGTCAATATAGAAACATAAGCATAAATAGAACTTACATTCATTATCACTAGTGATTTATATCTCCTTAATCCCTCAGTGTAATGTAACCTCATATCGACACCTGTGGTATAAATAAACTGAGTAGGTCAGGTTGGGAAACCTGGTGAGTACATAGGGTTTTCAACCCACAATAATATAATTATTATTCTTAATCATCAAACAAGTAACCCAATTACCCATCCTCATTATCTTCTTTACTCTTAAGTACCTTCCCTAAGGATTTATCCTAAGGGTTGTCTCCTAAATCATATTTACCTCTCATCTCCTTACATCACATTTCCTTATATGTTTGTTCCTAAGGACTCTCCCTAAGGATCATCGCCTACATCACATAGACAGTATTGATTCAGGGATTAGTCCCTCAATACGTGCCCAACAAGGGTTAGGGTATCATCGCATGAATACGTAGTTACAACATCGCATGAACTCGTAATTCATAGTAAGGGGTTAGAGTATCATCGCATGAATACGTAGTTACAACATCGCCTGAACTCGTAATTCATCACCTACAGGTTATGAGCCTGCTGGTGTTTCCACGGGGTTGACTATAGTAGTCTGTGGTCGCCATCTATTGTGACATCCCCAATTTCACGGCCAGAAAAGACCGATTTGTTTATGCTTTGTTTTATAAAATCATAGTAAATCCTTTTGATTAAAAGATTTGCGGAATTTGTTCCCAAAACAAAATATGATAAAATTTATCAAAACGTTTCTCAAAGAGAATGTATTTTCATTTAATAATAAAACCTCGGGATGTCATGTTCCGATACAGACATATAAGCATAAACAGAACTTACATTCAATTATACTAATGATTTATATATCCTTTAAATCTCTCTGTGAAATATGTCTTCGTATTGATACCTGTGATACCAAGAAAACTGAGTGGGTCAGGCTTGGGAGCCTGGTGATCATATAGGGTTTTCATCCCACAATATTATATCATATATTTATAAATATAGAACATTCAAACTTGTACAATTTCACCATATAAAGGCAACTCTTATCCCACCCCATCGATCCTCACAACGACACGATCTAAACTCTCGTATCTAAAATTTACCTCTTTACCTGATCCCTATTCATGGATCTAAAACTATCATCTTCACCCGATCCATACTTACGGATCTAAAACTAACCTTTTAACCCGATCCATACTCACGGATCTAAAACTAACCTTTTCCCCTGATCCATACTCACGGATCTAAAACTACCTGATCCATACTCACGGATCTAAAACTAACCTCCTGATCTGATCCATACTCCCGGATCAATAATTGTACCCATTCCATACTCCTGGAATAGGGCAATTAACTATACCTTAATCCTGATTTGATCCATACTCCCGGATCTATAATTGTGCCCAATCCATACTCCCGGACTAGGGACAATTAACTTAATCTTAATCCATATCTAATCCATACTCCCGGATCTATAACTGTGCCCAATCCATACTCCCGGACTAGGGACAATTAACTTAGTCTTAATCCATACTCCCGGACTAATAGCAAGTTTATCTCTTTACCTTATCCATACTCACGGATCTAAAACTACCCTCTTGGTCTAATCCATACTAACGGATTTAAAACTAACCTCTTGATCTGATCCATACTCATGGATCTCATCTACCCATGTCCTACCAAACATATTTGTAGATATAACTTACATATACAGTTTAACTCATTAAAACCTATATAGTTCATCCATTCCACCAATATCTCAAATAAACAAACAATATATAACACATAGCACGTATTTCATAAAAAAATACTTAATATTTATGTGTTAGAAGAAAGTGACCACACGCTCACACATATAAACATCTTTATATTAAACACATAGCACATATTTCATAGCAAATACTTAATATTTATGTGTTTAGAAGAACGTAACTACACACTCACTTGATTAGAAGACGATCGGACAACACTACGGCTTGTAGAAGTAGTATTCTTCGGTAGATCTGGAAGATCTTCACAAAAATCGGACTCCTCGCGGGCAGAGCTTCGGCTCAGGAATTGCACTTCTTGGGATCTTCGGGGCCTCGGGACATGCTTCGGGGCTCGGGATTGATATCGGGGCATCAGGGTATAAGTTGCACGCAAAACGAGGTAAAAACGCGAGAGGAAGGAAGAATGGAGCAATAGAACTCGGCTGCCCTTGACTTCCTTTTATAGGGGGCTGGAAACCCGAATTACGTTGGGTGTAATTTTAAATTACATTGGGCGTAATGAAGATAGGGTCGCTGACTCCCCCCTCTGGATAATATCTAAATTTATATTTAAACTAAATATCAAAATATTTAATAAACTTCCAAAATTCATATCTTCCTCATACGAACTCCGTTTTCGACGTTCTTTATATCCTCGCGTAGGTGAGACTACGCTCTACAACTTTTGTTTAGACTCCGTCGGCTAATTTTGACTTTATTTTTATTATTTATTTTTAGTAGGCCGGGACAGGAAAACTCCGTTATAAAATCATAACTTCTTCATCCAACGTCCGTTTTCGCCTATCTTTTTATCGTTTTACTGCAATTAATGAGATCTTCGATTCTCATTTAGATTGTTTCGGCTAAAAACCGCTCGGTCTCAAATCGAATATTCGGGCTGCATACCGCTAAGTCGAAACTTCGAAAAATTATAACTTCCTCATATGAAGTCAGATTTGGGCGTTCTTTTTATGCACGCTCACGGTTTAACGAACTCTACGACTTTCGTTTAGATTGCTAAGGCTAAATATCGCTCTAACGTAAATTCACCTTTTTATGTCGCGTTGTGTCGTGTCGATTCTGTCGCGAAACTTCGACAGGTCATAACTTCTTCGTTATAACTCGGATTTCGGCATTCTTTATATGCACGGAAACCTTGTAACATATAGTATAACTTAGTTAAGATTATTCATTCTAAATAATATTTCATCAAAAATTCATTTTGACGTATATCGTCTCTAAATTAACTAGCCCGGATCTACGGGCGTTACATCTATACTCTACTAGATGACTACATCTCCAAATTGTCGGACAAGGTTATAGTATCCTTAATCCTACATCACCGATTCATCATCACCTATCTATCCTCACCTAAGTATCATCACCTTCCTATCATCACCTATCTCTCATCATTTTATTTCATCACACACCAACTATTTCATCTACCCATATTTTATCCAAAATATTCGTAGATATAAAATAAATATACAGTTTAAATCATTTAAAACATGTATAAAACCATTCATCCAACATAGACAGCAAGTATTCAGATAATATGCACACATAACACGTAATTCATATAAAATACTTCATATCTATGTGTAAGATGAAAGTAACTATGCACTCACTTGGTAAGGTGGTAATTCCGAACTCAGACAGCACTTCGTTACTCTTAAAACAATTTCCTTTGACAAAACCTAGTATCAATACCACTAGGGTTTAGTCTAACGTTAACCGTGACTAATTAATAGTCTAGCTATTATTATTATTATTATTATTATTATTATTATTATTATTATTATTATTATTATTATTATTATTATATAAGCGTTAAACAACACTCTTATATAACTCATAATAATATCACAAATAATTATTTTAAGGTCCTAATAATGTTACTATAACTAATTAGAAGCTATATTAAAAATAGCATAGGCGTAGCACACTTACAACGAGTTTTTATTAAAAACCGGGCTTCGCTGGATCAGCGTTTCCGAGCCGAAAGCTTTTCTTCTCGGAGCCGTCGGGCGCTCCGGGGATTCTTTCTCATGCTAGGGAGGTTCCCTAGACTTGGGAGGTGTTTAGGGAGGCTAGAGAGAAGTTTGAGAGAGAAAGAAATGCTTATGGTTTGAAGAAATTATGAAGAGTCCACATCTTATTTATAGGAATTTTATAGTAAAGTAGTCTCCAAGCTTCGTCCATATCTTTCGCGTACGAGCTCCGTTTTTTACGTTCTTTATATCCACACATTTTTATTTACGAGTACTACAACTTTCATTTAGACCCTGTCGGCTAATTCTCCTTCTATCTCATATTTACAAAAACTGTATCGAATTCGTTGTGCTTGAAAAGTAGAGACTAAGTTTCGTTCATAACTTTCGCATACGATCTCCGTTTTTGTCGATATTTATATCCACGTGTTGGTATTTACGAATACTACAACTTTCATTTAGACCTCGTTGGCTAATTCTCAATCTATCTCGGATTTACAAAACTGTATCGATTTTGCCGCGCTTGAGAAGTAGAGACTAAGCTTCGTCCATAATTTTCGCATACAAGCTTCGTTTTTGACGTTATTTATATCCACGCGTAGGCAAAAATAAAATCTACAACTTTCCTTTTTACTCCGTTGGCTAGTTCTCGACCGATCTTAAATTTAACAGTAGGAAGAGATTAGACTGTTAAATGACCGCGAATAATTCGTAACTCCTTCATACGGACTCCGTTTTTGTCTGTATTTTTACCGATGAGTTCCTATTAATGAGATATTCAACTCTCATTGTAACGACCCAAATTTTCACGACCAAAAAATTTCTTTAAAAACATTACTTTAGAAAATATTAATAGCTAAAAACATCGTTTGATCAACCATAACCTAAAGTGAACCATGTCTGAAAACCAAAACATACAACCAATCAAAATATCAGAGTACAAATCCCAGTGAAGCTCGTAAATGCGGAAACCAGAGAGTATGTGTGTGTGACATGCTGCTACCGCGCCGGCTCCTTTCCCCTAGCTGAGGAGGTACCTGAAACCAAAACTGAAAACCGTAAGCACAAAGCTTAGTGAGTTCCCCCATCGTACCACATACCATACAAACACATAACATACCTAGTGCCAGGCTATTCTGGGGTGCCTGACTACCCGGTACGGCCGTTCTGGGGTGCCGTCCTACCCGTGTCAAGCCATTCTGGGGTGCTGACTACCCGTGTCAAGCCATTCTGGGGTGCTGACTACCCGTGTCAAGCCATTATGGGGTGCTGACTACCCATCGGTCCTAACAACCGATTCTCGGGGACTAGTCCCCTCTTACCGCCTTTATCTCATATAACATAACAAGCCAGCATGCAAACATATCATCACGTACTGTCAGACATATCTGGGGTGTCTGACCTACCCTTCGGTCCTAGCAACCGAACTCTACAACTATCACATATACATATCATGCCAGCATACAACATATCAGGTAGTAGCAAACCTAGATGATATCACAAAGACAATCATCTAACATACAACTCCTACTGGTAGGCCGGCATTATGGCCGTAGACCCACCGCTACTGGAAGGTAACTCACCTCGAAGTAGCTGCTGATCTGATCGGGAACTGACTGCCTACTGCTGCTGCTGCTGCTCCGGAAATCCTCCGGCTGTAATTCCCACAACGTACTCAATCAAACACTGCTCACTGACCTTTGGGTAAAATGACCATTTTACCCCTGACCATGCCCTAAGTCAAAGTCAGAGTCAACTTTCAGTTGACCCGACTCGCCGAGTTGGCTTTCCAACTCGCCGAGTCACCACCCAAACGATTGACCTGGATCCCGTTCCTACTCGTGGAGTTAGGCGATGACTCGACGAGTTCTCCTTCTAAACTGATATTCAAGTCCTTCATCCTACTCGCCGAGTTGGATGAACAACTCGTCGAGTTCATCTTCATCCGATGAACACTTATGCTAAGACTCGCCGAGTTGTATGAACAACTCGCCGAGTCTGTTCTTGATCTAAGGAGATTGCCTTGAACTCGCCGAGTCAGGGCATTGACTCGCCGAGTACCTCCATAGATGAGTTCAGCTTCCGACTCACTGAGTCACACCCCGTGACTCACTGCTCACTCAACACTACGAAAAGGGGACAAACTCGGAGACTCGCGAACAAACTCGCCGAGTCATATGAACGACTCGCCGAGTCGTTGCCATGCACCCACTAAATACATAGATTTGCTCGATTCCAGTCCATGCCATTCACAGATCTGGACTTCTAGGACACGAATCACACGTAAAGTTTCCAACTTTACGTGTGGATATTCACCAATATGGATTTTAGGGCTCAAAATGCCTCAAAAGGGTAGATCTAGGGTGAACAAGCAACATGGGGCCATAAAGCTAACAGATCTGAGCTCCTGGAGCTCAATCTTTCCTAGATCCAGAGGCCAAACATCTTATTACGACATATAATACACATACAAGCTTGGGGATTTGTCCAAGAAAGACCTAAATGAAGTACTAAGCATAGAATCATGGGGAAAACGGGTTATACCTCAAAGGAACTGCTGGAAGAACACAATAATGCCTGGATGGCTTCCCTTCTTCTGGATCTACTTCCTTCCTCCTTCAAAACCTTCAAAAGCACACAACAAAGCTTCAATTCTTCAAAGAACAAGCATAAACGAGGGTTGGGAGCTCTGGGGAGAGAATGGGGGCTGGCCTGGGGCGGAGGTGTTGCTTAAATAGGGTGCAAACCCCTGAAACTTAGGGTTTCATCCAACAGTTGTGACTCGCCGAGTCCAGGATATGGACTCGCCGAGTCGACAACTTAAAGGTGTCCCGGGTCCCGCATCTACTCGGCGAGTCAGACCTGTGACTCGCCGAGTCCAAGGCTAAAAGAAGTGAAATACTCAAATAAGATTTATGTACCAGGAATCAGGTGCTACACTCATTTAGGTCACGTAAGCCAAAAACCTCTCGAACTAAAATTCGAGTTTCGGGTTGTGCACTACTATGCCAAATCTTAGAAAAATCACAACTTCCTCATACAAAGTCAGATTTGAGCGTTCTTTTTATGGACACTCTCGGTTTAACATTTTCTACGACTTTTGTTTAGATCGCTAAGGCTAAAATTCGCTCTATCATAAATTCACTATTTACGCTTCCCGGTGTCGTGTCGGTTCCGTCGCGAAACTTCGATGGGTCATATCTTCTTCGTTATAACTCGTATTTCGGCATTCTTTATTTCTACGGAACCCTTGAGACATATTCTACAACTTGGTTAAGATTATTTATTATAAGTAATCTTTTGCCGAAAAATCGTTTTCGACCCCTATTATTTCTAAATTGACTAGCCCAGATATACGGGCATTACATCTTTTAGTGAAGGGATGCCATAAGGACTGTATATAGTCATTTAGGATAGAATGAGGACTCTTGATCTAGGCTTTCATGCATGTTCCTTTTTTAGTTGTGGCTCTAGAGTAGGATCACATGTCCGAGTGTCTATCTTATCTCTAAGTATATATGATTATACATTCATTGGATTGTTGGTATCTAATATGTTACTATGTTGTAGTGATCTATTAGATCTGTATCTTGATATATAGGATGTTGTTATGTTGTAGTTAGGAGTGTTCAAAACCAGATATCCAAATTTCGAATTTCCGAAATTTTGGATAGTGGATTTTTGATATTCGAATCCGTATCCGAAATTTTAGATACGAATACGAATACCAACTCGGATATCCAAAGATATACAATATTTTATAACCAACTAATTTAAACGCAATTTAAATTAACTATATGAGATGTAATATGTAACAACATAAACAATTAAAAAACTTAATTTTTGCAAATTTATGAAAACGTATAATTGAAATCGAAGATACGCTAACCATCATCTACTCTAATAAATGAAGGTTTTTTGCCACATGCCCTCTTCTCATTCATTTGGACACATGGCATTTTGTAGAATTTTTAAATTTTCTATTTTCCACTTGTCATTTTATTGTATTTTTCATTTTATTAAACTAAAATTTCACATTTAATATGTAAGGTAATATATATGTAAAGTATTTATTAAAGCCTCATTAATTTTAATAATTCAAAATTTTTCTCACTTTTCTTACAAATTCAAACTTTTCAAATAGTTAAAATTTCATATTTTTTTTTAAATAAACTCATGTAATACATGGGTCTCACACCTAGTTCCTAATAAATAAAGAACTTTTTGTCACATATCATCTTCTCTTTCATTTGGACACATGTCATTTTCTAGAATTTATGAATTTTCTATTTTCCACTTGTCATTTTATTATATTTTTTTATTTTATTAAATTAAAATTCCTCATTTAATATATAAGGTAATATATATGTAATGTATTTATTAGAAATTATTTATATATATAATGTATTAAATACATTAAAGCCTCATTAATGTTATTAATTCAAAAAAATTATCATTTTTCTTATAAATTCAAACTTTTCAAATTGTTAAAATTTCATAATTAATTTTTTTTAAATAAACTCATGTAATGCATGAGCGTCACAGCTAGTCTACTATCGCATTAGCATTTAAAAGATAGTGTATATATGTAAAGCATATAAAATTAGAATCTTTATTTGCAAAAGAACAACTCGAGTCAAAATGGAACACTAAATATCCATATTTTGTAAATGATGAATTTTGTTTTTCTTCTTGGATAGCTACTAATAGTCGACAATATAAGTAATAATGAAAGAATAAAATGACCAACATTATTACAATAAAGAAAAATATTGAAGGCATAAAACAACATCAAAGAAAAATATATAACTAATTATGCTCTTACAAAATAATTCACCATAAACGCATGAGTATGAATTGATAAACACATTAAAAATATATAACTCAGTTGGTGAGTTTTTTCCATCCATCTTTTTTCTCATAATGTTTTTCCCTTTGAAAAAAAATCTAAGAATATAAAAGTTCTTAAAATTTAATTCTCTATAAAATTAGCACAATGATAAAAAATTTAAAAAAATATTTATATATTTTTTTATAAAAAAAACTCAGAAAAAAAAATCTCTAAAAATCATAAAGATTTAAGAGATACTTCTACTCAATATATTAGTGACTTTGTAAAAAAAATTAAACATAAGTTTTTGAAGTATTTATTTTAAATTTTAAGAAATATTAATTTTTTTTAAAAAAAAATTGAATATAATATGATCCAAAATGTGATGATTCAAAATATTAGTTATTCAAAAAACACTTTTGATTCCACTTGTTTATGATCTTTAATTTGTTATGGTCTAAATATATATATATATATATATATATATATATATATATATATATATATATATATATATATATATATATATATATATATATATATATATATATATATATATATATATATATATATATAGACACTAATATTTTAAAATCCTTAAGTATATCTTTTATGATTCAAAATATATAATGATTTATAATTTTTTTTAAACAAAACTTATATTTAATTGAATATATTATTGATTCAAAATTATATGATTAAAAAATGATTTAATTCAAATTAATACGATTCAAAATAATTTGATTCAAAATTTTATAATCCAAAAGTAATACAGTTCAAAAAAGTATGAATGAAAAATATTATGATCATTAATATTTTTCTTATTTAAAATTTTATAATTGTTAAACATTAAAAAATCAAACAGATACTTAGTTTAAAAAATAAAAATAAAAAAAAATAAAAAAATAAAAATAAAAATTAAAACAAAGAAAAACACTAGTATCTTCAAATATGTATTGAAGATATTAAGAAGAAAAATTGAAAAAAAAAACTAATTTAAAAAAAATGAAATAAATAAATAAACAAAAAAATTAAAAACGTTAAAACCGAGCATATATCTATTTAATTTTTTTTTTGAATTTTTCTTAACAAAAAATAATAAAATAAATAAATTAAAAAATAAACGAAAATAAATTACAAAAGCCACTTAAATTACGTTTCATGGACATTCGTCACACGTGATTAAATCCTTAAGTCCGTATTAGTTACCACATACGTGGGTTACATACAAACACACCACGACTAAGTATTTGGGTTTGACGTTTGTGCCTTGACGAAATGGATAATGGAGAATTGTCATGGTCGTCATCACCATTTTTTTTAGTCCTCACTGGAATCAAAAGATGAATAGAATGAGTGGTTATGATCTGAGTGTCTATGATATTACAGTGGAATAACATATACCATATAATATCTCAAATTTCATCATAAGGGTATTTTAGTCAATTACACTATATTTAAAAAAGAAATTTTCGAATTTTAAGGAGTAATAGAATCTTTTAATTTTAAATTTCTGAATTTTTTAATTAATTGAATTCCAATTCTAACATAATTTTAATTATAAACAATTTTATTCTGTTAGAATGACACTATTATAAAATGATATTCTATAAGAATATTAATCATAAACTAATAAAGTCTAAAATGTAATAGACAAAAACATTCATTAACCTAATAACATGTCAAATAATTATATTTTATGAACCAATCTACATCAAAAGAATGAGACATCTTGGAAAGAATATCAATTTCTATTTTGAATTCTTGAAGAATGAGATAAAAAAACATTCTTGAAGTAAATTACATGAAAAAAAAAATAATATATTGATGATGATTCTAAAAGAACAAATTTAGTTTATTCTAAAAAATATGCTAACGATACATTCTAAAAGAATAAGACGATGAACATTTCTTTCTTTTTGGAATATCGATGATCTTTGTTCATCTTCATCCCACACACTATCATCCAACCTTTAGACCTTTGATCATCATGTCCTCCTTCATGCATAACTTATATCTATTACCTTGAGGCCCTTTATGATAAATTCATTGAGAACAACTTCCATCACATGTAATCGAATTCTATCAGAATAATTGTAATGAGAATAAAAAGCTAAAATCCCCTGTTCACGACCACCAAAAAAGTCATTTTCTTTCAAGAACTAACTACAAGAGCGATAAGATTCACATATGTATCGTCAGATCAACAAAACGAAATTATAAAGCAAGATGTGTATCATGAACCTGTGAAGAATGTAATTCAAACTTGCCCAAATCACTTTACCACCCATAAAGCAAGATGTACATGTGGTTGCACACACCCATATACGTAGATATAATAAAATATAACACATGGGTTGCAGCATTGAGCGAAAATCAAGAAAAAAATATCCAGTTATTTATACTAATTTGAAACCTAATTAACCAATAGTCATTCGAATGTTTCAGGATGACATTTGTTTAAACTAAATCAAACTTAAAACTCCCAAGAATATAGGGATTATTCAAAGATCACGTTAAATTCAAGGATACCTGATTCGCATGAAATCGTCTGCTTTGTATTTGAATCGCATGACTAAGAGAAAGTGATAGGTTGGTGGTGTTGATTGTGGGTGACGGTGGAGGGAAAAACGGTGGTGTCGACTTGATATTAGGCAGAGGAATTTGGTCGTCGCCGTTCGTCACTTGATTATTGACTCCTGTATTGAACTCAATTTGTGGAATGTAGGAATGCAAGAAAAATTAAGAACGCATGAGATGAAAATTAAGATCTCGATTTGGATAATGGAGGAATGAAAGAATTTCAGCACTCGTGAGATGGAGATGGGGAACGTATAAAAGGGAGACTCAATAAACAGATCCATGATTATAGGCATTTAAATTGGAACGTATAAAAGGGAGACTCAATAAACAGATCCATGATTATATTTTTTTTCTAAAATCTTATTGGTACATACGTCCACACAATAATTGTGTGTCCACATATGAACCTCTCTCTCTCTCTCTCTCTCTCTCTCTCTCTATATATATATATATATATATATATATATATATATATATATATATATATATATATATATAGGTTTTGGTTCTATGGAAAAACCAAAAACCCTAAAAATCATAAAAATGCATTTAAAAATATTCTTAGAGATCACAAATCTTTTTGTTTTCTTTTGACTTTATAGGTACAAAACTCGCAACTTTATTAACAAAATCGCTGAAATTTTTTTTGAAAAAAAAACCAAAAAAAATCGATTTTTTTTCAGCGATTTTTGTAAATATAAAGTCAAAAAATAAACACTTGTGATCTCTAAGTATTTTTTTATGTATTTTTATGATTTTTAGGGTTTTTTTGTTTTCCATATAACCCATATATATATATATATATATATATATATATATATATATATATATATATGTGTGTGTGTGTGTGTGTGTGTGTGTGTGTGTGTGTGTGTGTGTCCAAACGAGAACAATTCTTTGTCGCGAGAACATTTGAGAACAAATTTGGACCACACATTTCTTAAATGAAAAATAGAGGCGCGTCACTTAAGTTTAAAAAAAAATAGGGTCTTATGCGTAATTTAACCTATCTATTACCTGAGCTTTGCTTATTCACGCACAAATGCAGTGACACCCAACTCCGATCCTGCCCTCCGTCCAACACCGCCTCCTCCGGTTAATCACCTAAACACCATCAATTACTAGCGGAGATTACTACCACTGGAATCGAGAAGCCGATATTTGATGAAATCGAAAAGCTAATTGAATTATTGGATTGACTGAACGAGGAAAAGGATTTAACACACATAATGTAACATCCCTGTTTCCACGGTCAGAAAAGACCGATTTTGTTTATGCTTTGTTTAAAAATCAGAGTAACATTTTAAATAAAAGTGTTGCGGAATTTGTTCCCAAAATAAATGTGACAACTCGAAATTTCCGTTTGTTTTAACGCCGTAATTAAGCACGTCAAAAAATAAATAAATAAATAAATAAAGCCAAATTTATTTCAAAATATTTTTGCCCGGATTTAAGCCCGTTGGAATATTTTAAATAATATTCGTCAAGCGAAACAAAAATAAGGATGTATAATTTAATACTTGTCGTGTTTAACGGAAGTCGCGAAAAAACCCCGTTTGCGGTTGGTATTGAGTGGCCCCCACCCAGGCTGTAAACTCAACCCTATATAAGGGTTGAGTGGGTTTCATTCCAACCCTTTTTCACACCTTTTTCACTCTCTCTCTACTCTCTCTCTCTCTCTCTCTACAAGTTGCTTTCGATCCAAAAATGCCCATTTCGAGCTCCATAATCGTAAGTAATCTATCCTACCTTGTTGTTTAGCTTGATATACCTGCAAATTCGTGTTTAAATCACCCAAAACCCTCATAATCATGTGTTTATGGCCCAATAACCCTCTTGGACCGCAAACACTCATAAATGGGGTTTTGAAGCCCCAAAACCCTTCCAAATCACTCCTAGGGCTTAGGTATGACTTGTGGACTTGCATGTGTGAGATTAGAACACCAAAACCTTGTCTTTTGAGGGGTAAACATGAGTTTACGGCCCAAGAACACTATTGGACCGTAAACCCCTCTTCATGGCCCGTAAGCATCATTTAAGGTGTTAAATTTGCCCTTAAACACCTCCTAAGGCTTGGGTAAATGTCTAGAATCAACCACCATTGAAGTAGGGGCATTAAACATCAAAGAAACTATGAACTTAGGATTCTACGGCCGTAAACCCCCCAAGGATTGGTCCTTGGGCCGTAAGCTCCCTTAAGAAGGCCAAATGATGCCCTAACTTCCCCCTATGACTTGGAATAATGCATAGAACCTGGTATTCTATCATTTAAGACCTTAAATCATGAATTGAAGGATCAAGTGAGAGTTTAGGGTCGTAAACTCTATGTTTACAGCCGTGAACTCCCTTAAATGGTTCATTTGGAGCCTTAACCCCTTCCTATGCCCTAGGATTGAACCTAGCCCATTTCCACAAGTGTTGTAAGACCTTTTAGCATCCAAAAACACACCACCCATGAGTTTATGGCCGTAAACTCATGGGGATATGGTCCTCGGGCCGAAATCTCCATAAAGAGTTTACCCTTGAAGAGTAAACTCCCAAACTAGGCCATACACTCCCTTATTGCAACCTAATAGCCTCTTAGCACTTGACCAAAGTGTTTTTCCGCACATTAGGATGCTTATACGTGTTTAAGTAGTATTATAATCACTAATTGTATGTAAACATATGCCATCATATGTTACTAGGTCATTAGGTGTGTTCAAGTCTTCACTTGACACCGAGCACTCGACCGACACTTCCATCGGATCCACTCGTCAGGTGAGTTCATACCCCTGAATTAACCTTTTAAATGATTTTAACTGCTTTTATAGGGGGGGGGGGAATACAAGTTGAACTCTACAGTTATTAGATAAATTGCATGTGATTCATAACTATATAGCAAACTAGACTTTTGCGTGTTAACTATTTTAAATCGGATTAAGATTTTCAAATCATGTTTTCAAATCTCCTTAAAGTATGAATATCTCTTTTTAGATCATTAAAGGTTATCCAAAGTTCGTTTGCTAAAGAGACATCCAGTCGTAATTTCTTATTAAAGGTTTTCCAAAGGTGTTCTTCACTTAAACTGTTTTATAAAAACCCTTTTCAAAGCTGTTTATGAAAGGTTTTTAAAAGGATTTCCAAAGGTTTTCAAAGCTTGTTTTACAAAATGATATCAAGTCGCAACTTTCTTAAATGTAAAGGTTTTCCAAAGGTTTTACCAAAGTTTTCTTCTATGCTTTTATTTCGTTAAATGCATGCCTATATTTGTATAATTATATAAATAGTGCTTAAAGGACTTAGGAAGGCTAGTTCGCCCTATATCCTTTTCCTCGTTGGGCCGGATGTGGTCTGGTGGATATTGGATATTCGTCCGAAGGTCGTTTAAACATTAATTATATATCATGTATACATATATGGACATAAAAGCTCTCTCTCTCTCTCTCAGCCAGTTCATCGCCTTTGGGTAGTAAAGGCATCCTTCTATTATTCATGTTTCTAGAACCCTAGTAACTATTATAGGAATAGTTAGGAGACTCCTTCTCTATCTCTATCTCTCTCTCTCTATCTCTATCTCTATCTCTATCTCTATCTATATATATATATATATATATATATATATATATATATATATATATCACTATCTCTATCTCTATCTCTCTCTTTTGCTTTAGAATGTGACACACTATTTCCCTCTACGACGCCTCATAGCGCCATTGCCGTGTAACCAGAGTCTCCGGGAAGGAGATCGAACATCATGTGTATAGATCTATACGGGACTGACACTCCCATACCCAGACTACTAGCTATAGTCTGCGCCGGTAAGGCCCATGGGTGACATAATGCCACTACCTCTACGCGTGGCCTGGAGGGTCATCGGATACTCTATCGTCGATTAGCATGGTTACATACTAGTTCACATTCACCCTTTGTTTTAGACTTTGCTAGCTGTATCGTTCACTCGATACTGTCTGGAGTCTGTGCTTCCTTTTGTTAGACTGAGCCAGGCGTATCAGTTATTTGATGCTCTCCTGGAGTCTATGTTTTCATTTGCTCTAGTCAGCAGTATTACTGTTGAGGTGTATGTTATTTTCTCCTGGTATTTTTACTTGTGTTTTCTCGTAATTCCTTTAAAGTCAATATTGTATTTTGGTAATTATAGTATTTTGGGGGAAAATTACTCCTTAAAACATAAACATGTAGGATCTTGGTAGAAGAGTGCTTTTATTTAGAAAATATAGGATTTTCTGAAAAGAACACTAATACACCGTAGATCCTAGATCACTACCTTTCATAAAGTTATTCTGAATAAAAATGTGTGTTTATACAAATGACACTAAATACTTATGGACTCACCAGCATTATAAAAATGCTGATACTCGCTTTCAAAATAACTTGTATTCTCAGGTCATCGATAGACAGGTACATCCCGGGAGCGTTTGCAGAGACAGCCTAGTACCGAGCTGCATCTATATTATTTCTTGTATTACTTTGATGTTGATATGAAATGTAACCTACGTAAAACTATTACTATTAATGCAATGGTTGTGGTACTTTGATTATTATACTGCATATGTTGTGATACTTTACATGACGTCATCCACCCCAGAACGTTTCCGCCGTTCCGATTTTGGGGTGTGACAGATTGGTATCAGAGCATTGTTTATAGTGAGCTTAGTATATCAATTCATAAAAGATATACAACCTATAAATACATAGGGATAAAACACTCTGATCAGAAATTATACTTTAAAATATAACCATATTTTGCCAAAGTGTAAGAACATCCAGAATCTAAACACTCGAACAAAAGTATCACAAGAAGAACAAAATAAAAGTCTTTGGATGTTGACCACTACCATCAAACCTGGGCAGTTATGTAATCGTAAGTTGGAATAAATGTAACCTGATCAACTACATTTATTCGAGATGCGACCAACCTGTGCTTGGGAGTGATGGTGGTGTCGCAACGAGTCTGAAACTTACCAACTAGGAATGCTAGAGCCAAATATGAAGATTAAAATACTATGGGAGTCTAAAAGACTCACATTAACCCCAGAATCATATTCAGAAGTTAAGAATCAAACATGAAATTAAAATACCATAAGGGTATTTTAGGATGCATAGATAACCTTGTGTGAAAAACTAAAAAGATCCTTATTGATATACCTATGATTACAAAGGGTATACTTCCAAGGTTATATATAATAAGGATCCCATAGACTAAGAATGTGTGGTTTCGCTCTATTTCCTTTTCCTCGTTGGGATGTGGATATAGAGTAGTATCACATATTTGAAGGCCTATCGGATCTAAGCTATATATAATTTGTGTACCCTATGTAATTGTAGCAGGACTCGATATGGATCACCCAGTGAAATGTTTTAATAATCTCTTAGAATTCTTTAGACATTTCCATTCTCGCACAAACATTGTAGAAGACCTTATCCACTTCAGTGTTCGACAGAAGAATTGATTCAGACCCAGAAGAGGTTCATTGAGAAGATTTCCAGTTCGGAAATAAATGAACTAGGACGAGACTATTGAAACCACCAAGTGCCTATACCTTTTAGGGACACCGGTTGGAAATCCGCCTGAACTTCCGAGATTTCCAGTCATCTATCACGAAGCGGTGACACTCAGGGGCAGGATCAGAAGTAAGACGGAGTAGAAATTCAATATGTCTTCACGAGAAGAGAACCCTAGGTAACTACCCGAAGAAAACCAACGTTGGTCCCAGTCAAGGATAAGAAGTAGACATAGGGAGCCAATACATGGAACCCGAGAAGTGTCTTTTCCTCGTATTCGACGGGCTAATACACCCATAAAATAATACAATTTAGTGAGTTAGTGATTACACTACTCACACTATGTGTTAGGTGAATCACATTTTCCCGTCGCAAGTAATACGATTAGATAGTATCCCAAAACCTCGATTGAGAGTGTTTAGCAATAAGTCTTCATGAGCCTTCTTCCCGCGGTCTTCGTTTCGAACTGTCCTCAGATCTTTCCAGAGCCGGAGAGTGAATCTCTCCAAGTATAAAGATAACTTAATAGGAACGACCCCCATCTTATGGCTTTCCGATACTCATACCCCTACCTTGATACCAGGACTGCATCATAGGGATGTAGGTCAAACCTTCGAGAACATACTCCTACTCCATTGGTGAACGATTGAAATACATCCAAGTCCAAAGATAGCCCTTACTAGGAATTCTAGTTCAATTATGAAGGGTTAGTAAGAAGGTTATTAGTATGATTTCCTCACTCGTACATTCCCAAGTTATATAAAACAAAGACCCGGCAGACAGTAAAGTGTGAGGTTTCTGACTTAGTTTCTTTTCCTCGTCGGGATGTGGAACTAAAATAGAATCACACATTTTAGTATCCGCCCAGTCTTGATTATATCATAACATGTATAAGCTGAGTTCTCATGTATAATAACTCATCTCTTAGTTAGAATCAAATAATCTAGAGCCAACCTTGGTCACTCATGAACCCTTTGTCTTTCGTGTTACATAATCATGTCGTCATCCAGAGATAGTCAGCCAAACAACGAAGCCCCTATCCTTCATATCGACGCTGCTACTTTCCAAGACGCGGTAACAACTGACGTGCCAGCTGTTCTTGCAAACCTCAACACTAGTAATGCAATCACTGGCAAAGGAGTGGAAAATTCTGATCGTCGTACCGATCCAAGAAGCCAACAAATGGCGACAGTCACGGACACGCAAAGTTGTAAAACCGAGAGGAGGAAACAAAAACGCTGAGCTCGAAAGGAACGCCAACGACTCCAAAGACTTGGCATGCAACAGCAGCAAGTGGCAACCCCTTCCCCTTCAGCACCAGCACGACCCATTTCACAAGTCCCTGGCATCAGGACCAACCCCACACACAAAGGTGGTGTTAAAGCCGGACTTTTTAAAAGGAAATTTGCAAAGTGGAGGAACGAGGAGGGCACCCATGTCCACGTAACTCTAACTAAGCACCTCACTCCCAACACCAATACTAGTACGAACCAGACATGTCACCAGCGAGGCAAGATGGGACACCTCAAAAAGGATTGTCCAATAATAAAGAACTCCGGCGCAGACGGGAAGATACTAAGGATCACTGCTGCAGGAGAAACTATTCCAGACCCTCGTTAAAGTATTCTAAGCGTTCGTTGGATCAGACTCATAAACTGTTTAGAACTAGTGTGACCAGAGTCTTATCTTTTGTGAGATCCCGTCAGTAAAGGGACCCTCGTACTACGTATACTTGCTTTTGTAATACACCTAGTTCACAGCGTTAATCTTGTAGTAAATCTAATACTGTAACTCTGTTAAAATTCGCAGCACTATTGTAAAACTAAAAATTTCATAAGGTAAAGCTATCATGGCTCAGTATATACGTTAAAGCCATATATAATTAAGATGGATAGACCTCGAGTGAGTGATGCTTCCTTATTTCCTGTTCCTTGTGTTGGTTGTGGATTTAGGGCGCAGTCGCTCAGTCAACAGTCCTCCCCACCTTAATTATACATGACTAGTGTATGCTAGGCGATTATAGAAAGGCCTCGTGAGAATCTATTCATGAAAGGTACGCTATTCCAAAACACTCAGGACCCTCTATAGTTCCGCGTCGACTCTATCAGTCCAAGTATCCGCGACAGCAATACGGGACAAAACCCGAGACGCCAAGAAACTTGTGTGCCCGTTCAGCACATGGCCCTATCGACCCTCATTCTATGTTATGTCGATGTATACAAACTTCGACGCCCTTATCAATCATGGTTCGACTTAGTGCAACCATGTGTAAATTCCTAGTGTTGTGTAAAAAGAACTTTCACCATAGCCATTTCGGCAAATAAAGGTTCTTCCGAACCTAATAATAAAACCTAATGCAATCCGCCAGTCGTCTCTCTTATCTAAAACTTTACGAAATACCCCTGAGTAGGGTATCGCGCGCTGTTAACAAACCCTTCCTTAGACAAATAGAACTCGAAGCGAAAGACACTGCAGGCATTCCAGAAGACGATAACCACTGAAACCTACTCCGTAGATCCCTCAGACAGACCCTTAGCACCTCACAATCAAGGTTGTGAATCAAGAGGAAAGGACTCATGGGATTGACTACTATTAACTGGGTATATGCATATGAGTGGTATATAATTTAGATCAGAAAGATTTAAGATGTGTGTTTCCTCCCTACTCCATGTTTCTTTTTGGGTTGTGGGTCTGGGGTGGAGTCGCACAACTGAACATCTCGTCGATCTCAATTATATACGACTTGCATACACCAAGTATTAGTGGTTAAGCCAAGTATGAGCTCTACCTCGAGTCTCATAGTAAAACCCTTCATCCTATCCCATAGTATCAGAACTGGA
Source organism: Lactuca serriola (assembly GCF_051521515.1). Taxonomy (NCBI): domain Eukaryota; kingdom Viridiplantae; phylum Streptophyta; class Magnoliopsida; order Asterales; family Asteraceae; genus Lactuca; species Lactuca serriola. Next base: position 161,805,728 of record NC_136411.1, on the reverse strand, counting down.
GTCAAGAGAACCACTATGGGATGAGCCACTAAAATGACCACAAATCTTAAATTGTTGCCATCCCAGTTAAGCCAATGTAGTAGCTAACACCCTCAGTTGGAAAAGTAACTCAAGTCGTAAGAGTCAAGGATGTTAACTACGACCATCCATTCACACTTAATCCCACGAATCAAGCATCTCAGCAGATATCCCAAAAACCTGGAAGCTGCGATAAGTTAAAGGCTGAGAAGAGTGGATAAGGGAATTAGAAGTTTTGGGTAACGAAACCCTATACTCTCTAGATTTGATCTAGATCGAGAAAGCTCCGAAACACCAGAAGAGAAGTTGCAAAAGATACTTGCACTACTCAGGCACTTCGTCCACCCCGTTACTGACGAGTAGTGCCTAAGACACTCCGCCTCCTCACATGGAAAAAGTCACCGTCACCCTGTAGACAATAGACTGCATTCTCCGAAGTGAATACTAGAATGTCAAGAATTACAGGATAACCTCCGCAGCTAAGAATACTTGAATAAAGTCCGAAAGTAGGTTGCATTAAACCTCGTAACCAAAGTCCCGAAGAGACTTTAGACTCGACGCCAGTCTAGGTGTTAGTCGATGGGTTATAAAAGAAAAGCGCTTTCTGCAACCGGAAATAAACCGACACCTTAGAGAGTCATTGGACTACTAGGTGAGCCAATAATACTATCTCACACAGAAATAGTAGAACCCCCTCCCGAAATAGTCCAACACTGTAGAAAATCTCTAAGAACTGAGTTAGCCCTGAGCAGAGATTGTTAATCATGAAACAACAAGGCAAGTAAGAGCATGGTTCTTTCCTGTTAGGAATCATATCGTGAAAGCATCAACTAGACAGTGATGAGAAGTCTCAAAACTTTCTAAAAACGATCGTCTGGTAAAACCCTATCTCACCAATCCTGAGAGTTTCCGTTAGAAACACCTCGAGAACCAAAAGTGCAGGTTCATTTTGCACTAAGTTGAGATAGATGCCCTACCACAGATAGATACTCGTAGATATACAATTCATCTGATGGTCCAGAAAACCTCTGAAAGCCAATCAGCAGGAAACACGAATCCAAGGATAACTCGAGTCTTCTAAGAACTAACCCGAAGAACTACACTCCGAGTATGAGAGAACGTTTGAAACTTCAGAATGGCGTTCATGCCAGTGATGATCTTGCCATAGAAGTACACTATGTTCTAGGTACTGCAAAGCTCTACCTTTCTGAGAGCTTAGGACCATTCGAGGTTCTTTACAAAAATTTGGGTCAACCCTCGTCAGACCACGACTACTTTCGGAAATTCCATAAGTTTCGCCCCAAATCAATCCACTTCTTAGACTTGAAAAGTGTTTGCCCTACCTAACTCTCCGAAACCCCACTCGTCTTGATAGAAATCTTTGGGGACTCTAACTTCGTATAGGAACCTGTAGGAATCGCGAACCGAGCGATCAAGTGAATGAAACAGAATCCGCACCCAGTAAGTGAAGGTTTGTTAGAACGCCAAACAAAGGCCGGAGTTCACTTGGGAGCGCAAACACCAACCAAATAGGAAGTACCCTCATCTCTCTACCCTATTGTTCATGCCTACTTCCTTGCCTAAACTCTAATTTTGGGACGTAATTCCCTCTAACGGGGGGATGATGTGACAACCCGAAATTTCCGTTTGTTTTAATGTCGTAATTAAGCACGTCAAAAAAAATTAGCCAAATTTATTTCAAAATATTTTTGGCCGGATTTAAGCCCGTTGGAATATTTTAAATAATATTCGTCAAGCGAAACCAAAATAAGGAGGTATAATTTAATATTTGTCGTGTTTAACGAAAGTCGCGAAAAAACCCCATTTGCGATTGGTATTGGGTGGACCCCCACCCAGGCTGTAAATTCAACCCTATATAAGGGTTGAGTGGGTTTCATTCCAACCCTTTTTCACACCTTTTTCACTCTCTCTCTACTCTCTCTCTCTCTCTCTCTCTCTACAAGTTGCTTTCGATCCAAAAACGCCTATTTCGAGTTCCATAATCATAAGTAATCTATCCTACCTTGTTTTTTAGCTTGATATACCTGCAAATTCGTGTTTAAATCACCCAAAACCCTCATAATCATGTGTTTATGGCCCAAGAACCCTCTTGGACCACAGACACTCATAAATGGGGTTTTGAAGCCCCAAAACCCTTCCAAATCACTCCTAGGGCTTAGGTATGACTTGTGGACTTGCATGTATGAGCTTAGAACACCAAAACCTTGTCTTTTGAGGGGTAAACATGAGTTTACGGCCCAAGAACACTCTTGGACCGTAAACCCCTCTTCATGGACCGTGAACACCATTTAAGGTGTTAAATTTGCCCTTAAACACCTCCTAAGGCTTGGGTAAATGTCTAGAATCAACCACCATTGAAGTAGGGGCATTAAACATCAAAGAAACTATGAACTTAGGATTTTACGGTCGTAACCCCCCAAGGATAGGTCCATGGGTCGTAAACTCCCTTAAGAAGGCCAAATGATGCCCTAACTTCCCCCTATGACTTGGAATAATGCATAGAACCTGGTATTCTTTCGTTTAAGACCTTAAATCATGAATTGAAGGACCAAGTGAGAGTTTACGGCCGTAAACTCTATGTTTACAGCCGTGAACTCCCTTGAATGGTTCATTTGGAGCCTTAACCCCTTCCTATGCCCTAGGATTGAACCTAGCCCATTTCCACAAGTGTTGTAAGACCTTTCAGCATCCAAAAACACACCACCCATGAGTTTACCATCGTAAGCATATGTGGATATGGTCTTTGGGCCGAAATCTCCATAAAGAGTTTACTCTTGAAGAGTAGACTCCCAAACTAGGCCATACACTCCCTTATTGCAACCTAATAGCCTCCTAGCACTTGACCAAAGTGTTTTTCCGCACATTAGGATGCTTATACGTGTTTAAGTAATATTATAATCACTAATTGTATGTAAACATATGTCATCATATGTTACTAGGTCATTAGGTGTGTTCAAGTCTTCACTTGACACCGAGCACTCGACCGACACTTCCATCGGATCCACTCGTCAGGTGAGTTCATACCCCTGAATTAACCTTTTAAACGATTTTAACTGCTTTGATAGGGGGGACTATAAGTTGAACAGTACAGTTATTAGATAAATCGCTTGTGATTAATAACTGTATAGGAAACTAGACTTTTGCATGTTAACTATTTTAAATCGGATTAAGATTTTCAAATCATGTTTTCAAATTTCCTTAAAGTATGAATATCTCTTTTTAGATCATTAAAGGTTATCCAAAGTTTTTCCAAAGTTCGTTTGCTAAAGAGACATCCAGTCGTAATTTCTTATTAAAGGTTTTCCAAAGGTGTTCTTCACTTAAACTGTTTTATAAAAACCCTTTTCAAAGCTGTTTATGAAAGGTTTTTAAAAGGATTTCCAAAGGTTTTCACAGCTTGTTTTACAAAATGATATCAAGTCGCAACTTTCTTAAGTGTAAAGGTTTTCCAAAGGTTTTACCAAGGTTTTCTTCTATGCTTTTATTTCGTTAAATGCACGCCTATATTTGTATAATTATATAAATAATGCTTAAAGGACTTAGGAAGGCTAGTTCGCCCTATTTCCTTTTCCTCGTTGGGATGTGGTCTGGTGGGTATCGGATATCCGTCCGAAGGTCGTTTAAACATTAATTATATATCATGTATACATATATGGACATAAAAGCTCTCTCTCTCAGCCAGTTCATCGTCTTTGGGTAGTAAAGGCATCCTTCTATTATTCATGTTTCTAGAACCCTAGTAACTATTATAGGAATAGTTAGGAGACTCTATCTCTATCTCTATCTCTCTCTCTCTCTATCTTTATCTCTCTCTATCTCTCTCTCTATCTCTATCTCTATCTCCATCTCTCTCTATCTCTATCTCTATCTCTATCTCTATCTCTCTTTATCTCTCTCTTTTGCTTTAGAATGTGACACACTATTTCCCTCTACGACGCCTCATAGCGCCATCGCCGTGTAACCAGAGTCTCCGGGAAGGAGAGCGAACATCATGTGTATAGATCTATATGGGACTGACACTCCCACACCCAGACTACTAGCTACAGTCCGCGCCGGTAAGGCCCATGGGTGACATAATGCCACTACCTCTACGCGTGACCTGGAGGGTCACCGGATACTCTATCGTCGATTGGTATGGTTACATACTAGTTCACATTCACCCTTTGTTTTAGACTTTGCTAGCTATATCGTTCACTCGATACTATATGGAGTCTGTGTTTCCTTTTGTTAGACTGAGCCAGGCGTATCAGTTATTCGATGCTCTCCTACAGTCTATGTTTTGATTTGCTCTAGTCAACAATATTACTGCTGAGGTGTATGTTATTTTCTCCTGGTATTTTTACTTGTGTTTTCTCATAATTCCTTTAAAGTCAATATTGTATTTTGGTAATGATAGTATTTTGGGGGAAAATTACTCCTTAAAACATAAACCTTTAGGGTCTTAGTAGAAGACTGCTTTTATTTAGAAAATATAGGATTTTCTGAAAAGAACGCTAATACACCGTAGATCCTAGATCACTAGCTTTCATAAAGTTATTCTGAATAAAAATGTGTATTTATACAAATGACACTAAATACTTATGGACTCACTAGCATTATAAAAATGCTGATACTCGCTTTCAAAATAACTTGTATTCTCAGGTCATCGATAGACAGGTACATCCCGGGAGCGTTTGCGGAGACAACCTAGTACCGAGCTGCATCTATATTAGTTCTTGTATTACTTTGATGTTGATATGAAATGTAACTTACGTAAAACTATTACTATTAATGCAATAGTTGTTGTACTTTGATTACTATACTGCATATGTTGTGATACTTGAGATGACGTCATCCACCCAATAACGTTTTCGCCGTTTCGGTTTTGGGGTGTGATAATAAAATATGATAAAGATTTATCAAAGCATTTTCGTAGAAATGTATTTCATTAAAAACCTCGGGATGTCATGTTCGATACAGATCAAAAGCAGAAACAATGCAATATAAGTCTTACTACATTTATTGATATCTACATGCCTATATCCGTAATCCCTCATCCAAAACATCACATTTATGCTCGAACGTCACTACCTGTAATACATGAAACTGAGTGGGTCAAGCTTGAGAGCCTGGTGAACACATAGAGTTTTCAACCTACAATAAATAAGTTATTTAATTTCATCAGCCAACAATAACCCGATTACCCGTTCCCGTTATCCTCACTTTACGTCCCTAAACACCTATCATAAGGGACCTAGCCTAAGGATCATCATCAGGATGGACGCTACTGCTAAGGGGGATTCCTCAGCAATAAATGTCCTTAAGGCAACCATGAGGGGGACGGAGTACACTAGTGAACACATCGTTCACAAACACCTACAGGTTGCGAGCCTACTAGTGTTCCATTGGACTGTCTAGAAGAGTCTGTGGTCGTCATCCATCCTCCGCTAGATGACAGAATCAACAACAACAACATCGAGGCCTCTCATCATTTTATCACACATCGTCTATTACATCTACCCATGTTTTACCCCAACATTTTTGTAGATATAAAATACATATACAGTTTAAATCATTTAAAACATGTATACAAATCGTTCATCTAGCATAGATAGCAAGTATAAAGATAATATGCACACATAGCACGTAATTTATATAAAATACGTCATATATATGTGTAAGATGAAAGTGACTATGCACTCACCTGAAAAGGTGGTGATTCCGAACTCAGACAGCGCTTCGCTTCTTAAAAATAATTTCCTTCGCCGAAACCTAGTATTATTACCACTAGATTTTAGTCTAATATTTACCGTAACTAATTATTAGTCTTATTATTATTATTATTATTATTATTATTATTATTATTATTATTATTATTATTATTATTGTTATTATTATTATTATTATTATTATTATTATTATTATTATTATATAAGCGTTTAAACAATATTTTCCAACCACTATGTACAGATAGGGGCCAAACATAAAACACTGGAGGGTAGGACCATTTTGGCATATATCACTTCTGAAATCCAACAACCATATGCGGCCCTTTAAACCAGATTCTCCGTACCGCAAGTAGTTAAAAAGATATTATAACAACACTTATATAACTCATAATAATAGCCCAAATAATTATTATAAGGTCCTAATAACGTTACAATAATTAATTAAAAGGTATATTAAAAATAGTGTAGGCGTAGCTCACTTACAGTGGGTTTTCTCGAAAATTTGACTTTGCTTGGTGCAGCGTTCCCAAGCCGAAAAGCTCTTCTTCTCGGAGCCTTCGAGCACTCCGGGGCTTTCTTCTAGCGTTAGGGGAGTTCCCTAGGGCTTGGGGGGTTGGGAGGTTTAGAGAAAGAGTAGAGAGAAGAAAGAATGGGAAATGTGTGAAGAAAATGAGGGTGAGAGAGGTTCTATTTATAAGGTGAAATATGGCTAAACTTGGTGCCACATGTCACCATCTGGTGGCAAGACTTTGGGAGAAAGCAATGGCCAAGATTGTGTCACGTCACCCATTTTCGCACAGCACACTTCCGACTTATAAAATCCGTAACTTTCACATACGAGCTCTGTTTTTGACGTTCTTTCTATCCACACGTAGGCAAAAATAACATCTACAACTTTTATTTTGACTATGTCAGTTAATTTTCGACCGATCTTAAATTTAACTGTACGAGGAGATTATATTGTTAAATGTCCGCGTAAAATTCATAACTTCTACATACAGACTCCGTTTTTGTCTGTCTTTTTACCGTTGAGTTCCTATTAATGAGATCTTCAATTCTCATTTAGGTCGCGTAGGCCAAAAACCGCTCGATTTAAAATTCGAGTTTCGGGTTGTGCACTGCTAAGCCAAATCTTATAAAATCCATAACTTCCTCATACGAAGTCAGATTTGAGCGTTCTTTTTATGCACGCTCTCGGTTTAACATATACTACAACTTCGGTTTAGATTACTAAGGCCAAAAAGTCCTCTATCATAAATTCACTTTTTACGCCACAAAGCGTCGTGCCGGTTTTGCTGTGAAACTTCAACAGGTCATAATTTCTTCGTTATAACTCGGATTTCGACGTTCTTTATATGTCCGGAATCCTTGTCACGACCAATACAAATTTCTTCATGGATATTGGGTTTATTTAACACTTTATTTTTTACGCTTATTTTTATCCTTTATTTATTATCTCATTGTAAACAAGTAATAAGCACATAAATTCACATAATTCACGTATTACTCAAATAAATCATATTTATTACTTCAAAATAGGTTACAATGGTTGACCTGACTATTACATCACTATACTAGTGCTTAGCCCAGAAACACGGGCGTTACACATAAACTCAAACGTAGGTCTGGCTAATGAATGGATGAGTCAGAATCTCAGTAAGCCGATGTCATTTGGTTCATTGTAGAAACTAATTTCTCATAACTTGTCGCCTCTTAGAATGAACCAGAGACAAGGTACATATCTTTTTTCATTATGTATATTCACACTCATACTTTAATTTTAGTATTAGGTTTTAACATTTGTGATCAATGGAGATTCATCTGTAATTAATTTTCAATTTTCTGACACTTTAGTCAGGAGAATAGTACTTCTTTTGGATATGGAAAAGAGGAAGAAATGAATCTATTGTTTATTTCTTCACATTCTCCAATAGAAAATATTGAATTTGACCTTAAGTTGAGTTGCAAGCCCTTAGGTTCCATGGTTTTTTCTATATGAAATTAAGAAAACAGGAGATGAATGATAAAAAAGAATTGGGGATATATTATAGACATGCACAAAAACTAGTATTGTGTGTTGTATGTGCTCAGAAAGATCAAAGTAAAGTTTTAGTTCTATTATGCAGAAGATAACACAATTAGAAATTTTGTTTTATAAACTATATATCAACTTGCTCTAATTCTTTGATGTTTGTTGTTTTTCCTCTACTTCATTTGGATTTAATATTGATCAAGTATTTATTTCTGTCAATGCCAATAACTAGATGGTGGTTACTCTTTAACATGTGGCAGAAATTATTTCCCTGTTCCATGACCTATCAAAATTTCTACAAAAAAATGAGAAAAAGAGAACATGATTGCATCTGTTAAGCTAAATTGCTAATTTAGTTAACCTAAAATTACTTTTTTTCCCTTTTGGTGTACAGTTTATTAACCTTCCTTCTTCTGTTCTAGACTCTTTAAAGGAAGAATTTACAAGATTACGCATGAAAATGAATGTACGAGAGAAGCTCTTTGGTCAGACACCACTAAAATTTGTGTTGGGATCTTCTGCAGCCATGACAGCAACAGTGGTTACTAGTCTACTTAATTACCTTGGGGTTACTAATCTTTCATCTTATAGTGGGGCCCATCATCAAGAAAATCTATATTTGGTGCATATTATAGCCCAAATGGCTCATTGTATATCACATGGAAAAGTTGGGCATTTATGGAAGTCATCGTTATGTTTGGTTTCCACCACAAGTTATATCTTCTGCTCAGGTTCTCTCTCTCTCTCTCTCTCTCTAAGATAGTCTTTGGTATGATGGAATTGGAGAAGGATTGGATTGTATTTGTTTTGGATTATGGAATGAAATGGACCATTATTAGAGGAATGTGATTCCATTCCATGGTAGAATGAAAGAAAACTAACACTGGTCATTAGTTTTGCTTGATGAAATGGAATGGAATGGCCATTTTTTGTTAATTTTCATTCATTAGTGAAGGGTAGTGTTTTTTTTTATCATTCTAGTATGGAAAGGGTAGTGGGTTTTATATATGACTAAATAAATACAATCACATGTGATTATAGGCATCTAATCACATACAAATTATGTGGACAAGATTCATTTTCACGTTCTTGATTTCATCGTTGTTATTGTTTATTTAACCACATGTGATTATATATATCTACATATATATATATATATATATATATATATATATATATATATATATATATATATATATCTACATATATATATATATATATATATATATATATATATATATATATATATATATATATATGATCACATATAATTTATATGGACAATATTCATTTTTGTGTTTTCGATTCAATACTTGTTCTCTTATATTTAATCAGATATGATTATATGTTTTTTATCATATATGATTTATACACACAAAATTCGATTCGCATTCACGACTCAATACTTTTTCTCATAAATCTTTTACACACTAATCATATGCGATTAAATACATATAATCACATATGACTAAATATACGACATCAACTATTGAATCGAAAAAGTGAAATTGAACATTGTCAATATAAATCATATATGATTAAATATATATAATCACATGTGATTATATGTACCTAATCACATAAATCATATGTGATTAGGTACATATAATCACATGTGATTATATGTATTTAACCACATATGATTTATGTGGACAATATTAAATCATATGTGATTAGGTACATATAATCACATGTGATTATATGTATTTAACCACATATGATTTATGTGGACAATATTCATTTTTGCGTTTTTTATTCAATAGTCGGTCTCGTGTATTTAATCACATACGATTTATGTGAAAAGATTTGTTTTCACTTTCTTGATTTAATAAATCATATGTGATGAAATATATATAATCACATTTAATTATATACACGAGAAAAACATTGAATCAAGAACATTAAAACAAATTTAAGTCCACATTAATCATATGTGATTAAATACTTATAATCACGTGTGATTAAATATATGAGAAAAGTAATTGAAACGAATACTCAAAAATGAGTATTGTTCATATAAATCATATGTGATTGGATACATATAATCACATGTGATTATTGTATCTAATCACATATGATTAAAGTTGACAAAAATTAATTATTGAATCGAGAACGCAATAATGATGTATGTGATTAATTATATCTAATCACATGTGATGATATGTATCTAATCACATTATTTATATTGACAAAAAAATATTATCCATATAAATCATATGTGATTAAATACAAATAATCACATGTGATTATATACAGATAAACACGAGTGGCGGTGGTGTGTATTGATGTTTGGTGGTGGTAGGTGGTAGGTGGTGCTGGTGGTGACGGGTGGTAGGCATGACATGTGGGGTGGTGATTATAGTAGGTGGCAGTTGGCGGTGGCAAGCGGTGGTGATGGCTTGTGGAGACGGGTTAAAGTGATAGGTGGTGGTGGTGGTGATAGGTGGATAGGTGGTGAGTGTGGTGATGGTATATGGTGGTTTTGGTAGGTGATGGGTGGGGTGGTGGTGGCGGGTGGTTGTGATGGGTGGTGGAGGTGGGTGATGGTGATGGGCGGTGGTCGGTGGTTACCGGTGGTCGGTGGTGAAGAGTGGTGGAGGTCGGTGGTGGTGATGGGTGCTGGAGGTGGGTGGTGGTGGTTAGTGGTAATGGCAGGCAGTGTTGTAAAACTCGTCGCGTTGGCCGATTACTCCTCCGAGTACTCGCTACTCCCCCCCCCCCCTTGCCGAGGCGAGTTACATAATTCCGAGTACTTCCCGATCCGCCCCTTACTAGCTGAGTAGTGTTGTGAAATTCGGTCAACTCGGTGATTAATATGTATAATATTCTTAATGATTTATTATTTAACACACTCATGTGATTATTACTACACATATATATATATATATATATATATATATATATATATATATATATATATATCTTAAATTTTCAGTAATTATTCACGAAGTGAGACCATAATGTGTTTTTCATTTTTTGTGTATTCACATGTATCCAATTTTGTTATATATTTCAATCAACTTATGATTTTATCTTATGATTTTGACATATATAATTTCCCTAAAAATATTTCTACACAAATTTCCAAATCCGAGTACTCGCTACTTGGTAGTCGGCCGAACAGGTACCGAGTAACGAGTTCTACAACCTTGATGGCAGGTGGTGGTTAGTCGTAATGGGTGGTGGTGGAGGGGTAGTAGAGGTGGGTGGTCCTACTTGTGATTATATATATGATAACAAATATTGAACCAAGAAAACGAAAAAACTCTTTATCCAAATTAATCATATGTGATTAAATATCTCTAATCACGTGTGATTAAATGAATCTAATCACATACGATTTATGTGGACACAATTCATTTTTGCTTTGTCGATTCAATAGTTGATCTCATTTATTTTATCACATGTGATTATATGTATAATCATATGTGATTAAGTACATGAGCACAACTATTGAATCAAGAAGGCAAAAATGAATCTTGTCCACCTCAAATCATATGTGATTATATACATATAACCACATTTCATTATATGTATTCAATTACATATGGTTTTTGTAGACAAGATTCGTTATCATGTTGTCGATTCAATTATTGTTTTTTCTCAACTTTAATCATATGTGATTATATATATCTAATCACATGTGATTATATGCATCTAATCACATATGATTTATCTGGACAAAAAAGAATATTGTCCATATAAATCATATCTGATTAGATACATATAATTACATGTGATTATATACACGAGAACAAATATTGAATCATATGTGATTAAATACATATAATCATATTTTATAAATACATGAGAAAATTTATTGAATAGAAACTACGAAAACGAATCTTGTCCATATAAATCATTTGTGATTAGATACATATAATCATATATGATTAAGTACACAAGCGCAAATATATAATTGAGTGCACAAATTTTGGCCACATAAATTATATGTGATTATATACATATAATTGTGGTGGGTGGTTATGGTGGCAGTGGGTGGTGGTGGGTGGTGGGTGATGGTTGGTGGTGGTGGGTAGTGATGGGTGGTAGTGGGTGGATAGGTGTTGGTTGGTGGTGAGGGTGGTGATGGTATATGGTGGTTTTGGTAGGTGATGGATGGGGTGGTGGTGGCGGGTGGTTGTGATGGGTGGTGAAGGTGGGTGATAGTGATGAATGGTGGTCGGTGGTTATCGGTGGCCGGTGGTGATGGGTGGTGGAGGTCGGTGGTGGTGATGGGTGGAGGAGGTGGGTGGTGGTGGTGGTGGTTGGTGGTAATGGCATGTGGTGGTGGTTAGTAGTAATGGGTAGTGGTGGAGGGGTGGTAGAGGTGGGTGGTCCTACTTGTGATTATATATACAATAACAAATATTGAACCAAGAACACGAAAAAAAGCTTTATCCAAATTAATCATATGTTATTAAATATATGTAATCACGTGTGATTATATGAATCTAATCACATATGATTTATGCGGACACAATTCATTTTTGCTTTGTCGATTCAATAGTTGATCTCATTTATTTTATCACATGTGATTATATGTATAATCGTATGTGATTAAGTACATAAGCACAACTATTGAATCGAGAAGGCAAAAATGAATCTTGTCCACCTCAAATCATATGTGATTGTATACATATCACCACATTTGATTATATGTATTCAATTACATATGATTTTTGTAGACAAGATTCGTTATCATGTTGTCGATTCAATTATTGTTTTTTCTCAACTTTAATCATATGTGATTAGATATATTTAATCACATGTGATTATATGCATCTAATCACATATGATCTATCTGGACAATATGATCTATCTGGACAAAAAAAATATTGCCCATATAAATCATATGTGATTACATACATATAATCACATGTGATTGTATACACGAGAACAAATATTGAATCATGTGTGATTAAATACATATAATGATATATTAATAAATACATGAGATAATTTATTAAATAGAAACTATGAAAACGAATCTTGTCCATATAAATCATTTGTCATTAGATACATAAAATCATATATGATTAAGTACACAAGCGCAAATATATAATTGAGTGCGCAAATTCTGTCCACATAAATTATATGTGATTATATATATATAATTATGGTGGGTGGTTGTGGTGGCGGCGGATAGTGGTGGGTGGTGGGTGATGGTTGGTGGTGGTGGGTAGTGATGGGTGGTGGTGGTGGTGATGGGTGGTAGGTAGTGGTTGTGGGTAGTGATGGTGGGTGGTGATGATGGATAGTGGAGGTGGTTGGTGGTGGCGGGTGGTGGTGGGTGGTGGCTGTTGGGTGTTGGGTGTTGGGTGGTGGTTGGTGGTGGTGGTGGTGGTGGTGGGTGGTGGTGGGTAGTGATGGGTGGTGGTGGTGGGTGTTGGTGATGGGTGGTAGGTAGTGGTTATCGGTGGTGGTTGCAGGAGGTGGTGGCGAGTGGTGGTGGTTGGGTGGTGATAGCAGTGGGTGATGATGATGGTGGCGGGTAGTGGTTGGTGGTGGTGGTGGCAGGGTGTGGTGCGTGGTTGGTGTTGGGTGGTGGTTGGTGGAGGTGGGTAGTGATGGGTTGTGGTGGGTAGTGATGAGTGGTGTGGTGGTGATGGGTCGTAGGTAGTGGTTGTAGGTGGTGGTGATGGGTGGTGGAGGTGGGTGGTGGTGGCGGGTGGTGATGGTTGGGTGGTGATGGTGGTGGCGGGTGGTGGGTGGTAGGTAGTGGTGATGGGTAGTTGTTGCGGGTGGGGGAAGCGGGTGGTGGAGATGGTTGCTGGAGGTAGGTGGTGGTGGCGGGTGGTGGTGGTTGGGTGGTGTTGGCGGTGGGTGGTGATGATGGTGGCGGGTGGTGGTTGGTGGTGGTGGTGGTAGGTAATGATTGGTGCTTGATGGTAGGTAGTGGGTGGTGGGTAGTGGTTGGTGGTGGTGGGTAGTGATGGGTTGTAGTTAGCGGTGGTGGGTAGTGATGAGTGGTGGTGGTGGTGATGGGTGGTAGGTAGTGGTTGTGGGTGGTGGTTGGGTGGTGGTGGTTGGGTGGTGATGGTGGTGGCGGGTGGTGGTGATAGGTGGTAGTTAGTGGTGATGGGTGGTGGTTGCGGGTAGTGGTGGCAGGTGGTGGTGATAGGTGGTGGAGGTGGGTGGTGGTGGCGGATGGTGGTGGTGTTGGGTAGTGATGGTGGTGGGGGTGGTGGTTGGTGGTGATTAGTGGTGGTGGTGGTAGTAGTGGAGGGTGGTGGTGGTGGATTGTAGATGGTGGGTAGTTGGTAGTGATTGGTGGTGGGTGGTGGTTGGTGGTGATGGTTAGTGATGGGTGGTGGTGGTGGTGGGTGGTGGTAGGGCTGTTAATCGGGTTAACCCGATCGGGTTTCGGGTTAAACGGATCGGGTTAGTCGGGTTTTTCTTGAAAAAATATTCACCCGAAACCCGACCCTTATAAGGTACGGGTTAGTCGGGCTCGGGTTAACCGGGTTTCGGGTTTGTAGGGTCGGGTTAATCGGGTTAGTCAGGTTGAAGTTGAAATGTAAGATGAATTTATGTTGTGCCATTTTCATACATAATCCACATGTATAGGGACTTAAAATGTAAAGTTGGTATACGATATGAATTTTTAGAGTTTCTTTTACCATATTAGTAATGTAAACAGTGAATAAAATTCGTAAAACTGTTACAACACAACCTTACTGCACTAAGAGGAGAGGAAAGTTATATCATTGTATACATCTCTATACATAGTAATTTTATAATCTGGTTTGTTTAAATAAGAAATATGTATTAGTTGTAAAATCTCATGGGATCTGGAATTCATATCATTCAAGGCAGTAAAAAAAAAATTGGTAATAATTCTTAATTGGGTTATTCGGGTTGACCCGAAACCCGAATTGTTTTGAAAAAATCAACCCTAAACCCGACCGGTTGATTTTTTCAAAACAATTCGGGTTAGTCGGGTCAACCCGAATAAGCCGATTAAGAGTTCTGACCCTATTAAACCCGACCCTAATTACCTTATTCGGGTCCGGGTCGGTTCGAGTTAATCGGGTTCGGGTTTTTTTTGACACCTCTAGGTGGTGGTGATGAGTGGTAGGTAGTGGTGGTGGGTGGTGTTGGTTGGTTGGTGAGTGGTGTTAGTTAGTGAGTTTTTTTAATTGTTTGTAATTATTTTTTTATTTATATGAATATTATTTTATAATTTTAATTAAGAATATTGTGTCGTCCAAGTTTTTCTCAAATGTTCTCGCGATAAGAAATGTTCTCGATTGAACGTGTGTGTGTGTGTGTATATATATATATATATATATATATATATATATATATATATGAGAAATTAAATATCCTTCTACTTTTTGATCCTACATATCCTCCTACCCAATGAAATGATGACATGTGTATTATTTAATGTTCATTTAATGAGATTTAATGATATTTTAGGAGACTAATATGACACATGTAAACATTTAAATGGGTCGGAGGATTAGTAGGATCAAAAGGTAGGAGGATATTTAATTTCTCTCTCTCTCTCTCTCTCTCTCTCTCTCATATATATATATATATATATATATATATATATATATATATATATATATATATATATATATATATATATATATATATATATATATATATATATATATATAAAAGATCAAGTAGGAACTCAAAAATTGATAAGAATCACAAGAACTATTTTTGGCCTTAAGATTGAAAAAATAAATGCCCAAGATTTGATTTTAATTATCGTCAAAATCTCGCAAGATGATATGTAATTTTCGTTATTAATTGTGAGATTTTGATAATTTCCGGGATATGTTAATTGTTTGAAGAATACAAGTGACGAAAGCACAAAGATTAAAAGAAAATGAAAATTTAGCCATGTGGCCTCTCAAGGAGCTGACACGTGTTCCCACCCCCAACATGATAAGTGTCCAACCTTTAGTGGTTGGTGGGTTTTTTTTCTATTCGCCTAGTTTTTCAACCATAACTTTTTTTTCTTTGAAAAAAAAAATCTAAAATAATTAAAGTTTTTAAAATTTAATTCTCTACAAAATGAGTAGAATCATGAAAATTTAAAAAAATATATTTTTATATTAATAAAAAACAACCCAGAAAAAAAGACTCTCCAAAAATTATAAAAATTTAAGGAATACTTCTATTCATTATTCTAAAGATTTTGTAAAAAGAATTTTAAAAAAATAAGGTTTTTTAGATATCAAACTTGATTTTAAAATATTAAAAGATTTAAAAAAAAAATTGTTGAACATAATATGATACAAATAAAAATGATTCAAAAAATATCGTGATTCAATAAGTTTATGATCCTTAAATCTAAAAATATTTTAATTCAAGTATTTAATGATTCTTAATTATTATATTTTTTATGATTCAAAATTAAATGATTATAAAAGTATAATCCAAATATTGTATTGAATAAAAACTTCATTTAATTTAATATATTATGATCCAAATTAAAATAATTCACATTAATATGATCTAAAAATTTTATGATGCATAATATCGTTATGATTTAAAATACTATAATTCAAAATTTTATAATCCAAAAAAAATAAGAACATAAAATATTATGATCCTTAATATTTTTTTATTTAAAATTTTATAATTGTTACACATTAAAAGTTCAAAGCCTCAAACTGATAATTACTTTACAAAAAAAGATGCAAAAAAATAAATCAAAAAATTAAAAAAAAAAAAAAAGAAAAGAGAAATCCCTACTATCCTCAAGTGTGTAGTAAAGATATTAAAAAAAACAAAAAGAAGAAAAAATAACAACTTAAAAAAATACAAAAAAAAAAAAACATAAAACAAAAATGAAAAATAATATAAAAAGATTAAAATCGATCATATATCTATCTAAACAAAATTGAATTTTTTTAACAAAAAATAAAAAATAATAAAAAACGAAAATAAGCAAAATAAATGAAAAAGAAAAAGAAAACTCATTTAAATGACGTCCCATATGTGTTCGTCGCATATGATTATTCCTTCGAGTCCGTATTAAGTTCCATGCACGTGTGTCGCGTG
Source organism: Lactuca serriola (assembly GCF_051521515.1). Lineage (NCBI taxonomy): Eukaryota > Viridiplantae > Streptophyta > Magnoliopsida > Asterales > Asteraceae > Lactuca > Lactuca serriola. The sequence goes on along the minus strand of NC_136411.1, from coordinate 161,788,919 downwards.
CGAACGCGCACGACCAAGTAAATGGGTTTTGACATTTCTGCCATTGACAAAATCATTGGTGGAGAATAGTCATCGAGTTTTCTACCAATTTTTTAGTTCCTACCGGATCCGGAACCTATATATATATATATATATATATATATATATATATATATATATATATATATATATATATATATATATATATATATAGGGAAGAGTTATATGGAAAATAAACAATTAGGGCAACATATGTTGAAACCAATGAAAGCATGACAACACATCATTTTGGAATAACTACATAAATAACTTCCAAAGTAGATTGCTTATGAATAAAGAAATGAACACGTGTCACTTGATCATTGGTTCCAGCATATGTTGCCCTAATTGTTCATTTTCCATTGAACCTATATATATATATATATATATATATATATATATATATATATATATATATATATATATATATATATATATATATATATATATATATATATATATATATATATATATATATATATATATATATAGGAATGAGTTCTATGGAAAACAAATAGCTAGGGCAACATCTACCGGAACCAATAATCAAATGACACGTGTCCATTTTTTTCTTCACAAGTAATGTATTGTGGAAGTGATGTGTTGTCATGTTTTCATTGGTTCAAATATGTGTTGCCATAATCATTAATTTTCCATATAACTCTTCCCTATCTATATATATATATATATATATATATATATATATATATATATATATATATATATATATATATTATGGTTCTATGAGTTTATTTTGGTTCTATATTGATCATTATAATGATCAATATAGAACCAAAATAAACTCATAGAACCATAAAAACCCCTCTTATAACCTAGGATCGTTAATAGATTAAAAAGTACACAATAAAATTATGTTCCTTTGACCATGAAATCAAATACACAAGGGGTTGTAATAGGAGTTTTGCGTTATTAGGTTTTTAAAACTTTCCTAAATATCCATGAGCTGTTAACAAATACCCTAATTCGTTCTTTTTTTTTAATCACGTCACAACCCCAACCCTAATTCTCTACTTACGTTTCAACCTCTATGATTCAAAATCGATAAATAAACCATCTAAGATTGATCGGAAACTTCGATTTGATTTTGATTGAGTTTATATTTGTAAAAGTGGCTTGAGTCGCATATCTGAAATTGAGGATACACATGCCAAAACTTATTCATATCAGTAGGATAATTGTTTTGGGAGGTTGTTCTTGGAAGGGCACCATTACGTTTAAAAGAAAGCCACCTTCAGATGTCTGAGTGAGTACCAACCTTTCCTTTAAAAAAAAGTTTATAGTTTTTTATTATTATGCATAAATAATGTGAGTGTCAACATTCTCTTCCATTTTTTTGACATGATGTTTGTTCCATCTAATTCTTTGCCGTTCGTTACCTCCTATGTTGTTTGTTCAGTTCCACTTCAAAATTAATTTTATTCCACTTCAAAATTAATCAAGTGAAGAATTGTAGAATTAGGTTGTATTAAATTGAATTGAACCTAATGAACTGGTGAATCACAAAGTCGAAGATGGTTGCTCATCTGCAACCAATTTATAACCATTTATGTTTATAGACATATGTTCGTTTTTGAAAATATGTTCAAACAATGGTTTTATTCATGATTTTGTATGAAACATGTATAATTTTGTATAAACATTCAATTATGAACATATTTAATTATGGATATGATCAGTTTCAGAGATTTTAAAGACAATGTGCATCCATGAATATATATATATATATATATATATATATATATATATATATATATATATATATAACTGAACATGTATCAATTTGTCTTAAAAAAACCATCAAATTGATCAAATTCATACATGTTCGGTTATCAACATGCATGAATGTTCATATATGTTCATGGATGCACATTGTCTTCAAAAAATATAAAACAGATCATATTCATGATTAAATACGTTCATAATTGAACATTTATAAAAAATTATACATGTTCCTACAAAATCATGAATAAAACCACTATTGGAATATGATCTCCTACTATTTTAATGACCATAAATGTGTAATTTAATAATTTACTATTTTGGATAGTAATTAAGTAGAATTAATAGATTTTGATTTTTGTAGGTGGTTCTATGGTTCTATGATTTATTTTGGTTTCATGTTGATCGCACCTATATATAGCTTTGGTTTCATATTGAATCACAAATCTTTTCAAACATATGATTTTTTAATCAAAACTTATTTATATACAACTAATATAGCTATAATGTGTATAATAAATAAGTGGAAGATAAAAAAGCATTGCACATTAATAACCATAAGTTTAAAAAACTTTTGAATGTAGTGGAAAATATAAATGCAAATTACATTAAATTTAAATAAAAAATATTGATTTGTAGTGAGAGTTTTAAACTCTTGATTTTTGCCCAATAATATAATATAAATATTAAAAATTATATGTTATAAAAACAATATTATAAGTATTTATCATTGAAATAATAATTTTTATACTAAGTTGTAACTAACATTATAATAATTTTATTTATACGATAAGAAAGATATAAAAAGTTGTGTTTGAATCAAATTGAATTAAGTTTTTGATTTAAAATTATTTTAAACTATAAGTATTTTTAACTAAATTATAAATAATTTATTTGAATATTTTTTATTTCCTATATTATTATGATTATTATTATTATATAATTATTATTATTATTATTATTATTATTATTATTATTATTATTATTATAAAAACGAGAGAGACATCATAAATATACATACATGTTAACAAAGTTAATTGCTCTAATTGATAAATAGTTTGATGGTTGATTTACAAAAGCTCATGTGAAGTAATTATCGATCTCACATATTCACCACGTGAGTATAAAAAGATGCATAACATATAAACTTAAAAAATGATCTCAAGTATATCTTTACAAACATACCTAAATTTGATCATTGGTTAATATCTAAAAGTTTACATGCACCCAATTTGAGTATACATAAATTTATATTTTGAAAATTTGCAATTGTTTTCTTTCATCCTTGGAACCACTCACATAACTCTTCAAACCCTACAGATATAATCTATCATTTTGTGTGGATATACATACAATATGTAATCTACAAATTTCTTATATATGCTAAATATTACATTTAAATAATCAATTAAATAGCATGATTTAAAGAGTTTTAAGAGTTACAAATCATAATATTTCAATTAGTCATAAATTAATTGGTATAAGTTAAATAGTCTTGAGAGTTTCAAATGCATGAGGTTGAAGGAAAAATGGTTTTGGGAGTTTTAAATGCATGAGGTTCAAGGAAAAATGAAATATATATATATATATATATATATATATATATATATATATATGTATATATATATATATATATATATATATACAGCTAGGTTCATGTGCTCCTCACATCTATTGTGTGCTAGAATGAACCAATAAGAATTTAGTAAAAATTAAATGATGACCATAATTATATTTTTTTATGGAAACTAATTAAAATTACCATTAATGTCAACAATAATATTTTTCAGAATAAATTCGCATCTAGGTTTTTATGTATGAGTTCATGTTTTGTTTTAGGACCCGATCACTTAAAATACAACAAAGTCACCTTGAACATGGAGAACGAGAGTTTATCATTTTGTTGGACCCAGTCACGTAAAACCCAGTCACTAAAATACATTCTCATTCTGCTGATATGCACTATCATTTTGCTATATTAAACTCTTATTTTGCTACAATACACTTGTTCTCCATGTTTCAGACAACTTTATTGTTTTTGAGTGAGTGAGTTCTAAAACAAAACGTGAACCTATACATAAAAACTAGATGCGAATTCATTTTTAAATGATATTATTGCTGATATTAATGGCGAATTTAATTAGTTTCCATAAAAAAATTATAATTATGGATATCATTTAATATACATACAATTATGGATACAATTTAATATTTATCTTTATTAGTTTAATAATAATTTAATTTTACTAAATTATTTTTGGTTCATTTTAGCATATAATTGATGTGTGGAACATATATATATATATATATATATATATATATATATATATATATATATATATATATATATATATATATATATATATATATATATATATACTTTTTCGGAAATAAATATGTTAATGAAACTTGTGAAATTTAATATTTTGTACCTTTTACATGTAAATTTGAGTAAATTACACGAATGGTCCCTATGATTTAGGTAATTTACATATTTTGTTTCTAACTTATTTTTTTAATTTAGAAGGTCCTTACTTTTTGTTTTTTTTTTTTTGCGAGTTTGATCATTGTCTTACCTGAGAAAACTATTTGCACTTCATTTTTTAATTTCTTTAAATAAACACACCCCAACCCAATTTTCACGTCATCTTACCTTATATTACCTAGTCCATTTTATTTAAATAAATTAAAGAATTAATGACAAAATAGTTGTTTTAGGTAAAAATAACAAAACGCACAATAAAAATAAACTGTGGGGACTTTCCGATTTAAAAAAATTAATTAAGGGCCAAACGTACAAATTAACCCAAACCATAGGTACCATTTGTGTAATTTCCTCTATAAATTTTGTACGTCGATATATAAAGAATAATCAATTCTAAGTGAGAAAATTAATCAACAATGGTTGGTAGCTTAAAGCCATCACCGGCCAAAGTCAAACAAAAAAGTTGGTTTCTTAACGACTTCCCGGTCTTTTATTCACATTTTAAGAATTAAGGCCCCTCCGCAAAATCTAAGTGGGGGTGGCTTGATGCGTGCCTTGATAGCTACTCCTACTCTAAAAGTGTGAGGCCGGTGGCCTGCTCCGCCGTAGTTCCACCACGTGAGAAGCCAATTGTTGGCTGGCGGACGCTACGTGTTTCTTCCGGTAGCTTTTAGAGGATTTTCCGACATTATGTTTTGATTTCCCGACAACAAAAGTGGACGGCATGTGGCCATGAAAATTATAAAATATTTCCACTAACCACATTTACAATTTTATTCTCCTATCAGCCAAAACCACGATGTATTATTTATTATACTAAAAACGGATATATATATATATATATATATATATATATATATATATATATATATATATATATATATATATATATATATATATATATATATATATATATATATATATATATATATATATATATATATTTTATGGTTCATTTGAAATAATAAAAAAAAATAAAGATCATAAGATTCTACATCAACCATATATTTTTCATTTGCTGTACTAATGCTTCAGCGTACCGGCAGCAGTGAAGTATGCCTAATCATAAATAATTATATGACAGAGTTATAATCATATATGATTATACATTTTATACGTATATGTCTAATCATAAATTAATATACATATACATATGTTCACATATTGAGTAATCATATCTGATTATGACTATTGGTGGCAAAAGAGATGGTAGTGGTATAAGTAACGAAGGTGGTAGTGGTGGAGTTGGCTAGTCTCAGAGGTGGTGGCAATGGCAGTGGCGGTGGTGGTTGTGGTGGTGGGATGGTGGTCGAGGAGAAAAGAACGAACAACGTTATATAATAATTTATGATTATAACAGACCTGTCGTGCCGATATGCCGGAAGGTTATAACGGCAGATGTGAAATATGTGGCAGATGTTGAATTTCAAAATCTTTATTTTATTTTTAATCTAAAAAAACCTCTCTCTCTCTCTCTCTCTCTCTATATATATATATATATATATATATATATATATATATATATATATATATATATATATTAATTCTCAATGGTTGCATGAGTAGTAACATTTTAAACTTTAAAGTTTGGCCACACAACTTTAAAAGATTGACAATTTAGTCATTGTTGGACCTTTGCCATAAATATTTTACATTTTGATAGATTTAGTCCTTACAAGAAATATTTTTCATTTGGACAGATTAGCCCCAACAAACAAAGTTTTTATATTTTGGTAGATTTAGTCCCTGCAACAAAGGTTTAACATTTTGACCTATTTAGTCCCTATAAAAAAGCTTTATACTTTTTTGCAGATTTAGTCTTTGCAATTTAAATGTTTTATATTTGGCAGATTTTGTCCACAAATATTTTACACTTTTACATATTTAGTCCCTACAACAGAGATTTTCTATTTACACATATTAAGTCCCTACAACAATGGTATTATCCCCATAAAAGTTTTCTAATTGTTAGCAATCACAAAAGAATGAAATAAAGAAATAACAATTCAACAACATGTGAAGTTATATATCAGTTCATGCAATATGTGATATTCCGTTTGAACAAAATGTATAATGTTTTAGGATCGATTTCGATTAGTAATGAAAGATTTATAAAGATATGTGTTTAATTATTAAACTAATATGTGAGATTAATTTTCTAATATAATTTTATTACTCTAGAGTTTACAGTTTTCACACTAAATACCAAATTAAATAAAATTGGAGTCAAAAGTTGTAGTGTAAGATCCTAGGATCTAAGGTTCCGTTTTGCTACAAAGCCGATTGTATTATGATCCATGTCATTTTTTTGTTTATAGAGTCATTAAATTTTAAGCTTATATGATTAAAATCTTTGGTGAAATTGATACGATACCAATCATTGTTTTCCTAAATTGTGTTCCTTACCAATTACAATTGATACATACCTTTTGCTACCACAATCGTGCTAAGTATAAATGGTACCAAGTTCTTTGGCTACCAATAAGTTTAACTGGTACATGTTGTTAATGGTGTATACCAAAATGTATGGATGTTTTGTGCATGAAGATTTTTGACTTCTTGAGCATCGTGAAACATGAATGTGAGCTTTATGAATAAGAGTTTGTAATTGTTGGGATTGAAAATTCGACCCAAAAGAATTTTATCAATTTCTTCTATGAGTTTAAAAGTTAAAACAATGGAAGAAATGGAACACAACATGTAACATCCCGACTCCCAGGTACAAATTTAAATTGTTTTATATTCATTTTGGCAAGGAACTCGATGAGTTGTAGGCCCCAACGCATCGAGTAAAGATTGGGATAACCACGTGGATTTTAGAGTCAACTCGACGAGTTGGAGGACCCAACTCGACGAGTAGGAGCAGAGCTTGAAAACCCTAATTTTCAGGGTTTGCACCATATTTAAAGGACCTTAAGTCCTTCCCCCACCCCCCCCCCCCCCCCATCACCTCATCACATTTAGAGAAACCCTAATCGAGCTATCTTCCACTGTGAGAGAGAGTGAGGCTAAGTTTATGTGTTTTGGTGCATTATTTGAAAGAGATTGAAAAGTAGAGGGCCTGGAACGAAAAGGATTCAGTGGTAACATCCATTTGGAGGTAAAAAGGCATTACCTTGACCACTTGTTTGTTAGATCTCTCCACTAGGGAGTTTATGGTCGTTCTATATTCTTTTTGAGTCATTTAGTTGTTTGAACATGCTTTGAAGACGAGACTTCAGATCTGGACAATATAGGTCCCTTAGGCCTAAAGATTCAAGCTTTATCAAGATTTGGCCAACTTCCATGCCTTAAACCCTTTGTTGAGCTTTGTTTTGGCAAACTTAACCCTAAATGACATGCATGGACGTAAAGCTTGCAGCTTTACGTGACATTTCAGCCTTAGAAGGTTAGATATAGAGTTTGGGGTCTTAGTCTCTCTTAAAAGTGTTTGAATGAGTGATTGGGCTGAAGGAACTCGACGAGTGGGTTAGCCAACTTGACGAATTGGTTAGGATTTTCCCCATTATCCTGGACGCTATACAAACTCGACGAGTTGGTGAGATAACTTGGCAAGTTGAGTTGGATTTTTCTCTATTTTTCTAAGAATAGGAGAAACTCGACGACTCGCATAGATGTACTCGACGAGTTTGGTCAACATGGACTGTTGACTTGAGCGTTGACTTCTTTTGACTTTTAGGGTTTGGTAAAGTTGTGGACTTTGGAGACCATGGAAGGGTAAAATTTGACATCTTGGAGTTGTTATTATAAATTATTAATTAGGAATGATTATGATATATGTTGGCGGAGTCTAGACCGACCGTTGTGTACGAGACATACTTGCTTTGCTCACGAGGTGAGTCTTCACACTATACTTAGCTGAGTGGTAATTACTATGCAACCGGAGGGTCTTATCTGAGTCATTGACCGTAGGGTCTTATTGTTGGATTAGTGTCTAAGTTTATAACTATATTTTGTATGTACTTGACCCGATTGGCATGGTCTATTTGGGTTGCATGGCATCATGCTTTTGGATAGACTAAAATGAGAGAAATAACACTTAAGGTTCATTAATATATTATAAGTTCTAATATATTAAAAATATTATTTAATTATTATTGATCAAGAATTAATTTGGAATTAATTAAGTGATCAAAAGGAGACTAATTAAATATATGAGGATTGATTGTGTAAATAATTCATTCTTATATATGTGGGCTTATGATCCATAGTTCTGCATGTTGGGCTAAACCCATGGAGTAACCCATGGATACTCTATGGAGGTTTTAACCCATGGAGCATGAAGAATATGGAAAGACATGAGTTACATGGTGTAACCCTAATAGCCACAATATATAAGGACCCCATGGCTCAAGAAATTGGCACTAGTGTGTGTACACATGAGGGCTAACCGATTTCATGAAGTGGTTCATTCTCTCCAAGTTATTCCAAGTGCATTTGATGTTGTGTCAACCATTTGAGGTGTCACACTTGGGGAACTAGGCTCTTAAGCTTCATGGAATCAAGATACATCAAAAGGTATGTCTTTTAACTTGCTATATTACATATGAATCAATGTTTTGTATGCTAGTTAGGATAATACCTTGGAATGTTCATATTTGCATGTATAATAGAGAAAACATAGATCCAAGGTATTTAGGGTTGCTTGTATACTTAGGAGTGTTAGAATGCTCAAAACCCTACAGTGGTATCAGAGCCTAGACTTGTCTTCTTGTTATACTTGCAAAATTGGCTGAGAAAATCGAAGTTTGTTGCTGTCTGTGCAACAGACTCACCAAGTCCATGAAGGGACTCGATGAGTCCAAGGCTAAATTCATCCAACTCAATGAGTTGGTTAATGCACTCGACGAGTTGGACCCCCAGACAGTATATCTTCGACTGTTTTGGCTGGAATTGTACTAGAAACATTACCCTAAGCTGTTTTTCAAGTTATAAACATCTTGTTGGTGTGGTAATGTTCATGCTAATCCAATTTCAAAGATAGTTTTCAATAGATTCATGTTTTGTATTAGTTTAATGGTTAGGCTAATTATATGAAAAAGTTTGATTGAATTATCTTGTTCTTATGAGTTGCTTAGATGAATAGAAAATTTATGTGAAATTGTTGTTTTCAATCCAAATTAATCTAAGAGTTGGTTCTAAAATGTGTTTTTGTAACTTGTCCTCAAGTTATATGAAAAGTCACATTTAAGATCCATAAAACTCATAAATATTTCCATAGGTTATGAATAAAAAAAGTCATATTCTTTTAATAGTTTACAGTCTTCCATAACTTGTCCTCAAGTTATGGAACTTGAAGAGTGTAACATACACGTTTTGAAATCGTGTTTTAAGTAAATAATATTATGAAATATTAAGTGAATTTGAATGTTGAGTTCTAACAGATAGTTTTTACTAGAAATGAAGTAAAATTATGTTTAAAATCACTCATAAAATGTTGGAAGTCTTATGAGATTCCAATTAAAAACCAAATAGTAAAATATAGCGAAAATATAAAATTTGGAATAAGTAAAATTTTATTATTGAAAGTTGTAGATAATCTCGTTAGAAATATTTAGGCGAAACCTCATCGAAATCCGAGTTATAACGAAGAAGTTATGACCAAACGAAGATCCGTGATAAATCCGGAAAATACCTTGTCGCGTAAAAATTTAGTTTTCGATAAACTAATTTTTAGCCTTAGTGATGTAAATGAAAGTTGTAGAACTCGTGAAAATAATCAACTTTCATATAAAGACTGTTTGAATCTGACTTCGTATGAGGAAGTTATGATTTTTCGAAATTTCAGCTTAGCAGTAGACGACTAAAAACTCGAATTTTAGATCGAGTGATTTTTAGCCGACACAACCTAAACGAGAATTAAAGGTCTCGTCATTAATAGTGCAACGGTAAAAAGTCTGACGAAAACGGACGTCGGATGAAGAAGTTATGAATTTTTAACGGATTTTCCAGTCCCGGTCTGTTAAAAATAATAATATTAAAATTAAAGTCAAAATTAGCCGACGAAGTCTAAACGAAAGTTGTAGAGCATAATTTTAGCTTCGCGTGCATATAAAGAATGTCAAAAACAGAGCTCGTATGCGAAAGTTATGGATTTTACAAGATTTGACACATTTTTCGAGAAAATTCGCATGGATAGTACTGCCACGTCACCCTCGTATGCGAGGCTTCCACGTGTCGGACAGGTGTTCACTGCTGATTGGACCGCAACCTTGCGTGTTGCCTTCTTATTGGACCAAGTCCGAGGACCACTAAGCTCGGAACACCTTCGCAGGAGACACCCCCTTGATCACCCTCGCACCCTCGTGCCCTCCTCCCATTGGACCAAAGTTAGGTCCAATCCGAGGCTGCCGTCAGTGAGCCTGCTGATCCGAGCCAAAGACCTAGCCGATGACGCGCCTGAAGCTGATGACTCCTCGCACCCGAAGCCTCGCGAAGCTGCCACCTGGTCCGAACCTTGCAGACGCGTGCCTTCTTCCCTTCGCTTCGGATCCGAAGCTCGACCCTATATAAGGGGTGCGAACCCTCTCGGCTAGCTTTAGAAATTTCACACCTTTTCACCCCTAAACTTATATTTTTACTATTCCGACTTCCCCCGAAGCCCCGGTACTGATTCCAAAGCCCGAAACACGCCCCAAGACTCCCGAGAAGCCCGAAAAATTTATCTTTTCGGTTTCGAAGCTCTACCTTCGCAGAGCCCGGTTTTCAACGATGAAAGTCATATTTAGAGCCTAAGTACTGCCTAAATTAATATTTTAGCCCCCGGTTATTTCACAGTGAGTTTAATATATAGAAATAATTGTATGTTATGTGTTATATGTGATACGTGCTTTTTAGTGTTATTATTTCGGGTTATTTTTAATTGTTATTTTTAATAGCAAAGAAATACCTTTGACCATGTGATCAGTGAAAGGACTTAGATTCACGTTGGTACTGGTATGTAGCCTCTGTCCATGTGGAACATGTCTCCGTAAGAGAATGAATTATATTCTATGGTAGTGGCAGAAGGTTAGACAGGGCTATAAGCCTGAAATCTACCGAAATGTTAATCCGAAGTTGTATATCTTCTGTGCCGTTTGGGCCAAAGCTTTATTGATGTATATCAAGCATCGAAATTGTTATGTCTCATTGATTGTATATCTTTAAATCAAACCAATGATTGATATGGAATGTTTGTCACATGATTCACATATGCCCTTGTTGTTCCTTGTTCCTCTTTGCTTCTGCCCTATTAAAGTATATATATGACATAACGTTATGTTGTATCTATTATTGAACTCACTAAGCGTCACCGCTTACCCTCTCGATGTTTAACAAATTGCAGGAGATAAACATCCAGTATAGTTATATACTGGTAGAAGATTTTTGAATAGTTTGAAACTATTGTATTGATAGAAGCTTATGAATAGTTTGAAACTATTGTATTTTGCACTCCCATATGTATAAAACTATAGAATCCTGGGAAGTTATGTAATATATAACACTTTAAAATAGTCGGTTTGTATCCAATAGTTTGTAATCTCTTTATCAATGTAAAATATTGTTTTTATGAATATGCAAGTAGCATGTTTTGGAGTAACTATATTGTCGAGTATAAAAGTTTGGGTCTTTCATAAATACGAAAGTTAGGGTCTTTCAATCATGGTATCAGAGCAGTAGTTTGAGTGAACTAAATTCCATGGATTGGTATTTAGACTTAAACTATTGGATGTTCAATATATGAACTAAATCATTATAAGTATAGGGATACAAACCATAGGAAATATATAAGTAAAAGTATTAGGTAATAATAAACCCTAATATTCTAAAATACAATGTTACTCTGTATTGTAGAGTAATGGCTGAACAGGTTAGTAGCCATACCCCTAAGGTTGGTGGAGGTCCTCAACCCGAGGAAGTGAATACTACAGTATCTCCTCGAGAGGAGCGACTCTTGGGTAAACTTACCGGTGTTATTCGACAGACTCTCGAAGAACACAAAAAGAATGGTGATAAGGGAAAAGAGAAAGCCACTGGAGAATCTTCAAAAGGAGAGGTGAAGCATCCCTCGTTCAAAGATTTCAAGAGTAGTGGTGCTACAGAGTTTTCCGGTGTTCTCAATCCCATTATTGTTCTTACTTGGATCCAGAACACAGAGAAAGTGTTTCATATTTCTCATGTGGATAATGAAGACAAGGCTAACTATACTTCCGCAATGCTCATCGGAGAAGCCTTGGTCTGGTGGGAAGCAACATATGAAGCTCTCAACGGGTTTGACCAGGAGAATTTAGCCTGGGAAATGTTTAAAACTCGTTTACTAGAGAAGTATTGTCCTCTAGACACGAGGAGGAGATTGGAGAAGGAATTCCTCGAGCTTAAACAAGGAGGAATGACTGTGAATGAGTATGAAACTTAGTTTAATCAAAGAGCAAGGTTTGCTACAAAGTATATTCCAACTGAAGACGAGAAAATTCAGTTATTCATGGAGGGACTACGACAAGAAATCCACGATTTTGTTGCCAATCGAGAAGTTCTGTCATTCGATAAAGCCGTTGAATATGCTCGAAGACGTGAGCATGACTTAGAAATACGTGGTGCCACTGTTACTGCTCCGAAGCATCCACGTACTGAAAGAACTGTTCCTGTTCCTTCTTTTCTACCAGCTCAATCCGTTCTGAACCTGGTAATCAAGTTCAAACTCAAAGTGTCTCTCGTGGACGCGGTAGATCACAATCTTTTTCTATGCAATCGCCTTCATGTCGTATTTGTGGAAGGAATCATCCGGGCCAATGCAAAATAGACAAGGAATCCATTGTCTGTTATGGATGCGGAGAAAAGGGTCATATAAAGCCAGCTTGCCCAAGAAAGGATGTTACTTGCTATGCATGTGGTATTACAGGCCACAAGAAGCATTTTTGCCATACTCTTACTAGTCAGATGACGGGAAGTCAAGCTTCTGTTCAACAACCGGCGAGAAGCCAAGTCCCTGTTCAACAATCAAAGAGTACTCCAGCTAAAAAGGAGGAAGTGCCAAAAGCTAGGGGTCGTGTATTCCAGATTACCTCAAAGGAGGCACGCGAGGACCCGAATGTTGTGACAGGTACATTTCTTGTCAACTCTAGAACAGCTCACATCTTATTTGATTTTGGTGCCTCAGATTCTTTTGTGTCTTACGAATTTGCGCATGCCTTTCAAATTGCTTGCTTTGTACTCGTGCAACCATTTCATGTAGATACTGTGGGAAGTATATCATTATTTGCTGATAAAGTCTATAAGGATTGTGTTTTAGAAATTGAAGGCTATACTTTTCTCGCTAACCTGATCCCTATCTCCTTGCCCAACTTTGATATTATTCTCGGCATGGATTGGTTATCAAAGAACCACGCAGAACTCTTGTGCTATGAAAAGATAGTACGTATTCCTATTGAAGGGGAGAATCCTATCTATGTCTACGGTGAACAAAGACTCTTAAAAATAGTCTCTTTCCTTAAAGCTCATAAATTCATATCGAAAGGGTGTTTTATCTATCTGGCCTACATAGTTGATGTCTCAAAAGAGGATAAGAAAACTGTAAATGATGTTCTCGTTGTTAACGAATATCCTAACGTTTTCCCTGATGACTTGCCTGGCCTTCCTCCGGATAGGCAAGTAGAATTCCGAATTGACCTTGTGCCTGGTGCTGCTCCAATTGCAAAGACTCCTTATCATCTTGCGCCAGCTGAGATGAAAGAAATGATGATCCAACTGCAAGAACTACTTGACAAGGGTTTCATTCGACCGAGTACCTCTCCCTGGGGTGCTCCGGTACTATTTGTCAAGAAGAAAGATGGATCGATGCAGATGTGCATTGATTATCGTGAGTTAAATAAGGTGACTATCAAGAACATGTACCCACTACCTCGCATCGACGATTTGTTCGATCAACTTCAGGGCGTTAGCTATTTCTCAAAAATTGATTTAAGATCTAGCTATCATCAGTTGAAAGTTCACGAGCAAGATGTACCGAAGACTGCTTTTCGTACTCGGTATGGGCATTATGAATTCCTTGTTATGCCGTTTGGTTTAACAAACGCTCCGGCTGTATTCATGGATATGATGAATCGGGTATGCCGCCCAATGCTCGATAAATCAGTCATCGTATTCATTGATGATATTCTAATCTATTCCAAGTCTGAAGCTGATCATGCCATTCATATTCGTGCAGTATTGGAACTTCTTCGAAAGGAAAAACTATATGCTAAATTCTCGAAATGTGAATTTTGGCTTCGCCAAGTTCAATTTCTCGGCCATGTTATTTCTAGTGATGGTGTATCCGTAGATCCTATCAAAATCGAAGCCATTCAAAATTGGGAAGTGCCCCGTAATGCTTCTGAAATTCGTAGTTTCTTAGGTCTCGCGGGATATTACCGGAGATTCATTAATGACTTTTCTCGTATAGCCGTACCTCTCACGAGTCTTACACGGAAAGAAGTAAAGTTCGAATGGGGTGAAACCCAAGAAAGAGCTTTCTCAACTCTAAAAGATCTTTTGAATCATGCTCTAATCTTATCACTCCCAGAAGGTGATGATGACTTCTCCGTATATAACGATGCTTCAAGATTGGGACTCGGTTGTGTGTTGATGCAACGTGGAAAAGTGATAGCCTATGCCTCAAGACAACTGAAAGATTATGAAAAGAATTATCCCACTCATGATCTCGAACTCGCTGCAGTGGTATTTGCCCTAAAACTTTGGAGGCATTATCTTTTTGGTACAAAGTACCAATTATTTACCGACCATAAAAGTCTCAAGTACATATTCAATCAGCAAACTTTGAATATGAGACAACAACGAGCCATGGAGTTGATCAAAGATTATGATTGTGAAATCTTATATCATCCTGGAAAAGCTAATGTGGTTGCTGATGCACTTAGCAGAAAAGTTTATCGCAATAGTATGTGTTATGCCATTACTCATACTACAGTAAAATTCACTATTTTAGATGAATTAGAGAAATGGAAAGAAGAGGCCCTAAAGCCAGAAAATGTGAAGAAAGAAGGGATGATACATTATAATGATGCTCTACTTGATGATCCGCGATGATTAAAAGTATTCAAGAATCGGCTGTGGATTCGAAAGATCGGTGGATTGAGACAGAAGATTTTAGATGAAGCCCATAAATCTAAACTCTCAATCCATCCTGGTACAAGTAAAATGTACTATGATGTAAGAGCTGATTATTGGTGGCCTGGATTAAAGAAATACATTGGAAGATATGTACAGGAATGCTTAGTATGCTTACAAGTCAAAGCAGAGCACCAAAAGCCTTATGGAACCCCAGAAAGTCTTAGTGTTCCTGTATGGAAATGGGAATAATTGTCCATGGATTTCATTACCAAATTGCCAAAGACTGCTAGACTACATGATAGCATTTGGGTAATCATCGACCGCCTGACTAAAAGCGCTCATTTTCTTGCCATGCGTGAAACGGCACCAATGGAGAAATACGCACAAGTATACTTGGATGAAATTGTGGCAAGACATGGTGTGCCACTAAAGATCATCTCCGATCGTGATACTCGCTTCACTTCTCACTTTTGGGCGAGTATGCAATGTGAATTAGGATCTCGAGTTGCTCTCAGCACAACATATCATCCCCAGACAGATGGTCAAATGGAGAGAACAATCCAAACAGTAGAAGATATGCTTCGTGCATGTGTCTTGGAGTTCGGTGGTAACTGGGATAAATACTTACCTCTTGTCGAATTCTCGTATAATAATAGTTACCACGCTTCAATCAAAATGCCACCATATGAAGCATTATATGGTCACAAGTGTCGTACTCCATTATGTTGGCGAGACATAGGACAGAAGATCCTTGGAGGCCTTGAAATGATTCAAGACACCACCGACAAAATTCAAATCGTACGAGAAAGAATGAAAGCGGCCCAGGATCGACAGAAGTCCTATACAGAAAAGAGAAGACGACCCATAGAATTCCAAGTGGGTGATTTCGTGATGCTGAAGGTATCTCCATGGAAAGGCCTTATGAGATTTGGGAAGAAAGGAAATTTAAGTCCTAGATTTGTTGGTCCTTTCAAAATCATCCAGAGAATTGGAAAGCAAGCATACCGCTTAGAATTACCTGAAGATTTGGCAGGTATTCATGATGTGTTTCATGTGAGCTATCTGCGCAAATGCTTGAGCATCAATGATGAGACAGTTCCATTATCCGAAGTGAAATTAGATGATAAGTTAAGATATGTAGAAGAGCCGGAAGAGATCGTGAATGAAATAACAACTAATCTACGTAATAAAGAAGTGGAGTTGGTGCTTGTCAAGTGGAAACACCATCGAGGCCCAAATTATACTTGGGAAAATAAGAATGAGATAAGAGCCAAATATCCCCATTTATTTTAATCGATGTAATTTCGGGGACGAAATCCTCAAAAGGAGGAGGTATTTATAACATACACGTTTTGAAATCGTGTTTTAAGTAAATAATATTATGAAATATTAAGTGAATTTGAATGTTGAGTTCTAACAGATAGTTTTTACTAGAAATGAAGTAAAACTATGTTTAGAATCACTCATAAAATGTTGGAAGTCTTATGAGATTCCAATTAAAAACCATATAGTAAAATATAGCGAAAATATAAAATTTGGAATAAGTAAAATTTTATTATTGAAAATTGTAGATAATCTCGTTAGAAACATTTAGGCGAAACCTCATCGAAATCCGAGTTATAACGAAGAAGTTATGACCAAACGAAGATCTGTGATAAATCTGAAAAATACCTTGTCGCGTAAAAATTTAGTTTTCGATAAACTAATTTTTAGCTTTAGTGATGTAAATGAAAGTTGTAGAACTCGTGAAAATAATCAACTTTCATATAAAGACCGTTTGAATCTGACTTCGTATGAGGAAGTTATGATTTTTCGAAGTTTCAGCTTAGCAGTAGACAGCTAAAAACTCGAATTTTAGATCGAGTGATTTTTTGCCGACACAACCTAAACGAGAATTGAAGGTCTCGTCATTAGTAGTGCAACGGTAAAAAGTCTGACGAAAACGGACGTCGGATGAAGAAGTTAAGAATTTTTAACGGATTTTCCAGTCCCGGTCTGTTAAAATTAATAATATTAAAATTAAAGTCAAAATTAGCCGACGAAGTCTAAACGAAAGTTGTAGAGCATAATTTTAGCTTCGCGTGCATATAAAGAACGTCAAAAACGGAGCTCGTATGCGAAAGTTATGGATTTTACAAGATTTGGCACATTTTTCGAGAAAATTCGCATAAATAGTACTGCCACGTCACCCTCGTACGCGAGGTTTCCACGTGTCGGACAGGTGTTCGCTGCTGATTGGACCGCAGCCTTGCGTGTTGCCTTCTGATTGGACCAAGTCCGAGGACAACTAAGCTCGGAACACCTTCGCAGGAGACACCCCCTTGATCACCCTCGCACCCTCGTACCCTCCTCCCATTGGACCGAAGTTAGGTCCAATCCGAGGCTGCCGTCAGCGAGCCTGCTGATCCGAGCCGAAGACCCAGCCGATGACGCGCCTGAAGCTGATGACTCCTCGCACCCGAAGCCTCGCGAAGCTGCCACTTGGTCCGAACCTCGCAGACGCGTGCCTTCTTCCCTTCGCTTCGGATCCGAAGCTCGGCCCTATATAAGGGGTGCGAACCCTCTCGGCTAGCTTTAGAAATTTCACACCTTTTCACCCCTAAACTTATATTTTTACTATTCCGACTTCCCCCGAAGCCCCGGTACTGATTCCAAAGCCCGAAACACGCCCCAAGACTCCCGAGAAGCCCGAAAAATTTATCTTTTCGGTTTCGAAGCTCTACCTTCGCAGAGCCCGGTTTTCAACGACGAAAGTCATATTTAGAGCCTAAGTACTGCCTAAATTAATATTTTAGCCCCCGGTTATTTCACAGTGAGTTTAATATATAGAAATAATTGTATGTTATGTGTTATATGTGATACGTGCTTTTTAGTGTTATTATTTCGGGTTATTTTTCCTGGTTATTTTTAATTGTTATTTTTAATAGCAAAGAAATACCTTTGACCATGTGATCAGTGAAAGGACTTAGATTCACGTTGGTACTGGTATGTAGCCTCTGGCCATGTGGAACGTGTCTCCGTAAGAGAATGAATTATATTCTATGGTAGTGGCAGAAGGTTAGACAGGGCTATAAGCCTGAAATCTACCGAAATGTTAATCCGAAGTTGTATATCTTCTGTGCCGTTTGGGCCAAAGCTTTATTGATGTATATCAAGCATCGAAATTGTTATGTCTCATTGATTGTATATCTTTAAATCAAATCAATGATTGATATGGAATGTTTGTCACATGATTCACATATGCCCTTGTTATTCCTTGTTCCTCTTTGCTTCTGCCCTATTAAAGTATATATATGACATAACGTTATGTTGTATCTATTATTGAACTCACTAAGCGTCACCGCTTACCCTCTCGATGTTTAACAAATTGCAGGAGATAAACATCCAGTATAGTTATATACTGGTAGAAGATTTTTGAATAGTTTGAAACTATTGTATCGATAGAAGCTTATGAATAGTTTGAAACTATTGTATTTTGCACTCCCATATGTATAAAACTATAGAATCCTGGGAAGTTATGTAATATATAACACTTTAAAATAGTCGGTTTGTATCCAATAGTTTGTAATCTCTTTATCAATGTAAAATATTGTTTTTATGAATATGCAAGTAGCATGTTTTGGAGTAACTATATTGTCGAGTATGAAAGTTTGGGTCTTTCATAAATACGAAAGTTAGGGTCTTTCAAAGAGTCTTTTGAATTAAAACTACTTTAAACACATAAGTTATGGAATTGAATAGTTTTGAATAGTTTCAAAACATGCCCTCAAGTTTTGGAATTTGTAAAGTTTTCCCTTATGAATACTTTAATTCCAAGTTAAGCCCTTACAATGTTAAAAGTTAAAATTCAAACCTTATACTTTTTAGTATTATAAGTTAATAATATATATATGTATAAGAGTAAGTCAGTCTTACCGTTAGTAGGCCTCATTCACAAAGCCGGTCTATAAGGGGGGTATAAGGTTACTGCCTATAAAATGGCAGTTTAATGGGTGTCCACTCTCACCCACCGCTTACTTGACTGGTGGAGGGTCGTTAGCCGAACGGGTAGGACAAGGACTAGAATTCTCCCTTCATTAAAATTATGAATCATAAGTACTAAGTAACTAAACTTTTATAAATTCTCAATCTTAGTTACTTTAGAAAATGTGAATTTGGTGCTAACCCATGAAATTACACTTTGCACTTTTCTTAAGTCGGTTAGTGGAGTACGTGTGGCTAACCGGCACACTAACCTGGATTTAACAAGGTAGGCAAAGGGTAACTTAATGTTTATCATAGTATCGGTGGAGCGCGTGTGGTTAACCGTCACATCGATTGAGGGGTAAATATTAAGGGTACCAAGTATATTTGCATGGTTATTCACACCTTGTTTTGTGATCCTTGGCACCCAGTCACAAAATATGAGAGGACACAATCGAGATTGAAACTTGCCATTGAGCAGTTCAATGAATCTCAAAAGATCTAGGAGTTTCAAATCCAAGTAAAACCTAATTAAATTATTTTATTTTTATGGTGGAAATTGGTGAATCGTCATTCGCCTACCTTCAAATATTTTATAGCTTGGATTACGACATCCCTCTTCCAAGTTATAAAAAATATTGTGTTGGGTCCTAGCCTTAATATTTCATATTAGGTGTTATATTAAGGACTTTAAATCAACTATCTTGAATATCTCCCAAAAGATGTCTAGTTCAGACATCTATGATCTTCCCAAATCTCTTGGAACTTTATTTCCTCCACCTCCTCCAATTATTCTCCATAACCCACAAGTTCAAGGTCACTCAAGCCCTATTGGCAAGCAAGGTCTATGTGTGATCGCATCTTGGAGATGAAGTCACATATTGACAGGCCTGGAGAGTTGGGTGTCAAAGTCTTAAGAAAGTTGGATGTTGAATCACTTTCTAAGTCACATAGTGAGTTTCCTTTAGGACTACTATGAAACAGACTATGACATGACCCTTAATGATCTTATCTATTTGCTTGGTGCTTTTGAATCAACAATGATTTGAGGACTGGTAAAGCAAATTTGATTACAAGATTAACTTCCCAAACTTCCATGGACATTGACAGTGGTGACACTTGATATCCATAAAAGCTTTCTCTTCCCAAAGGAAAGGGATTGACCATAGTCAACTCGGTTGACCAAATGGTAAAATGAAAGGCTAAGTCTGAGATAGTCCTATGTACAATTACCAAAGAGTCCATATAGTTGTATTTCCAAAAGGAAGGGGCATTGATTGCAAAGCTGCCTATTTACCTGAAAGATCATAAGGTAGATCAAGTCAAGAAGTTTGACTCTACTTCAGGTAAATTCTACTATCTAACTCTGTTAAGTTTATATTTTGAGATTCTTATTTCATGATGTGACTGGGTCACATGTTGATGTTTGAAGAATCAAAGAAAAGTGAAGAAACTTAAAGGAAGTATATGCTGATTCTGATCGCGAAGATGGATTTCGATCGCGTGGTTCGGTGATCAGAATTTTGAGTTGTTGCTTAGGAGTTATGATATATTGCTTAGGAATAGATAACAACAAGTTTTTCATATGCTTTTGCACTGTAAGGATAAGTGTTTCCGCAAAGCTTTAAAATAAAAGGAAAAGTTTTGATTCCATTTATTCTGAGTATCCTTAGAACGACATTTGTGAAAAATTGTTGCTTATATGATTCCATTGATAGCAATAATGGAAATATGAATTTGATTTCTTCATTTATGGTAGTGTCTAAATTTACCAAATAAGGAAAGATTCTCATTACCCAACTTTTCAGTTGGATAGAAACTTGGAATCATACAAGTTTTATAGTATGATGAATGAGAATTTTCACCTTTGGAAAATTAAGACTAATTCCTTGTTCACATTTATATGTGAGTCTAAGGGATCAAGTACACATTCTTGTGCACTAGTTAAGTCCACCACAAAAGATTGATAAGACTATTCGTCATGATTTACTAAACTTTAGTAAATATGGTTATACTTACAAGTTTAAGTATAATTCTGAAACATTGGAAAAGTTTCGATGTATGGCAGAACGAATGAGAAGAATCGAATTAGGCAGAAAGATAAAAGTTTCTCAAATCTGAAAAGATGGGAGAGTACTTTAGTATCATGTTTTGTGATCATCTTAATGATTAAAGAACCATATCACAATTGGTCTTTTAAGGACATCTTAGTGCATTCTTATGGGTAAGAAGAGGAGTCATGAATTGATGAAATGGTTAATTCAAGAAGACGAGTCATACTTCGTTCCAAAACAAGTCTTAGAGTCATACTCCAAGATTGTAGCTTGAGTGACACATCTTAAAGAAGGCTTATAACACTTGTTAAATGTAAGAGTAAGATGTTTTCTACTATTGTACATTTGAAGTTGGTAAGTTGTGATGTTTTGGATAAAACAAAGACCAACTAAGGCCAGTTGTGTGAAGTGTTTATCTTGATATAGAATCTGCACTATCTCTTGAATATTTGGAAAGATAGTCTTATATGTCAAAGGGACAGTGGGAGTCTTAAAGATCCTGAAAGAATTTCAAGATCTAATCAAGAGTAAAAACCTGTAGTGTATCACTAGCACACGACGTGAGGTTTATAACCTATCGTGTTGACATATTTCTATTTCTGTGCGCACTCCAGTTAAAGTTGGCTTTACATATGAGTTCTGAGAGTTCTTAATTGGTTGCATAACAACTTGGAAGCAATGGCATGCCCTTTAGCTGCCAGGCGGCAAGAAGTTAAGACTGCACAAGTTCAATCCATAGGAGTTTGGATTTGTCACTAACCTTGTCTTGTGATTATGGTTGTGAAAAATTCACATGGATAGGAACACATACACCATAAAATTTAAGTGTCATAAGGTTTCTCTCCGATTCATGAAAATGATGGTGAGGAAACACTTTCACTAAGTAGATTTTAAGTAGACAACTGTTGTGATATATGCATTCTCAAAGTCGTTAGTTGAGCGTGTGTGGTTAACCGGCACACTAACATGGACTTGTGAGAAATGGCAAAAGGTCTAAACAATTGAGACTATGATTATGGCATCCCTTTTCATAGTTCTGAAACTGTTTAGACACACATGTGTGCTATCTAAGGAAAGGTGTATGATTTTGATTAAGTTTTTATCAAAGCATCTCGTATCAAAAGTCTGAACTTTTGTAAGAAATTCAATAAAGTATTGATTTCTAGAACTCCAGCTGATTTCTGAAGTACATGTCAAAGCTAGTGGGAGCATAAGTGCCATGCTAATAATAATCATGTTAGTGGGAGCATGATAATTATTATTAGTATTGCAAGATAGCAATGTTAAGTATAGAAAACAAAAGGTTTCAATTGGGAAAAAGTTGTTTTGCTATAATTAAGGGAGAGGAAATCATACTTCATCTCGAATCTATACGCTTGGATCGTGATATTTTAATCAAATTTAGTCAAGTATATATATGAATGTTATGGTTGAATGGCTCAACATAAGGAAATTCTATATATGGGTACACTATTTGCGTTCTAAAATTCGATTATGATTACGGCATCCATTTTCATAATCTAAATTATGAGAACTTGCCAAATAGAAATATTGTAGCAAAAGGACTGGTCTAGTATCATGTCTTTATGTGAGACATCATGAATCGTGTCCCATTTGCTTCAGATATAGGATCGATTGCATATGCTATAATATTCATCCTTTCTAAAAAATTTCCAAATGCCTAGGGCATTAAGAAGGGAAAAGGTCTAGAACTAGATATGACTAAAACAATTAAGCAATTGTCGAGGATAATCTATGGTTTACCAAAGATTGATTACTCAGGGACATTTGGAAGTATAATGTTAAGCTTGGAAGGACCATATTGACATATTCTGAAAAGAGGCAACTCTTGTTCAGGAGTGATAGGCAAAATGGGAATATGAACTTGTTCCCATAGGTGGAAGTTATTCATTAAATCTATGTAAGGTTAGGAACTTTAATGCATGAAGGATGTTCAAAGCAATGTACTTTGAATTTGAGACCTTGTTTCCATGGATTGATCTCCATTGGAATACTATGTAATGTCTGTTGACCAAGTCTTTGCGACTTTGTGCATAATCATTACAAGAGGATCAATGCATATAAGTTTAGAATCTAACAGATTTAGGTAAATGGCAGGAATTTGGAATTCTTGCATTTGCGGTAAGGATTTAGGATTGTGAAATGAGAATCATTGGAATTATGTTCAATCGATCTATTTCACAAAGTAAAGATCATAAACAAACTTAGTATGCATACTTGGTGTATGACATAACTAATGTTTAGACAAACATAGTGTGCAGACTTCGTGTATGGCATGACTAGTGTTTAAAAGCATAGTGACATGCTTGGAGCATGGGACAACTATTGTTTTAATTTAACCATCAAGTTGATAGTTTGAAACAGTATGCAATGAATGATGGGTAATCAGTATGGTGATAAATAAAAGGTGTTTTATTTATATTCATAAGTTCTGAGACCATATTGGATTCAATTATTCTTGTGTTTCACGTTGCATGTTTTGACTTCTAGAATAAGTAGGTCGTTCTTCCTGAATGACTAAGTTATTCAAACCATCCACAGTCAGTCATATGTTGGACGTAGATATGAATCAAGATTGTCATGAAGCTGGATTGTAGATGTCCAAGGTATGGGACATAGCAAGTGGTGCTACAACATTCATGAGTAATCATAAGTTCTGAGTATTGGATTCAACCCACGCTCATTGGAATCACTTCATGGATTTTATCACGAGTGATCATGAGACGATAATATCTTATATTCTTCAAACCTAGAGATATGAGTTGTTACTATGAGTTGGTTATACATTGATTGTACGAAAACGCATTGGTAACTCGATGTTATAAAACGTGCCTTTGTGTATGATTCAACAAGTAGTAGAACAAGCCATATGAGTCGAAATTTATCCATTCCTTTTACCTTCAGGATAAAAGCGATTTCTGTGGGCCCCTCAATTATTTAGTGATGACACCCCGAAGTGCTTGGCCAAGCCAAGACTAATGTGATTTGTTCAATTAGTCGTTCATCATAAATCAGAAATCCGGAAACAACAAATGGACAGAGGGAATGATTTTAATCCATGTCTCAATCCATATGATATCTAGAATGGAGGAATATATGGTCCCTTATCTGATGGACCCGTCAGTGATTTGTTCAGAGTTCGACGACAACAACTTTTAAGAGCTACGATTGCTAGTCGGGTTTTGAAGTCATACGCAATAATAGTTTTAGACTTATCCAAGTGGGAGACTGTTGGATTAGTGTCTAAGTTCATAACTATATTTTGTATGTACTTGACCCGATTGGCATGGTCCATTTGGGTTGCATGGCATCATGCATTTGGATAGACTAAAATGAGAGAAATAACACTTAAGGTTCATTAATATATTATAAGTTCTAATATATTAATAAGATTATTTAATTAGTATTGATCAAGAAGTAATTTGTAATTAATTAAGTGATCAAAAGGAGACTAATTAAATATATGGGGATTGATTGTGTAAATTATTCATTCTTATATATGTGGGCCTATGATCCATAGTTATGTTGGGTTTCGAGCATTCTAACACTCCTAAGTGTACATGCAACCCTAAATACCTTGGATCTATGTTTTCTCTATTAAACATGCAAATATGAATATTCCAAGGCATTATCCTAACTAGCATACCTAAACATTGATACTAGGGTAATAATACAAATAGAATACATACCTTGTTGTTGTTGCTTGACTCCATGAAGCTTGAGTTCCTAGTGCCCCAAGTGTGACACCTCAAATGGTTCACACAACACCATGAACACTTGGAATAACCTTGAGAATAAGGATACTTTTGTTCTCTCTAGTGAAATCGGCTAACCCTCTTAGTGTATCCACACTAGTGCCAATTTCACTAACCAAGGACATATTTATATAGTGTGGAGACTAGGGTTAAACCCATGACCTTTCATTTCATATGATCCATGGGTTAAACACTCCATGGACTATCCATGAAAGCTTAGCCCAACCTAAATGAACTTGGCCCATCACACACATATATCTTAGAGTCAATATTTAATTAGTTCCTTTTGATCACTTAATTAATTACAAATTAATTCTTGATCAATACTAATTAAATAATACAATTATATATTATTATATTAGAACTTATAATATATTAATATAAATCACTAGTATCCTTTTTTCCTCATCTTGTCAATCGAATTGCCCCGATGCCATGCAACCAAAATGGACCATGTCGGGTCGGGTCAAGTCTTACCAATTATAGTTATGGACTTAGACATTAATCCAATAGTCTCCCACTTAGATAACTCTAAAACTATCATTGCAAGTATGACTTCATAACCCGACTAGCAATCGTAGCTCTCAAAAGCTTCTGTCGAACTCTGACCTTGCCGATGAACTCTGACCTTTGTCAATGACTTGTCCATTAGATAAGGGATCATATATTCCTCCATTCTAGATATCATATGGACTAAGACATGGATTATAAATCATTCTCTCTATCCATCTGTTGTTTCCCGATTTCCGATTTATGATGACTAACTGATTGAATAGATCAAATCAGTCCTGGCTTAGCCAAGCGCTCACATGTATCATCATTAAATCATTGAGGGGCCCACAAATATCGCTTTTATCCCGAAGGTAAAAGGAATGGATAAACTTTGACTCATATGGCTTGTTCTACTACTTGTTGAATCATACACAAAGGCACGTTTTATAACATCGAGTTACCAATGCAGTTTCGTGCAATCAATGTATAACCAACTCATATTAACAACTCATATCTCTAGGTTTGGATAATATAGAATATTATCTTCTCATGATCACTCGTGATAAAATCCATGAAGTGATTCTAATGAGCGTGGGTTGAATCCAATACTCAGAACTTATGAGCACTCATGAGTGTTGTAGCACCACTTTGTCCAACAACTTAGACTTCTACAAGCCAACCCATGACATTCTTGATTCATATCTACTTCCAACATATGACTGACTGTGGATGGTTTGAATAACTTAGTTAATCAGGAAGAATGACCTAGTTATTCTGGAAGTCAAAACATGCAAAGTGAAACACAAGAATAATCAAATCCAATATGGTCTCAGAACTTATGAATATAAATAACACATTTTTTATTTACCACCATATTGATTACCCATCATTCATTGCATACTGTTTCAAACTATCAACTTTATACTTGAATTAGAACAATAGTTGTCCCATGCTCCAAGCATGTACACTATGATTTTCTAAACAATAGCTTTTCCATACACCAAGTATGCACTCTATGTTTGTCTATGATCCTTACGTTGTGAAATAAATCAATTCACAATAATTTCAATGATTCTAATTTCACAGTCCTGAATCCTTATCGCAAATGCAGGAATTCCAAATTCATGCCATTTAGCGAAATCTGTTAGATTCTAAACTTTTATGCATTGATTCTCTTGTAATGATTATGCACAAAGTCACAAAGACTTGACAACAAACATTACAGAGCATTCCAAAGGAGATCAAATCCTTGGAAACATCCTTCTTGCATTAAGTTTCCTAATCTTACACAGATTTATTGAACAACTTACACCTTCCCATATTCCCATTTTGACTATCACTTCTGAACATGAGTTGCCTGTTTTCAGAATATGTAAATATGGTCCTTCCAAAAATTAATATTATAGTTCCAACTATCCCTGAGCAACCACTCTTTAGTAAACCTTAGATTGTCCTTGACAATTGCTTAATCGTTTTAGTCATATCCAATTCTAGACCTTTTCCCTTCTTAATGCCCCAGGCATTTGGAAAAATTTAGAAAGGATGAATATTATAGAATATGCAATCAATCCTATATCCGAAGCATATGGGACATGATTCATGATGTCTCACATAAAGACATGATACTAGACCAGTCCTATAATATTTCCATTTCAATTTAATAAGTTCTCATAATTCAGATTATGAAAAGGAATGCCGTAATCATAATCAAATTTTAGAACGTAAGTAATGAACCCATATATAGAATTTCCGTATGTTGAGCCATTCCAACATGAAATTCATATATATATATATATATATATATATATATATATATATATATATATATATATATATATATATACACCTGACTAAATTTGATTAAAATCTCAATCTAAGCTTTTAGAATTGAAATGAAGTATAATTACCTCTCCCTTAATTATAGCAAAACAACTTTTCAACCCCTACAACTCCTCGAATTGAAACTTTTGTTTTCTATAATTAACATTAATAACTTTCAATACTTATCATAATTATCATGCTCCCACTAACATGATGATTATTAGCATAACACTTATGCTCCCACTAGCTTTGACATGTACTCAGAAATCAGTTGGACTTCTAGAAAAACAATACTTTATTGACTTTCTTACCAAAGTTCAAATTTCTGATACGAGTTGCTTTGATAAAAACTTTATCAAAATCATACACCTTTCCTTATATATCATGCATGTGTGTCTAAACAATTTCAGAACTATGAAAAGCGATGTCGTAATCATAGCCTCAATTGTTTAGACCCTTTGCCATCTGGTTCAAATCTACTTGGTGGAAGTGTTTCCTCACCATCATTTTCATGAATCGGAGAGAAACCTTATGAATCTTAGGTTTTATGGTGTATGTGTTCTTATCCATGTGAATTGTCAAAACCATAGTCACAAGACAAGGATAATGACAAATCCAAACTTATATGGACTGAACTCAATCTTAATTTCTTGCCACCTGGCAGTTCAAGTTTCTGCCATTGCTTCCAAGTTGTTATGCAACTAATTGAGAACTCTAAGAACTCATATGCAAAGCCAACTTTAACTGGTATGGGCACAAAAATAAAAATATGTCAACACGATAGGTTATAAACCTCACGTCGTGTGCTAGTGTTAAACTACAGGCTTTTTATTCTTGATTAGATCTTGAAATTTTTTTTCAGGATCTTTAAGACTCCCACTGTCCTTTTGACATATAAGACTATCTTGCCAAATATTCAAGAGATAGTTTGGATGATTTATCAAGACAAACACTTCACACAATTGGTCTTAGTTGGTCTTTGTTTTATCCAAAACATCACAACTTACCAACTTCAAATGTACAAGAGTAGGATACTTTTCCTCTTACATTTGACTAGTGTTAAGAAACCTTCCTGTTGGGTTGTGTTTTGTATTATGTGTTGCGTCTATTGGGCTCGTTAGCTAGTCCGTTTTTGTATCTCCGGTATGGGCCTGTCCATCCATGAGTTTAATAGGGTTTATTATAAATATAGGTGCTTGCATGCATCTTAGGTTAACGATAGTAACGATAGAAAAGATAGATCAGAGCATTATTCAGAAGTTTTTATTATCGTTCTTGTAACCCTAAATCCTCTACATCGGAAGTTCTTAGTCGAGCTCTGCTGAGGATTGTTTGAATTAATCATTCGACATATTTTGATCCATACTTGTCTTATTTACTGTTTTGTGTTCATCGTAATACCTGTTACAAAGATCTAATCGATCTTCAAGTTTATTTAATAACTTATAAATTGGTATCAGAGCAGGAGGTTGTGTAATTCATACACTTCTTTTCTGTGAAAAAGGTTGCGATTAGGGTTATTCTGCATTTACTGATATTTATTGAGCCGTCATCCCATAATTGACGTAACTCAACATTTATTTGTGTTGCCCTAATTTAATATATTACAAGTCTGATCTTTTGAACAGGTTATTCAATCAAGCATGGACGAGTCACAATCCAATCCCATCAACATCTCAAACAGCATTGGATCAACGACAAAGATTCCCATCCTTTACACCCAAGATTACGAGGTCTGGGCACATCACTTTGAAGATTATGTCATCGGATCTGAGGACAATGGATATCTCATCTGGGAAGCAATCGTATCCGGACCATTCACTCATTCAGCAACTTCAAGAATTATTAAAACTCAGAAGGAGTATAATGATCTTTTGAAAGACGTTAAAGATATTTCTCAAGACGAAAAAGATAAATTTCAGTGCAATATTAAAGCATTGAGACTAATCAGATTCGCTCTTCAATCTGACACTTTCAGGCTAGTGAGTTCATGTAGCACATCCAAAGAAATATGGGATAGGCTGCGAGAGTTATATTCTACGGACGAAGATCTAGAGCATTCCATTCAAACCCTGCTTTTGTCCGAATTTGGTGAATTCAAGCAGAGTCCTGAAGAAACTGTAACTCAAACGTTTGATCGCTTCAATCATCTTCTTAGTAAGATGATTAAACATGATATTGAAAGGAAGTTGATTGAACAAAAGGTTACATTTTTGAACGGTCTCAGATCTGAGTGGAGAGCGGTTGTGTCCACTGTTAAAGCGCATGAGCAATTCAAATCTTACTCTTTAGCGAAACTGGTAGGGATTTTGAAATCTCAAGAAAAGATTGTGTTACAGGAGAAAAATGTGGTTTCAAGCTTGGGATCATTGGCCCTTCTGTCCAAAAGCAAAACTGTGATGGAAGATGAAGACCTCAATCTAGAGGATTATGACCTTACCTCTGAAGACTATGCAATGATGGTCTCAAACCCAAAGAAGTTCATCAAGAAAAGGTTCCCTACAAATAAGAACCGAAATTGGCAGGGAAGTTACAGTTCTGAAAAGGTTAGGGAAGAACCGAAAGCAGAAGAACCAAAGAAGGAACCGAAAGCTGAAGGAGATTCGGGTGTGAGCTACTATTATTGTGGAGGAAAGAACCACTATGCCAAAGATTGTGTTCTCAAGAAAATGGCAGAAAAGGATAAGGAAAAAGACGAAGAAACTGTGCTGTTGAAAAAGCTGGAAGAGGTCAAAAGAAAGAAATCCACTGCTAACCCCTCTATGAATGCTTTAATTGTGCAGGGTTCGGTAGCGGATGATGAGTTCGGTGGCGTGGAAGTCTGGTCAACCAATTCTGAAGACGATGAAGTCAGGAAGTCATCTCATGGAAAGGCCTATGTTGCAAAAGGTGAAGGGAGCGGTGGAAAGTGTTTAATGGTGTCAGACGTGTCTCAGATGAGGGGATACAACACAGATGGTGGGAATGAAGACACAAAGGAGCGAGAGGACTTGTGCTTCACAGCAAAACCTCTCAGCATGCAGTTTAACGAGCTTGATGAATTAATCAAGAAGGTACAATCAGTTTTTGTTTCATTCAAAGTCCCACAAAGTTCATATGAAAAGGAATTAAAAAATGTCAATTTAAGAATCTCTCATCTAGACAGCAGTTTAACTCAAACACGAGTCACCAATTCTAACCTAACTGACCAAATAAGCAGGGTATCTTCAAAGAGTGAGGAACGAAGGATGTGGATCGAGCTAAAGGAGTCGGAGTTAATCAAATCCAAGGATGAAAACATTTATTTACAAAGAGACAATTTAAAACTTTTAAAACAGAGAAATGTCTTTTGTTTAATTGCTAAGCGTCTTTACACTAATATCACTCAACTTCATTTAAACTGTGAAATAGGGCAAAAAATTCATCGCATGATTTTGCCCTTCCTTGAGTTTAAGGAGGATGAAATTGACGCTGAAGCATATAACTGTGAAAGTGTTGTTTCGTCTGAGGATGTTAATCCGACATATATGTATGGTCTAGACAAAATCGAATCTTTCATAAAGTCCAAGGACCATAAAGACATGCTGAAAAATCTTTTGGATGAAAATGATAAACTAAAACTAAGAACCGAAACCATACAAAAGTTTGACTCATTGAATGCAAACCTGAGCTCAGAAAATAAAATTGATGTTGAAAATGCATCTGAGCTCAATGAGGACGATGATATGAGTGAAATTTCTGTTGAAGACACAGTTGACTATTCCGAGTTTGTCAAGAGCGAACCCGAAAACCACAAAAATCTTATTTCAGAAAATTCTGTGGAGTTTGCTTGACTGACCCAACAAAAGTCCCCGATCCTTGAAGAAAAGGCTATTGTATACCAAAAAGTGAGAACAACTCCAAATCAGGTGTATAAAGTCACAGTGGTAACAGAACATCAGACAGCCGAACTCACAACTATTGTAAACGAAGACAATGCTGATGGGTGTGATGAGTTCTTCTGGTCTGCTCCTATCGACAACGCTGACGAAACAGTTGGTCTGTCAGAAAGGACTTCATGGAAAACCAAAGGCAGATATGTGCCAGAGCCTTTGAACAAGCCTGATAGCTTCGACGTGCCAAGTACTAGTGGTACAAAAGATGTTCCTGAAGAAAAAGGAGTTCCTGCAAAAGAAGTCACTCCTTCAAGCGAAACTTCGTCAGTTCAACGTGAACCTGCTGACAGAAAGCAAAAACAAAAAGCGAATGTCCATCGTCAGCCGAAGCAGGTGAGAAATCAGAAACAACAAAGGAATCAGAGATACAAGAAGAATCTCTCTGAAAGAAAACAGTTCTGGCAATCTTAAAATGCCCACTTCTCTTATCATGAAAGAAATTTAAAGTCAGGAAAAAACACTGTTAGGTCACAAGAAAGTCATAACAACCGAAGAGAGAGGTTCGGTTATGAAGCTCAAAACAACCGAAAGAATACGTTCAGTTCTGAAAAATGTGACAACCGAAAGCAAAGGTTCGGTTCAGAAAACACTATCTACTGAAAGTAGAGGTTCGGTTCCGAGAGCAAAAGAGACCAAAGATCTAGGTTCGGTCCCACTAATAATAAAAAACAAAAGGGTCACTTAGAATCTCAATCCAAGAACTCATCTCAGTCTAACTTCTCTCGTTCTTCTTCTTCTTCTTCTTCTTCTAATTCCTCTCAACCTCATTCTAAATCCAATTCTGTTAATACTCAACATCCAAAATCTTCAACAGATTTGAAAGGAAAGTTGAAGGTTTCCTCAGTCAAAACCGATCAAAAGCATTCCAATGTCCCAGTGCCTAAACCTGTATTCAAACCAACTGTAACAAATCCCAATAAAATTAAGGTTTTCACCATTAAAAAGAAAGATGAAACAACTTTAATAAAAAGAACATATCTTGTTGACATCTCTCTTACTATTCCTGTTCCTATGAAAGCCTCACGTGGACCCAAGAAACTTTGGGTTCCTAAATCTGCTTAATTTTTGCAGGTTATTAGTGACGAGCAGTTTGACGAAGAATGGTACATTGACAGTGGCTGCTCACGTCACATGACAGGAAGGAAGGAGGAACTGAGGGAGTTTCGGTCTCTTTCAAACGGTGGAAATGTCAAGTTCGGGAACAACTCCTTCGGCACCATAAAAGGCTATGGAATGATTACAAATGGTGATTTTACTATTAGGAAGGTTGCATACGTTGAAGGACTACAGCACAACCTCATCAGTGTATCTCAGCTTGTTGGAGGTACCGGTCTCAAGGTTTCATTCGATGATGAGGGTTCGGAAATAATTGAGAAGAAAACGAAAAGAATCATTCTCAAATCGGAGCGCAAAGGCGAAATGTTTCCCCTGAACCTCAAACCCATCAAAGGGAATCCAGCTATCTGCCTGTTATCCAAAGCTCAATCTAACGAAAGCTGGCTGTGGTACCGAAGGCTCTCTCATCTCAACTTCAAGGATATCAATAAACTTGTCACAGGTGGTCATGTTCGAGGTCTTCCATTGCTCAAATTTGATCGAGAACATTTATGTGCTGCGTGTGAAATGGGAAAGCAGAGTCGTCAAAGTCACCCATCGATTGTAAACACTAAAGTTGTTGAACCATTAGAGTTAATTCACATTGACTTGTGTGGTCCATCATCTATCGAAAGCATCGGCGGTAGCAAGTATATTCTCGTCATCGTTGATGATTTCTCGCGTTTTACATGGGTGTTCTTTCTGAAGCACAAATCTGAAGCGACTCTTAAGCTGAAGACGTTTATCAAGCAAATTGAAGTACAGCTAAAGAAAGTCGTTCGCAACATCAGGAGCGATAATGGTCTAGAGTTCAAAAATAAAGAATTCGAAGAATTCTTAGCCGACAAAGGAACCAGTCATAACTTCTCAGCTCCCTACACTCCTCAACAAAACGGGATTGTCGAAAGACGAAACCGATCTCTGTGTGAGGCAGCCCGAAGCATGCTAAGTTTTGCTTCTTTACCTTTATATTTTTGGGCTGATGCTATTGCTGCTGCTTGTTTTACACAGAACAGGTCATATCTCAATAAGCGATTCACTCTCACTCCTTATGAGATCATCAACAACAGGAAGCCAAATGTCAAATTTTTCCATGTATTCGGCTCACGGTGCTTCATCTTCAATTCTAAAGAACATCATAACAAGTTCGATGTCAAAGCCGATGAAGGGATATTTCTGGGCTATTCTCTCACTTCTAAAGCCTACAGGGTATTAAACAAGCGCTCGAGGAAAATAGAAGAAACCTATTATGTGACTTTTAATGATAGCTATGTCAAAAAGCTTAAGGCCAACGAAGACACAGTTGGAGAAATCTTTTCTCAAACAGGCCAAGTCACAGCCTCGATTGCAAACCTATTTGAGAAGTTCGTCGAGTTATTTGATGAACCAGAGAAGGCAACTCTCTCAGAAGCGAGTGCAGCAGACAACAAAGTAGATCATCTGAAGCAACTCATCGAAGATACTACAAAGAGAATGAATGAAGGAGGATCAAATTCTGACGACCCTCTACAGCACGATACTTCAGTTGAGGGGGAGGGCACATCTTCGTCATCACAGGCAAGCTCACATGTTGAGGGGGAGAACTATTCTCCGGCTGCTCCCGAAAGCTCATCTGCACCCGAAAGTCCATTGGTACCCGAAAGCTCAACACCGCACGAAACTCCTATAGCTCCAGAAACTCAAGACACACCTGAAAGCTTATCTGTCGAGGGGGAGAATGCAGATATGTCTTACAACTATGATAGTCAATTTGAACTAGAAGAGATGGTAAACTCTGAATTGGATCCATCTTATGATCCAAATTACCCTCCTCTTGTCAAATGGACCAAAGATCATCCTGTTTCTCAGGTTATTGGTAATGTCTCTGAAACGGTCCTGACCCGATCACAACTAAAGGGAAAACAAACTTCCTTATTTTCAAAAGTCGAATTCTGTATGTGTAACTCCTTCGTCTCAAAAGTTGAACCAAAGACAGTTAACACTGCTCTTGATCACTCCGATTGGGTTCAAGCTATGCAAGATGAACTAAATGAATTCGAAAGGAATAAAGTTTGGCGTCTCATTCCAACTCCTCAAGATGCCTCAGTTGTTGGTCTCAAATGGGTCTTCGGAAATAAGATGGACAAGGAAGGCAACGTGATACGCAACAAAGCCCGTCTGGTAGTGAAAGGATACTGTCAGGAGGAAGGAATCGACTATGAAGAAACTTTCGCTCCTGTTGCTAGGCTGGAATCCGTTAGAATATTTCTTGCCTATGCTGCACACAAAAACTTTGAGGTTTACCAAATGGATGTCAAGTGCGCATTTCTAAATGGAGAACTTGAAGAAACCGTGTATGTGGAGCAACCTCCTGGATTCGTCAATGAAAGGTACCCAAATCACTGTTACATTTTGGACAAAGCAGTATATGGATTAAAACAAGCTCCAAGGGCCTGGTATGAAACGCTAACCATGTTTTTAAAGATGTCCAAATTCAAACAAGGTTCGGTTGACCCAACCTTCTTTCGTAAGAAGGAAGGTAACCACCTCATGATTGTTCAAATTTATGTCGATGATATCATCTTTGGCTCAACGAATCCTAGCTTAACGTCTGAATTCAGAAAGCTGATGGAGACTAAATTTGAAATGAGCTCAATGGGTCCGATTAATTTTTTCCTTGGTTTAAATATTATACAGGGACCCGAAGGCATCTTTATTAATCAGGAAGCTTACACGAAGACTCTCCTTGCAAAATTTGGCATGATGGGAGATTCAAAGGTTAAAGTTCCAATGGCGTTCGGCACCAAGCTTACTCCATCATTGGATAAGCCAGCAATCGATATTACGCTATATCGCCAGATGATCGGTTCACTGATGTATCTTATTGCTAGCAGGCCTGATATCATGTTCTCTGTTTGTTACTGTGCTAGATTTCAGGCGAATCCGCGTGAACCTCATATGCTTGCAGTGAAGAACATACTCCGTTATCTCAAGCGAACTACCTCTTTAGGCCTATGGTATCCATCCAACTCAGGCTTCTTCGTTCAAGCCTACTCAGATGCAGACCTTGGAGGTTGTGGACTAGACAGGAAAAGCACCACGGGAGGCTGCCAATTCCTAGACGGGAAGTTAGTTAGTTGGCAATCAAAGAAACAAACCTGTGTGTCTTTATCTACAGCTGAAGCGGAATACATTGCCGCTGCCTCCTGTACTTCTCAAGTGATTTGGATCTAAAGTCAACTCCGGGATTATGGACTCAATATGAAAAAGATCCCACTATATTGTGACTCAGAAAGTGCAATTAGGATCTGTCATAACCCAGTGCAACACTCGAAAACTAAGCACATAGCACTGAGGTATCACTTCATTAAAGATCATGTGGAAGATGGGAACGTCGAAATTCATTTTGTTCGAACCACTGATCAACTGGCTGACATCTTCACCAAAGCTCTTCCTGAAGCATCGTTCAACAAAATTCTACAAGGGCTAGGTATGATAGAATTGGAGTCAGTACCAAACATTACCTCTCAAACTCAAAAGTAAGAAGCGAAATAGACCGAACGTTCGGGTTTGGGTCTTGTACTAATGTACCGAAATGAACCGAACGCTTGGGTTCGGGTGAATAATCTTCTTTTCGCTCATCAATCAAAGGTAGTTTTCTTGGTTGTAGATCTTATGTACCATTGCTCCAATTGCATTTATTTTATTATCAAAGTTATTCTCTTTTTGAAAATCTATTTTCTTTGGCAACCGAAATAGACCGAACGTTCGGGTTCGGTTCCAAAATTTTTCTTACCCGAAATAGACTGAACGCTCGGGTTCGGTTCCAAAGTTTTTTAACAACCGAAATAAACCGAACGCTCGGGTTCGGTTCCAAAGTTTTTTTTAAATTATTTTTTTCTTATTTTCATTACTTCTTTTCAGTAATTTTCTTTTCTTTTGTTTTTTTTTTAAAAAAAAAAAAACTCCAAAAATATTTTTATTATATAAATTCAAAAACTCCAAAAATATTTTGTTCTTTATTTTCTTTTTGGCTTTAATTTTATATGTGTGTTCATTTATGGGGAAATTATTGAATTAGCTAAGTGCCTAGAAGCATGCTGCTGTATGTGTCCAAAGCCTCACTTGATTCTGAATAATAGGCCTTACTGACTTGGTATAAACAAACCTTGTCTTCCCCATTAGACTTTCTTATTTATTCTAATCATGAGCTACCTAACTCTCTTTTCACATGAGATAAGAGTTTTCTGCTTGGTCCAGTTTTTCACAGCAGAGGTACTTTGTTTTCTTACACCATCTAAATTGCATTTCTCTATCACTTTCGTTTCACAAAAGTAACCCTTGAGACTCTCAGAAATTACCACTGAGGTTTATGGTTACACAATTTCTGTGTTTATGATCTTAGTTTCGTGTCACTACGATCAAAGTGAAACCCAAAATTCAATACCCAATACGAATTGACGGTGAACAATTAATTTGCTCTAGTTTTCACTAATGAATTGACGTACATACCTCCTTGAAATCTCAAATTTTCTTTTGTGTGATTCCTATGAAATTGTTAACACCCATAACATTTCTTCCCTTGGGATCCAGTTTTAAATTTTTGTTGAGATTTTTTTGAAATGTCCTAGCCAAATTAAATTATTCCCAACCTACTTGTTCAACAGACTACACCGGTCTCACAAGTACTTCGTTCACTTTCTATCTTATATCAAGATTAGGCATGTTGAATTGAAGCGAAAGCCACCCTAATAAGCCTAATTAAAAGAAGCCTTTCAACACTTCTTAACAAGTGTTTGATCGTTATTCAACGGGAAACCAAACCAACACTTTAAGATCTCTCTTGACTTTGAAGGAAGAGATTCGTGCCCGGGATCATTTGTTTCATGTCTTTATTGACATCACATTTTTCCCAAAAATATTGCTTTATTTCTTTTCTTTTACACCCTTAGCACGAAAATCTTTGATTTTCCAAAATTCAGGTTCTATTAATTACAAGGTATTTCTTGGATTGGAGTCGATTAAAGGCTGTGGTTGATTTTAATCCACGTGGCCATATTTTTCAAAAGATGCCGTTACAATTTAAAGGGATAAGATGAAGACATGCTGACTCTGGCGGGAGTCTAATCGATTTGATTTCAAACGGCGCTAAAAGGGCATGCGTGTGAATCGGAAACGTTTAATCTCCAAACGACGCAAGAAAGGCGCGTGTGCATCTGCAACGGTTCATATCCAAACGGCGCTTGATGGGAGGCGTGTTCTTTGGTATCTGACACTCTCTCTCATGCGTGATCATCGGCTACCCCAACTGTCACGCATCAGTCAACTCCAGAAAACTCTTTGTTTTTTTCGATAGACGATTTGGGAAGATCTTTCTCTCTCCTTACCCCACAGTATAAAAGGCAACATCCTCTACCGTTTACCTCTTTACTGCAATTAAAATTCCCAGAGCGCAAGAAATCCCTGAACCTTCACTGTTCATCATCTTCTCCACTTTCTTTAAGCAATGGAAGATTCATCTTCCGTTCACGCAACATCCCACATTCTGCCCATTCGCCCACAACAGAGCCTAATCATCGATTTATCTCCTCATGTGTACGATGCCTTCATGTTCCCCATTATCGAGTGCTTGAAGTATTCGCCGATTGCTCCTGCACTTACACGAGCAGAATCCGTTCCGATGGAGTTCCTATCGCAGATCTTTGCGACTGCTCATTACGACAAGGTTGTTGATCGCATCTTCTTTGATATTTTTTAGCACAAGGCCTCGATTTCAAAGCAAAGATTTTGCTCACTATTAGGGTTTGAACCTGATTCCTCGAGGGTTAACCCAGAAACGATTCCTATGGGGCATTTGTTCAACATGTTTTACAATATGGGTTATACGGAGGTGCTTTCTTCAGTCGCCAAGTTCAAGAAGTCGTGCCTACCGCCACAGTGGAACGGAATGTTCACTGTTTTATTCAAAGGGTTATCTGAACGAAGCGCTGGATCTGATGGTGCTAGTCGGTTGTTCTTGTCAATAATGGATGGTGTCTACAATGGCATCAACATGGATTACGGGTCTATTCTGTGGCAACAACTCATCCAGAGTCTCTCCTCTACATCCAGAAATTCTGAAATTTCTTACGCCAGGTTCTGGACTTTGGTCACGAAATGAGTGATGGACAAGTACCACGTCCCCATTGTCGCTGGTGCTCCAATGTCTTCGATTGGTACATTCCATACCACGAAGATCATTATCTCAGACGCTTCCAAGTTTCCATTCAACGATTCAATTCCGGAAACTATGTATGGAGATGTTCCTGCTGATAGTCGGATTATTCAGACGTACAAAGGATT
This sequence comes from Lactuca serriola, assembly GCF_051521515.1. NCBI lineage: Eukaryota > Viridiplantae > Streptophyta > Magnoliopsida > Asterales > Asteraceae > Lactuca > Lactuca serriola. Next base: position 161,750,155 of record NC_136411.1, on the reverse strand, counting down.
CAAGCGTTCTGGTCCGAGGGATCTCACTCCGGAGATGTTGAAGTCTATTCATGACGCCGACAAGCCTGCTCCAAGAGGCAAGAAGGCTGAAAAAGGGAAACAGGTGGCGAAAGGGGCTAAAGGCCCTTCTCCAAAGAAGAGGAAACCAACCAAGGTTGCTCAGTCTCCGCAGCCAAAGCGCCGAAAAACTCAGCCCAAGCGAAAGCTGATCATCGCTTCCTCTTCAAGCGAGTCTGAGGGTGAGAGTTCGGATTCTGACGATTCTCCACGAGGCAACACTCCACCCAGATCTCCTACTCCAGAGGTTCATGTCTCTCCTTCTCCTATTAATTCCCCACCTAGAACCATTCCTATTTCTATTCCCCCCATAACTTCCACTACTTCAATACCACCCACTTCAATCCCCATCCCTACACCCATATTCACCGAAGCAACCACACCATCCACTGCAGATGTTAGAGCCAACGTATCTGATACGGGGGTTCATACTGATGCACCCGAAACCACCCCAGCACCCGAAACCACAAACGCATCCGAACCTACACCCGAAACAACCCAACCTGAACCTACCCATACTTCAGCTCCACCACCTTCTCCTGGTCATGTTTCAGAAAGTGACGAACCATTCCTTGGCGGGGAAAATATGACGTTTGACTCGGTCTACTATAGTCCGTTTCAAATTCAGAGTGATGACGATGATGATGCTCCCGTTACAAAACGACATCTCAAGGAGCTCCATGACAAAGTTGATTTACTCATTGCCTCATCTTCCACTTCTCAGTCATCCCTTTCTGAAGATACAGTTCAGAAGATTGTTGACGCTTTCTCTAAGGCTCAGCAAGATTCCATTGCTTCTGCAACCTCCGCCATCGACGCCTCAACAAAAGCCTGTCAGGCTGCGACCGAAAAAGTCGATAAACTATTTTCTGATGCATCGTCCCTGTTAAAGTCTTTACAGGAGAGTGCCAATGCTGCGAAGACTACGTTGGAACCAATTGTTCAACAGTTGACAACGTCTGTCTCTACTGAGTTGAAGTCCTTCGCTTCATTTCGTCAAACGCTTTCCGACGACAACTCAGCCTTTCGCACCACCATAGACGAGCGTCTCTCGAAGCTCCAAGCAGATTTGGCTGCTGAGAACTCTCTTATGGATGTTCTTGCCAAGAAGACCACTGCTCTGAAGGTCAAGAGTGTTCAACTTTCCCATTCTCAACAGGAGATTGAATCTCTTCGGTCCGAAAAGGAAGTGATAAAGATGTGTGTTTCGGATGTCCACTCAGCCATCTCAAACATTCTCGAAGCACATGATCCCATCCTTAACTATTCTATGAGGCGTACCCTTGCAGAGAAGCTTGCTCCTGCCCTTGCCATGTTAAGCAAAATCGAAGGGTTACTTGATTTCGTGTCCATTCCGAAACAAGGGGGAGAGAAGGAGTCTGTATCCCAACCACCTCATTCCTCAAAGGCAACTCACACTATCGAACCTCCTCCAGTAGGCCATGCCTCCGGTTCGGGTGTGAAAGACAAAGGCAAAAATATTGCTGAGGAAGAAGAGCAAGAAGACAAAGAAACCATTGCCGACTTGTTGAAGCGTAGAAGTCGACGCAATGAGGCTGATGTCAGTGCTCGTGTGGCAAAAGAGGCTGAAGAAGCTGAACGCAAACAGAAGGAAGCCCACGACCTTCTTGAGAGTAGGAAAACTCTTTTTCTTGCTTGGACTCTCGAGAGGATGATAAAAGAAACCATTGACACACCGAGTATCTTGTGGTTGGAACCCGTAATTTCTTTTGATTGTTCCAATACTGTCGACTCTCAGTTTGACATGCCACTGACCCGAAAGGCGTTCATCTTTCATGCCTTCTCCAACGTTGCAGAGTTCCGTCATCCTCATCCACAGGTTGATCGGGACTTAATCGATTTTTATCTGAAAGCTGATCAACCTCAGTGTCAGACTTGGAGCGCTCAGAAGATTATCAGCGTTCGGGTCTTGAAGCCGTACACTGAAGGAAACTTCATTAATATTCGGTTCAAGGTACTTCGGGGATCTGCCAAAACCGAACATGCCATTTCCCTTGCAGATCTTCCGAATCTCAATCCCCATGATTAGATTATCTTGCACAACATCCTTCTCACCAACGAAGCCGAATATGGTCCAATCATTGACCATCTCAAGAGGATGTTGGTGTGCTACATCATGGAAGTTGCACTGATGGATCAGGAGATAGCAAGCGTATTTAAGAAGAAACCAAAAATATCTCCTGTTGGCTCGGCCAGTGATCTGAACCAAATGCAGATGGGCAGAATCGATTCAAGAAGGAATTCTGTCATGTTCACCAGAAACGAAGGACATAAATGTCTCTTTGCCTTGGCTGACAAACATCTGTACACTACTACTTGCTTCGAGCATGTTTTGGGGATCATCCACAGATGCAAGCAAAACTCAGCGGATGATGTCAAGTACTTCGATGACATGATACAATGGTACATTCGGTTCAGACAGACTATTCTCGCCCTAATCACACGTCTGTTTGATACTGTAAAGAAGACACCCGCTCCCGGCCCAAGCAAGAAGAAGAAGTAGTCTCGCTCCAATTTGACGCAAAGGGGGAGATTGTTGGGTCGTGTTTTGTATTATGTGTTGCGTCTATTGGGCTCGTTAGCTAGTCCGTTTTTGTATCTCCGGTATGGGCCTGTCCATCCGTGAGTTTAATAGGGTTTATTATAAATATAGGTGCTTGCATGCATCTTAGGTTAACGATAGTAACGATAGAAAAGATAGATCAGAGCATTATTCAGAAGTTTTTATTATCGTTCTTGTAACCCTAAATCCTCTACGGCGGAAGTTCTTAGTCGAGCTCTGCTGAGGATTGTTTGAATTAATCATTCGACATATTTTGATCCATACTTGTCTTATTTACTGTTTTGTGTTCATCGTAATACCTGTTACAAAGATCTAATCGATCTTCAAGTTTATTTAATAACTTATCACTTCCTTTAAGATATGTCACTCAAGTTACAATCTTGGAGTATGACTCTAATAATTGTTTTTGGAATGAGATATGAATCTTCTTCTTGATTTGACCACTTCAACAATTCATAGCTCCTCTTCTTAGCTATCATAATGTACTTAGAGGATGAATTGTGATAAGGTCTCTTAATCATTAAGATGGTCATATAACATGATACTAAAGTACTCTCCCATCTTTTCAGATTTGAGAAACTTTTATCCTTTTGTCTAATTTGATTCTTCTCAGTCGTTCTGCCATACATCGAAAATTTTCCAATGTATCAGAATTACACTTAAACTGGTAAGTATAACCATATTTACTAAACTTTAGTAAATCATGACGTATAGTCTTATCGATATTTTGTGGGGGACTTGATCAGCACACAAGAATGATCCCTTAGCCCTTCACTTGACTCACATATAAATGTGAACAAGGAACTAGTCTTAATTTTCCAAAGTTGAAAGTTCTCATTCATCATACTGTATAACTTGTATGATTTCCAAGTTTCTATCCAACTGAAACCTTGGGTGTTGAGAATCTTTCCTTATTTGGTAAATTTAGACACCACCACAAATGAAAGAATCAAATTCATATTTCCATTATTGTTAGAAACATACAAACATAAAGTTTTCATAAAAGCCATTGCAAGGAGATATAAAATAAAGTAAAAGAAACTTTTATTTATTTATAAAATGCGAAAAAAACATTTCCTTACAATGCAACTTTAAATGAAAACTATGCTATTGCATGTTTCCTAGCAATCTATCATAACTCTTAAGAGTAGCTCAAGAATCCGATCTTCAACCAAGCGATAGAAATCCGTCTTCGCGGTCAGATTCAGCATACTCTTTCTTTAAGTTTCCTTTATTTTTCCCTTTGATTCTTAAAACATAAACATGTGACCCGGTTACATCATGTAATAAGAGTCTCAGAATAGAAACTTAACCAAGTTAGTAGTGGACTTTACCTAAAGTAGAGTAAAACTTTTTGACTTTACCAGCCTTATGATCTTTCAGGTAAAATTGACAGCTTCGCAACCAATGCCCTTTCCTTTTGGCAATAGAACCATATGGACCCTTTGGGAATGATACATGGGACAATCTCAGACTTAGCCTTTGTTTTTACCATTTGGTCAACCAAGTTGACTATGGCCGATCCTTTTCCATTAGGAAGAGAATGTTTTTTCTGGATTTTTAGTGTCACCATTGTCAATGTCCATAAAGTTTTGGGAAGTCGATCTTCTAATCAAATTTGCTTTACTAGCCTTCCAAATCATTGGTGATTCAGCAACACCAAGCAAATAGATAAGATCATCAAGGGTCTTGTCATAGTCTGTTTCATAGTAGTCCCAAATGAACTCACTATATGACTTAGAAAGTGATTGAACATCCAACTTTCTTAAGAATTTGACACGCAACTCAACCGGCTTGTCAATATTCGACTTCATCTCCAAGCTGTGAGTGTTGGATTAATGTCTAAGTCCATAACTATAATTGGTAAGACTTAACCCGACCAGGCATGGTCCATTTGGGTTGCATGGCATCATGCATTTGGATAGTCTATAATGAGAGAAATAACACTTATGGTTTGTTAATATATTATAAGTTCTAATATATTAATAAGATTATTTAGTTAGTATTGATCAAGAATTAATGTAGAATTAATTAAGTGATCAAAAGAAGTCTAATTAAATATATGGGTTGATTGTGTAAATAATCCATACTTGTATAGTGGGCTAATGCTCCATGGATTGTCAAGTTCAGCTAAAACCCATAAGATGCTCCATTGATGCTCCGTGGTATATTTGAACCCATGGATCCAAGGAAATGGAAAGCCATGACTATTAGGTTTTACCCTAATTGTCACTAACTATATAAGCATCTTATTGTTGACAAAATCGCCCACCAGAGTATGTGTGAAGGGGCTAGCCGATTTTCATGAAGTGTGTATATTCTCTCAATTTATCCCAAGTGTATTTGGTGTTGTGTGAAGCATTTGAGGTTTTACACTTGGGGCACTAGGTACTCAAGCTTCATGAAGACAAGCTACATCAACAAGGTATGTATTCTAACTTGTTTTATTACCCAAGTATCATAGATTGTATGCTAGATAGGGTAATACCTTGGAATATTCATATTTGCATGTATAATAGAGAAAACATAGATCCAAGGTATTTAGGGTTGCATGTACACTTAAGAGTGTTAGAATGCTCATAACCCAATAGTGAGCACACATAGACTTTGCTTGCCATTAGGGCTTGAGTGACCTTGAACTTGTGGGTTATGGAGAATAATTGGAGGAGGTGGAGGAAGTGAAGTTCCAAGATATTGGGGAAGATCATAGATGTCTGAACTAGACATCTTTTGGGAGATATTTAAGATAGTTGATCTAAAGTTCTTAATATAACACTTAATATGAAAAATTCAGGCTAGGACCCAACACAATATTATATAACTTGGAAGAGGGATGCCATAATCCAAGCTATAAAATATTTGAAGGTAGGTCAATGACGATTCACCAATTTCCACCATGAAAACGAAATAATTTAATTAGGTTTTACTTGGATTTGAAACTCCTAGATCTTTTTAGATTCATTGAACTGTTCAATGGCATGTTTCAATCTCAAGTGTTCCCTTCAGGTTTTGTGACTGGGATGCCGAGGATCACAAAATAAGGTTTGAGGTAACCATGCAAATTACTTGGTACTCTTAAGTGTTTACCCCTCAATCGATGTGCCGGTTAACCACACACGCTCCATCGATACTATGATAAACATTAAGTTAACCTTTGCCTACCTTAAACAAAGTGCAAAGTGTAATTTCATGGATTAGCACCTTATTCACATTTTCCTAAAGTAACTAAGATTGGGAATTATAAAAAGCATTTAGTTACTTTATATTTATCATTAATGCTTTTAATGAAGGGAGAACTATAGTCCTTGTCCTACCCGTTCGACAAATGACCCTCCACCAGTCAAGGAAGCATAGGGTGAGAGTGGACACCCATTAAACTGCCATTTTATAGGCACTAACCTTATACCCCCCTTATAGACCGACATCGTGAATGAGGCCTACTAATGGTAAGACGACTTGCTCTTATACATACATACATATATATATATATATATATATATATATATATATATATTATTAACTTATAATATTATAAACTATAAGGGTTTAATTTTAACTTTTAAAATTCTAAGGGCTTAACTTGGAATTAAAGTATTAATAAGGGAAACTTTGCAAATTCCAAAACTTGAGGGAAAGTTTTGAAAATATTCAAAACTAGTCAATTCCATAAGTTATGTGTTTAAAGTAGTTTTAATTAAAAAACTCTTCAAGTTCCATAACTTGAGGACAAGTTATGGACGACTTTAAACCATTAAATGAATGTAACACTTCCTTATACATAACTTATGGAAAACTTTATGAGTTTTATGAAAATTAAATGTGACTTTTCATATAACTTGAGGACAAGTTACAAAAACACAGTTTAGAATCAACTCTTAAATTAATTTGGATTGAAAATAAAAATTTCACATAACTTTTCTATAAATCTAAGCAACTCATAAGAACAAGATAATTCATATCAAACTTTTTCATGTAATTAACCTAAACCTTAAACTAATACAAAACATGAATCTATTGACAATTATCTTTGAAATTGGATTAGAATGAACATTACCACATCAAAAACAGGTTTATAGGTTCAAAAACAGCATAGGGTAACGATTCTAGTCCAATTCCAGCCTTAAAAGTCGAAAATATGCTGTCTGGGGGCCCTACTCGTCGAGTATATGAACCTACTCGACGAGTAGGACGAGTTTCTTCATGGACTCGGCGAGTTCATCAGTGGACTCGGTGAGTCCAGTGTCCATACAGCCCGAAAATCGAGTTTTTTAGCACTTTGCATCAAGTATAATTGAAAACAAGCCTTGGCTCTGATATCACTGTTGGGTTTTGAGCATTATAACACTCCTAAGTATACATGCGACCCTAAATACCTTGGATCTATGTTTTCTTTATTATACATGCAAATGTGAATATTCCAAGGCATTATTCTAACTAGCATACCTAAACATTGATCCTAGGGTAATAAAACTAATAGAATACATACCTTGTTGTTGTTGTTGCTTGAATCCATGAAGCTTGAGTGCCTAGTGCCCCAAGTGTGACACCTCAAATGGTTCACACAACACCATGAACACTTGGAATAACCTTGAGAATAAGGATACTTTGGTTCTCTCTAGTGAAATCGGCTAGCCCTCTTAGTCTACCCACACTAGTGCCAATTTCACCAACCAATGACATCTTTATATAGTGTGGAGACTAGGGTTAAACCCATGACCTTTCATTTCATATGATCCATGGGTTAAACACTCCATGGACTATCCATGAATGCTTAGCCCAACCTAAATGAACTTGGCCCATCACACACATATATCTTAGAGTCCATATTTAATTAGTTCCTTTTGATCACTTAATTAATTACAAATTAATTCTTGATCAATACTAATTAAATAATATGATTATATATTAAAATATTAGAACTTATAATATATTAATATAAATCACTAGTATCCTTTTTTCCTCATCTTGTCAATCTAATTGTCCTGATGCCATGCAACCCAAATGGACCATGCCGGGTCGGTTCAAGTCTTATCAATTATAGTTATGGACTTAGACATTAATCCAACAAGTTCTTTATGTGAGGCTAAACCCATGGAGTAACCCATGGAGCATGAAGAATATGGAAGACATGAGTTACATGGTGTAACCGTAATAGCCACAATATATAGGGACCCCATGGTTTAAGAAATTGGCACTAGTGTGTGTACACATAAGGGCTAGCCGATTTCATGAAGTGTTTCATTTATCTCTAAGTTATTCCAAGTGCATTTGATGTTGTGTGAACCATTTGAGGTGTCACACTTGGGGCACTAGGCTATTAAGCTTCATGGAATCAAGATACATCAAAAGGTATGTCTTTTAACTTGCTATATTACATATGAATCAATGTTTTGTATGCTAGTTAGGATAATACCTTGGAATGTTCATATTTTCATGTATAATAGAGAAAACATAGATCCAAGGTATTTAGGGTTGCATGTACACTTAGGAGTGTTAGGATGCTCAAAAACCCTACACTTATGTGCTTACTGAGGTATGTGATATTACACATTATGTCTTTGTGATTTATGTTGTATTTTATTTTTTGCCTTATTGAGTTAGGACCAGAGGGTCCAACCTGAGTTGTGAGACCGGAGGGTCTTCAGTGAGATACTGGACTGGAGGGTCCAACCCGAGCTGTGAGACTCGAGGGTCTTCACTGAGACACATGACCGGAGGGTGCTTATTGAGATATAGCCATGAAAGGCTAATTATTTGTGTGTGGTATTTTGGGGAACTCACTAAGCTTTGTGCTTACAGTGTTTTGTGAAATGTGTTTCAGGTACATCTCAGGATCGCGGGAAGGCGCCGACATGATTATACACACTAGCTAGAGATTATGTTTTGAGGATTCTGGGATATTGTCAAACATTTTGTTGTCTTGTGTTTTGAACAATTTATGAATTTGGGTTTGAGTAATGTGAAACTGTGTTTTGTGTGGTTTTAAAAATGGAAAATTTTATTTGAAAATTTAGAGTGTTACACAACAACACGAGTTTAAATTGTAAACTTTACTAATAAGGTAAATGTTAACGCCAAAGCTCCTAAAATCTTAAACACCAAACACACTAAAAATTATATATATATATATATATATATATATATGTATGTATGTATGTATGTATGTATGTATGTATGTATGTATGTAATTGGTTGATATAATATACCGTGATAATAAAAAAATTGTACTATTAGGGTACCATTATTTCTTAATTGCTATAATATTATCTTGTTTGACTACCAAACATATTAATTATGAACATTTTTAGCTCGGTTAATAACATATTAGTTGGTTCTCTATATTACATATATACAAGCCCTAACAAAATCTCAATATTAACAAAATTAATTTTTTATTGTGATCATCAAAATCTTCCTATATTAATAAAATAATAGCTTTGGGTTGCCACATGTCATTCTATTACGTATCCGCATTTAATATTTGCCATGTGGTAGCTCCTGTAGTCTCATAGAAACTTTTGCCCACTCAAACTTAATGAGACTTTGTTCTCTTCCTATTTTTTTTTATCCTTTTTAGTGTTCTTTTATCATATAATCAATTTTAAATCTACAATGAAATTATCTTCAACTTAATCTCGTAATTTTGGAATCTATCGTTTTCATAACTAGAAATGCATAAAATAAGGATAATGATGTGGATTTCCTTCTTTAAAATTTCATACATAACCATTTACTATCATTATCTTTTATTGATCTCTAAAACAGTAGCGTTGTTGAAGAAAATTAACCCTTTGTATTTTTTATGCGAGTTTATTTGATTTTCTGGATGTTTTTCTCCTTTTTCATCTAGGCGTTGCTTAATTATCTAGATTTGTTGGTTTTTTAAGTTAAAAGAAAAAAATTTGTGTTCTTTAATTGGGCAACCAAACCTATCGAGCCTCTTACTTCTGTAGGCTCTCTCTCGAACCTTGGAAGCATCCACAAAATCATTGAAATAACACATTGATGCATTTTTGCATCTATTCCCAACCTGATTCTAGAGAATGAGTTTAAATTTGCATTTTATTGGGTACAATTCTCATAAGGCTTTCCAAAATCATTGATAGACCGACGAAAAACCTTATTTTTCTCATCTCCTTGGAGATTTACAAGAAAAATATCATACCTCTTTATCTCTATGCCTCATATACTTAATTGGACAACATGACTATATTAATTATTTCTTAGCTCACTGAATTATACCCACCATGTGTTTGTTAAAATGCCAAAGACTTATTTTTTTAGTTGTTACATCCATATTTTCCCTAAACACTTTTTTGTTATTATGTGAATTTATGATATTAATTTATGTGTTTTATATATGTAAATATGGAGGTAAATTGAAAGAGAACTTAAACATATGCATGAAGTAAAGAAGAAATCATAGATCAATTAGTAGTTGTGGTGCTAATATGGTCGAATTTGTGATATTAACATGGTTCTCAATTTGACTATGTACCGCAAATTGAAAACAAGGTGTGATAAAATTTACTTTCAGTTAAGATTACATTGTTTCACTGTTTGTAAAAGGTGTAATCAAATTACTATACTATAACATCCCAAAAATCACAAGAAATTTAAACTTTTAAAAACAACCCCGACTTATAAAATGTTTCCAAAATCGTTTATCCATATCAGAGTATGCCAAAATCATAGAGCCATAATAAAGGATGTGTACGGTCACGCCTTCACCATTGACGATCATCAGATGTACCTAGAACAAAAACTAAAAGTCGTAAGCCAAAGCTTAGTGAGTTCCCACAAAGTACCACAACATACAACATATCATACAACAACATGCATAATCTAGCCTTAAACCTGACTGGACCACCTCGCAGGACCTACAACCTATTTAGACCACTCCCGAGCCTTCGGCATGACTGGACCGCTTTGTAGGGCCTATAACCTATCTGGACCGCTTTTCGGGCCTTCATCCTGATTGGACTGCCTCGCGGGGCGTACATTCTATCCGGACCGCTTTGGGTATCTTAGCCTTTAGCACAAAGCAGGACCGCCTCAATCCAACCAACCATAACATGTCGACATACACATAACAAATAAACATATAACCAGGCATAAGACAAAAGGCAAATTTACAGATCATTACCGCATGCTAACATCCTATATACCAGGATACTGATCTAACCGATCCCTAAAACATAACAACATACTATCATGCAACAGGATATACAATCCACTGGTCTAACCTTCGTGCCTTCAACCCGTAAGTACAGTGATGAGGACTCACATCATAGTCTAAACAATAGCTGATAAGGTCTCGACTCCGAATCTCAGCTCTAACCGTCACCTATCCAACCAAGCGACAAATTCTCAACCACAATCCAAAATACCCTTAAGTCAAACTTGGTCAAAGTCAAAGTCAAAATGGTCAGAATCACTAAGTCAAATGAGTCAACCCAACCGAGTCAACCCAGCCGAGTCGACACAGAACGTATGCGGGGCGTACTCGAGCATTGACTACTGTTGGGATGGTTGACCTCGTACGCCCTGCGTACTCCAGGTATGCAAGGCGTACGCACATACCTCGCATTCCAACATTAAGAGCTTAACGTCTTAAGTCCTCACGTCCATCTTTCAGATCCAAGGCCAAAATACTGCTAGGAGTCATAAAGTTTCCAACTTTATAACCTTGCATGTCCATTAAGTGCCTAACTCAACATCTTAATGCATTAATACCTCCTAAGGAATACATGGAGCGAAACTAACCCCCAATACTATATTTTTATGACTTAAGACCCCTCCAAAGCTCAGAAAGGACGATTTAATGGGTCAAGAACATGCTATGCTCAAGAAACACTACATTTAGGACAAAAAGAACCTAAAATCATTCCTAAAACAAGATCTAAATGAAACTTCACAAAGTTCAGAACATTATACCTCCAAGTGATGCCAAATGATGGTGTGTTTCTGGATCTAAAGTGATTCACTCCTCCAAGATGGTCTCTACTTCCTTTCTTCTTCTTCAAAGGCACAAAACACACACACACAAACTTAAAAATGCTTCATAAGGTGGGTTAGGGTTGCAAGGACGTTTGAAAGGGTGGATGCTGATGGAAATAGCCAAGGTTGGGAGTTAATGATGAATAAATATGGTCCAAACACTAAAGATTAGGGTCTGAGATGTCATCGTGTTCGCCCTGCGTACACAAAGTGTACGCCCATCATACATGGCTCTGTTGAGCATTAGCGCTACCGGTTGATCTAAACCCAATTGGTGTTAGAAAAGGGCGCAACCTTACCCATATAGCACATTCAACCCTCCAAGACCAAGTATTCGCTTCCGGCACTCCAGGCCATCATGCGAGGACTTGGTCATTGCTAGCTCTGACCCCTACCAATCACCCCCTCAAAAATTGCTCCCTGAGAGAATCGAACCGTCACCACTGGCTCTGATATCAATTGTTGAGCATCAGTGCTACCGGTTGATCTAAAACCAACTGGTGTTAGAAAAGGGCACAACCTTACCTATATAGCACATTCAACCCTCCATGACCAGGAATTCGATCGCGACACTCCAGGCCATCATGCAAGGACTTGGTCGATGCCATTTCTGACCCCAACAGGCTCCTCCCCAACATTCCAAAAGTAGCAACAATAGCCCCTCCCATCCACAAGTCTTACGTTATAAGGACCAAAATGCAATAAATCTCAATATAAGGGTCAAAAATGAAAGGACCTCAAAACGCGATGTTACATGTAAATTGTTCTTAACCTAAGAATGTTGATTATAAGGACATGGAATGGGATCACAAGGAATCATAGGTAGATATTTTGAGCTCATGCACCCCTAGGTGACATCAAAAGGGATATTATATAACTCCATTGGATGTTGATCAACCAGTTTTGTCAGTCATCAGGTTATAAACTTTATTCAACTATCCCTTTTGTAAAAGGTTGAAATAATGTAATATAACTTTAGGAAAGTTACATAAATCATTTTATCGATCTAGAACCATTATACTTTTTTTATAGTTTAAAAACCTCATTTCTCCTGGTTTTGTGGTTTGTTACACATGCTCGTTCATAATCAATTCTCTAAATTCCACCTAGGCAAATATAATGTTAGATACAAACCCTCATATGTGGTGTGCTTCTACTTGTATATAGTATTTCCAATTTAAATTTTAATTTATTTGATGTTAACAAGCCAGTGAGTACATGTTTCTTAATAATATAAATGTGTTTTCCATCCACTATTTTAATTGTTTTATTATTATTTTATTTTTTATTTAAGTATGAGATCTTTTTATATTTCTCTTAAATGCACGAAATACAACTACTTTCATAGTTTCTAATTTTGGAATCTTTTATTAATATATTATATATTGTAAATACTATTTTTTATAATTTTGAAAATAGACAGGAAAATTAAAAAAAACATTTTCTTTTCTAACATTTTACTTTTTGGAATATGTCATTTATAGCATTCTACTTTGTAAAATAGTCTTTACAACATGGAGTGGAAAATTTAAAAACATCTTATTTTATAGCATTCTATTTTTTACAAACTATCATTTATACCATCCTACTTTGTAATTTTTTTTTTAATATTTATTACATGGAAGGAGTAGAGTATAACATCCAAAAATACAAATAAAAATTTTCGTTTTCAAACCATCAAACCCATACAACATTTGTTCTAAAATCAATCACAGTAAAATTTATCTCAAACATCAGAGTAAAAAAAATAGTTAGTACGGAAAAATCATCAAGGGATGTTGTGTAGTCAAACCATGCCCTTCCCTTTATAATTGGAAGTACCTGAAAACATTTACACCACAAAACAATAAGCACAAATCTTAGTGAGTTCCCCTAAATACCACATACCATACATATCTATGGTCCCATCTCTAGGGTATATTTCAACTCTATGTGAATGTTATGATCCAACCATAGTCTTATAGTTACTTACAAACTACAACCCAGCTGTAGCCTTTCTGCCATGATCCAACCATAGTCTTCCATGCATCATAAAGAAAACAAGGTTGTGATCCAACCATAGACTTTCATATAAGTGGTGTGATCCAAGCATATTATTTTATACATGTGTTGTGATCCAACCACAATCTTTCATACGTGAGTCATAATGACAATCTAGCAATGTACATAGTATAGTCATAAGACCCACCATGCAGATGTAGTCAACAACTAACAGCTCTCACAGTCAATGAATCGACTGATATACACCTTCTAATAAACCATACAAGGTAAAACCTTAGTCCTCTTTCAAAAACTAGCCAAATGGCCAAAAGTCAACCAAGTCAAAAGTCAACGGTCAAAGTCAACTTCAACGAGTCTCCATTTAGTGTCCCCCTACTGGCCACGTCGTGGTGGAATAACAACAAAATCGTCGGGCATCCCCCAGTTGCCATATCATGGCGGCCAAAATGCCCCATCATGTAAATTGGTATCGACAACTTAATGGATTAAGTTGTTTTCCTTCCACTACGAGAGCTCTAAAGCTCAGATATAATCCTTCCTAAAGTCTTGATGGATAAAGTTTCCAACTTTATCCATTAAGAAATTCCAATCATTCAAGATCTCTAAACCTACGTCCTAAGTGACAAATTAAGGCATGAACTAATCCATTAAGCACTAATCACCAACGCCACAAGTCCATAACTTCTAGAAGGATTTCCTACACCCATAACATCATAAAAATCAGTGATTTATAGACATGCATTTCCAATTCATCTATCTTCCAAAGTAGGTTAAAACATAGAAGAAATGAACTCAAACATGTGCATGAGACCAAATACACCATATGACTCTAGATCTGGAACATATAATCCCAGAAAGGACCTCGAGGATCCATAAAGTTGGCAAATTTATGGAATCCATTCCTCGAAAATTCCACAACATGAAGAAAAAGGGATAATGAGCCTAGATCTAGAAGCATACAACATAAAGCTTGGATCTTAAACACTTATAATGGTCCAAAAATGTGCTAGAGGATGTTGATAAGGCTTACAAGCTGAATCTATATGCCAAGGGAGCTTCCTTCTCCTCTAAGATGCCAAAATCACCAACAAAAACCTAAACTACTCAACAATGGAGGCTAGATCTGATTAAGGTTTGAAAGGAAGGTGTTGGAGGTTGAGGGTGTGCAAACCCTAACTTCCATTTTATTTAAATAGGGTTTAAAGCCTAAAAAATTAGGGTTTTTTCCTTCATATGGTTGCCACATCGTGGCCTAATACTTACCACATCGTGGGGCACAAAAATGATCCGTGATCACTTCAGCCATGCCACGTCGTGAAGACAGTTTTCTCACGTTATGGCCATTGAAACCCGTATATAATTTATAAATTAATTATACCTAGAATTCTGGTTGTTACAACTCTCCTGCACTTGAATCAGACTCCGTCCTTGAAGTCCGTTGCTGTAAATAACTCTGGGTAATTCTTCGTTATCTCCTCCACGGGTTCCCATGTTCACTATGAGCCCTTTCGGTGTTGCCATTAACACCACTACGAATCCCACCACCTTGTTGTGTAGGGTTTTCATCTTCTTGTCGAGAATACCAATTGGTTTCTCTATATAACTGAGGTGGTCATGAACCTGTATGTCGTCCAAGGGCACCAGTGTGGAATCATCAGCCAAACACTTCTAGAGTTGAGAGACATGGTGTTGTGGATCTGACTAATCTCATCAGGAAAGTCCAACCGATACACAACCTTACCCACCTAGGTGATAATCCTGAAAGAACGAATACACCTGGGGCCCAACTTGCCCCACTTCTGGAACTGGGGGAAACCTTTCCAAGGTGACACCTTCAGATGCAGAAAATCTCCGACCGGAAATTCAAGGTCTGAACATCGTTGGTCAGCATAACTATTTTAGCAACTCTGTGCGGTCTGCAGCCGATTGCGTACCTGATGTATCAACTCATTGGTCTTGAGTACTAACTCAATACTCCCCATAACTCCATGCCTAACCCCACCCCAAAAAACTGGGGTCCGGTATTTCCTCTCGTAAAACATCTCGAAGGGAGTTTAATCAATACGGGTGTGATAACTGTTGTTATAGGAGAACACGACTAATCTCCCACTAAAATCTAGCACACATGCCCTGAGAATATCCTTGAGTGTTTGAATTGTCTACTCACTCTGTCCCTCAGTCTAATGATGGTATGTGGTGTCGAAAAGTATTTGAGTACCCAACTCCTCATGAAACTTCCACCAGAACCTAAAAGTGAAACAAATATCATGATCGGAAACCACTGAAACTGGAACCAGATGTCAAACGACTACCTCCCTGATGTAAACATCAGCCCTCTTCTTGACGTAATCCTCTCAAAATAAGGGATGAAAATTTTGGATTACTGTCAAAGTCCATGACTATAATTAGTATGACTTGACTCGACCCGACATGGTCCATTTGGGTTTCACTTCACCGGAACAATTTGTATGGATAGACTTATGAGAAAAAGGATATTTATGATTTATTAATATATTATAAGTTATAATATATTAATATGAAATCATATTATTTAATTAGTATTGATCTAGAATTAATTTGGAATTAATTTAGTGATCAAAAGAGGCTAATTAAATATGGAATTTATATATATATATATATATATATATATATATATATATATATATATATATATATATATATATATATGGATTGGGACAAGGTTTATTTAGGATGGACTAAAAGTGTATGGAAGTTCATGGAGCTTTTAACCCATGGATCCTACGTAAATGAAAGGTTATGGGTATTAGAGTTTACATGGATGTAACCTTAATCCTCCATAATATTTAAAGGGGTCCTTGGCCAACAAAAATGGCACTAGTGTGTGTGAAAGAAAAGGTGGCCGATTTTAGTGAGCTCCATATTCTCTCAAGTTCTTGGAAGTTGTTGATGGTGATTTGTGATTCCACTTGAGGCTAGATAAATCAAGACTTCATTCTCCACTATAAGGTATGTTATCCTAACTAGTTTCATTTGTGGTATATTTCAATTGTATGTTATGCATAGGTTTAATACCTTGGAAATACCATTATAGTGAAACATAGATCCAAGGTATTCAGGGTTGCATGAACACCTTAGGAGTGTTAGAATGCTCATAACCTAATAGTGGTATAAGAGCCTACGTTTGTTTTCAATTATACTTGATGCTACTTGCTGTTTAAAGTTGAAAAAAATCAAGTTTTCTACGTTCTGGGTGATGAACTTGCCGAGCCCACTGATGGACTCGACGAGTCCATGTACAAAATGTGCTACTCGACGTGTCATGTTCATGGACTCGTCGAGTTGGCTGGGCAAAGTGCAGAAAAACTTTTTTTTGGCCCCAAATGGATAAGATCATTATTCCAAATAGTTTTGAATCATAAAAAAATATATTTTTTTTAAAAGATTAGATAATGATCATGCTAATCCACTTGAAAGGTGATTGTCAAAATTTCATGTTTTCTATTAGTTTATATGATTAAGTCTAATTGCATGGAATTTGTTTGACTTGAATTACCTAGTTCATATGAGTTTAATCTAGAACTTGTAACATTCTAGGTTGAATTGTTGTTTTTAATGATTTTAATGGACTCCATAACTTGTCGTCAAGTTATGGAATTCCAAAGGTTTTTCATTTAAATGGATCATTAAAAATCATAAGTTATAAAACATGAATAATCTCTTTCCATAAATTGTTTTATGATCCCCATAACTTGTCCTCCAGTTATGGATTTTCAAGAGTCTTTCCATTAAAGAAACATTGAACTCATATGTTATGAATATGAAAGGTTTTGAATAGTTTCAAAACTTGCACTCAAGTTTTGGAATTTGTAAAGTCTCACACACATTAATGCTTTAATTCCAAACTCTAGAATTTTAAAAGTTAAAATTCAATCTTTATGGACTTCATTAAATTAATTAAAGTGTTTAATTAAAAGAGTTAATAGTTCCATAATGACATGGTTTAAGTTTAATTAAATTAAGAGTATAGTTTAATAAATAAGATTAAACCACAAAGTATTTTAAATGTGTCAAATACACCCTTATACTATTATAATATTAAAAGTTAATACTTATATATATATATATATATATATATATATATATATATATATATATATATATATGTATGTATGTATAAGAGTAAAGTCAATCTTACCGTTAGTAGGCCTCATTCACGAAGCCAGTCTCTATGGGGGTATAAGGTTACTACCTATAAAATGATAGTTTAATGGGTGTCCACTCTCACTCGCCGCTTCCTTTACTGGTTGAGGGTCGTTAGCCGAACGGGTAGGAAATGACTATAATTCTCCCTTCATAAAAAGTATAATGACAAATAGTAAGTAACTAAACATTTATAAATTCCCAATCTTAGTTACTTAGGAAAATGTGAAATGGTGCTAACCCATGAATTTACACTTTGCACTTTGTTAAGTCGTTAGTGGAGCGTGTGTGGTTAACCGGCACACTAACATGGGACTGAAAATGTGTGGCAAAGGGTGACTTAACTTTTATCATAGATCGGTGGAGCGCGTGTGGTTAACGGGAACATCGATTGGGTGATAAAATTAAGGGTACCAAGTCAATTTGCGTGGTTATTCACACCTTGTTTGTGATGCTCGGCATCCCAGTCACAAACTTGAGAGTGCACAATCGAGATCTAAACATGCCACTAAAAGTTCAATGAATCTCAAAAGATCTAGGATTTTTAAATCCAATTAAAACTTAATAATTTGTTTTGTTTTTAATTTTGGAAATTGGTAAATCGTCATTTACATGCCTTCAAATATTTTGTAGCTTGGATTACGACATCCCTCTTCCAAGTTATAAAATAGTTCTTTGGGTATTAGCCTTAATATTTCATATTGGGTGTTATATTAAGGACTTTAAATCAACTAAACTTGAATTTCTCCCATTACAGATGTCTAGTTAAGACAATTATGGTCTTCCCAAATCTTTAGGAACACGCTATCCTATTGAAGATAATATCCCACATGGGAATCAAGGTGAAAGATTAATCCCTTTGTTGTGCATTAATGAGACTGGAAATCATGCTTCAATTCTTCCACCTCCTCCAATTATTCTCCTTATCCCACAAGATCAAATACTTGAAAAGTTCAAGGTCACTCAATCCCTATTGGCAAGCCGGGAGAGTCGGGTGTCGAAGTCTCGAGGTAGCTGGCTGTTGACTTGGTTCTTCAGTCACACCCTGATGACAGATCAAGACATGACCCTTAATGATCTTACCTGTTTGCTTGATGTTGCTATATCAACAATGATTTGGGACACTGGTGAAGCAAATTTTATTGGAAGATCAACTTCCCAAACTTCCATGGACATTGACAATGGTAACATTAGAAGTCTAGATAAGCTTTCTCTTCCCAATGGAAAGGGATCGGTCATGGTAAAGTCATTTGACCTAATGGTAAAGAGAAAGGATAAGTCTGAGATAGTGTCATGTACCATTTCCAAAGAGTCCATATGTTTCTTTTGCCAAAAGAAGGCGCATTGGTTGCGAAGATGTCAGATTTACCTGAAAGATCTGGTAAAGTCAAAAGTTTGACTCTACTTCAGGTAAAGTCTATTATCTAACTCTATTAAGTATCTTTCGGAGATTCTTAATACATAATGTAATCTAATTACATTTTGATGTTTTTGAAAATCAAAGGAAGCTTAAAGAAGGAGTATGCTGATTTTGATCGCGAAAATGGTTCGGTGATCTGAATATTGAGCAACTGCTTAAGAATTACGATAAATTGCTTAGGCATAGATATCAACATAGTTTTCATATGTATTTGAATTGTAAGGATAAGATTTTTCTGCAAGTTTTAAAATAAAAAAAGTTTTGATTTATTTATTTTAAGTATCCTTACAATGGCATTTGTGAAAAATAGATAAAGGACAACATTATATGGAATCAAAATCAGTAGTCTATCCAAGACTCAAGTGTACAGATTATGATGTATTTCCAAATCAAGTATTTTTGACCTTGGGTAATGGTGATAAGTTGAATCCAGAATTGAACAAACCGGTTGAAGAAGACAATAAACAAGTGACAAAAGATGGTTTTTATTCAAATTAAAGTACAGTCGAAAATGGTTTGAACAAAAACTCAACAACCTTTCAACGACAAAAACCCAAACGTGTTTGGGAAGTAAAAACTAAAAAATCAAGAGTTGATCATAAAGACAAAGAAAAGGGTGGGAATTCTTTACCCAATGTTTCAAAATATCAAAAGACTAAAGCACAAGTTTTCAAGAAAAATGTTGAAAATTTTGTTCTGAGGAAGGTATTTCGAATACAAAAGCAAGAAACAAAGATTATTGGAAAAATGTAATAGCTTTTAAAAAACAGAAGGTTTTTAACCAAAAATCATCTGAACAATTTCAAACATTTTCTCAAAATAAGACATGATTTAAAAAAACATTCTCAAAAGCAAAATGGTTTTCCAAAAAGTCAAACTAATGTTCAAAATCAATTTCGACCTCATAATGTTCAAAGACATGGAAATGGAAGTTTTTTTCAAAACAAGAATCAAAGGAATTTTGTTCAAAATAATGAACAAAGGAAGTTTGGTCCAACTCATGGTCAAAGGCGTTTTCAACAAAATCAACAAGTTTTTCATCAAAATGTGGTTGGGTATCAAACTCAATACCAAAATCGTTTTCAAAATTCACCAAGAATGAGATTTCCAAAATGAAAATTTGAGAAACTGGATGCTCAAGGAAAGCAAAATGAACCTTTGAACCCAAAAATCCACACTTTCCAAACCCTGATTCGAATATGAAGGTGAACGCATCTTTTGTGAAAGGGAGAAGTGATGTAAAGAACATCAATCATTGGCTAGAAGGAAAAGGAAAGATATATCAGTCGGGTAATTATCCTAAAGAGAAAATTCAATTTGCTTACGAGACATAATTTAATGATTCAATGTGTGGAGTTCTTTGTTTTAGGAGTCGAATCCAACAATAAAAAAGTGGAAAGAAATTCCTAAGCAAAAGAATGATGGATCTCAGAAAAAGGATGAAAAAGTGAAAATCAATGTTGTACATTTCCCATTGAATGATTATATTTCGACTCCTATAGCCAATAAAATTGACTTAATTGATAGTTTCATGTCTAAAGTTTGAAGTTGGGTCATAGGTTCATCTTTTCATAATGTAGTTCAAGCTAATGTCCAAGGACCCAAAGGTCTTGGGGACCTAAATTCTTCTGATTTACCGTAGGTACTATTTGATAAGCAATATGTTGAGAATTGGTACATTAATAGTGGATACTCGCATCACATGACTGGGAGGAAGGAGAATATAAATAGATTTTCGAAAGCTGGACAATGAGGGAGTCGTAAAGTTTGGTAATAACAACAAATGTAAAGTCAAGGGATATGGCAAAGTGAGGAGTGGAAAATTCACAGTGAATAGGGTGGAGTATGGTGAAGGATTAAAGCATAATCTGATTAGTGTTTTGCAACTTATTGTGGGAATTGGTAATCTAGTTATTTTCGATGAACAAGGAAGTATTATCTCCAAAAAAGAGACAAAGGAGGTGTTACTTAAGTCGAAAAGAAAAGGAGACATGTTCCCTCTCTACATGAAACCTATTTTTGGCATTCCATCAGTATGTTTGTAGTCGAAAGCTTCATCAGATCTCAGATGTTTATGGCATCAATGTTTATCCCATCTAAATTTCAAAAATCTTAAAAAATTAGATTTAAATGATCTTGATCAAGGCTTACATGTCTTAAAATTTGATAACTATTCGTTGTGTGTTGCTTGTGAACAGGGAAAGCAACATTGACAAGGTAATCTAATTGTCATAGATTCCAAAATCATCGAACCTTTGGAACTTATTAACATTGACCTCTGTGGACCTTCGACTGTTGAGACTCTCAACAAGAAGAAGTTCATATTCGTAATTGTTGATAATTTTTCAAGGTTTACTTGGGTTTTCTTTCTTTGACAGAACTCTGAAACTGTTCAAGTGATGATTGACTTCATCAAAAACACCGAGTTGCGTTTGAAGAAGAATGTTCGAAGGATTAATAGTGATAATGGATCAGAATTTAAGAATAAAACTTTTGATTCATTTTTGGCTGAGTTGGGAATTTTGCATAAATTTTCGTATCCTTACATACGGCAAAGAAATGGTGTTGTTAAAAGGAGGAATCGTTCTCTATGTGAAGCTGCCCGAACCATGCTTACATATGCAAATTTACCTCAATATCTTTGGGCAGAAGTTGTTTTGACTGCTTGTTTCACACAAAATCGATTTTTTATTCATCGTCATTTTAATATCACACCTCATGAGATCTTAAACAAAAGAAAACCTAATGTTAAATTCTTTCATGGTTTTGGGTGTAGATGTTTCATCATGAATCTCAAGGACACTCTTTCTAAACTTTAGTTTTAGTCAAAAGCTGATGAAGGAATCTTCTTGGGATATTCACACAACTTTGTTGCCTATAGGGTGTTGAACAAACGAATGAGGAAGATCGAAGAAACTTTCAATGTTACATTCGATGACTACTACGTCAAAAGAGTCAAACCGTCTTTCGTTCAAAAGCCTATAATTGTTGAAACAATTGATGAGTCTGAACTCATGAATTCTTATGATATTGATTATGAATTGATTTTTGGACTTCTAGATAAGGCTATTTATGCTGAAAACCAAGCTGATGATAATCATGTTCCTAAAGCATCAAAACATTGTGATGATTCGACTGTTACAAGGGAAGAAACTGACATACATTCTACATCAACTTCAAGAGTGAATGTCGAATGAGTACCAGTTTCGAATGATGATCAAGTAGAGGGGGAACAATTGATTTTGACATTGCATGATGATAATCATGATTCGATTGTTGAGGGGAGCATGTGCGAGCTACAGGTCAATTTGAGGGGGAGCATGTGCTGGACCATGTTGATGTCGAAGGGGGGCATCAGAAATCAAATCCATTGGTCTAGGGGAGCCAACTGGATTGATTCCCGATACTATCAATGATCAGACTAATGATTTTCATTATGTAACGGACAATATTTCGAATGTAGGAGAGAAGGTTCAGAAGCGGATGAAATTTTAAAAGATGCAACTTTAAATTTTGATCCTGCATATCCACCGATGGATAAATGGACACGAAATCATCCAAGAGAACAGGTTCTTGGTGATTCAAATTATAGTGTCTTGACATGTGCCCATATTCGAGCCAAAAATGAAGTGTTGAATGCTCATCAGGAATACTATATGTTTAACATGTTCATTTCGAAACTAGAACCAAAAACAGTAAAGGTTACATTAGAAAACTTTGATTGGGTTGTTGTAATGCAATTTGAACTGGCCGAATTTGAACGAAACAAAGTTTGGAGGTTAATTCCTAAGCCAAACGATGTTTCGTTAATTGGTGTAAAATGGATTTTCAAAAATAAAATTGATAAAGTAGGTAATGTGATTTGAAATAAAGCAAGATTAGTCGTTAAAGGTTTCTCTCAACAAGAAGGTGTCTATTAGGAGGAAACTTTTTCCCCTGTTTCACGACTCGATGCATTTTGAATTTTTCTTGCTTATGTAGCGCAAAAAGATTTCGATGTTTATCAAATGAACGTCAAATGTGCATTCCTAAATGGAGTTGTGGAGGAAATGGTCTAAGTCAAAGAACCGCCAAGTTTCGTCAATGATAAGTATCCTGATCACTGTTATATTCTAGATTAGGTAGTCTATGGGTTGAAACAAGCACCTTGTGCCTGGTATGAAACTCTGACCAATTTTTTTAAAATTGCTAAATTTAAAGAAGCATTAGTCAACCCCACTTTATTTCGAAAGAAAGTTGGGAATCACCTGATGCTTGTTCAAATTTATGTCGTTGATATAATTTTTGGTTCGACTGACCCTTTGTTATCTACGAAATTTGAGGAGCTTATGAATAGTTGTTTCGAAATGAGTATGATGAGGAAAGTTAATAATTTTCTAGGTTTAGATATTTTTCAAAGTAGGGAAGGCATCTTTATTAATCAAGAAAATTACACGTGCAACCTGCTTGAAAGAATTGGGATGATGAATAATAATCAAGTGAAAGTACTTATGGTTGTTGGCACTTGCTTTAATACTTTGTTGGATAATCATGATGTGGACTTAAAACAAATAGAAGCATGATAGGTTCACTCTTGTATTTGACTGCATGTCGACCCGATATTATGTTTTTCTTGTATGTAATTGTGCTCGGTACCAATCGAACCCAAGAGAACCCTATCTCAATGTTGTTAAGAATATTTTCTGCTACCTCAAAGGAATAGTTTCGTTGGGCTTATGGGGTCCATCGAAGACAAGATTCTTTACACAAACATTTTCAGATGTCGTTCTAGGTGGATGTCATCTTAATTGAAAAAGTAAAACTAGTGGATGTGAATTACTAGATGGAAATCTTGTGAGATGGAACTTGAAGAAACAAACGTGCATTTCGATTTAGACTACATAAGTTGAGTATGTGGCTGTTGCAAAATGCACGTCACAATTTATTTGGTTACAAAGTCAACTGTGCAATTATGAAATCAATATGTAGAAAATTCCTTTGTATTGTGACTCGCAAAGTGCCATTCACAACTGCCATAATCCAGTCCAACATTCAAAAACCAAACACATTGCTCTTGGATATCACTTCATAAAAGACCATGTAGACGACGGGAACATTAAGGTCCAGTTTGTAAAAACAACGGATCAACTTGTAGATATTTTTACAAAACCTTTATATGAGAAGTGATTCTAATGGATTTTGAATGGTGATTGGAGATGATAGAAGCAAGTTCTGTTCCAGGTTCTTCTTGATCAAATAGATGTTTCTTTGTTTGTGTTTTTCTGAACTATTAAGAGGTTAGTGTTTTAGTTCAGCGTTCACATGCGTTCGCATTGGGCTTTCCTCTGAATCATTCCGATCTTAATTCTCTTTTTGGTGGAGAAAGCTATTCAATGAGCAACATCATTGGGGGTTGCTACTTTCTAGGCCGAACGTCACATGGTAACAATTTACAATTTTATTTTTGTTTGTTTTGTTTAAAATTCAGAAATCCAAAAAGATTTTCTTATTTTTGTATTTGATTTCCAAAAACAAAAATCTGGAAACATTTTCTCATTTATGTATTAGATTTCCAAAAACAAAAATCCAAAAAGATTTTCTTATTTTTGTATTTGATTTCCAAAACGATTTTCTTATTTTTTTATTTCATATTATGTTTAACAATTTGTGTCTCACTATAACAACGTACTACTGAGGTGCATGCTCAACGATCGTATATTTCAAGGGGACAAGTATTCTTTCGAACTGAAGTACTAGTTTAGCGTCCCTAGAAGCATGGTATTGTATGTTGACCTCAAGCCTTATAGACTTTATGTGTTCGAAGCCTTAATGGAACTCTCACTACGAAAGTTTCTTCCCAATTAGGCTATATTCACATGAGTCGAAGAGATACCTTTCTCTTCTCATATTGAGTAAGGAGATTTCTACAAAGTCCATATAATCCATGCAATCTGAAAATCTCTATGGTACATCCTGGTCAGCTTCTCCACCTTACAGTCTCTTTTATTGCTATGAAGTGAGCAAACTTGGTTAATCTATCAATAACTACCCAAATAGTGTTGTAACCAACAGTAGTCTTTGTAATTTGATAACAAAGTCCATTGCGATCTGCTCCCACTTCCACCCAAAAATCTCTGGTTGTTGCAACAATCCCGAGGGTCGTTGATGTTTTGCTTTGATCTTGGAACATGTTAGGCATTTACTTACGTAGGTCACAATCTTATCCTTCATGTTTGGCCACCAATAAAGGGCTTTTAGGTACAGGTACATCTTTTCTACTCCATGATGGATGGAATATCTAGTCCTAAGGGCCTCATTTAGACCTAGTTATTTGACCTCTCCAAATTTCGAAACCCATACACGGTTCATGAAATATCTCATTCCGTCATCCTTAATCTTGAGTTGTGTTTCCATTCCTATGAGGCTTTCTTCTTTAACTTTTTCTTTGTTAAAGCCTTAAACTGAGCACTTCTAATCTACGAGATTAGGTTAGACTAAATTGTGATCGTAAGTGCTTTGAATCTACGAGGTCTAACTCATGCTTTACGGCTTAAGGTGCCAACTACGATGTTAGCTTTTCCTGGGTGATAACAAATCTCACAGTCATAGTCATTTAGCAACTCTAACCATCTTCTTTTCTCATGTTGAGCTCTTTCTGATTGAAGATGTGTTGCAGACTCTTGTGGTCAGTGTGGAATATACACTTTGTCCTGTAAAGGAAATGACACCGAATCTTCAGGGAAAAAACTACCACTCCCAACTCTAAGTCGTGGGTGGTGTAGTTGTTCTGATGCACCTTGAGTTATCTTGAGGCGTAGGCTATGACTTTTCCCTTTACATTTATAAACATCACAACCCCTGATGCAAAGCATCACAATATACTACGAAGTTATAAGTACTTTATTGAAAGGGATAGTATCGGTGCACATTTGAAAAGATCCGTCCTTCTTATTCACAAATAGAATGGGTGATCCCCAAGGCGAGAAACTTGGTCTGATAAAACGCTTGTCAAGAAGTTGTTATAGTTATATGGAGAGTTCCGGCATCTCCGATAGTGCCAATCTATAAGGAGACTTTCCTACTGGGGCATCTCTTGGAACTAGATCGATTTGAAACTCTACTTGTCGAGCTGGCGGCAGATGTGGTCGATCTTCAGGGAAGACATCAAGGTAATCACACACTTGAGGTACTTCCAAGAACATTTTCATCTTATTGTATTTCCTATCGACAATAATGTCTAAGAAGGAGAAATATTTTTTCTACAAGTATTTTCTGGCCTTCATGTAGGAGATGATCCTAATATTTCTACCAGGCTTATCACCGTAGACGATTAAAGGTTCTTTGTTTGGTAGGGGTAGACATAATGCTTTCTTGAAGCATAAGTCTTCGGCCTGGTTAGAGGATAACCAATCCATACCGATGATGATGTCGAAACTTCCAATGACCATTGGCACAAGGTTGAGGAGAAAAGCATGATTATCTAATGTTAAGGTACAGTTCCTAAGTATCTATTAAGTACTACCAAGTTGGCCGTTAGCCATTTCTACTCTATCGGCTTCCTTAAGTTTACTAGATGGGTGGTATAACATTTTCCTAAATTTGGGAGTAATATAGATTCTATCGGTGCATGTATCAAAATTTAGATTTGCATATAAATTATTGATTAGGAACATACTCGTAACTACCGTTGAATCTTGGACGGCTTCTCTAGGTCCTATCACAAATGCTCTACTCCTAGCATTACCTCCTTATCCCTTCAGTTTTGGAGAATCCTTCATAATGTGTACCACTTCTTTACACTCATAGCATGATCGACTCTTTGTTTTTGTGGTTCCTCAATTGGGTGGGGTTTTGCATCTATTTTCAAGATGGCCTTTGTTGCTGCATTTGGTGTATATCCAGCATGCTCAATTGTGTCGAAACCCACACTCATTGCATCTTGGGCTACTTCTAGAGGTAGTCCGTGCTGATGATGATGTAATCTCAAATGCCTGAATCACTTCCTGCTTCTTTTCTGTTAGTTTCCTAGCCTTCCCTTTGGACTCTTTTCCAAACTTCCTTTTTCTAACTTCCACCTTCAGAAGGTCAGCCTTATGGACCATCGTACCACGACGAATCATTGATTGGTCAAACTAAAGGATAGTCTCTTCGCACAGTCGAAGGTGGATGGATTTGAGGAAGTGAGAAAACCTTGGATAGGCCGAGGCAAACCCAAAATATACTTCTCTATCATCTTATATTTCGGGGTGACGATCCCAGGACATAAGATGGCAAGGATAATGAAACAGATGGTATAAGTGGCAACATTAGCTTCTTGCATTGTCAAATTCCACAAATCTTGCTCCATCTTCTACCTTTCCTTGCATAGGCAGTACTCCTCAATCATGAGCTGCTTTAACTCACTCCAAGACATGGAATTTGATACATTAATGTCCACGGTCTTCGTGTAACTGGTCCACCAACTTAGGGATGTGTCTGCCTAGGTGCATGCGGCAAAATTAACTTTACAGTCCACTGGATAAAAGCTGATCTCAAAAATAGACTCCTTTTTTTCTATCCACCTAGTCAAACCAACTACGTATTCGTTTCGATGGAAGGGTTTTGTATTACAATTCATAAAATCATTATATGAACATACCCTATTTGGACCTTGATTATCTCCTTGCGGACTCTCACCACTATTGCCTCCTGATCCTACATTCCTAGGGGTTTCTATGTTAGCGAAGCCGAGGCAGTCGAGGACTCGCTCATGCATGACGTACGCGTACGCGATGCGTACGAGCGTACGCCCCGCGTACCGAGGATTCTTAGACCCCCTATAAATAGAAATGCGAGGGTTCCCGGAAATTCACCCCATTTCTCTCCTTTCTCTCACGATCTTGCCTTGATTTCCGTGCCCGTTCAAACCCGAAGCTCTGGTCTTTTTGCTCAAGTCCTGAGGGTCGATTTTACTCCCGAGATTCCCGAGAATCCCGAGAAAAATCCGTTTCTCAAGACGAAACTCTGCCCGGTTTTCCATCTCGCTATCTTCAAACTTTCAAGTGAGTTCATACCCCTTAATTAACCTTTTTAAGATATTCTAAATGCTTTTATATGCTTTCAAGGGGGGGGGGGGGGGGGAATACAAGTAAAACACACGAGTATTATCCTGTGTTACATAAAGAATTATTTTATATGCTTTTATATATCCAAATCACATGTGATTTATAAACTTTATAGGAAACTTTCGTATATAAAATATGTTACAATAGAACTCTATCTTTTGAAATATAAATTGTTGTAATGCATGTAAAAACTAAACATTTTCTTAGATTTTATGTATACTTGTCTATCTTAGGCTCTACAAAAATTTATACTTTCATAACAAGTGATTCCTTTTCTAGGTATTTCTAAACAAACGAGACACGCTTTTAGAAAACTATAATAGGTATAGTTTTACAAGGATATTGCTAACTTTTACATACTAGAAACTTGATTTTCAAGAAGTCACTTTCATATACAAGAACAAACGAACATTTTAACATGTACATCTGTTTTTATACCACGGTTTTGTGAGACATAAACTTCACGTACGTTCGAGTACACATTTCAAGTCCTGTATTATATACCAGAATCCCTTGGAGGGGGAGCATGGTGTTTGTGTATAGATCTATATGGGCTTGACAACCCGCGCCCTGATTGTTAGCTACAGTCCACCGTTTGGGGTGACAAACGTCATAACATTCCAACGCCTGAAGAACGTTGTGTATAGGCATTCCGAGTCAATAGTATGGTTATAAAACTCACATGGGGTATTAAAAATGCATTGATTTACAAGGTTTTCAAACACATTGGTTATTTCACACTTACATACATTTTAGAAACAAACATTTGTCTTGAGAGAAGGCTACTTTTATACTAGTAGAAAATATAGGATTTTCTAAACACAAACAAACAAGGACAAAACATTTCATTTCATACAAACATTGCCATTTAAATACTTATGAAACTCACCAGCTTAAATGCTGATCTACTCTTTCAAAATTACTTGTATGTCCTAGGAAATCAGTAATTTCAGGTATCATTATGCTTTTGATGAAGGGATGCTGCGGCGCCAGTTTAATCTCATATTTTGACATCATATTGTAATTGGTTTTGAACATGTAACTTTTTGACAAATGTAAACTTTCAATTATATATATGATGGTTGTATTGCTTTCTTTACTATGTATTCTATTGTTACGCTACCACATGAAGTCATCCGCCCCCGAACGTTTCCGCCGTTCAGGTTTGGGGGTGTGACAGATTGGTATCAGAGCAATGTTTATAGTGAACTAAGTATATCGAACCACATAAGATATACAAACTATAAATGCTTAAGGGACTAACACTCTCTGACAAAACATTTTTTTTTTCGCTTAAGCAGCGTTATGTTTAACTTAAATTGATAGTTCATTTAAGTACAATTACATGCATACAACAAATTATTTTCATGATATCTAACTATACAACA
Organism: Lactuca serriola; assembly: GCF_051521515.1. NCBI lineage: Eukaryota > Viridiplantae > Streptophyta > Magnoliopsida > Asterales > Asteraceae > Lactuca > Lactuca serriola. The sequence continues at coordinate 161,720,440 of NC_136411.1, read as the reverse complement.
AGTATTTAGACAAGTTGACACTACGATTAAGCCTCGATATATGTAATCAGATTTTGGACAAATATAGCGTGCTCAACTATATTTGCCCGAGATTGGACCAACGTATATCGAGGAATGATCGTAGTAAGCAACAAGTCAAAACTTATCAAATCGTTACTAGAATCAAACACAAGAATTTAAATAATATAGGAGTATTTGCTACCTAAACTAGTTTAACTTACATGTTTTGCAAGTTTCAACTTTATTCAACTCCTATAACCCTATTTCTCGTACAGTCAAATGGCTGGATTTCACCACCCCGACGACCCCTACTTTCCCAACCAAGGCAACGGAGGATGGGTCGAAGATGATCCCGAAGAGGACGAGGAACCCATAGAAGTGGATGATGACTCCGGTACCGACTCAGAACCGGAAGTGATCGATCCACCACCAGTTCAACCTCCCGTCTTCGTAAGGAACTTTCAAGGACCGACTCCCGTCTGGGGAAGTCACCTCCATCATTGGAGCCAACAACAGAACATACGTCCTCCCTACGGCATGTTCCGGGACTTCTATGATGTCCGCGGCGGAGGTTCGGCTGATCCGTCACTCCCGGTAATGGTGGGTAAGCTAGCCAATCAGTCCTATCAGTCCGGAGTTCAAGCTAGCCGACTCCGGGATGTCAACGTGGAAGTGCAGGTTCACACTCCGGGATGACACCCGTGTTTCTAGGCTTGCCATTTTAGCAATGTAATGGTCTAGGTTAACCATTGTAACCCCAATTTGAAATAATAAAAATGTATTATTTGTGAATTATGTGAATTATGTGATTTATGTGTTTATTTTCTTAATTATTATAATTTAATGAATTAAGAATATAATAAGCGTCAAAACTTAAGTATGAGATAAGTCCGATATCTTTGCATAAAGTTGTAGTGGTTGAAACAAGGATTCCGGAGATATAAGGAATGCCAAAATCCGAGTTATAACAAAGAAGTTATGACCTGTCGAAGTTTCGCGACGGGACCGGCACGACGCTGAGTGACGACCACGGACTTTTCTGGCCGAGATTTTGGGGATGTCATAGTTGGTATCAGAGCATTAGTTTAAGCGAACTAGGAATTTGTAGGATTTCTAGACTTAAACTTAAGATGCTAAATGGAGATTGTGAGGTGTGTGTCTGATAAATTTTAGACACGAGCACTAGTTTATTTTAGGAGAGTTGCCTAAAATGCTTTGATGTGCTAAATGTTATATGTTGCCATATATGATATTATTTGTTCGGATCTACGGTTTGTTGCCAACCGGATCTGAAGGTTTATGTGTTTAGGATTCTAAGCGTATGTATACGATATTAGAACTAGCATGTAATCGTTTGGAGTAATAAGGTGAAATTATTCGGTGTGTAGATAAAAAAAAATGGTGAGAACAAGAAGCGGAGTTGGAAATGCTGATGAAAACAGGAATCAACCGCCTGTAATTCAACAAGTACCTGTTGTAGCTGATGCACCTGAGCCGATAACAATGGCTGGTGTACAAATGATGATTCAAATGATATTGGATCGTCAGATGGAAGAAACAAGACGCCTGCTTAGGCAGAATCGTGAAGAACCGTCGATTCAAGTGGAAGAGCCCAAGGAGAATGGAGGGCAATCTGGAGGAGAAAACTTTAGTGGGATCATTGGTCAAGACGAACAACCAGTGGTTAGACGCAATAACCAGTATGGAGGAAATGATGGTCGTGGGTGCAAGTATAAGGATTTCATGGCATCCAAACCACCATGTCTATCCGGAAGCCCGACGCCGGTGCAAGTTATGGACTGGGTCTCCGAAATGGAGACTATGTTTGAAAGTTGCGAATGCAGCAACAGGCAGAAGACCGCTCTTGCGATCCCTCTGCTAAAATCTGGCGTGTTGAGTTGGTGGAAGCTGTTAGCTGACTCTATGCCCAAGGGAGAAGCAAGCAAAATGTCTTGGGAAGACTTTGTGGAACAACTAAAAATGCAATACTGCTCTGAGCAGGACGTTCTGGAAATCAGTAATGAGTTTCAGAATTTGAAGAAAGGGAAATTGAGCGTTACTGAATACGCTACAAGTTTCACGGAAAAGATGAAGTTTATCCCATATTTGGTGCCTACAGAACTCTCTAAGGTCAACAAGTTTGCCCTTGGACTAACAGCGGACTATGGTCCAATGGTTAAGCAAGCAACCACATTGAAAGCCGCCATCTGGGCTGCTAGAAATGTTGAGACCCAGATCAGGGAAAAAGGTCTGGAAAGGTCAGAGGTTGGCGAGAAAAGGAAAATCGATGGATTTTCAGGGTCTAGCAAGAAAAGTAAATTCTCGAAGTCTAGTTCGAGAGGAAGTGGAGGAAAGGTAGAGGCGAAATGGTGCGACAAGTGCAAGAAGAAGCATTATGGGAAGTGTGGCGGGGAAACCACGTGCTTCAAATGTGGAAAGCTAGGGCATTATGCCAACGACTGCACCTTCACCAAGAATGTTTGTTATGGTTGTGGTGAGGAGGGGCACATCTCAAGGGATTGTCCTAAAAAGAAGGAAGCAGCAAGACCTAACATTCCGCCAAAGCCAAAGGCGAGAGCATTCCAGATGACACTGGAAGCTGCTAAAGATGAAGCTGATGTCGCTTCAGGTACCTTTCTCGTTAACAAATTGCCTGCCCAAATTTTATTTGATTCTGGAGCCAACTACTCCTTCATATCGCATGAATTTGGTAGAAAACTAGCTTTGCCTGTTGATAGACTAGATAATGCTTTATTAGTCGAAGTTGCTAGTGGCAAGTTTGTACCTGTTAGCCATCATATGAAAAACATCTTAATTGATCTGAATGGAAATAAGTTCCACGAGGAATTATTGCCTATCGAACTTAACGGTTTCGACATCGTTTTGGGAATGGATTGGCTTAGCGCCAATGATGCTGAAATTTTATGCAAGAAGAAAATAGTGAAAGTGAATCCACCTGGGAAGGAATCGTTTATGGTGTACGGAGATAAACGCAGAGTAAACTCTGGAATCATTTCTCTAATGAAAGCCAGAAAATGTTTGACCAAGGGGTGTACATCATACTTAGCATTCGTGATCGACGCTAAGAAGGAAAAGAAGGTGATGCAAAATGTTCCTGTTGTGTGTGATTATCCGGAAGTATTTCCCGAAGATCTTCCTGGATTACCGCCCGATCGACAAGTAGAATTTCATATCGACTTGTTGTCCGGAACAACGCCAATTGCAAAAGCACCTTATCGATTAGCACCGACGTAGATGAAGGAGCTAATGATGCAACTTCATGAGTTATTGGACAAAGGTTTCATTAGACCTAGTTCATCACCCTGGGGAGCTCCGGTGTTATTCGTAAAGAAGAAAGATGGAAGCATGAGGATGTGCATTGATTACCGAGAGCTGAATAAGGCAACAATAAAGAATCGATATCCGTTGCCGAGGATTGATGACCTATTCGATCAACTACAAGGTTCCAGTTATTTTTCAAAGATCGACCTGAGGTCAGGATATCATCAGTTAAAAGTAAGAGAGCAGGATATAGAGAAAACTGCATTCAGAACGCGATATGGACACTATGAGTTCTTGGTTATGTCGTTTGGACTAACCAATGCTCCAGCAGCATTCATGGATTTAATGAACAGAGTTTGTAATCCGTTCCTTGATAAATCTGTGATAGTGTTCATAGATGACATTCTGATTTATTCAAAAAGCCAAGAGGAGCATGGCAGACACTTACGAGAAGTGTTAGAAGTCTTGAAGAAGGAGAAGTTGTATGCGAAATTCTCCAAATGTGATTTCTGGATTCGTGAAGTCCAATTTTTGGGTCACGTGGTCAACCAAGAAGGGATAATGGTTGATCCAGCGAAGATCGAAGCTGTGATGAAGTGGGAACAACCGAAAAGTCCCACGGAGATCCGAAGCTTTTTGGGATTAGCTGGATATTACCGAAGGTTTATCCAAGGCTTTTCTTCGATCGCTAGTCCGTTAACAGCTTTGACCCACAAAGGAGCTACTTATGCTTGGAGTGATAAGCATAAAGAAGCATTCGAGAGAATAAAGAAGAAACTATGCGAGGCACCGATACTTTCTCTACCCGATGGAGTTGAAGACTTCGCTGTTTATAGCGATGCGTCTGGGGTTGGATTGGGTTGCATTTTGACCCAAAGGGATAAGGTGATCGCATATGCGTCTCGACAGCTGAAAGGGCACGAAAAGAACTACCCGACTCATGATTTGGAGTTGGCAGCGGTAGTTTTCGCACTGAAAATATGGAGGCATTACCTCTATGGCACAAAGTGCAAACTTTTCACTGATCATAAGAGTCTCCAATATCTCTTTAGTCAGAAAGAATTGAATATGAGGCAACGACACTGGCTGGAATTACTTAAGGACTACGACTGTGAGATACTTTACCACCCCGGTAAGGCCAATATTGTTGCTGATGCTCTCAGGCGGAAGGTCAATCTTGAAAAGAAAAGGCCAAGAGCGTTGAGAATTGAATTTGTCTCGACTATTTTGGAAAGTATAAAGAAAGCTCAAAGCGAAGCTTCTGAGAAAAATGATCGAAAGGAGGAACGTTTGGGCAAAACGTTGGTGTTCGGTGTAAACAGTCACGGACTGAAGGTGTTCCAAGATCGGATTTGGATACCTAAGACAGGAGGAGTCAGAGATCTTCTGATGGAAGAAGCTCACAAAACCATGTACTCGATTCATCCCGGTAGCACAAAAATGTATAGGGACCTGAAACCCTATTATTGGTGGCCGACGATGAAGCTCGACATTGCGAAGTACGTGGCCGAGTGTGTGACCTGTGCAAGAGTCAAGGCACAACATCAGAAACCATACGGGAGTTTAGAACCATTACCTGTGCCTATGGGTAAGTGGGAAGACATTGCTATGGATTTTGTCACTAAACTACCCAGAACAAAAAGTGGTCACGACATGATTTGGGTGGTCGTCGATCGATTCACTAAGAGTGCGCATTTCATAGCAGCAAAGGAGAAATGGACTATGGAAAAGCTTGCGAATTCTTACGTAAAGGAAATTGTGAGGCTTCACGGTGTTCCGTTAACGATTGTGTCAGATCGTGACAGTCGTTTCACCTCACGATTTTGGAAAAGTCTACAAGAGGAATTAGGTACCAAGTTGTGTTTAAGTACAGCTTACCATCCGCAGACTGATGGTCAGAGTGAAAGAACGATACAAACACTTGAGGATATGCTGAGAGCGTGTACCTTGGAATTCCTAGGTAATTGGGATGAACATTTGCCTTTGGTAGAATTTTCCTATAATAATAGTTTTCACTCGAGCATAAAGATGGCACCTTATCAAGCATTGTATGGACAGAAGTGTCGTACGCCGTCTTGTTGGCTTGAGGCTGGGGAAAAGCAGTTTATGGGACCGGAGTTGGTTCATCAAACTGCTGAAAAGTTGAAAATAATTAGGGAAAGAATGTTAGCAGCTCAGGATCGTCAAAAGAGCTATGCTGACAAAAAGCGAAGACCGATGACTTTTGAAGTTGGAGATTCGGTTTTGCTTAAAGTCTCGCCGTGGAAGGGACTTATAAGATTTGTTAAAAGGGGAAAGTTAAGTCCAAGGTTTATTGGACCGTTTAAAGTTCTTCAGAGAATTGGGAACCAAGCTTACAAACTCGAACTACCAGAAGAACTGAATGGAATTCATAACACTTTTCATGTGTGTTACTTGAGGAAGTTCATGGGAGAAGTTCCCGACATAATTCCACTTTCGGAGTTGAGGATCGATGAGAACAAAAGGTTGATCGAGGAACCGGAGGCAATCGTTGACCGAAAGACTAAGAAGTTGCGACGTAAGATGGTTGAGTTAGTGCTTATCCAATGGAAACACACGAATGGGCCGAATCTCACCTGGGAGACGGAGAGTGACATGATGAGTCGCTATCCGCATTTGTTTGCTGGTGTGTGATTCCGGGGACGGAATCATTCTAAGGTGGAGAGAATTGTAACGCCCGTGTTTCTAGGCTTGCCATTTTAGCAATGTAATGGTCTAGGTTAACCAATGTAACCCCAATTTGAAATAATAAAAATGTATTATTTGTGAATTATGTGAATTATGTGATTTATGTGTTTATTTTCTTAATTATTATAATTTAATGAATTAAGAATATAATAAGCGTCAAAACTTAAGTATGAGATAAGTCCAATATCTTTGCATAAAGTTGTAGTGGTTGAAACAAGGATTCCGGAGATATAAGGAATGCCAAAATCCGAGTTATAACAAAGAAGTTATGACCTGTCGAAGTTTCGCGACGGGACCGGCACGACGCTGAGTGACGTAAAACATGAATTTAAGATAGAGTGATATTTAGCCTTAGCGATCTAAATGAAAGTCGTAGATTTCGTTAAACCGAGAGCATGCATAAAAGGAACGCCCAAATCTGACTTCGTATGAGGAAGTTATGATTTTTCTAAGTTTTGACATAGCAGTATGCAGCCCAAATACTCGATTTGAGATCGAGCGGTTTTTAGCCGAAACAATCTAAATAAGAATCGAAGATCTCGTTGTTAGTAGCGAAACGATGAAAAGTTAGGCGAGAACGGATGTCAGACGAAGAAGTTATGAATTTATAACGAAGTTTTTCTGTCCCGGCCTTCTAAAAATAAATAATAAAAATAAAAGTCAAAATTAGCCGACGGAGTCTAAATGAAAGTTGTAGAGTATGGTCTGACCTTCGCGTGGATATAAAGAACGTCGAAAACGGAGCTCGTATGCGAAAGTTACGCAATTTAGAAGTTCGACGAGTCAATTACGCCCCGCGTAATTGAGTACGCCCCGCGTACTCAGTCGGATGCAACTTGTCTGACCAATACTCGAGTGCCACAGATCGACGCATGCAGTGACGTCAAAGTACGCCCCGCGTAACCGAGTACGCCCTGCGTAATTTGAGATTATGCCCCGCGTAATCCCAGACCCTCAGCCTATAAATAGAACTCGAATTCAGCCATTTTCTCTTGTTCAAACTCTTCCCTCTCTCTAAGTTTTGCCTCGATTTGCGTGCCAATCATATCCCGAAGCCCCGGTATTATTCCCGAGCCCCGAAGCGAGATCCGAAGCCCCGAGAATCCCGAAGAGCGTTATTTCCGAGCCGAAGCCCTGCCCGCGAGGAGCCCGGTTTTTGTGAAGATCTTCCAGATCTACGGAGAGACACTACTTCTATAAGCCGTAGTGCTGTCGGATCATCTTCTGATCAAGTGAGTGTATAGTCCCTTTTTAATACGCAATATTATGAAGTATTTAATATAAAATACGTGCTACGTGTATATATTTTGTGGTTATATGTGTGAATGTATATTCACTCTCTTCTATCTCATAGATCTGATATATTCTCTATGAAATACGTGTTATGTGTATGCCTCATCTGTTATGTGGAATATGTATTGATTAAAGCATGCTATACAGGTTTTATAAATAATGTATAAAAATGTATATATTTTTATCTACTAATATGTTGGGTAGAACATGGGTAGATAATTGGTGTGAAATAAACAGATGAGAGGCCTCGGTGTTATTGGTGTTATTCTAGTCATTCAGCAGAGTATGGATGACGACCACGGACTATTCTAGACTGTCCTGTGGAACACTAGCAGGCTCATTACCTGTAGGTGTTGTGAACGACGTGTTCACCGGTGTACTCTATCCCCCACATGGTTGCCTTTAGGACACTTATTGTTGAGGAAGCCCCTCTGCAGTAATGTCCGTCCCGATGAAAATCCTGAAATAAGTTCCTTATAATAGACGTTATTTTTAGGAACGTAAGGTGAGGATAACGGGAATGGGTAATCGGGTTTATTGTTGATTGATGAAATTAAATATAATTATTGTGGGTTTGAAAACCCTATATGCTCACCAGGCTCCCAAGCCTGACCCACTCAGTTGATTTGTATTACAGGAAGTGGCGCAAGAGCTTAAGATGGGCGAATCATCAAGTTGTTTTGTTTAACAAGTCTGCATATGTATATATTTGTTGAACGACTTGTAATATCATCGTTTATGCTTTATGATCTATATCGGAACATGACATCCCGACTTTTGATTATGAAATGAAATCATATTTCTATATGAAATGTTTTGATAAATATCTATTTTATCATGTTTTGTTTTTGGGAACAAATTTCGCATCTCTTTTAAAATCAAACGGATTTACTCTGAAAATGTTTTAAAAAGCATAAATGAAATCGGTCTTTTCTGGCCCGTATTGACGACCTATTCGATCGACTTCAAGGAGCAAAATACTTCTCAAAGATAGATCTACGATCCGGATATCACCAATTACGAGTTCTAGAGGGGGATATTCCAAAGACAGCTTTCCGAACTCGTTATGGACACTACGAATTTGTAGTGATGCCATTCGGATTAACCAATGCACCAGCAGTATTTATGGACCTAATGAATAGGGTATGCCGTCCTTACTTGGATCAGTTCGTCATTGTCTTTATCGATGATATACTTGTCTACTCCCGAAGTGAGGAAGAGCATAGTCAGCACCTATGAAAAGTCCTAGAAACACTGCGAACGGAGAAACTCTATGCGAAGTTCTCTAAATGCGAATTTTGGATTCGAAGAGTCGAATTTTTAGGCCACATTGTTAGCGAGAAAGGTATACACGTGGACCCCTCCAAAATTAAGGCCATTGAGAACTGGTCAGCACCAAAGACACCTACAGAAATTCGTCAATTTCTAGGTCTCGTTGGCTACTATCGCAGATTCATAAAGAACTTCTCTAGCATTGCGAAACCTCTTACTACATTAACCCAGAAAGGCGTGGCCTTTGGCTGGGAAGCGAAACAAGAGAAGGCATTCCAGACGCTAAAACAGGCCTTGTGCACCGCACCGATACTATCCCTCCCCAAGGGGATAGAAGACTTCGTAGTGTATTGTGATGCGTCAAATCAAGGACTAGGTTGTGTTCTTACGCAGAGAGGGAAGGTTATTGCTTATGCCTCCCAGCAGCTTAAGACACACGAAGTGAACTATACGACACACGATCTTGAGTTAGGAGCAGTGGTATTTGCTCTGAAGATCTGGAGACACTACTTATACAGAACAAAGAGTACTATTTTCACCGATCACAAGGGCCTTCAACACATTTTCGATCAGAAGGAACTCAACATGCGACAACGACGATGGGTTGAGTTACTAAATGACTACGAATGCGAAATTCGTTATCATCCTGGCAAGGCCAACGTGGTAGCTGACGCCCTTAGTCGAAAGGAATACATTGGTCGGAGGGTCAAATCTCTGACTATGACTATCCATTCCCACTTATCCACACAAATTAAGGCGACACAAATGGAAGCTTTGCAACCTGAAAATGTGGCGGGTGAATCCCTGCGAGGAATGGAAAAGAATCTAGAAGTCAAGGGTGGCGGAGCCTACTATCTCATGGACCGAATCTGGACCCCGAAACATGGTGGTTTCAGAAACGTAGTCATGACCGAAGCACACAACTCAAGATATTCCGTTCACCCAGGTTCGGATAAAATGTATCTGGATCTTAAGAAACTATACTGGTGGCCTAACATGAAAGCAGAAATTGCTACCTTCGTAAGTAAATGCCTTACTTGCGCTAAGGTTAAGGTCGAGTATCAGAAACCGTCAGGATTTCTACAATAACCGGAGATACCAGAATGGAAATGGGAGTGGATTTCTATGGACTTCATAACCAAGTTACCCAAGACGACGAGTGGACTCGATACCATATGGGTCATCGTCGACAAATTAACCAAATCCGCACATTTCCTACCCATCAAGGAGACTGACAAAATGGAAAAGCTTACAAGAACTTACTTAAGGGAAGTAGTGCGACTGCATGGTGTTCCGATATCCATTATCTCCGATAGAGATAGTAGATTCACTTCAAGATTCTGGCAGTCACTACAAAATTCCCTGGGGACTAGGCTAGACATGAGTACAGCCTACCACCCACAAACAGACGGGCAAAGTGAGAGAACGATACAAACTTTAGAAGATATGCTAAGAGCCTGTGTGATTGACTTTGGAAAGGCATGGGATATCCATTTACCCCTTGTCGAATTTTCATACAACAATAGTTATCATACAAGCATAAAGGCTGCTCCGTTTGAAGCCCTCTATGGTCGAAAGTGCAGATCCCCTCTGTGCTGGACTGAAGTTGGCGATACCCAGTTAGCTAAAGGAAGAGTTCCTGAAAGCACTCTCACTGTTCCGGAAATCATACGAGAAACGACAGAGAAGATCGTTCAGATTCGTGAGTGATTGAAAGCCTCTAGAGACCGACAGAAAAGCTACGCTGACCAAAGGAGGAAACCTTTGGAATTCCAGGTAGGAGACCACGTTTTATTAAAGGTCTCACCGTGGAAGGGTTTAATACGCTTTGGAAAGCATGGGAAACTAAATCCAAGATACATAGGGCCTTTCGATATTCTTGCCAGAATCGGCCCTGTGGCTTACAAGCTTAACCTACCGCGTGAACTTAGTAACATACATCCAACCTTCCACGTCTCGAACTTGAAAAAGTGTCTGTCTGATGAGACTCTTGTTATTCCACTCGACGAGATCGAGATCAACGAGAGCCTCAACTTTGTGGAAGAACCAGTAGAAGTCATGGACCGAGAGGTCAAGCAAACAAAACAAAGTCGCATACCCATCGTGAAGGTTCGCTGGAACGCCAAGCGGGGACCTGAATTCACATGGGAACGCGAAGATCAGATGAAACAAAAGTACCCTCATCTATTTCATATTCACTAGTATCTTTACTACTTTAAATTTCGGGACAAAATTCCTTCTAACGGGGGGATGATGTGACAACCCGATATTTCAAATCTTTGTAATGACCTAAAAAGTCAAGTATTGTAACCACTTTTGAGATTATAAAATTAACTTTGATAATAAAATGTCCAAAAAGTTCTATTTAAATTCCTTCTATGTTTAAATGTCATTAAACCATGATCGTACGTAAAAAGAATGCCCAAATCCGACTTCGTATATTGAAGTTAAGATTTTTCCAAGTTCGGCTTAGCAGCAGACAACTAAAAACTCGAATCGGAGATCGAGCGACTTTTGGCCGGAATGACCTAAATGAGAATCGAAGGTCTCGACAATGGTATTTCAGTGGTGAAAAGTCTGGCAAAAACCGACGTCAGATAAAGAAGTTATGAATTTTTAAAGAAATTCCTTAATCACGTCATTTTATAAATAAATAATAAAAATAATTTTGGAATTTGCCAACGGAATCTAAACGAAAGTTGTAGAGCGTAGTCTCACCTATGCGTGGATATAAAGACCATCGAAAACGGAGTTCGTATGAAGAAGATATGAATTTTTGAAGTTTATTAAATAAATTATATATAAATTTATATCAAAAATCCGGTAATATCCGAAGAAGGAGTCAGCATCCTCATCCGAGTTACATGCTGCGTAACCCCGTACGCCCCGCGTACCCGAGGGCCTTGGTCTCGGTCCGTCCACGTCGCCCCTATGCGAAGCTACCGACCCGCCCCATCCGACCCGCCCCATCCGATCCGTCCCATCCGAAGCCGAGGCAGTCGAGGACTCGCTCATGCATGACGTACGCGTACGCGCTGCGTACGAGCGTACGCCCCGCATACCGAGGCTTCTCAGACCCCCTATAAATAGAAATGCGAGGGTTCCCGGAAATTCACCCCATTTCTCTCCTTTCTCTCACGATCTTGCCTCGATTTCCGTGCCCGTTCAAACCCGAAGCTTTGATCTTTTTGCTCAAGTCCCGAGGGTCGATTTTACTCCCGAGATTCCCGAGAATCCCGAGAAAAATCCGTTTCTCAAGACGAAACTCTGCCCGGTTTTCCATCTCGCTATCTTCAAACTTTCAAGTGAGTTCATACCCCTTAATTAACCTTTTTAAGATATTCTAAATGCTTTTATATGCTTTCAAGGGGGGGGGGGGGAATACAAGTAAAACACACGAGTATTATCGTGTGTTACATAAAGAATTATTTTATATGCTTTTATATATCCAAATCACATGTGATTTATAAACTTTATAGGAAACTTTCGTATATAAAATATGTTACAATAGAACTCTATCTTTTGAAATATAAATTGTTGTAATGCATGTATAAACTAAACATTTTCTTAGATTTTATGTATACTTGTCTATCTTAGGCTCTACAAAAATCTATACTTTCATAACAAGTGATTCCTTTTCTAGGTATTTCTAAACAAACGAGACACACTTTTAGAAAACTATAATAGGTATAGTTTTACAAGGATATTGCTAACTTTTACATACTAGAAACTTGATTTTCAAGAAGTCACTTTCATATACAAGAACAAACGAACATTTTAACACGTAAATCTGTTTTTATACCACAGTTTTGTGAGACATAAACTTCACGTACGTTCGAGTACACATTTCAAGTCCTGTATTATATACCAGAATCCCTTGGAGGGGGAGCATGGTGTTTGTGTATAGATCTATATGGGCTTGACAACTCGCGCCCTGATTGTTAGCTACGGTCCACCGTTTGGGGTGACAAACGTCATAACATTCCAACGCCTGAAGAACGTTGTGTATAGGCATTCCGAGTCAATAGTATGGTTATAAAACTCACATGGGGTATTAAAAATGCATTGATTTACAAGGTTTTCAAACACATTGGTTATTTCACACTTACATACATTTTACAAACAAACATTTGTCTTGAGAGAAGGCTACTTTTATACTAGTAGAAAATATAGGATTTTCTAAACACAAACAAACAAGGACAAAACATTTCATTTCATACAAACATTGTCATTTAAATACTTATGAAACTCACCAGCTTAAATGCTGATCTACTCTTTCAAAATTACTTGTGTGTCCCAGGAAATCAGTAATTTCAGGTATCATTATGCTTTTGATGAAGGGATGTTGCCGCGCCAGTTTAATCTCATATTTTGACATCATATTGTAATTGGTTTTGAACATGTAACTTTTTGACAAATGTAAACTTTCAATTATATATATGATGGTTTTATTGCTTTCCTTACTATGTATTCTATTGTTACGCTACCACATGAAGTCATCCGCCCCCGAACGTTTCCGCCATTCAGGTTTAGGGTTGTGACAAAGGTCAACGGTCAAAGTAAACAATCCATGTTGACTCAACTCGTCGAGTGCAGCTAGCAACTCGTTGAGTTCCTTAAGAGTTCAGAAGGTCATAAAACCCTCACTGACTCGCCGAGTTTCTGACCAACTCGTCGAGTCTATGCGTATCCAAAAGTCAGGGAAAACCCTAACTGACTCGTCGAGTCCTCTGTTGACTCGCCGAGTCCATGTTGAAACCGAACAACGGGAAAACCCTACCCAACTCGTCGAGTTTCTTATCCGACTCGTGGAGTTCATACAGTCCATTTATTGTCCAGATGATTTTAAGCCAATCCAAGGCTCCAAATTGTAGATCTAGCTTCCTAAGGCATGCTTATCACGTAAAGTTGCAAACTTTACGTGCATGCAAGGCTCTAAAGGCTTAGAATACCAAATCCAAGCTTAAAATAGGTTTTAACTCAATGGGAATAGCTCATACTTGCTAAAGTTGGAAACTTTGTAGTTATAGAGGCTAAGATAAGTTTAGATTTGAAGTTGCAACTTCAGACTCTAGCCCATACCTGAAAATGGTTATCATACATGCTAGAAAAGCCCTAATCTTAAACATGAAGAGATCTAGAAGGAGGAAATTCAAGGTAACGACTTTATACCTTCAATAGATGCTAAATGGAGTAGAGTTCAGGTCCCCAACTGTTCCTCGCTCAAAGCTTCTTGATCTTCAAGCTCCTCTCACCAAGATCTACCTTCTAAGCTAAAAACACACGATTATGGAGAGAAAATGTGTTTTAGGGTTTCTAGACTCAAAGGAGGCTGTAAGGGAGGCTAATGACCCTTTAAGTAGGGTGCAAAACCCCTGAAATTAGGGTTTCATCCTCCAACTCCAACTCGTCGAGTCTATGCCTCCGAGTCGGCGAGTTGGTCACTTAAACACGTGGCCAAAACATTCCTACTCGACAAGTCAGGGTATCCAAATTGTCGAGTAGACCTTTCAATATGAAAATAAAGTTGTAAAATTAATACTTGATAGTCGGGGTGTTACAATTCTCCCCCACTTGAACTAGACTTGGTCCTCAAAGTCCATTGTGGTGAACAACTCCGAATAGTGCTCCCACATCTCAGCCTCCCGCTCCCATGTCCACTCTGACCCTCTTCGGTGCTCCTATTGTACCTTTACCAAAGGTATCTCCTTATTCCACAGAACCTTCACCTTCTTCTCCAGAATGGCCACAGGCCTCTCCACATAATTCAGGTAATCATCAACTTGAATGTCATCCAATGATTCTACTGCCTCCTCATCTAGAATGCACTTTTCGCAATTTTGAAATGTGAAAAGTGATGTGGATGTGACTGAGCTCCTTAGGAAGATCTAGTATATAAGCTACCTTTCTAACCCTGTAAATGACCCTAAACGGCCCGATGTACCGGGGACCCAATTTCCCCCTCTTCCTGAAGCGGATAACACCCTTCCAGGGCGAGACCTTCAGGAGTACCATGTCACCGACCTAGAACTCTAACTATGAACGGCGTCGGTCGATGTAGCTCTTCTGTCTACTCTGAGCAGTTTGCAATCATTGTCTAATCTACTGAATCTTCTAGGTAGTCTGCAAAAGTACATTTGTCCACCCAATCACTTTTTGACCAACCTCACCCCAATAGACCGGGGTGCGACATCTCCGCCCGTACAACAGCTCAAAAGGAGGGGGGCCAATACTGAAATGATAACTGTTGTTGTAGGCGAACTTTTCATGGGGTAAGTGGGAATCCCAGCTCCCACCAAAGTCGATAACACAAGCCCTCAACATGTCCTCAAGGGGTTGTATGGTCTGCTCACTCTAGTCGTCAGTCCGGATGATATGTCGTACTAAAGTGCAACCGCGTTCCCAGCTCCTCGTGGAACTTCTGCCAGAAGCGGAAGGTGAATCTAACATCTCGGTCGGAAAAAATAGAGACCGAAACTCTGTGGCGAGCGACGATATCGCGGACATAAATGTCGGCCAGCTTCTCGGCCGATGAGCTCTCCCGTATGGACAGAAAATGAGCACTCTTGGTCAATCGATCCACGATGACCCATATAGCATCAAATCCCTTTGTCGTCCTCGGAAACTTAGTAGTGAATCCCATCGTGATCTATTCCCATTTCCAGATGGGAATCTCTAGAGGTTGCAGTTTACCATGTGGGCTCTGATGCTCTGCCTTAACCATCTAGCAGGTCAATCATCTCTCGATGTACCAAGCGATTTCTCGCTTCATGCACGGCCACCAGTAGCTCAAACTCAAATCCTGGTACATCTTAGTGGCCCGCGGGTGAATAGAGAAGTGAGACTTACGAGCCTCCTCCATAACCGTCTATCTGACCCTACCAGACATCGGAAACCATACCCGACCGCATCAGGTCAACAATCCCAAGTTATCCTGCACAAATCGGGCGTTCTCGCCCCTGATCCTCTCCAACTTCCAGTTCTCTGGTCGCATTCCCTCAGCCTGAGCCTCTCTGATCAAACTCACGAATGGAGAATCCACCGATATACTCATACATGTCGCTGGTGTGGAAGACCCATCTAACTTGCGGCTCAGAGCGTTTGCCACCACGTTCGCTTTACCTGGATGGTAAAGGATCTCACATTCGTAGTCCTTGACTACATCTAGCCACCTGCGTTGCCTCATATTCAGGTTCGGCTGATCCATGATGTGTCTTAGGCTCTTGTGGTCTATGTATATGGTACAACAGACCCCATAGAGATAATGTTTCAGAATATTGAGAGCGAATACCACCGTTCCCAACTCTAGATCATGAGTAGGGTATCTCGCCTCATGCTGCTTCAGCTGCCGTGATATGTAGGATATCACCCATCCTCTCTGCATGAGGACCACCCCCAGTCTCGTGATGTAGGCAACACAAAACACTACAAAATCCTTAACAACCTCCGAGCGAGTCAAGACTGGAGCCTCGCATAGTCGCTGTCAGAAGGTCTCAAACGCTCTCTGCTGCTCGAGGCCCCACTGGAAATCCACCCCCTTCCTCGTCAGACGAGTGAGGGGTACTGTAATCTTGGAGAAATCCTGAATGAACCTTCGGTAGTACCCTGCGAATCCCAAAAAGATCCTGATGTCTGAGGGAGATTTGAGAACCTCCCACTGCATGACTGCCTCGATCTTCGCCGAATCGACCAAAATCCCCTCCTGGTTAATGAGGTGTCCAAGGAACTAAACCTCTCGTAACCAAAACTCACACTTCGAGAACTTGGCATAAAGTCGCTCCCACCTCAATACTCCTAATAACTCCTGAAGGTGCTCCCCATGCCGCTCTCGGGTCTTGAAGTATACCAAGATACCGTCTATGAATATGATGACCGAGCGATCGAGCATCGGTCTGCAGACCCGATTCTTCAGGTCCATAAATAATGTTGGTGCGTTAGTGAGCCCAAACGGAATCACCACGAACTCGTAATGTCCATAACGAGTCTGGAACGCAGTCTTCTCCACGTCCTCCTCTTCAATCCTGACCTGATGGTACTCGGACCTTAGGTCTATCTTGGAGAACCCATATGCTCCCTACAACTGATCAAAGAGATCATCTATCCTCAAGAGTGGATAACGGTTTTTCACTGTTAGCTTGTTCAACATCCGGTAATCAATGCACATCCGGTGCGAACCATCCATATTCCCGACGAAGAGTATCAGCGCTCCACATGGGTAACTGCTCAGACAAATGAACTACTTGCACAGCAGTTCCTGCAGCTGTGATGACAACACCTACATCTCTGTTGGTGCCAATCGGCACGACGCCTTGGTGATAGGGGCCACACCTAGCACTAGGTCGATCCTAAACTCTACCTGCCTCTCCGAAGGCACTCCGGGAAACTCCTCCAAAGATACGTCAACAAACTCCTTGACCACTGGAACCTTTGATACTGAAACCTGATCTCTGAATCGCGTATCCACCACATACGCTAGATAACCCGCACACCCGTGCTGAATGTACTGTCGAGCCCTGGCAGCTGAACAAAACCTTGATCCCAGTTTGGTACCCTCGCCATAGACAATCAATTCTCCCCCACTTGGGGTTTGAACCACCACTCACTGACCCTTGCAGTCGATCATGGCACCGAAGCGACTAAGTCAGTCCATACCCACGATCACACACATACCCCATGGGAAGCGAAATCAAGTCTATCAGGAAAGATAATCCAAAAATGTCCAATACGCAACCCCGATAGACCGAAGAAGCAGAAACCTCATGTTCATTGGAGATGGATACTTGCAACGGACACTCAAACTCTCCCACTGGCAAGCCGAACTCCCTACTGAAAGACTAAAAAACAAACGACCGACTCGCTCCCAAGTCAAATAATACCAAAGCAAGTAAGGAGTTTACTAAAAACATACCTAATCATAGGGACAAACATATAAGCATAAAACATATATAATCAGTGAGATAGGGGATAGAAACATACCAGCAACCACGTCTGGCGTTGCTCTAGCCTCCTCTGTTGTAAGCTGGAAGGCGCGTCCCTGGACATTCGGGGGGGGGGGGGGTTCTACTCTACCTGGCCTCCCATCCGTAATCCTCAGTGTAGCTGGCGCCGGAGCCTGCGTTGGCTTGGCAGCCAGTAGGGGACATTGGGCCTTTATATGGCCCACCTGCTCACAATGGTAACATAGCCTGACCCTAGGAGCTGGAGTCTGCTGCCTACAATCCCTAGCAATGTGGCCCTACTTGCCACATTTGTGGCACCCGCTCCCCAATAAGCACACCCCTGAGTGAGCCTTTCCGCACTTCTCACAAGTGCGGCCTGACTGTCCTCCAGTCCTAGTATCAACAGTCTTAGACCGCTTTGGCATCGGCTGTGACTGTGTCGGGGCCTGCCGCGGCTCCCTCAACTGCAGCTCAATCTCTAACTCACGTCGCCTAGCGGCCTCCTGTAACTCCAGCAGTGTATCACTTCGCTAGTTAGCAAGGAACTGACGGATGTCAGTCTGGAGCATGCTCAGATAATGTGTCATCTGAGCCTGCTCAGAAGCAAACTCTAGGCAAAACAACGCCCTCTCGGTAAACATGCGGGTGATCTTCGTCACCGACTTCGTACCTTGTCCCAAGTCCAAGAACTCCTGTGACAACCTCTCACGCTCGACCCATGGAATGTAGCGAGCACGGAACATATCCATGAACTGCTCCCAAGTAACAGCAGCGCTCTGGTCATCCGTATACGACCCAATCATCAGTCTCCACCAGTCCTTTGCCCCAGATCTTAACAAGTTCAGGGCACATCTGAACTTCTAGTCAGTAGGACATGAGCACGTAAAGACACATCCCTCCACGTCAGATAGCCACCTCATCGCTATGATCGGATCCTGAGTCCCATTGAAGGTCGGGGGCTTCGTGTTATCGATGTCCCGGTACTGAAAGCCCCGACTGGCTCTTCCTTTGCCACTGTTACAACTGTTGTAGCTGCTGCAGCAGCCCTCTCGACTAGGGCTGCATATCTATCATCAAAATACTTCATCATCACAGTCTTGATAGACCCAAACATCTCCGGTATCTGACCCCGGACAATGTTGACCACCTCCTCACGGATGATCTCCCTGACACGATCAACTGTCAACACTGGCCCATCCTGACCGATAATCTCGGGTCCTGCCGGGGCACCCTTATCGCCCTGCCCTGATTCCGATCCAGATCCCTTCACAAAACACCTCGTAACCACCATACTGAAAATACACGAGAAATATATCAGATAATCCACACAAATAACAGGGAACCAACTCCCAACTAAATCCTAGGGGTTGTGACTTCCTTGCTACGCGTATGGGTCATGTGCTTGCAGTAGTACGGGCCCATGCTACCTTCCACACCTACCCATATTGGTCTCAAGTATCACCAGAACACTCTAACAATATACATATACATGGTGGTCGCTCAATCCTTATCCCTAGAGGAAGGCTAACTATCTCATAACTGACCTACCGGCCTCCCACAACCTACCCATGAAACTTACACCAACCTTGCAACACTTGTGTATGCTAGCCATACATAACGTTGGACCCTATAGACTTTTGAATACCTGACCCTGCCCTAAGCCCTTCATCAAACAAGAACATGAAATAAGGCCAAATCAAATATTCTCAGGCTATAAGATCTTAATTATGTATGGTCGTGATGTATACACTTAGCAACTACTGTAATGATATGAATTTCATATAAGGAAAACCCTAGGCTATCAGGCATCATATAATCAGGAAATTCTATCATGCAATTCCTGAAGATCCCAAGCCTAGAACTAGCATGTTGTTCTAACATATTACAGTATCACATAACTGTATGGTATTTTGGGGTCTACTTACTGGCTCTGGCTGATCGTACACTCTACATCCTCCTTTACTTATTTTGAAAACCATTTAAAAATCATTTCGAAAATCTTTTCCTTGATTTAAGACTGGATTCACACGAGTGTTCCTCCAATTCACTCAAACCAAGGCTCTGATACCAACTTGTAACAACCGTAAAAATTCAAGCCGATTTAAAACTTTTTAAAACATTTAGAAACCAATTGTTATTACAATTTGTTTTCAAAATAGTTCCATATCGGAGTACCCCAGAAACAAAGTCATAAAATGTGAGGAGCTGTACGAACACGCCTTTGCCTTCCCACGATCATCTAAGGTACCTGAAACCAAAACTGAAACTGTAAGCCCGAAGCTTAGTGAGTTCCCCCAAAATACCCATTCACATAACAATATACATATAATCACGAACAACATGCTACGGGTCTAGTTAACCATCGGGTTGGAATACCCCATGCCCTCAACCATCTGGTTGGAATGCCAACATACTATGGGTCCAATCATCCTCGGGATGGAATACCCCATGCCCACAATCAACAGGTTGGAATGCCCACATACTACGAGTCCAATCATCCTCGGGATGGAATACTCACGGCCCACAACCAACGGGTTGGAATGCCTAGGTCTATTGGCTTTTGTACAAAGCATACAAGCCTCAACCACTAATCAAACATGTGCACATATAACAAATAATCACATAGTAGTCTATAGACAGACAAATCGATCTAACCGATCATAGCAACATAATAACATCCAATCTATCAGGATACTGATCCAATAGATCATAATAGCATATATCATCCTATCTACCAAGATACCGATCTAACATATCATACTAGTATAACATATCAGGATAACAATCAAAAGGGTCGGCCTTGGTGCCTTAGACCCTTGAGTATAGTGAGGAAAACTCACCTCACAACTGTCGGAATGAAATGGTAAGCTCAAACTCTTAAATCACCTCCACGGACTCCACCACCTATATTTACCATATGACCATTTCCATAAATTTCCAATTTACTAAAATACCCCCAGAAATCAATTGGTCAACCCTTGGTCCAAATCAAGGTCAACGGTCAAAGTCAACAGTCCATGTTGACTCAACCCGTCGAGTGCAGCTAGCAACTCGTCGAGTGCCTTAAGAGTTCAGAAGGTCATAAAACCCTCACCGACTCGTCGAGTTTCTAACCAACTCGTCGAGTCCTCTGCTGACTCGCCGAGTCCATGTTGAAACCAAACAACGGGAAAACCCTTCACAACTTGTCGAGTTCCTTATCCGACTCGTGGAGTTCATACAGTCCATTTATTGTCAAGATGATTTTAAGCCAATCCAAGGCTCCAAATTGTAGATCAAGCTTCCTAAGGCATGCTTATCACATAAAGTTGCAAACTTTACGTGCATGCGAGGCTCTAAAGGCTTAGAATACCAAATCCAAGCTTAAAATGGGGTTTAATTCAAAGGGAACAACTCATACTTGCTAAAGCTGGAAACTTTATAGTTATAGAGGCCAAGATAAGTTCAGATCTGAAGTTGCAACTTCAAAACCTAGCCCATACCCGAAAATGGTTATCATACATGCTAGAAAAGCCCTAATCATAAACATGAAGAGATCTAGAAGGAGTAAAGTCAAGGTAACGACTTTTTACCTTCAAGAGATGCTAAACTGGAGTAGAGTTTAGGTCCCCAACTGTTCCTTGCTCAAAGTTTGTTGATCTTCAAGCTCCTCTCACCAAGATCCACCTTCCAAGCTAAAAACATACAATTATGGAGAGAAAACACGTTTTAGGGTTTCTGGACTCAAAGGAGGTTGTAAGGGAGGCTAAGGGGGGGCTAATGACCCTTTAAATAGGGTGCAAAACCTCAGAAATTAGGGTTTTATCCTCCAGCTCCAACTCGTCGAGTCTATGCCTCGGACTCGGCGAGTTGGTCACTTAAACACGTGGCCAAAAGGTTCTACTCGACGATTCAAAGCATCCAACTCGTCGAGTAGACCTTTCAATATGAAAATAAATCTGTAAATTTAATACCTAAAAGTCGGGGTGTTATAGAGAGAGTAGATAGTACCGTATCTTAGGTAACATTCCATATTGGGGTATGCCAGATAGTTGTCTCTATTTCGGATATCATCAAGGCATACCATTTTGTTATGCGTCAAATCCTCTTGCACTTGGTCTTGATCTAAGGCTCTATTCCTAATCTCTTAACTAAACATACTAAATCATCAAGGGTTTAGATTGTTAACTATGGCATCCCGTTTTAGGCGTTCGTCACTCGGACCATAATAAAACTTAGTTGCGCTTTCTAGGTCTAGTTCTGGTACAACCACCATAGTAGACTAACCTTAGGATTCACTTTTGACCTAAAATCGTAAGTTATGATTTGAATGGATAGTGTTTATAATATAAGGGTGTATTTATAAGAGTTTATATAACTCTTTATCTGATTAGTGTTTAATTAGGTTAGTTTATTATTTCTATGTATTTGTACTTTAAGACTACTAAGTGAGGATTGGTTAGATGAAAAGTGTCGGAGGGCAGGACCATTTTAGCATATAGTAGTTCTGAAATCCAAAAACTCAAGCGATAGTTCAAAGTCGTACCTCTCTTGTAAGCAGTCTATTCGTACGGTAATTAATAATAATACTTTTATTAGGTTTAACTATTTCAGAGTATATGCCCTATTTTATAGTCGTTGTTCCTAAGGAATTACTAGTTCACTATAACCTGTATCTATGATACCAATCTATGACACCGCATGCCGACGACGGAAACATCGGATTGTGCAACGTAGGGATATTGGATCAAGGCTTTTATATAAAAGTAGCTTTAAGAAAAAAAATTAATATGGGTTGGTTGGCTTCAAAAACCCTAGCTTGCTATTTCTTCCTCATGACTAGTTTGTTTTGCTAGCTCCTTGCTAGTTTGTTTTGTTTTTTTAATAAAATTCATCCATTCTGAAAAAAAAAACAAGTAAATAATATTTTCTTTATGGAATTGTGTTGGCCGAAAAAGATAATCGAAAAAGTAATGATGTCTAGAAAAAATTAAAGTGACTAAATGCATACAAACATTAGTTTAATGGTAAATGGTGAATAAAAATTATAAGTTTAATTGTTCTCTAAACAGAAAATGTGAGTTTAATGATGTTTTTTGAATAGATAAATCGGTTAGACTTGCAATATCCTATAGAAATAGTACTTTTGAACAACAAATATGAATTTAGTGTTAAAGGGTTAAAAAATATGAACATAAGTAAATATGTAAAAAAAATAACATTTCGTTACCCTAAAGATCATTTTCAACCAAACCTAAAAGATCATTTTCCCCTGATATAATTGCAAACATTTAATAGTCTATATGATATAGATGACAAAGATACAATATTCTTCATGCATGATAAAATTGCAAACATTTAATTGATTGTCTATATACCAAATACCAAAGGCTTCTAACATATCAGGTGTTTTCTTTTTTCTTTGAGGTTTTCAAAAAAAAAATGGCTATATGATATAGATGACAAAGATACAATATTCTTCATGCCAAGGACGAAGTCTCATAAATCTTGTATGCCTTTGGTGTATCATGCATCAACAACATAAATCATGCATCAACAACATAAATCATCTTTTTGTTAAACAACTAAAATAATTAAAATAAACTGGTAACGATCTAATAGGAAATTACAAAAACTAACAACTAAAACAAAAAAAAAAAAAAATCAAATTGGAATTTTGTAACCAACTAATCCAATTAATTTTATGTTTAGACTTCTAATTACATAACCAAATATACGATCGTTAAACAACTTTATCAAAAAATAATATATTTCCGAGGACCATTGGAACCAAGAATGCGAGAGTTGTGGGAAGTCCAAATAGCCCATATGGTTGTGAGAAGACCACACCGATTAATATTATCCCGAGTCCAAAGTGTTGCAACGATTAGTGAATGAATATATGTATATATGTGTGATTGAATATGTAACCAAAATGATAAGATTTTTTTAAGTAACACCTCGGTTTTTCTTTAGGTATGTCTCTTTTTTTACGTGCACTACCATACAAGACACGTTAAGATAAAATTTGGCAATAACCCACAACGTATTGTTGTTGTAACCTTAATACAAACGGGGTAGAGTGTATCGTTTGCAATATGTAATTATGAAAGGGTTGCCGTTTACGTTGAATACAACTCCTTTGCGTACCCTACTCTACATTTAAAATCCACCAAGGAGTTCTCTAGGATCCTCATTCTTCGTAATTTATACCATGCATGGCAAGTTGATCTATTTAACTAAAGATAAATTGGGTTAAATGAACAAAATACACATATTTAAGACAAAACAAGTCTGATAAGGATCAAACATTAAAGTGTATTTCAATTTCGAAAAAAAAAAACATTGAAGTGTATTCAAATTCTTATATGATCAATCCAACTAATTCGATGCATTCTAACTTACAGAAAAATAATGTTCAGACATTAAAATATAATGAGAAAAAGCTAAGCGCATTCTAACTTACAGAAAAATAATGTTCAGACATTAAAATATAATGAGAAAAAGCTAAGATACACGAGATCACACATTCTTATCATTATGGCCAAAATGATAAAATGTACACCTGTTATCTATCTAAACGTTATTTTTTTTATGATTTTTCGAAAGTTATGTAGACTAGATTTATGCCTAATTTTAGCATCTCCAACTGGACCAAGAAAATACAGTCTTATACGTATTCTAAGTATAAGAATTCTTTTGAAAGTTCTATGGTAGATTTTTATTTATTTGATTATTTGACTATATATCTCATTACTACATGCAAATAGCAAACACACGTTACTTTATTTCTAATAAAAATTCTATGAAAATATGGAAAACAATCATAATGTTTTTCTTATACAATTGTTTTTTTTTTTAGCACAAAATTATTATTTGATCTGCAAAAAAGAATTAAAAAAATTAAAAAAAAATCAATTTTAATTTTCAACAAAACTGTATAAATAGTCTTTATGATTAGCTGAAAATTATCACTTTGATCCAAAAATGTTTTGACTAACATCAAAGGTCAAAAGTTTTAATTTTGTTGCAAATTTGGTCTAATTAATTTTGATTTTTTTTAAATGACGATTTTTTTCTTTATATTTTCATTTTCTATTTTTTTAAAATTACAATAACTAAAAAAAAACAAAACATTATAGGTTATCCCCCACCCTCCCTCATTTATCTTTTTATCTACATTACATACATTGGACCTTCTAAACTTGCCAACATATCATCGGATCTACGACTCTGGCGAAGGCTACTCATTAGTCCTCCTCTTTCTCTCACCATAGCAATGTCGCCACCGCCTACCATGGACCACCATCATCTTCGTCGTTTGGGACTGAGAACAACGTCGTGGTCCATCTGTAAACCCTTCTCTGATCTCCATTCTCTTTGCCTCCGTCTAGATCTGTAAACGTCACTTCGTCTGGAAACTCGAGCCACAAACATCGCCTCCGTCTCCGTTGAGACTCGTCTATCTCCAACCTTCTCTGTCGAACCAAAAGACCGATGCAGACCAATGATTTGGCTAACTAAGGGCAATGACTAGTTAGGGCTTTCAGATCCGACGAGTTAGGGTTTCCCAAACGACGATCCTTCTTCTTCTTCGTCGGAAACACTCTGTCACCGTTGTCCTTCTTCTTTGTCGAAAACCCTCTGTCGCCAACGTCCGTGGCTCATGTTCGTCTCTCTACTTCTCTGAATCCGATTGTGTTGGTGGAATTTACAAATCCGCACATGATGGTGGATCAGAAATGGTTTCTCACTCCCTCTCAAACTTTAGAATGAGGGATGTGGAGGTAGCGAGCTATGGTGGAGATGGTGACTGGTAGTGGTGGTGGTGGCGATGTTTACCGGAGGGAAAAAGATGACGGGTAAGGAGGTGAATGGATGATAACACGCTTTTTTTCTTTTCTTTTTGTTTAATTTTAAATCAGAAATATAACAAAATAAAAAATAGAAAATGAAGTTAATGATGGATAAATCTGTCATTTAAAAAAAATCAAAATAAACTGGACCAAACTCACAACAAAATGAAAACTTTGGACATCTGATGCTAGTACAAACATTTTTGGACCAAAGTGACAATTTGTATAGTTTTGTCTTATATATATATATAAATATTTATTACTTGTTCCTACTTTTGCTCCAAATTGTAATTGAGTCTTTCTGTAACATCTGGTGTTGAAGTACTTCCATTGTAGATCCTTAAATTGAGATGTATTGCATTTGGTCCCTAAGTTCCAGAAAATGTGCAAAAGGAGCCCTAGTGGCATTTTCGTAATTTGGCCTTTGGAGTATGCCATGCGTACGTGGTGTAAGTTGAGTGTACTAAGACGCGCCCTAGTACACTGGGTGTGAAGGGTTTTGTCATTCTAACACTCCTATGGTGTACATGCAAAGTTTCAATTTTCCAAGGCATCATCCTAACTAGCATACTATGGAGTATATACACTACAAAAATCTAGTTAGATGACTTACCTTTGTTGTAGGTTTGAAACCTTAAGCCTTTAAGAGCCTAGCACCCCAAGTGTGATGCCTCAAATGCTTCACACAAAACCACCAACAATGGAGGACTTGAGACGAAATTGTCTTGCAGACAAAAAATCGGCTAGCCCTCTTGTATCTCACTTAAGTGCCGATTTTGGTAGCCATGAGGTTTCTTATATAGTGTGACACAACTAGTGCCGATTTTGGTAGCCCTAATGTGCATGACTTTCCACGTTTCTTAGGCTCCATGGGTTTTAACCTCCATGGAGTATCCATGGGTCACGACATAGGTTTAGCCCAACATAAAGAACTATGGATCATAAGTCCACTTTATAAGAATGACTGATTTACACAATCAATCCTCATATATTTAGTTAGCCTCTTTTAATCACAAAATTAATTTCAAATTAATTCTTGATCAATACTAATTAAATAATATGATTTCATATTAATATATTAGAACTTATAATATATTAATAAATCATAAATATCCTCTTCTCAAAAGTCCATCCTTACAAATTGTTCGGTGCCATGCAATCCAAATGGACCATGTTACTCTCGGGTCAAGTACATACCAATTATAGTTATGCGCTTAGACACTAAATCCAACAGTCTCCCACTTGGATAAGTATAATAACTATACACTACTAGAAAACAACCATTTAATGACGCGCAAACAATGACACACGGTGATATACGATACGCAAAAGCATGTACCCTAAAAATAATGTCATATCTTCTAAAATTTGAAGGATAAAAGACACACTTTTGTGCGCGCCCTAAAAGTAATGTCCAACAAAAAAAATTAAAAACACGGAGGGCACTTACTTAAAAATGGGCGTCGTCTAGAAATGTCACTTTATATTTTTTTAATGAAAGGCGCTTTCTCTTTTTTGCAGCTGGGGGGAAACGAAAATCCAGAAAGTTTGAAAGGCCGCCATTGTTATCCTCTGCCTTATTTCCATCGTTCTTTTCTCTCTCTCTCTCTCTCTCTCTCTCTCTCGGTCTCTCTCTCTCTCTCTCAGTCTCTCTCTAATACCCAAAAAAACCTAATATCATCACCGATCCTCTTTTCTCCCACAACAAAATCGCAATATCACCAAATCTCTGATCCCGTCTTTTGAACAGATCAAACCCGTAGAGGGTTCTCGATTTCTCTATGTTGATGTGTGTTGACACGAACAAAAAAAAGAGTGTAGCGCCTTTACCTTTCAATTTCATTTGTCGGTTGCTTCAAATCGACTCTTGCTTTCTCTCTCACAGGGTTTCTTCCATCTACAATATTTCTTTTCGGCGATGAAGGTTTCTCATGATCTTTTTGGTGTACTTACAAGCCCTAGGTCCTGATGCGTGATGCGTGCGTATCTTGCACCTGATGCATCCCCTCTCCCAGTATTGATCAAGCTTCGGAATGATTGTTATCCCTCCGCCTTCCCCTGCGAATACGCTCCCACCTCCCATGATGTCAAACTCCTAAAACTGCCTTCACGATTGATTGAAGTTTTTGTCTGTTACTCTTGAACCGAAATCAGTTCCACGATTGATTGAAGTTTTTGGAGAAATCTCGGCAGTGAATTTCGTTGAATTCTAGTTCTGAAATATGAAGATTTTAGCTTCGAATCTTATTGAAATGAGCTGAATCATTAATTGAAATTTTCCAGTGAAGTATGGATCTAAATAAGAAGCGAACCAAAACGGTTGACCGAGTCGATCCGGTTGATCTTGCTGAGGTGTCGCCGATAAAGTCTCACAAGGACTGCAGTTTCGTGTCTCTAGTATGTAAAGATTGGTACAATGCTGAGTGGTGGAGTAGACGTCATGTGTTTATCGGAAATTACTACTCGGTGCAGCCAAAGATTGTAGCCAGGAGGATTCCTCAGATTCGGAGCGTAACCTTGAAGGGGAAACCGAGGTTTTCAGATTTCAATTTAGTACCGGAGGAGTGGGGAGCTGATGTTAATCCATGGTTGAGTGTTCTCGCTAAAGTGTATCCATTCCTGGAGGAGCTGAGACTGAAAAGAATGGGAGTTTGCTACTCATTGCAGGTAAAATTTCTACTTTTATTCTCTTAAATGTTAAAATTCATATTATAATCATTTCAAGATTGATGTGAATTTAGGGGTTTCGGATTGTGATACATCGTTTTTTACTTCTGTTAACAAAAAGATGATGTTGACTTTTCATGGTCAAACATATCAATTTTTTAAGTCTCGAGATTTATGTATATTTCAAGTTCTTGTACATACAAGTTGTTACCCTTTACCCTATTTTAAATGTTTTATCATCTGCCTTTTGTTTTCATGGTCAAACAGGAAGGATAATTGGTCTCTTGAAAAAGTGTAAGTGCTTTCTCTGCAGTCCTAAATGGGAATGCTTCAGGGATCTTGGGTCTAATATTTGTTGATGAAATGTCTGTTTTAGTTGAGGTGATTTCCTTCTTCTTCTTCTTCTTCTTCTTCTTCTTCTTCTTCTTCTTCTTCTTCTTCTTCTTCTTCTTCTTCTTCTTCTTCTTCTTCTTCTTCTTCTTCTTCTTCTTCACTGATACCTTAATTTTTCCTGTAACACCTACAATTCCTTCATTTTTAAGATTGCTAGTTTGCGTACTTTACCCTATTCCCTGCATTTAAACTATGTTTGCTTATAACAACTTTGATTATCTTCTCTGAATTGAATAGAAATTTTTGTTCTGTGATGACTTATGATGACTCACTTGATGTTTTTTGTGTGACAGGTGGTTAATAGTTCGATCTTTGCTCTATCAAACACATTGATCACAAGCAACACATCTACTTCTAGAAATTCTAATTATTTTGATACTCAAGAGATGTTGCATGTTAGTTCTGGAAATGAGATGCTGATGAGTTCAATTACTGGAATGCCCTTGGTCATTCTGACCACTCTCTATATTTGTGATGTTAATAGGTATATTATTATTTGTGATATGAGTCACATGTGACCCCTCACCTGTCTTTAGGTGGGGAAGTGTTATGACTGAATCTATTGATGTGGTAACCTTGCCTCCTTCCTAGGATATGCTCCCCAAAACTACCTCATTGTTAGTTCTAGTTTGGTTCTAGCTAAGATCAAGGTATAAACTTGCAAAGAAAAAGCTGCCAATTCTTACAAGCTTGCCAATTCTATCATCAGTTTATGAACCCCATTATAATCTTGATTTTGTGTTTTTTTTTTCTAGATGGATAGCAAACATGAAGCTGCTAGTGCTTATGCTGATGCTACTCACTCATACAAGAAAACAAGCACCAAGGGTATAAACTAAAAAGATAATGATTTTTAATCCATTTTTTTCCTGGATATCTAAAAAAATGTTTTCTTTTTTCTTGTTATCTTAAATGTCTGCAGCGTGCATAGCTAACCTAGAGCAAGCATTAAACATTTTCATGGAAATTTGAAGACTCAGCATGGCTGCCAGATATTGCAAGGTACATACATTATAGGATTATCATTTATTTTTAGTTTTTTATTTATTAATTTTAATTTAGTTTTTATATAATTTGGTTTCACTATGTAGGAAATTGTTGTGTTATATGAACAGGAGCAAAATTTGGAGCAAGCTATTGCTTACTATAATAAAGCATCTGATCTTTTTCAGGGTGAAGAAGTAACAACTTCTGCAAACCAATGCAAGCAGAAAATCGCATAATTTTCAGCTCAATTGGAACAGTAAGTTTCATATATATTAATACAGGATTAAAATCATGAGTAATAATACCCTGAAAATGTGTTATTACAGATATCTGAAAGCTATTTTTCTAGTAGTGTCTTTCAGTATCCTTCAAACCAATTGCAACTATTTGGAAATGGTGAGTTTCCATGATTCTAAGATTAATGAATCACTCTTTACCATGTGTTATCTGATGTTTGATTTTACATATGACAGTTCCAGCCACACATCATGTTGATCCAGTAAATTATTCTGGTAGAGAGCATAATAGCCCTGCCTTTTGGCCCAATAAACAATCAAGGGAAGTAGAGACTAATTTAATGCAGAAAAAACTTCCGATATCATTGAACCAAATTCTATATTTCTTTTTTGTACTTTGAAAAAAATCTACCCAGTGTGTGTGTGTGTATATATATATATATATATATATATATATATATATATATATGTATGTTATGGTGTTGGTTGTAATTGAAGATTTTATGGTTGTTAGAAAGAAGTATCTCAACTTCAAAGTGTGATTAATGGGGGAACTGGAATTGGAAATCATGAAAATGATGCTTGGGAGGTGGGATCTCCGGGAGGCTTCAGATGGGAAGGGTTTCAGGGATCATTTAGTCTAGTTACCACTGTTAAATGGATGTCTCAGGTACTTGTTATTGTCACTGATAAAATAAAGTCATAAACTTTTTAATTTTCTGTTTTAGTTGAAAATCACTTTCTTCTATTTGGTTATTACAGTTTCCAACATTCATTTATTGTTTATTCTTAAAAATTTTCCCAAGTTATTATAATTGTGTAGATTTTTCAAAAGTAAACTAAGAAATATATTGAAAATATAGTGTTTGTGATTAAGTGTTATTTCTTATATAGTAGTTTCTTTTTTGGCATTTGGAATGAAAGATGTTTAGAAGATGTAATTCTAAAAATGTTGAGGTTGTGTGTAATTTATTTGCAGAAGAAAGAATATGAAGTAGCCCTTGTTGGTGCTTTTAGGAGGGAAAAAGATAAAGACCTGACGTTACAGGCAGTAACCGATGAAAGCCAGGCTGCCATGAAATTGGTATGTAACTTAACATAGTTGGTTCTAATCCTTTTATTACAAGAAAATGTATACTTTTTATGATTTAGTTAGAAGGTTTGTTGCTTTATTTTGGGGTATTTGTAGGCAAAACAAAGGGAAGATGAGATACAGGGATTGAAATTGAGATTAAGGTTTCGTGAGGCTGCAGTAAAGAGGCTTGAGGGTGTGGACAAAGTGAGAGAAGTTGAAGGAAACCCTGATTTTTCCAACAAGGATGTCGGGTGAACTCAACAACCACCAATGGTTGCAGAAGTGAGTTGAAGAGCTAAAATGGAGATTAGACTTTGAAAAGCATTTGACGGTATATTTTTTTATATTTCTTATATGTAATTAGTTTGTAAATTTTTGTTACAACTTTTATTGATTTGTTTTATCTTTCCATGGAACGATTATTTGTATGACATTAAATTTATGCAATGAATTCTATTTTTTGTATATGATATTTTATTTTCTATTAGGAAACATTAAATACAAATTTAATTTGAAAATAAGTAAATCTATAAATAATATTTTTTTTAAACATTTAAAATTATGATACACAAAAATGTGTGTCATCTTCATTTATGACATGGCCTTTCTTGACAGGGGCTTTCTTGATACGCATTGCATGTCATTAACACGCGCGTCGTAAGGTTACGACACGCGAATGCGTGTCGTCTTCATTTACGACAGGGCCTTCCTTGATACGCATTGTGTGTCATAAACGCGCATCGTAACTGCGCGTCGTAAATGCGCGTCGTCTCTCTTTATGACAGGGCCTTCCTTGACGCGCATTTGCGCGTCGTCTGAGCCTTTTACGACGCGCAATGAGCGTCGTAAAAGGCTGTTTTTCTAGTAGTGATAACTGCAATTACGACTTAAAACACCAACTAGCAATCGTAGCTCTTAAAAGCCTCTATCGAACTGAGACGCTCCATTTTAGATAAGTTATCATATAATACTCTGTCCTCAAGATATCAGCTGCACAAATACATGGAACAATGTCATACTTATTGTCCAGCATTTTGTTTCTCGATCTCTGATTTGTTTGACATAGAACTTAATCGAACACATCAACTTAGTTCTGACCGGGCCCGACACATAAGTCAAAACAAAATCACAAGGGGCCCAAGATATCGCTTTTAATCCTCCAAAGGACTAAAAGGAACATATAAACTTCGACTTATATTCTTGTACTAACTACTCATCAAATTGTACACAACAACACGTTTTATAGCATCAAGTTACTGAAGCGGTTTCGTACTATCAATGCACAACCAACTCATAGTCAAGAACTCATATATCTTGGTTTGAAGACTTATATGATATTATCGTCTCACGATCACTTAAGATAAATTCCTTGAAGTAATACAAGTGAGCGCGGGTTTAATCCAATACTCAGAACTTAGGAGCACTCATGAATGTTGCATCAAACTTTGCTATGTCTAACACAATTCAGACAAATCTACAAGCCAAATTCATGACAATTTTGATTCAATACCTACTTCCAACGTATGATCGACTATGAATAGTTTGAATAATATAATTATTCTGGAAGTCAAAACATGCAAAATGAAACAATAGCAAATGATTCACACAAGACAGTACCATACTAGTAAATTAAAAACACCTTTTACTTAAGCATCAAATTTAAATTACATTTCAACTATTACAAGTTTCGAAAGCTATCTAATCATTAAAACTAATATCTTCCTTCAGCCCGATGCGCCTCGCATCTTGTAGATGCTTAATCCTACTCAGTCCCTTCGTGAGGGGATATGTTGGGTTCTCTTTAGACGACACCCTCTTTGCCACGAGGAGTCCTTCTATTCGATGTCTAATGAAGTGGTATTTTCTATCAATGTGCCTGGATCTACCGTGATCCCTTGGTTCCTTGGCTAAGGAAACTGCACTCTTGCTGTCACAGAAAATCTCCATAGGCTCCTTTATAGTTGGTACAACTCCAAGGTCTCCAATGAAGTTCTTCATCCATATTCCCTCCTTCGCTGCCTCGCTTGCTGCTATGTACCCTGATTCCCATGTTGAATCAACTACTATCTCCTGGTTGGAACTTTTCCAAGTTATTGCTCCCCCATTCAGAGTAAAGACCCAAACCGATTGAGAGCGAAAATTATCCCTATTGGTCTTAAAGCTGGCGTCACTATACCCCACCACTCTAAAGTCATCACTCCCACCGAGGGCAAGGACCCAGTCCTTAGTCCTTCGTAGGTACTTGACAATGTTCTTTACCACAGTCCAGTGAGCCTCGCCTAGATTCCCTTGATATTTGCTGACCATGCTCAAAGCAAAGGCCACATTAGGGCGAGTACAAGTCATATCATTCATGATCGAGCCAACATCGGAAGCATATGGTATTCCACTCATCTCAGCTATCTCAGCCTCTGTACTCGAACTCTGAACTTTACTTAGTTTGGCATTGCTCTGCATCGGTAAGTCACCTTTCTTGGAATCCTGCATGCTGAATCTTTTCAACACCTTATCCAAGTAGGTACTTTGACTAAGTCCAATTAGTCTCTTACTCCTGTCTCTCAATATCCTTATCCCAAGAATATAGGTAGCTTCTCTGAGGTCCTTCATAGCGAAACACTTCCCAAGCCAGGACTTAACCTCCTGCAAGGTTGGGATGTCATTCCCTATGAGTAGTCTGTCATCCACATACAATACTAGAAAGCTAACTATGCTCCTACTAGCTTTGACATATACACAAGACTCATCCTCACTCCTCAAAAATCCAAACTCTTTAACTTTCTCATCGAAACAAAGATTCCATTTTCGAGATGCTTGTTTCTTTCCATAAATTGATTTCTCAAGCTTACACTCTATTAGGGTACTTTGCATCGACAAAACCCTCTGGCTGACTCATGTAAACATCCTCAGCCAACTTTCCATTAAGGAAAGCGGTTTTGACATCCATTTGCCATATTTCATAATCAGGAAATGCAGTAATGGCTAGCATAACCCTAATAGATTTAATCTTCGCTACTGGTGAGAAGGTCTTATCATAGTCAACTCCTAGAGTTTGAGTAAATCCCTTCACAATCAGTCATGCCTTATAAGTGTGTACTTTCCCATCCATGTCGGTATTCTTCTTGAAGATCCATTTGCACCCGACTGTCTTACCACCCGATACATTGTCAACCAAGTTCCAAACTTGATTCTCATACATGGAATGAATCTGCTGTCCATAGCCTCTTTCCATATAGCGGACTCGGGGCCTGCCACGCTTCCTTGTAATTTTTAGGTTCATCCAAATTTACCAATGTGCTATCACTGATAAATGTATCACCTTCTGCAGTAATATGGAAACCATAGAACTCAGGTGGAACACTAACTCTACTGGAACGCCTCAGAGGTACAGACTCGTTAATCGGCTCAACAGGAGTTTCCTCCTCAGGTTGATCGCTAGTATTTGAGGTTCCTTTACCGCTTGAGTCTTGAAGTTCTTCAAGGTCACTTTGCCTCCCACTGTCTCCTTGGCCTATGAGCTCTCTCTCGCGAAAGACTCCTCTCCTCGAAATGAAGACAACATTGTCACTCAATCTGTAGAAGAGATAACCAAAGGATTTTTGTGGGTAGCCGATGAAATTACACCGCTCACTCCAAGGTTTGAGCTTGTCATGAATATCGCGTCTCATGAAAACCTCGCAACCCCAAACCTTGATGTGGTCCAATGTGGGAACCTTCCCAGTCCACATCTCGTGAGGTGTTTTGGCAACCTTTTTGGTAGGGACTAGATTAAGGATATGGGCAGCACTCTCCAAGGCATACCCCCAGAATGAGGTAGGTAACGAAGCCCGACTCATCATGGAACGAACCATGTCTAACAAGGTTCGGTTGCGCCTCTCAGCCACACCATTAAGTTGTGGTGTCCTAGGTGGCGTCAACTGTGAAATAATTCCACATTCCTTAACATAGTTAAGGAACTTGATACTAAGATACTCACCATCCCGGTCGGATCGAAACATCTTTATCTTCCTGCCCAGCTGATTCTCCACTTCCTGTTTGAACTCTTTGAATTTCTCAAAGGTTTCTGACTTATGCTTGATTAAGTAGAGATATCAATATATATTCTAATCATCAGTAAAAGTCACATAGAAGCGGTTAGAATCCCTTGTGGCAGTTCTGAAGGGCCTACACACATCTTTTTGTATGAGATCCAACAAACCTTCACCCCTTTCATAAGTACCAGTGAAGGGTGACTTGGTCATCTTTCTAAATAAGCAAGATTCGCAAGTGTCATCTGACCTTAAGTCGAATGACTCCAAAACTCCAGCCTTTTGGAGTTGGCATATGCGCTTGTTATTGACATGTCCATGATGAAAATGCCACAAGCATGCTTTATCTAATTCATTGGAAGAATCGATATGCAACACATTATTTCCTAAGTTGTCTACAACATTCACAATTTCATATACACCATTAAAAGGTAATGCTTTAAAATATAAATCACCCTTATAATAAGCATTTATAGCACCAATTTCATTATCAAATGAAAAACGATAGCCTTGTTTGTACAAACCATGAAAGGAAATAATATTTCTTGCCATATCAGACGAGTAGCAACAATTATTCAAGTCTATTTCTAACCCACTCCTAAGCAATAAAGAGTAAACTCCAATCTTGGTGATAGGTGAAACCTTCCTATTCCCCATGATCAAGTTTATCTTCCTGTGCTCCACATCCTTACTTCTTTTTAGGCCCTGCATATCAGAACAAATGTGAAATCCACAACCTATGTCAAGAACCCCAACTGTTAGAATGTGCTGATTTTTTAGATAGAATAGTATAAATACCTGCATGGGTGCGTTTAACCTTCCCATCCTTGACATCCTGCAAGTATTTGGGGCAGTTGCGCTTCCAGTGCCCTTTCTCGTGACAGTAGAAACACTCTGCTTCCTTAGGAATGGAAGAGGGAGCAGCAGAACCAGAAAACAAGCCTAGGCTCTGATACCATAGAAGGGTTTTGAGAATTCTAACACTCCTATGTTGTGCATGCAACCCTAGATGACTTGGATCTATGTTTTCTGTATTATACATGCAAACTTTCAATTTTCCAAGGCATCATCCTAACTAGCATACTATGGAGTATATACACTAAAAAAATCTAGTTAGATGACTTACCTTTTTTGTAGCTTTGAAACCTTAAGCCTTTAAGAGCCTAGAACCCCAAGTGTGATGCCTCAAATGCTTCACACAACACCACCAACAATGGAGGGCTTGAGAAGAAATTGTCTTGCACACACAAAATCGGATAGCCCTCTTGTATCTAACTTAAGTGCCGATTTTGGTAACTATGAGGTTTCTTATATAGTGTGACACAACTAGAGTTACACCATGCAAACCCTAATGTGCATGACTTTCCACAGTCCTTAGGCCCCATGGGTTTTAACCTCAATGAAGTATCCATGGGTCACTACATGGGTTTAGCCCAACATAAAGAACTATGGATCATAATCCCACTTTATAAGAATGAATGATTTACACAATCAATCCTCATGTATTTAATTAGCCTCTTTTGATCACAAAATTAATTCCAAATTAATTCTTGATCAATACTAATTAAATAATGTGATTTCATATTAATATATTAGAACTTATAATATATTAATAAATCATAAATATCATCTTCTCAAAAGTCCATCCTTACAAATTGTTTCGGAGCCATGCAACCCAAATAGACCATGCTATTCTCGGGTCAAGTACATACCAATTATAGTTATGGGATTTGACACTAAATCCAATAGGGTGTACATCAGTGTATGTTGGGCGTACTTTCTAGTTAAGGAAACCCTAATTTTTTTAGGGTGGGTCTCGTATTTAAGCACTCTTATGGCCTCATTTCACCCACCTTAACTGCCTCCATACCTGTCATGCATTGTGTAACCCTAGTTTCACCTTGAGGAGGCTTTTTGTAACACCCGGAATCTAGAAGGTCAATTAAGGAAGGTAAAAATTCATTTATAATTCCAACTCATCGTGTTTTTGGAAGACCAACTTGATGAGTTGGGGAGGTCCCACTCGACGAGTTGACACTGGGGATGAAAACCCTAACTATCTGGCATTGTACCCTATTTAAGGGACTTAACTTCTAGGGTTGGCCTCCTTATCAGCCTCCCTTGACCAAAAGAAACCCTAGAACATCCTCCCTCCTTGTTCATAGAGTTTTGTGAAGATTTAGAGTGATTCTTGAAGGAAGTCTTGATGAGAGAAATATCAAGCTTAGATGAGTGTCTTGGATCTAGAAAATCTACATCAAAGGCTACATATTCGAGGCACAAATTCACAACCATGACATGTAGTTTAGTAGATCTCATTTCTTGTAGTTTTGGCTTGGTTTTGGGACTTTGTCTTGTGTATCCAAAGAAGAGAGGTTTCCAGGGGTTGAGGATGTGGATCTAGCCCCTACATGACCTCTAGAGGACTAAAGTTGCAAACTTTAATAGCCTCCATGTCCCATTCATGAAATATGTCCATTATGAAGCCAAAAATGGACCTTAGACAGTGTTACAAGCATGCATGGACGTAAAGTTGGAAACTTTACGTGATTAAACTGCCTTAGGACCTCATATCTGTGTTTTGGGACATTGGAGTGAGAGTTTAAGGGCTTAATGGTTTGGGTTTAGAGCTTGTTAGTGTTGGATTAGTGTCTAAGTCCATAACTATTTTGGTATGTACTTGACCCGATTGTGCATGGTCCTTTTGGGTTGCCTTCATGCTGGTGACTAGACAGGATGATTGTTGAGGAGACATGCTGGTTTATTGTTAAGAATAATAAATTAGGGTATAAATATGATTTGTTAATATATTATATGAATAATATATTAATTTGGAATCATATTATTAATTAGTATTTAATCAAAAATTAATTTAGAATTAATTTTGGGATTAAAGGAACTGACTGAAAGTGCAGGGGCTTTTGTAATTATTCAATAGTTGAGGCTTTGGGCCATTGGATCACCTTTATTAAGGCTTGAACTAAAATCCTAGAAGGATCTAGGAGTTTTCGTCCAAGGGATTAAGGAAAAGGAGTCCATGGACATGCTTAGGCCCTAAGCTAAGGGATTAGGGTTTACACCTTGAAACCCTAGTTAGCCTTAAGTATAAATAGCACCCTAAGGCACTAAGATTTCGTCCAAGCCTTGGGAAACCCTAAAAGGGATGAAATCTAGGGCAAAATACCCTTCTCTCCTCTCTCCCATATTCATCCTTTCACCTAGTGTGTTTGTGAGCCATTAGAGGTACTACACTTGTGGTACTTGCTTTCAAGAGCTAAGGAAATGCAAGGAACTAGTTGTTATTACTATATAACAACAAAAGGTATGTATTCTATTCTTTTATGTGGATTTCAAAAATAGTACTAGCATGCCAGGTTTCTTTTTTGTGTTCATAAAGTTGTAATAACTAATAGTGAAAACATAGATCCAACTCTAGGGTTGCATGCACACATAGGATTGTTTGTATAAAACCCATCAGTGTTATCAGAGCCATTGGTTTTTGTTTTCAGTTAACTTTATTCAAATGTATGAACTTGACAAATTAGGGTTTATTGCTAGTAAACCCTGCGGCTTGGTAATTTTCTAAATTAGGGTTGCAAAACCCTAGTTGGCGATTTTTTGATAGGGTTTTAAACCCTTTCCTTAGCTTCCAAGATTTTGAAATCTAGGGTTATCCAACCCTTGGATTTCGAAATTGGCTCCTTCCCTAGGTTAGATCCTAAATTTTAGGGATTTGGATAATGCCATATCTTGTAATTATCCTTTAAATATTTAAATTTGGTAATTTAAGATTTTGATTTATCCCATCCCATAATTTCGAAATCTAGGGATTTAAGGGATTAGATTAAATTAATTGTTTAATTTAAAAGATATCCTTACCAAAATAAAAGATAATTGTCAAATTAATTAGATAATCATTTCCTTATGTGATAAACTTGATTTATTTGAATTATTTGATAGATTATCTTGCAAGAAATTGAATTAGGTCATATTTAGATAATTACTAACTAATTGGTTAATTACTATTATTTGTAATTTGATCTAGAATGTTCTTGCTTATGTTTTGAAAAGTTTCAAAATTTTCCCTCAAGTTTTGGAATTTAAATTGTTTGATTAAAAGGTTTAATTTTGAAAAAGTCTAAATTCTAAAACCCTAATTTTGAAAAGTTCAAATTACACCCTTATGGTTTTATTAAATTAATTAAGTGTATAATTAAAAGAGAGTTAATAAATCCATAATGATATGGTTTATATTTAATTAAATTAAAAGTTTAATTTATAAAATTAAACCACCTAGTATTTTAAAAGTGTAAAATACACTCTTATACTATGTATAACATTAAAAGTCTAATATTATATATGTATAACTTAAATGCTAGTCTTACCGTTAGTAGGCCTCATTCACGAAACCAATCTATAAGGGGGGTATAAGGTTATGGCCTATAAAATGGCTGTTTAATGGGTGTCTACTCTCACCCACCGCTTCCTTGATTGGTGGAGGGTCGTTAGCCGAACGGGTAGGATAGGGCAAACCCTTTCCATTAAAAGTATAATGAAGTATAAAGTAACTAAATGTTTTTACAAAATTCCCAATCTTAGTTACTTTAGGCAAAAGTGAATTGATGCAATTCCATTAAATTACACTTTGTGCCCTCGCGAAGACGTTAGTGGAGCGCGTGTGGTTAACCGACACACTAAATGGTTCTAAGCACAGGTAGGAAAGGGTGACTCAATGTTTGTCATAGTTTGGTGGAGCGTGTGTGGTTAATCGGCACATCGAATAGGTGACTGTAACATTGGGGGCACCATGTAAGTTTGCATGGTTATTCACACCCTGTTTTGTGACCCTCGGCATCCCAGTCACAAATCGAGGGGCATGTCGAGATTTAAACATGCCATTGAAAAGTTTAATGAATCTCAAAAGATCTAGTAGTTTTCAATACATTTAAAACTTAAGTTTCCTTTTCGTTTTTCATGGTGGAAACTAGTAAATCGTCATTTACCTACCTTCAAATATTATGCAACTAGATTACGGCATCCCTCTTCTAGGTTGTAGAGTATTGTGTTGGATCCTAGCCTTAATGTTTAATTTGGGTGTCACATCAAGGATTCTAATCAACTTAACTTGAATTTTCTCCAGTTTTGTAGATGTCTAGTTCTGACAATCATGGTCTTCCCAAATCCCATGGAACAAGCTTTCCAAACGAAGATGATATTCCGCGATACGATCGAGGAACAAGAGATCATGCTTCACTTCCTCCACCTTCTCCAATTATTCTCCCTAACCCACAAGTTCGAAGGCTTGAAAAGTTCAAGCTCACTCAAGCCCATTTGGCAAGTAAACATGGGAAACCTATGTTTGTACACGTCTTAGAGATCAAGTCACACATTGATAGGTTAAGGATGTTGGGTTTCGAGATTCCAGGTAAGTTGGCTGTTAACTAGGTTCTTCAGTCGCTTCCTGAATCATATAGTCAGTTTGTTAGAGAGTACTATATGATGGATCATGACGTGACCCTCATTGATTTGACCTGTTTGCTTATAGCTACTGAATCAACGATGATTTTGCGAGCTGGTTGAGCAAATTTGTCTGGTAAATCAAACTTCCAAACTTCAATGGATATTGAAATGGTGACATTGGAGATCCAGAAAAAGGTAGATTCTGAGATAGTTCCTTATGACATTCCAAAAGAGTCCATTTGTTTTATTGCCAAGAGAAGGGGCGTTGGAGACGAAGCTGCCCTATTTACCTAAGAGATCTAAGAGATGGGAGTGTCAAAATGTATGGCTTTGCTTTAGGTCAAATCCATTAACTAACTCTTTTAAGTTCCTATTCTAGATTCTTGATACATGATGTGATAAGATTACATTTGGATGTTTTGTAGGATCGAAGAAAAGAAAGGAAGCTTAAGGGAAGAAGTGAGCTAAATCTAATCGTGAAGAAATGGATTTCGATCGCATTGCTTGAAGATTAGATTCTTAAGCTGCTACTTGGAGTTAGAATAGATTGCTTAGGAATATGTAACAACATAGTTTTTCAATTGAATTGCATTGTAAGGACAAATTTTTCCGCAATAAAATAAATTTTGATTTTATATTATTTATTTATCCTTGCAATGGCGTGTATGAAAAATTGATGTTTTTAAGTTTCTATTATTAGCAATAATGGATTTGATTCTTAATTATGTTATTTGTGGAAACGTCAAGAATTTACCAAATAGGGAAAGTTTCTCATCGCCCAAGTTTCAATTGGACAGAAACTTGGAATCATATAACTTGGTTGCATGATGAATGAGAAATTTTATATTTGGAAATTAGACTAATTCGTTGACAAAATGTCAAGTGGAGGACTAGGAGATCGAGTACAGAAGGTTGTGTGTTGATCAAGTCCACCACAAGAGTGACAAAGATATTCGTCATGATTTACTAAAGGTTTAGTAAATATGATTATACTTATAAGATTATGTGTAATTCTGAGTTGATTGAAAGAGTTTCAATCAATAGCAGAACGGATAAGAAGAATCAAGTATGCAGAAAGATAAAAGTTTCTCTATTCTAAGAAGAAGGGAGAGTACCTATTATTATGTTTTATGACAAGTCTTAATGATTAAGAACCATATCTCAATTGATCCTCTAAATGAGTCTTAGTGCAATTGTATGTCTGAGAAGAGGAATCAAGAATTGAAGAAATGGTTAAATCAAGAAGTCAATCATACTTGGTTCCAAAAACAAGTCATAGAGTTAAGATTGTGACATTGAGTGACAAGTCTTAAGAAGGTTTAGAAAATTCATCACATGTGGAAAGTTGTGATGTCTTGGATAAGAAAAAGACCAACCAGGACCAATTTTGTGAAGTGTTTTGTCTTGATAAAAGCTACACTAACTCTTGAATATTTGTTTGTCGAGAAATATTTATTGACAAGAGAATCTTATATGTCAAGGGGTCAGTGGGAGTCTTAATGGTCTTGAAAAATTCAATAACTAATCAAGAATAAACCTTATCGATCATCACTAGCACACGACTTGAGGTTCACAACCTATCATGTTAACACTATCTTGTTTCTGTGTCGTTCCAATTGAGTTAATTATGCATGTGAGTTCTATGAGTTCTCATTTGAACGCATAAAAAGCAAGCACCTTGATCAATGAAAAGTACATTGATAGGAAAGGATGAGCTTCTTAACTACTTGGAAGACATGGTGGGCACTCGTGTTACCTTAAGGCAAGAAGTCAAAACAAAAGTTTACGACAAATTCGCATGGATAGGAACACATACACCATTAAAATCTAAGTGTCATAAGATTCCCTCCTTCATGAAAATGACTGTGAGGAAACGCTTTCACTAAGAGAGATTTTAAGAAGATAGTGATTGTGAAAATTGTATTCTCGAATTCGATTATGGTTACGGTATCCCTTTCCATGATTCGAATTGTGAGATTTGGCAATTAGCCTAAATTGTTTAGACACACATATGAGCTATCTAAGGCAAAGGTGTATAAGTTTGATAAGCTTTGATAAAGGATTATCAAAGCATTAGGTATTAGAAATATGAACTTAAGAAATTCAATAGCTATTGTTTTCTGGAAGTTAAGCTGTTTTCTGAATACATGTCAAAGCTAGTGGGAGCATGTAACAAACCGTTATTTCAAACCTATGTAATAGTGTAGGTCAATTTGTACTTATTTGTAAATTATTAAAGAGAAATTTTGGCATATTATGTATATTTACATAATTGACCCTAAAAAATAAATTATTAAATAATCTCAATTGGGTTGAACCAAATGATAGAGATTGTAACAAGCTTTCCAAAAATATAAAGAACACTAAAATCCGGGTTATAACGAAGAAGTTATGACCAATCGAAAATCCGCGACAAAACCGGCAAAACACTGTTCAGTGTAAAAACTAAATTTTTAATAAAAGGCTTTATAGCCTTAACAATCTAAATGAAAGTTATAGTTTATGTTAAACCGAGAACTTTCATAAAAAGAACGCCAAAATCTGACTTCGTATGAGGAAGTTATGATTTTTCTAAGTTTCAGTATAGCAGTGTACAACTAAAAACTCGAAATAAAGATCGAGTGGTTTTTAGCCGACACAACCTAAACGAGAATTGAAGGTATCGTCATTAGTAGTACAACGGTAAAAAGACAGACAAACACGGACGTCGTATGAAGAAGTTATGAATTTATAACGGATTCACGTCCCGGTCTGTTTAAAATAATAATATTAAAACAAAGTCAAAATTAGCCGACGAAGTCTAAATGAAAGTCGTAGAGTATAATTTTACCTACGTGTGCATATAAAGAACGTCAAAAATGGAGTTTGTATGCAAAAGTTATGAATTTTACAAGTTTTGGCAAAAAAAAATAAAAAAAAAAACAAAAACCAGGAATATTCGCATGAACATTAACTGCCACGTCACCCTCGCATGCGAGCCTCCACGTGGCATCTTCTGATTGGACCGCAGCCTCGCGTGTCACCTCCTGATTCGACCAAGTCCGAGGTCCACTTAGAACCGGACAGCCTCGCATGAGACACACCGGAGACACCCCTCGCACGCTCCTCGGACACCCCTTCGCACGTGTCATCTTTTCATTGGACCGAGGGTTGGTCCAATCCGAGCCAGC
This sequence comes from Lactuca serriola, assembly GCF_051521515.1. NCBI lineage: Eukaryota > Viridiplantae > Streptophyta > Magnoliopsida > Asterales > Asteraceae > Lactuca > Lactuca serriola. The sequence goes on along the minus strand of NC_136411.1, from coordinate 161,677,097 downwards.
CAGCAGCGAGCCTCCAGTCCGAAGAACTTCCCTCGCCTCGCCATCTGTCAAACGCGTGTCACCCTCGCATAGCTTCGGGTCCGAGCCTTCGGGCTATATATAGCATGCGAGGGCTTCTGAATAATTTCACATTTTTACCCTAAATTTCACCCTCTTTCACATTTTCCACTCCCTTAAGCTCATATACAACCCCTAAAGCCCCGGTATCAAGACTCAAGCCCAAAGTAAGCCGTGAAGCCCCGAAATTCTCGAGAATTCATCCTATCTCCTGTCAAAACTCTGCCCGATTTGAGCCGGTTTCTCGACAAATAAACTCCTTTTCGTGAAACGAAACTCTGTCCGAATTACCACCTATCAAGTGAGTTCATACCCCCGTATTTTCATAATTCTACTGTTTTAAGGGGGGAAATACAAGTATAACACAACAACTTTGTGTTATAAATAAATGATTTCAAATCACGATAAAATGATTTTAAAGCATCAAAAATACTTCAAATATTGAACTCTTTTATAAACTTATATTTTTTTTTCCCAAATATACATATTTGTATATATAATTTAATATAAATAAGATTTAAAAGGCTTAGGACTAATAATTCATTCTAGTTCCTTTTCCTTGTTTGGATGTGGACTTATAGTACCGGTTATTTGTCCGAAGGTCGTTCAAATTTTACTTATATATAAAATTGTGTATGTATATAAAAATAAAAGTTATTTCATCAATTTAATTACCCTTTGTAACATGTTGAGCAAAGGATTACATGCAAAAACAGTTATTTACCAATTCATAAAGTACATATAAATTATAATAGGTATAATGTATGATACATAGAGCAATAATTCATATGAATACACTGTTTTACATGCAACAAGGGTTTTAATTCAAAACAAATCAAGGGTTTACACTTATCAAATACATGTTCGGGATACTAAGTCAAGAACATACTGTCAATCATTTATTTCAGAATGGTTGGGTTTTCATAACTAATATACATGTAACGTTTATATGCTTTTTATGAGACATTCAATTCAAGTTGTTTAATTCATTTTAGACAACCAAGGTAAAGCCCTGACATTATAACTAGAATCTCAAGTCCGGGGATCGAAACAAGTTCTGTGTAGATCTATATCGGGATTGACAACCCCGCACTCAGGCTGCTAGCTACAGTCAGGCATACACGCCAATGAGTGGCGATTGTTATCAACAGTTTAAGCGCTCATTAGGCGTTTGTTTCAGGCGTTCATGTCTTAGTATGGTTATAATACCTCATTAAAAAGATATTAACAACACGTTAGTGTATAAACAACTAAACGTAAGTATATCTTCAAAGTACCAGTTTACAAAATGCAAAGTACAATGGTATACTATAGTTTTCAATAACAGCTGGTGAAGCCAGACACACTCTCAAATACAAGTTTTACAAATAGGACGGTTTTATGGGAATAAAACTACTTTTCACTTACCACAGAAAATATGGGATTTTGTAGAAGTGTTTTCATATTCAAAATACAAAGACACCCATTCAAAAATAAAGACTTATGTACTCACTCAACTTAATGTTGATACTCTATTTTCAAATTACTTGTATTATCAGGGAAATAATAACAGGTACTCCCCGAGATTTTTGAGAAGATGGAGCCATTAGGAGTCTTATCTTCTTCTTTTGTATAACTATTTTGGTTTCAATATATAATGATTAAACACATGTAAATATTATACTTTTAAATACAATGGTTGTTTGTGCTTTGATTACTATGATACATGTGTTGTGATACTACGAATGAAGTCCTCCACCCCCGGACGTTTCCGCTGTCTGGTTTGTGGGTGTGACAGATTGGTATCAGAGCATTGTTTATAGTGAACTCAGTATATCAATCCATAAAAGATATACAAACTATAAATACATTGGGGCTGAGAGCTCTGACTACAAGTATACTTTTAAGAATTCTAAGTATTTTTACAAGAAGTATACTAACCCTCATACCTACAAGTACATAGTCATAAGAACTTAAAAGTATTTGGATGTTGAACATTACAGTTAAACCCAGGCAGTTATGTAATCATATCTAGAATTAATATAGCTTGATCAACTATATTGATTTCATACATGACCAACATGTGTTTGGGAGTGATAGTAGTGTTGTGACATGTCTAATACTTACTAACTACCGAAGAAACTCTAAGAACAGAACATAAAATACTATAAGAATATTATAAACATCGATATGCTTTAGTTTTCTTTTCAGGCATTTCTCATAACCTTATTCTCGTACAGACACAATGGCAGGACATTATCTACCAGGGGACCGTTATTTTCCAAATCATGGCAATCAAGGATGGATAGTGGAAGATCCAGAGGAGGATCCAGAAGAAGACTCAGATGAAGAACCATTTGAGGACAACGAATCAAGCGGTACAGATACAGAGCCACAAGTCTGCAACTCGGCGATACGTCCCCCGAGACAAGAGGAAGCAATACCCATACCCGAGTGGGGCCAACACATAAACCATTGAAGTCGACAAGACAGCCAACGCCCTCCCTATGGAATGGAATGGGGTTTTTATAACGTCTCAGAAGGAGGAACAGCCGACAGAGCTCTTCCAGTTATAGTGAACCGAATTGCCCGACAATTCAATCAATCAAGGATGTCAATCAATCGTATCCTAGAAGTGAATGCGGTTGCACAGGCTAACGCTGCCGATATCCTTCGTCTTGATGAGATGCAAGATGATACCCAACACCATACTGAAGCCCTTCAAAGGCAACTTAATGCTGCCGAATCAGAGATTAGAGGACTGAGGGAGCATCAAGCTGCCCAAGAAAGGCGTTGGAAATCGCAAGACAGAGCGGAAACTAGTAACCGTCGTAGCAACCGTCGCAAGTAGTGTTACACTACTTTCTAGTTTAATATATTGAATGTATAGACTACTTTCAGGTTATGCATAAATCAAGTATCAATAAAATGATAAGCACTTTACTTCAACAAGAGTTATTACAATTTACATAAACATTCCATTCCAAAGTTTTGGGATTTTGGATATGTTCCAGTGTTATTTTTCATACTTTTCAAATACGACCGCAAAATTTTTTATTTTCGGTAGGCCGGTTTGATGTCGATACTTTTGCAATATTGTGGTTTATTAAAGACTTACTTTAGGGTTAAGTATCCAAATTACATATACTTAATATACCAATACAATCGACATGTACTTTCATACTCTTTGAAAAATAACCACTTCATTTTAATCTATCCAGTTGCAGGTTGTACTTACAATGAACATCCATTTTCAATTCCTTACAAGATTCTTGTTGAATTAAGTGTTTAAGTTCAGAAATATCAAATTCATATTCATTCTTGATATCTCACTATCTTTTTATCTATTGACTTTTATAGAAAAAGATGCCCCCTCGTAGGAATCCAAGACGTAACAATGAAACGGAAGCACTGACGCCACCTCCACCACCACCCCCTCAATTCGATGCTGCCATGTTCCAAGCGCCAGTCACGGCAGCTATAGCGGCTGCCTTATCTCATATCAATAATCTTGGTGCTAGTGGGTCAGGAGTTGGCACTACTAGAAAAACAGCCTTTTACGACGCTCATTGCGCGTCGTAAAAGGCTCAGACGACGCGCAAATGCGCGTCAAGGAAGGCCCTGCCATAAAGAGAGACGACGCGCATTTACGACGCTCATTTACGACGCGCAATTACGACGCACGTTTACGACACGCAATGCGTATCAAGGAAGGCCCTGTCATAAAGGAAGACGACTCGCATTCGCGTGTCGTAACCTTACGACGCGCGTGTTAATGACACGCAATGCGTATCAAGAAAGCCTCTGTCAAGAAAGGCCATGTCATAAATGAAGATGACACACATTTTTGCGTATCGTAAATTTAAATGTTTAAAAAAATATATATATTTATTAATTTTTAAATTAGATTTGCATTTAATTTCTCATAATAGAAATAAAATACTTTTTTGATAGATTTACTAATTTTCAAATTAAATAACACATTAAAAGTCTCATAATACAAAATAAAATACCATAAACAATAAAGATAATTCATTGCACTAAGGACCATGTTACAAAAGAATATAACATTATATACCATAAGTACCCTCAAGTAATCAATCTCTTACAATGTTACTAAAAATACCCTCAAGTAATCAATGTCTTACAAAGTTAAGAGAATTGTTTGTGTTTTTCCTGTTCCTGGTGGATCCTACATGAACAAAAGGTAAGAATTAACATTTTCAAAGTACAATGCCTCAATAAGGAAATCAATGGTAAAAGGCAAATCTGAATAAGTACAAACTTTATACATATATACATGGAAGTATTGTAATACACAATAACAGCAACAAATACCAAATTACCCTTTGCTTACCTTTTCTTATGGCCACCTCCAAAAGTGAGAATTTGATAAAAGATTTAGGTCACACATTCTCTCATCAAGCTCTGTATCCAAAAGTGAGAATTTGATAAAAGATTTAAAAAGTGGGAAAATATCAAGAATATAGAGGATAAGTTCGCGTGTCTGGTCATCACAAGTTTCTAGAACCTTCTGGACAACGTAATTTCCAAAAGGATCTTTCATCATTGCCTATAGTTTTGTTTTGCATTACAACAAACTCAGTTACCAAAAAGACAATTAATGTGTTTTTTATTTTTACAAAAAAAAAAAAAGAGAGAGTTGCTGACCTGTAATGGCTCATTTTCATCAGTGGAACCAAGCATTTCATTTACAAGAAGTTGGCATTCATCTGGGCTTCCATAAGTTAAGCATTTCTAAAAAACATTTGAAAAGACAACATGATAATATGAGAAAAATATCATATCTTCCTTTTCATAGCACAAAAGTTGTCAGAAGTAGAAGGGGGAAGAATGTGATGAACATTTTCCGTTGTAATTGAAGCACACAGCCTCGATGACTCATTGATTGCCATCACCTTAAATAAATAAATAAAAATATGTAGAATAATATAGAAAAAATCTATATGCCACCTCCCCTGTATTCTTTTTGTAAATAATCACAAGGTTATTTTGAAGTAATTTTCAAACTATTCATAAGTTATCGTTACTTATTATTTTATGAAACTTTATTTCAAACATTATTATTTGTAAACTTAGTAAAAAAGTTCTTTCTATATATTTATATTTTTTGTGCATAATAAATAATAAAATGGTATACTTATATTATTGATCCAATAATTAACCTCTTTGATAAACTGATACTCGTTAAACTAGACCTCCACATATTGAATAAGCAAAATAATATGATCTAATATAAAAATAGAAATAAAATGATATTTCATAAGCAATTAGGTGATGATATAGTAAGAGTAAATATGTTGTTCAAGAGATCACGAGAAGTAGGGATAAATATAGAGGTATGGCTCTCAACTTCCATTGACAGAAGGGTAAAATGGTCATTTACTCACGTTCATATAATTTATTTACAGCGCAGGTCAATCAAGGGTACTGACGATATTTTTCAAAAAGTAGTAAAAGCCCTACCTGAATCTTGTTGTTTGCAAAAATTTCCTCAAAAAAAGATCTATCTTTGTTGTTTAATCCTGCATGATGTAATCCGGAACCGAATTGTAGAGTGTGACTAAGATTCTGATCAGTGTCCTGAAAAACAATCATCTATAAAGCCTCTTCGGGCATGGAAAGAAACTGCCTTGCAAAAGAAAATAAAATATAAATTTAATGAATAAAATAGTATCTACACGAGCTGTCATTTCTAAAAAATTACTTAAAATATGTGAATGAGTTCGAATGCAGTGAGCCTTGTCTACCGACGAGATGAAACAAAAATTAAAACTGTTTTGTTGGTGAGTGTGTAAATATGGCAGCAGAGGTTGCCTTATTCATGCTATTCATTCTTAGACAGAAGAATTTCCTTGGGTACCCTTGTAAATTGAAATGATTAATTATTAATAATTGAAATTTTCTTCTGTATTTGAGACTTTTATACATATGGAAAAGAAAGTTGACTTTCCTGTATACGAACTTCAAGAGGCGCAGGTCGTACACTTGGTTTGAAATTGTACAAACCAATCTCCTCAACTCCCAACCAGCCAGCCAGATTGAACTTGAAATTGTAACTAATGTACAAGAATGTTGACTGTTGAACTGCCTCCAGTTCTTGTCTCCATCTAAAAAGATTTGTTGATAGATTCGTCTCAAGCTCTGTTCTTCTTGTTTCAATGTACCAATCCATAAAAATAATCAATACACACACACACACACACACACACACATATATATATATATATATATATATATATATATATATATATATATATATATATTATTTTTTAAATAACTCCAAGTAAAACTATTAGCAAACCTCTACTCGGGTAGCCCTACTGGCTACAAGCCTTTCTTTAAGTTCTGCTATTTCAGGATTAAGTTAACCTTGGAGAACACGAGATTTTTATATCATTGAAGATATGATAACTTGAATCAAAGATGCTGAGAACCTGTATGATGTGGAAAAAAAAACAAATGTAGCACTTAGAAAAGGAATAAAGTGATAAATATGAATCAACGATTATACCTTCAATGCTCCTTTAACATGGACATATATTAACAACCTTCTCTCAGGTTTCTGCCAAAAGGAATATCATGAAAGAGATGTACACATTTTTGTATTAGTTAGAAAATTTACCTCAGAAGTTGAAGGTAAAAGACAAAAATGCCCTCATAATTTTAAGGAAATGAAACTTACCACCAGACACGAACAGCACTGAAGATCCCCTTACCATCATAAACAACAACTCCATCTTTGTTTTCAATACCAAGAGCAGAAACAGCAGCAACAAATGCTTCTTCAGATGGCAACATGTGTGGCAGCTGAATTAAAGGTTCCATATTTTCAGTTTTACTTCAAAAGAAAAACACAGAAAGGATTGAATGATAAGTGTCTCACATTAGTAGTGCGATCAGATATCCCATCTACATCAAAGAAAAGAGCACCAGGAATGTGTGCAACCTGTTAATACCCCGTTTGAATAATATCAGCAAGTGATCATACAAGTGTTCGATAAAATGCCACATACAGAAGTTCAGAAAGAAAAAATATGCACTTGATACTCTTGAAGTGGATTTCTTTGTTCATCAGGCATGTACCGGGATGCATCCAGTACCTTCATATTAGGCTCACAAAGATGGGCATGAAGCCAGTCAAGAGTATATGTGGCGTTCCTCTGCTATGAAACCTTGAGGATATTGCTTTAAACAACTTAGACAGACTTAAAATCACATCTTGCTCAAGCTCAAGATGAAAGTCTGTGATTCTAAAACAAAGGAAATTGTTAGTAGTTCATAAACAATTAAGGATATTCATTTACATGTTTATAAAGTAGTGGTAGTTGAGAGCTCATAACAGAAATTCCAATGAAGGGTACGGAAACTAATAATCTTTCTTTGTAAAGAACACAAATTTCTTGCTTTTGGTCATATTCTCTTTTATCGATTAACCGTGGAGAACGTGAGATTTTTATATCATCAAATATATGATAACTAGAATCAATGATGCAGAGGACCTGTATGATAAGGAGCACTTAGAAAAAGAATAAATTGATAAATAGGAATGGTTGCATCTGAAATATAACAATTATACTTTCAATGCTCCTTCAGCATGGACAAATATTTGGTAGTTAAAACCATTTGATGGTGATTCACCAAACAAAAGTCTACAATTCAAGGTATATGAAACATTACTAGTCCCATCCTTACCCATCTTACCACCTCCATCTTTACACAACCAAAAGATGAAAGAAATTATTGCCTACACTCACTCGAGCATTTCATCAAACATCTCATGTGCACTTGATCAGTTCACCTTAAATTAAAATTGAAACTGATAGAAATCCCACCAACAAGTAGATAACATAATCTAGATCAATAAGGAAGATGTAAGTAAGGAAAAAAATAGTTTTGTTTCTCTTGTTAGTGTGTGTCTTAAGCTGTTGAGAAGCAAAAAGAAGAAGAAAAATCAAATGATAATTACCTTCTATTTTGTTCATAGAAGCTCTCTCTCTCTCTCTCTCTCTCTCTCCAAAGAATGTTCCCCAATTGTGGAAATTGAATTCGATTGTAGTATTTGTAATCACCATTTCTGTAGCAACTCATGCATCAGTTCCAGCATTGACCATAAATTGACCAGAAAAAATACTCTACTAATAAGGCAAAAAGGGGTATTAATACTAACCAGCCCACCTCACTCGTCATCATCAAAACACCACAATTTACACCCATTTCTTGCATTCCAGATTCAACAGTAATGACAAACACCTGTATTCCTAGTGACAATACGGTTTGACAGAATTAGTGAATTGTTAATAGTGTTTAAAACAATTTTATAAAAAATGAGTTAATGACATAAGATTTGGCGATTCAGGTAACAAAATACATGATAAATGATTTAGCTATGGAAATTAGTTATATACCTTAAGTAATGACCATCAACACTTGCAAGTATGACCGTTTTCCATCATTATTAGCACCTTTACAACAAAAATCATACAAATCATCAAAGAACTGTTGTTCATGGATTCCAATAACATCCAACTACAAAACCCACATAAGATATGAGGATCTAAAAAAGAAATATGTCTCAATGATGTAAACAATTTTCAGGAACTACTAAAGAGGAGTGAAAATATGTAAATGCTTTACCAAAAACTTAAGTGTGGAGATAGGATCAATGATACTTATCTTGGTGGTGGACTGTGGTACGGCCGACGACGTCATACATATCAGCGACTCCTGTTAATTGCTTTCTTCCAAGTGAGTCTCCAACGAACATCACCACCCTCGACTTCGTTCACTGTCGCCGCCCTCAACTAAATAAGGTATCAGAGGCAAATAAGGTATCAGAGGCAAGGGATTCGACCAAAATAGGGTCGGGACGCAGTCTCCGAGACGGTGACGCTGATGAGTCGCAATCGCCGGTGAAGTGAGGCGGGCCTGATGAGGCCGCAGGCCGGTGAGATGAAGTGTTGCAGTCGTACTCTAGCTCGATCGTCTGGAGAATGTTGACGTGAAAAAACCCTAGTTATCGTGTGGGGGGCTTTAGGGTTGTTTTGGGATGCTAAGGGTTTGGTTAGAGGTATCAGTAGAGGGAACAAGGGATACTGAGAGAGGATCGATCGAAAAGGGGTTTTAATTTTTTTGGACAAAATGTTTCTTACCAATTAACAAACCCAAAATGATTCTTAACAATTATATTGTCGGAAAGTAGGGTAGAAGGGAAGAGGAGAGGATGAGGAACACTATATCTCCGGTTGTAAGCATGAGGATTCGCAGAACCCTAATTGCTAGCTCTACAACGTTCGTCTTTGGGAGCACATACAAAATCCCTAGTTGTTGGTCTCGTTTTTGTGATCTTCAGGAATGAACGCGAGTTTTTAAGAAAAAAATTATAGAACAATTATATGAGTTGTCGAGGTTTATAGCAGAGATGGTATTGTGATTAGGGTTTGCTGAGAGAAGAGAAGAAGAGAACGAAGGGAGATCTGAAGCGGGGTATTTAAAAATTTTAGAATTTTAAGAGGATCTCCTCAAGAATACGCATTTTAATTAAAAAACATAAAGTGACATTCACAGAGGACGCACGTTTTAAATAAAGTGCCCTCCGTGTTTTCAAGTTTTTTTACATGAGACACCAATTTAATGGCACGTAGTAATGCGTGACGTAAATCCTTCAATTTTTTGAAGAGATGACACTTTTTTAATGTCACTCTCTTTTGCGTAACATAAATCAATGAGCGTCGTGGTTTGCGCGTCGTAAAAGGCTGTTTTTCTAGTAGTGTGGTCCACGTTCTTCTAACCTTGTCGAGGGTCATGAGCACTCGAGAGAGTGCACTTTTAAGGACTTCTCGAATGCCAAACCCAGGACCTTTAATGGAACTGGAGGAGTGATGGTTTTAAGACAATGGATTGAGAAGATAGAAGCAGTCTTTGAAATTTGCTCCTGTCCAGAGGGTAGTAAAGTTAAATTTGCTGCCTTTACTTTCTCAGATAGGGCCCTAACATGGTGGAATGGCCATGTTAAGTCACTAACTTTGATAGTGGCTAATACTATAAGCTGGGAGAACCTAAAAACCATGTTGATGCGGGAATACTGCCCGTGAGGGGAAATTCAGAAACTGGAACAAGAAATCTGGGGTCTTACCATGGTCGGTGTAGACATAACAACTTACACGAATCAGTTCTGTGACTTGGTGATTCTGTGTCCGGAGATGATTTCTCCAGAGAGCAAAAAGATTGAAAGGTATATTTGGGGATTGTCGCCCCAGATACAAGCAAGTGTCATTGCATCTAAAGCTGTCACTTTTGACAGTGCCAAGGAAATGGCACAGTCACTTATTGACCATGAAAACTGTCAAAACTCTGTGGTTACTACCCCAGAATAACCTAGGGAGAACAACAACAACAGCAAGAAGAAGGGTTGGAACAAAAGGAAGGGAAAATCTCCTCTGGAACCTTCAAAGAAGCAACAAATAGTGGCAGTCCATGCTACTACTGTGCCTGCTACCATACCTACTAATACGCCTGCTGTTTCCCCTAACAACCCAGCACCAACTAAACCCTATGCCGGTAGCCTCCCTAAATGCAACAAGTGCAATTTTCACCACATCGGAAATTCCCGTGAAATGCAGTGTCGTAACTGCAACATGAAAGGGCTTACTACCCGATTCTGTAGAACACCACCTCAACCCCTTAACCAAGTACCTGCCGCTGGAGTAATTCGGGCATGCTACCAATGCGGTGATGTGGGGAATTTCAAGAAAGATTATCCAAAAGCTGGAAATGCCGGTGGGGTTGGGAGAATTCTAGCACTAGGTCACGAAGAAGCGGTGGCAGACCCTGCTGTGGTCACGGGTACGTTCCTTCTTAACAATACTTATGCATGCATTCTTTTTTATTATGGTGCCGAGAGGAGCTTCGTGAGCCATAACTTTAAACATCTACTAAATCAGAACTCCTAACCACTAAATAAAACCTTCACAGTAGAAATGGCTAATGGGAAATCCGAATCCACCAATGATATATACATAGGATGTACCCTTACCTTAAATGACTTGTCTTTCCCAATAGACCTTATGCCGGTCTCTATCAAAAGTTTTGACATCATAATAGGTATGGATTGGTTGTGCCCCAACCATGCTGACATCTTATGCTATGAAAGAGCTATTCGTTTGAACTTACCAACTAACGAAACGCTTATTATCTATGGCGACAAACCCATAACGAACCTTCAGATCATTTCATGCATCAAGGCACAGAAATACATTCGCAAGGAGTATTGTGCATTCCTAGCTCATGTGGTAGACAAAAAGCAGGAAGTGAAAGACATCGCAAGCATTCCTGAGGTCTGCAACTTTTCCGATGTATTTCCTGATGATTTTCCAGGGGTGCCTCCCGAGCGACAAGTCGAATTCCGAATCGACTTAATCCCTGGAGCTACCCCTGTGGCCAAATCCCCCTATCGTCTTGCACCTTCTGAAATGCAGGAATTATCTAGCCAACTTAACGAACTCCTAAGCAAAGGTTTCATAAGACCAAGCTTCTCACCTTGGGGAGCACCGGTTTTGTTCGTAAAGAAGAAGGATGGATCATTCCGCATGTGTATAGACTACCGCGAGCTGAATAAACTTACCATCAAGAATCGATACCCTCTGCCTCGCATTGACGATCTGTTCGACCAACTTCAAGGGGCAAACTACTTCTCGAAGATAGACTTAAGATCCGGGTATCACCAGTTATGAATTTTGGAGGAAGACATTCCCAAAACCGCATTCAGAACTCGTTATGGTCGTTACGAGTTTATAGTGATGCCATTCGGATTGACGAATGCACCTGCAGTGTTCATGGACCTAATGAACAGAGTGTGTCGTCCATTCTTGGACAAATTCGTTATAGTCTTCATTGACGATATCCTTATCTACTCAAAGAGCAAAGAGGAACATGGCCAACATCTTCGTCAAATATTACAAACTCGTAGATCGGAGAAGCTCTATGCGAAGTTTTCAAAGTGTTAATTTTGGATCAGGAAGGTAGATTTCCTAGGTCATGTGGTCAGTTCAGAAGGAATACACGTCGACCCTTTCGAAATAAAGGCAATTGAAAACTGGTCAACACCTAAAACACCTACAAAAATCCGTCAATTCTTAGGTCTTGCTGGCTATTATCGCAGATTCATTCAAAATTTCTATCTAATAGCTAAGCCTCCTAATACTCTGACCCAAAAGGGTGTAACTTTTAGCTGGGGAGAAAAGCAAGAAACAACGTTTCAAATGCTGAAGTGAGCCTTGTGTAGTGCACCGATCCTGTCTCTCCCTGAAGGGACAGAAGATTTCGTAGTGTACTTTGATGCTTCTAATCAAGGGCTTGGATGTGTTCTTATGCAAAGAGGAAAGGTTATATCCTATGCCTCAAGACAGCTAAAGACACATGAAGTCAATTATACAACACATGACCTTGAACTAGGAGCAGTAGTGTTTGCTCTGAAGATCTGGAGACATTACTTATATGGCACAAAATGCACAATATTCATGGACCATAAAAGTCTCCAACACATCTTCGATCAGAAAGAGCTGAATATGAGACAACGACGATGGGTGGAGCTACTGAACAATTACGGGTGTGAAATTCTTTATCACCCTGGTAAAGCAACGTAGTAGTTGACGCCCTTAGTAGAAAAGAGTACTCGGGATGCCGGGTAAAATCGTTGACCTTGACAATCCATTCGCATCTATCCACGCAGATGAAGGAAGCTCAACTTGAAGCCTTGAAACCCGAAAACATAGCAGGAGAAACTCTGAGAGGAATGGATAAGAACTTCGAAGTCAGGGATGATGGAGTCTATTATTTCATGAACCGGATCTGGACACCAAAGTTCGGTGGTTACAGAGATGTAGTTATGAATGAAGCACACGAAACCCGATACTCCATCCACCCAGGTTCAGACAAGATGTATCTGGACCTTAAGAAGCTATATTGGTGGCCTAACATGAAGGCCGAAATCGCTATCTTTGTGAGCAAGTGCCTTACTTGCGCCAAAATTAAGGTAGAGTACCAGAAACCTTTAGGCTTATTACAACAACCTGAAATCCCTGAATGGAAGTGGGATCGGATTACAATGGATTTCATAACCAAGTTACCCAAGACATCATGTGGTTATGATACTATTTGGGTAATCGTCGATAGATTAACCAAATCCGCACACTTCTTACCAATCAAAGAGACTGGCAAGATGGAAAAGCTAACCAGAACATACCTCAAGGAGATTGTTAGACTACATGGTGTACCAATATATATTATTTCAGACCGAGATAGTAGATTCACCTCTCGTTTTTGGCAGTCTTTACAAAACTCTCTGGGAACTAGGCTAGACATGAGTACAGCCTACCATCCGCAAACCGATGGACAAAGTGAGAGGACGATTCAAACGTTAGAAGATATGTTACGAGCTTGCGTGATAGACGTTGGAAAGGCATGCGATATTCATTTAACCCTTGTTGAGTTCTCTTATAACAACAGTTATCACACTAGCATAAAAGTTGCTCCATTCGAAGCCCTCTATGGCCGCAAGTGCAGATCCCCTCTGTGTTGGGCTGAAGTGGGTGACACGCAGCTAGCTAGAGGTCAAACTCCTACCAGTGCTCTCACTGGTCCAGAAATTATTCGAGAAGCTACTGAAAAGATCGTACAAATTCGGGAACGACTTAAAGCTTCCAGAGATAGATAGAAAAGCTACGCAGACAAAAGGAGAAAACCCTTGGAATTCCAGGTTGGCGACCGAGTTTTGCTAAAGGTCTCACCCTGGAAAGGCATGATACGCTTTGGAAAGCATGACAAACTGAACCCAAGGTATATAGGACCATTTGAGATTCTTGCCCGAATCGGCCCTGTAGCTTACAAACTTCGATTACCCCAAGAACTAAGTACCATTCATCCTACCTTTCACGTTTCGAACTTGAAAAAGTGTCTTTCCAACGAGACTCTTGGGATACCACTCGAGGAAATCGAGTTAAACGAGAGCCTCAATTTTGTGGAAGAACCCGTAAAGATACTAGACAGGGAAGTTAAGAAAACGAAACAAAGCCGCATCCCGATAGTGAAGGTTTGCTGCAATGCAAGGCAGGGACCTGAATTCACTTGGGAGCGGGAGGATGAAATGCAACAAAAATACCCACATCTTTTTCCCTAGTCCATCTGTAAAGTAAAATTCGGGATGAAATTCTCTCTAACGGGGGGATAATGTAACAAACCGTTATTTCAAACCTATGTAATAGTGTAGGTCAATTTGTACTTATTTGTAAATTAATAAAGAGAAATTTTGGCATACTATGTATATTTACATAATTGACCCTGAAAAATAAATTGTTAAATAATCTCAATTGGGTTGAACCAAGTGATAGAGATTGTAACAAGGTTTCCAAAAATATAAAGAACACTAAAATCTGAGTTATAACGAAGAAGTTATGACTAATCGAAAATCCGCGACAAAACTGGCAAAACACTGTTCCGTGTAAAAACTAAATTTTTAATAAAAGGCTCTATAGCCTTAGCAATCTAAATGAAAGTTATAGTTTATGTTAAACCTAGAACTTTCATAAAAAGAACGCCAAAATTTGATTTTGTATGAGGAAGTTAGGATTTTTCTAAGTTTCAGTATAGCAGTGTACAACTAAAAACTCAAAAAAATGATCGGGTGGTTTTTATCCGACACAACCTAAACGAGAATTGAAGGTATCGTCATTAGTAGTACAACGGTAAAAAGACAGAAAAAAACGGACTTTGTATGAAGAAGTTATGAATTTATAACGGATTCACGTCCCGGTCTGTTTAAAATAATAATATTAAAAATAAATTCAAAATTAGCCGACGAAGGCAAAACGAAAGTCGTGGAGTATAATTTTACCTATGCATGCATATAAAGAACGTAAAAAATGGAGTTCGTATGCAAAAGTTATGAATTTTACAAGTTTTGGCAAAAAAAATAAAGAAAAATAACAAAAACCGGGAATATTCGCATGAACAGTAACTGCCACGTCACCCTTGCATGCGAGCCTCCACGTGGCATATTCTAATTGGACCGCAACCTCACGTGTCACCTCCTGATTCGACCAAGTCCGAGGTCCACTTAGAACCGGACAGCCTCGCATGAGACACACCGGAGACACCCCTCGCACGCCCCTCGCACGCTCCTCGGACACCCCCTTCGCACGTGTCGTCTTTCCATTGGACCGAGGGTTGGTCCAATCTGAGCCAGCCAGCAGCGAGCCTCCGGTCCGAAGAACTGCCCTCGCCTCGCCATCTGTCAAACGCGTGTCACCCTCGCATAGCTTTGGGTCCGAGCCTTCGGGCTATATATAGCATGCGAGGGCTTCTGAATAATTTCACATTTTTACCCTAAATTTCACCCTCTTTCACATTTTCCACTCCCTTAAGCTCATATACAACCCCTAAAGCCCCGGTATCAAGACTCAAGCCCAAAGTAAGTCGTGAAGCCCCGAAATTCTCGAGAATTCATCCTATCTCCTGTCAAAACTCTGCCCGATTTGAGCCGGTTTCTCGACAAATAAACTCCTTTTCGTGAAACGAAACTCTGTCCGAATTACCACCTATCAAGTGAGTTCATACCCCCGTATTTTCATAATTCTACTGTTTTAAGGGGGGAAATACAAGTATAACACAACAACTTTGTGTTATAAATAAATGATTTCAAATCACGATAAAATGATTTTAAAGCATCAAAAATACTTCAAATATTGAACTCTTTTATAAACTTATATTTTTTTTCCCAAATATACATATTTGTATATATAATTTAATATAAATAAGATTTAAAAGGCTTAGGACTAATAATTCATTCTAGTTCCTTTTCCTTGTTTGGATGTGGACTTATAGTACCGGTTATTTGTCCGAAGGTCGTTCAAATTTTACTTATATATAAAATTGTGTATGTATATAAAAATAAAAGTTATTTCATCAATTTAATTACCCTTTGTAACATGTTGAGCAAAGGATTACATGCAAAAACAGTTATTTACCAATTCATAAAGTACATATAAATTATAATAGGTATAATGTATGATACATAGAGCAATAATTCATATGAATACACTGTTTTACATGCAACAAGGGTTTTAATTCAAAACAAATCAAGGGTTTACACTTATCAAATACATGTTCGGGATACTAAGTCAAGAACATACTGTCAATCATTTATTTCAGAATGGTTGGGTTTTCATAACTAATATACATGTAACGTTTATATGCTTTTTATGAGACATTCAATTCAAGTTGTTTAATTCATTTTAGACAACCAAGGTAAAGCCCTGACATTATAACTAGAATCTCAAGTCCGGGGATCGAAACAAGTTCTGTGTAGATCTATATCGGGATTGACAACCCCGCACTCAGGCTGCTAGCTACAGTCAGGCATACACGCCAATGAGTGGCGATTGTTATCAACAGTTTAAGCGCTCATTAGGCGTTTGTTTCAGGCGTTCATGTCTTAGTATGGTTATAATAACTCATTAAAAAGATATTAACAACACGTTAGTGTATAAACAACTAAACGTAAGTATATCTTCAAAGTACCAGTTTACAAAATGCAAAGTACAATGGTATACTATAGTTTTCAATAACAGCTGGTGAAGCCAGACACACTCTCAAATACAAGTTTTACAAATACATTGGTTTACAAATAGGACGGTTTTATGGGAATAAAACTACTTTTTACATACCACAGAAAATATGGGATTTTCTAGAAGTGTTTTCATATTCAAAATACAAAGACACCCATTCAAACATAAAGACTTATGTACTCACTCAACTTATTGTTGATACTCTCTTTTCAGATTACTTGTATTATCAGGGAAATAATAACAGGTACTCCCTGAGCTTTTTGAGAAGATGGAGCCATTAGGAGTCTTATCTTCTTCTTTTGTATAACTATTTTGGTTTCAATATTCAATGATTGAGAACATGTAAATATTATACTTTTAAATACAATGGTTGTTTGTGCTTTGATTACTATGATACATGTGTTGTGATACTACGAATGAAGTCCACCACCCCTGGACGTTTCCGCCGTCTGGTTTGGGGGTGTGACAGAGCATAAGTGTTATGCTTATATGATAATAATCATCATGAGTGGGAGCATAAATGTTGTGCTTGTATGATTATTATGACAAGTATTTCAAGTTAGCAATATTAATTATAGAAAACAAGAGTTATACTTTGCAAAGTCGTAAGGGTTGAAACGTTGTTTTTCTATAATTAAGGGAGAGAATTTTATGCTTCATTTCAAATCTAAAGGATTAGGTTGTGGAATGTTAACAAATTTAGTCAAGGATACATAGTGCGTTCTCAAAATTTTGATTATGATTATGGCATCCCTCTTCATAATTCGAATTATAAGAACATGACACATAAGATATTATGGCAGAAGATTGATAAAGTATCGTATCTTTATGTAAGACATTATGCATCGTGTCCCATATGCTTCGAGTATAGGATCGATTGAAAATGCTATAATATTTGACCATGCTAAAATTTTCCAAATGTCTAGCGCATTAAGAGGGAAAAAGGACAAGAATCGGTTTTGACTAAGATAATTAAACAACTATCAAAGGACGATCCAAAGCTCGCTGAGGATTGGCCGCTTGTGAGTAGTTGGAAGTATGGTATTGGATGGACCATATCGACATTATTATGAATAGATAAGATTCTATTAAGAATGAGTTGTCATATGGCAAATATGGAAATGTTTCCATATGGGAGCTGATTATTGAGAATCTATGTCTAGATTAGAAACTTTTATGCAAGAAGGATGTTCAAAGGAATGTACTTTGAGTGAGAGACATCATATATATAGAATTGTTTCTGATAGAGATTGGCCAAGTCTTGATGATTTTGAGCTATGACTTTACGAAAGGATCATTGCATAAAATGTTAGAATCTAGCATATTCTATAAGTAGCAAGAATTTTATATTCTTACACTTGTGATAAGGATTGGGAGTTGTGAAATGAGTATGATTGGAAATGTGTTCATTTGATCTGTTTCACAAAGTAAGGACCATAAGTAAACATTGTGTGCATGCTGAGAGCATGGGACAAGTGTAGTAATAATTCAAGAAAGAAGTTGATTACCCGAAACAACAAATAATGAGTAATCAATATGGTGATTAAATAAAATGTTTTATTTATACCTAGAGGTTGGGGCCATACGGGATTAGTATTATTCTTGTGTTTCACTTTGCATGTTTTGACTTCCTGAATAATTTAATTGGTTCAGAATAATCAAATTATTCGAACGGACCATAGTCGTTCATATGTCGGAAGTAGGTATGAATGAAGACTGTCATGAATTGGTGTGTGGATTGTCTAAAGTGTATTAGACATAAGCAAATGTTTGCTACAACGTTCATGAGTGCTTATGAATATGATTTGAGCATTGGATTAAACCCACGCTCACTTGGATTACTTCATGGATTTTATCACGAGTGATTGGTGAGACGATAATATCTTATATTCTTGAAACCGAGATGTGTGAGTTGTATCTTGCGAGTCGGTTACACATTGATAATATGTAAACGCACCAGTAACTTGGTGTTATAAAACATATTGTTGTGTGTGATTTGGTAAGTGAGTACAAGCAAGCATTGAATCAAAGTTTATCCGTTCCTTTTATCCAAAGTAGGATAAAAGCGATATATGTGGGCCCCTCGATGATTTAGTGATGGTACCTAAGTGCTTGGCCAAGCCGAGACTAATTCGATGTGTTCAATTGTAGTCTGTTCTCAGTCGTCATAAATCAGAAATCAGGAAACAGAACATAGACTGAGAGAATGATCAAAATCCATGTCTCAAGTCTATATGATATCAAGAATGGAGGAATATATGATCCCTTATCTAAAGGACATGCCTCTGATAAGATCAGAGTTGACAGCGCCTTTTGAAAGCTACGATTGCTAATCAGGATCTGAGGTTATACGTAGAATAATTATTAGACTTATCCAAGTGGGAGACTGTTGGATTAGTGTCTGAGTCCATAACTATTTTGGTATGTACTTGACCCGATTGTGCATGGTCCTTTTGGGTTGCCTTCACACTAGTGACTAGATAGGATGATTGTTGAGGAGAGAGGCTGGTTTATTGTTAAGAATAATAAATTAAGGTATAAATATGATTTGTTAATATATTATATGAATAATATATTAATTTGGAATCATATTATTAATTAGTATTGATGAGTTCAAAACTCTTAGATCATTTAGATCTTTCACAAGTACGACAAAAGAAATCAAACAGTTTAAGAACAAATATAATAGAGAACACATAACATAATCAAATAAGAGCTTATGATTCAAAACTGAGTCACGCCTCAGCAGAGCTCGATGAAGAACTTCCGTTGTAGAGGCGAGCTAGGGTTTACAAGCAATGAAAACGAAAACAAGGAAAGTGATCTCTTCTAAGTCTGCATGCATGCAGCTTATATACTAAACCCTAATACAAAATAATGCACGGCTGGGCAGGCCCAATACCGATGTTTAAACTAGGTTATGCACCGAGCCCATGACGCAATCCACTAGACTCAACAAACTTCCACTTTGCGTCAAATGAGGCGAGAGATTATTTCTTCTGAGCAGGTATTACCGTCTTTATAACTTTAAACAGTTTAGGAAATAATGGCAAGAAGAGTCTGTCGGAATAGAATGTACCACCTCAGCATGTCGACGAACAACTTTTTATCAGGAGCACTATTATGGTCACACCTCTGTATGATCTCCAAGATGTGTTCGAGACAAATCGTCCAGAAGAGGTGTTTTTCAACAAGAGCGAACATACATTTTTGACCTTCGCCCCTGAGAAACATGACCGTGTGATACTCCGAATCAATCTTCCCCTTGCTCATGGAATTAACATTGCCAACTCTGCCCATGGGTTTGATCGTTGGTCGCTTGTGTATGGCAGAGGCAATTTCCTGGTCCATTTTCGCTACCTCATGTATGTAGCAAACAAGCATACGCTTGACATGATCGGTAATTGGCTGATACTCCTAAGGATTTGACAAAAGAATGTTGTTGAGAAGTATCCAGTCATGGGAGTTGAGGTTCGATAGATCATCAAGGGAAAAATGGTGAACTGAGCCTTCGGTTCCTCTAGTCACCCTAAATTTGACATTGATAAATTTCCCTGCTGAATAGGGCTTCATCACCTTGACGGTGGTTATCTACTTTGAGCTCCAAGTCTGGTATTGAGGTTGAGCAAACTCCAAGTAAAACTCTAACAGATCCCTGTCAACCTTCGGGTCTGGAGATGGAATGGCAAGAGTCGAATTAAAATAGTGGAAGATGAATGGCTTTCGAGTGATTGGCATGTCGAACTGTGCATCTTTGGAGTTATCAAGGCCAAAGGACATAATTGGCTCAAGCCAGAGAATAGTTGGCTCGTCAATTGCACACCTCTGAAGCGAATCCTTTGTCCATACAGGGAACATGGCCTTTTTCTTCTCTTGGAGCTCCGCCTCCTTTCTCTTCTGTTCTAGCTCAGCTCGTTCCTTCATGGAAATTTCTTCGGTTTGTTTTTCAGAAGAGTTAACCTTTGGAACAGGCTTCCTGGGAATTTCAACATAGGCATCATCTTCGTTGTCTGTATTGTCTTCACCAATCTTCTTCTTTTTCTTATCCTTGTTACTGACCGAAGCTTCATTACCCTTCGGTTCAGCAGCTGGCTTGGAGCTTGATGGAGGAGGTTGCTTCGTCTCTTGCTTCAACTCTTTCTCTCCCCCTTGTTGTGGTTGGACCCCAGTCACCGGAACACCCTCGATACGGCTCAGAACGTCCAGTACCGGTCTGAGTTTATTTGCCAAATGTTGTCTGACAGTTATAGTGATAAGAGGATCACTCGCCTCAATAAGGTGAAGGAGGATAGAGTGAACATCAGCAGCAGAACTCCGTATAACCTCCCTTTCTGACTTGAGGTCATCAATCTCAGTATGATCAGTTTGTAGCTTGAGTGATTGCAATTTGAGCTGATTTGTGAGTCTGACAAGCTCATCCATAATTCCATTTTCCCTGGCTAAGTCTGCTTGGAGTTAAGTCAAGCGTTCGTTGACATTAGCATGAAACATGGCATTGGCCACTTCTATAGCAAGGCGAGCCGCTTCAACCTTCGAGCACTCAGACTGAAGAGTCTGTTGAAGAGTCTCGATGGAAGAATTGACAGTGGCCGCATTCTTGGCAGTAGCAGCCTGCAAAGAATCTAAAAACAGGTGAACCTGGGAAACTAGTTTATCGACTTTTGCGGTCGCTTCCTTGCACTCCTTAGTAGAGGCATCAATGGCACGAGAGGCCTGTTGACATTGTGAAGTGGAGGCTTTAATTACCTTGGCTGCAGCAGATAATGAGGATGAATGTTCAGCAAGAACTGAAGAGAACAGGGCCTTTAATGCAGCGTCTGAATAAGCTCCTGAGGAAGATGATGAAATCAGTTGATCAAGCTTGTCGTTTACCGCTTTGAGATGACGTTTACTGATAGGCTCGTCGTCATCATCCTCACTTTGTACTCGATAAGGACTGAAATAGGTGGAGTCGAATTTCAAGACCTCACCGCCCAAAATCGGGGTTGTTTCTGTAGAAGGTGTAGGAGATAAGGGTTTTGAAGAAGTGGGAGGTTCGGTTGTTACGGGAGGTTCGGTTGTTGGAGGAGGTTCGGTTGTAAAAGTAGGTTCGTTTACAGGTGGTGTGGGAGTAGTGAATGTAGGTTTTGTAGTGGTGGTAGAGGTTGTATCTGTGAAAATAGGAGTGGGAATATGAATAGTGGTGAATGGCTGAGAGGTGGATATTGCAGGGATAGACACGGGAATTGTAACAGGTGGAGGTGAAGGAGGCAAAGAACGAACCGGAATTTTTGGTGTAGGAGAGCGAGGCGGGGTGTCCCCTCGATCCAAAACCTCTTCATCAGAACTTTCGTTCTCAGAACCTGAAGATGGAGCGTTCTTCTGCTTAGGAGGAACATATTCTGAATCTGAATCGCTTGAGGATTGAAGAATAAGTTTCCTAGTAGGCTTCTTCTGCTTTTTGGGTTGAGGTTGAGAAGGAGCAGCTTTATCAGTTTTCCTCTTCTTGGGGGTCTGCCCCTTGGATGGTTTTGTTACTGGTCCCTCCTTCTGCGATTCAGGTTTCTTGCCCCTTTTGGCTGGTTTGTCAGCCTCTTCAATTTAGCGAAGCATTGCCGGCGTAAGATCACGTGGACCAACAACTTTACGTTTCCTGTACTGCTGAAGTACGTTACTTGTTGCTGAGATACAACCGAATATGGTTTCAGGAACAGAGCCGATGTATGAGAATTTTGTGGGATCAGTGACGATGATCTTCGTTGTATGAAAAGTGGCGATAGAAGACAGCAAGGAATCCGCCATGATTGGAACACGATTACGATCCATCGCCCACTTGGTGATGATAGTCCAGAAACGCCCACATGAAATCTCCGAGTGCCTAGACGAAGAGACTAGGATTTGAACCAATTGCAGCCAAATGATTGACCCATAGTCAAGGTTAAGCCCACTGTACAACCCATACAACACCGTCATGAAAGCCTTGCTAGCACCGTCAGAACCAGCACTCCGCTCAGACAATCCCTTGAATAAGAGTGTGAAAAGGCCATTCCATTGAGGAGGAAGGCAGGACTTCTTGAACTTGGTGACGGTTGTTAGGGTTTCAGTATACCCCATCTGATAAAACATTGTAAACAGTTGGCCAGTTGTAATGGAATCAGGGTTTACCAGAGAAGGATCTTGAGAAAGACCAATTAGGGCACAAAATCGACTCTTGGAGATAAAGACCTTCTCATCGTGAAGCTCAAGGTGGACACGTTCATTGGCCTTGTCGTAGAACGTCGTAGAGTAGACAAGTGACAACAAAGACATTAGAACAACTTCAACCTTCGTCAGTGCATCGACGAGTGGTGAGTATTTGAGACACTCAACCACATACAACATATACGGCTCATAAACAAAGGGAGTGAGATCAATGATTAGGTTTTGTTGGGGTTTTATAGTGAGTAGAGGTTGACGAACTGAGGTATCATGAACAAATGAAGATCCTGCCATTATAGGAGCTTGAGAATGACGATGAACAGTTGTAGAAAATAGTTGGGTTTCTTTTTGGAAGTGATAAGGGTTGAGAGAGTACCGTTCCAATTCCATTTATAAATACAAGGAAGTGAGAGAAGAATCCAGCTGAAATCTTGGATTATCTCAAAAATAGAGTCTGAGTTGATGTGTGAACAGTTGGTGCGCCGAAGATGACGCAGGAGAGAGAAAAACGTTTCCCCTTTTTCACGCCTTTTCATAAAAGTCACCTTTTTCATATCGCCAAACCGTTTGGTTTTCTACTGAGTCAGCAACCTTTTATCCCAATCGTTTCCCCTTGTGACTCTTGAGATTTTGTGCCTTGAGTGTTTGAATCATTAATCTATGAGAAACTTAGAATTTTGGAAAATATTAAAATTTTCGTGCAAAGGGTGTAAAAGATAAAGAAATAAAACGAGTATTTTTATGATTATTTGTGATGTCGTATTTAGACATAAAACAATTGATTCTGGGCAAAAATCACTTCCTTCAAAGTCAAGAGAGACATTGAAGTGCTTGCTTCATTTCCCATGAAATAACGATCAAAAACTTGTTGAGAAGTTTTGAAAGTGTCACACCCTAAGACCGATAACGGCGGAATACGTTTCGGGGTGGAGGACGTCATGTACAGTATCATCACAATTGCATAATAGTAAAAACAAGAAACATACAACCATTGCATTTACATAGTGAATTTAATTACAAGTGTGTTTTGTAAAGTTTAACAATCACCAAAAGTAAATCAAAAATAAGAGATGGGTCTTGTATGCTCCACCTTCTCCAAAATGCTGCACATATACTTGTCTATCTTTGACCTGAGGATACAAGTTATTTTGAAAACGAATAGCAGCATAAAGCTGGTGAGTTCATAAGAGCTTAGTGTGAGTTTTTGTATAAAAAGCATTAGAACCGATAGTATGAAAAGCTATAATTTACATTCATAAGTAGTAGAAAAACCTAGAAAATCTTATATTTTCCAGAAATACTTTGTAAGTGAAAACCTTTAAGAGACATGTAATTTTCATCATTGAAGAAAAACATTCATTGTAACAGTATAATGGTGGGTTTTCCACAAGTAATGCAATATGGTAGGTTATGCCTGAAGTCCATAATAGTGGTGCAGACTTTCTTTAGTATTAGATACTTATTTACTTCGGGATATTAACTTTAACTGTTGTCTAGTATTTTAGTGTGGTTATAGTGTATTTCTTGTATGTTACCGATAGTGTGAGTAATAGAGGTCCCCATAACCTTCCCGGTCATGCATAGTGTAGTGAAGTAGCGGCATCCCTGGGCCTGTACGGCCCGGACTGAAGTTATCAGTCGGGAAGTAATAGCGTCTGCCCGTATAGATCTATACATATAGCGTCGTCTTCCTGCCAGAAGACTCTGGGCGTAGTGCGTAGCGAATAGAGTATTTCGTACTGGGTTAGTGTGTTATCTCTTGATTAGTGTTTTCTCTTGTATTATAGCGTAGTAGTCTTTTGTATACTCTTAGTATGTCCTCGTATTGGTATATAGTATCATTATAGAGTGTATTATAGTGTGTAGAGTAGTAGCTATAGCGAGTAATAGTGGCCTTAACTATACCTATTATAGTTAACTTAGTGCGTATGATTCTTGTTAATCTAGTGGTTTAAACATTTAATGAAATGGAAATACTCGTATCCAACACAAATATATATGATATATAAGTAAGAAATCAACGACAGTCGAACGGATACCAACTACCCTAAGCCCACAATCAAACAAGAACAGGAATTAAGGCGAGTTATCGGTCCTAAGTCCTTCAAGCCTTATTTATATAAATATATTGGTGTGGTTACATTTTATAAGGAATTTATTTAAGAAAAATCTTGTCAAAAGGGAATATTTAGAAAATTGATCTTTTATCCGAAAGGGTTTTGAAAACGAAAAACCTTTTTATAAAGGATAGTGGTAAATCACATGTGATTTGAACTACGGATAGTGAATCACATGTGATTAATTTCCGTAACATGAATAAATGACTTGTATGAATTTCCATAAACATGTATAACTGACTTGTATCCCCCCTAAAACATATAAAACATTTGAAAGGTTCATTAAAGGGGTATGAACTCACCTGAAATCGCATAAATCGGGTGAATCGGGTAAATCGGGTAAAAGTGTCGGTTGAGCGTTTGGTACCAAATAACGACTTGAGCACCTTTTTAGGACCCTAATGTCATATGAAATATGTATTTTACAAGAAGTTAATCATATTATGCTTTTCATTATAGTATTTGGGCATTTTAGCATCGTTTCGGGGTTTTAGGGCCTAGAAGGGGTTCCCGGGAGTGGTACAAGGCCAAGAATGATTTACGGGAGGGTCCATGAGTTCACTCCCTTGGAGTTTATGGCCCAAAGGCCACTCCTTGGGAGTTTACGGCCGTAAGCCCCCTAGGCTTGGCCGTAAACTCATGTGGTCCTCCAAAATGCAAGTTTAAGGCCTTATTTCACTTCCCTAATTTACTAGCAAGTGTCTTGAACTAATATGGAGGGTTTAACCCCTCATTTGGTGACATTTTGGGGAGTTTACGGCCAAGGCTTGTGCTTGGGCCGTAAACTCCATTTAATCCCTCAAAATGGATGTTTAAATGGTACAACACACTTCCCTTCATCTTAGATAAATACTAGAAGGCCTTATATGAAGTTTTGGGACATTTTGGCATAAAAATTGGGGAGTTTACGGCCCAAGCATAGCCTTGGCTGTAAACTCTTCTTTTGGCTTCAAAATGAGATGTTTAATGGTACAACACACTTCCTATGGTCTTAGCTAATTTCCTTACATGCCTTAGATAAGTTTTTGGGACTTGTTTGACATAAAATTTGGGTGTTTACGGCCCAAGCTTAGGCTTGGCCATAAACTCCTCTTTTTGTCCTCAAATGGTGTTGTTTAATGCACTTAAACATTTCCTAGTGTCAAGACTAAATTACTACACACCCTAGATGAGTTTTTGGGACTTAAATCCAAGATTTTTGGGTGTTTACGGCCTAAGCATAAGCTTGGGCCGTAAACTCCTTTTTAGGCCTCAATTCTTTATGTTTTAATGTCCAAACTCCCCTACGTAAATCCCTTAATTAGTATATGAGATTAAAGGAAGGAAAAACGGGGCTTTTAGCAAGTTTTTAGGTGTTTACGCCCTAAGGGGCTTCTTAGGCCGTAAACTCCACTTGATCCTCTAATTTCTATGATTTTTAGCCTCTAAATACAATGAAGTATGTTTAGAATAAGATAGGGAATAAGTCCTTACGTTTGGAAGCCGGAATTTGCGGTTTTGGAGTCGGGTTCGGGTCTAGAGAGAGAAAGTAGTGAGAGAGAGTGAATGTGTGGTAAAAGAGCTTAAAAGTGGTGTCAAGACATGTAAATAACTAGATATTCGTTTATTGACGACTCCAAATATTACAGAAAATAACATATAGCGACGCATTCCATTAGTGAAGATGGGATTTGTAACGGAAATAGATTTGGGGTTGTCACATCATCCCCCCATTAGGGGAATTTCGTCCCGAAATTTAGAATTTATACAGATAAGAATTACAATACTACTAAGCGAAGAGATGGGGATATTTGAGTTTCATTTGGTCTTCGCGCTCCCAAGTAAATTCGGGTCCTCGCTTGGCGTTCCACCGAACTTTCACAATTGGGATGCGGCTTTGTTTCGTTCGTTTTACTTCCCGATCCATAATCTCCGCAGGCTCTTCCATGAAGTTGAGGCTCTCATTGACCTCGATCTCGTCAAGGGGGATCACGAGAGTCTCGTCAGACAGACATTTCTTCAAGTTTGAGACGTGGAAAGTAGGATGTATGTTACTTAGCTCGTGGGGTAAGTTGAGTTCATAAGCTACGGGGCCGATTCTGGAGAGAATCTCGAAAGGCCCTATGTACCTTGGGGTTAACTTTCCACACTTTCCGAAGCGTATCGTGCCTTTCCAGGGCGAGACCTTCAAAAGGACTCGGTCTCCCACCTGGAATTCCAAGGGTTTTCTTCGTTTGTCGGCGTAGCTTTTCTGCCGATCCCTAGCGGCTTTTAGTCGTTCACGTATCTGTACTATCTTTTTGGTCGTCTCTCGAATGATCTCCGGACCAGTGAGGGTGCTGTCAGGAACTCGTCCTTTAGCTAACTACGTGTCACCCACCTCAGCCCAACACAAAGGGGATCTGCAGTTCCGGCCGTAGAGGGCTTCGAATGGAGCTGCCTTGATGCTCGTATGATAACTATTGTTGTAGGAAAACTCCACAAGAGGCAAGTGTGTATCCCACGATTTCCCGAAGTCGATCACACAAGCTCGCAGCATATCTTCTAAGGTTTGTATCGACCTCTCACTTTGTCCGTCAGTCTGCGGATGGTAGGTTGTACTCATGTCCAGCCTCGTCCCTAGTTCCTTTTGCAATGATTGCCAAAATCTAGAGGTGAATCTACTATCTCTGTCTAATATAATAAATATAGGGACGCCATGCAGTCGCACTATTTCTTTTATGTATGTTCTAGTGAGCTTCTCCATCTTGTCCGTCTCCTTGATGGGCAGGAAGTGTGCGGACTTGGTCAACCTGTCAACGATGACCCAAATGGTATCCAATCCACCCGCAGTCTTTGGCAGTTTGGTTATAAAGTCCATCGTGATCTGCTCCCACTTCCATTCCAGTATTTCAGGTTGTTGGAGGAGTCCTGATGGCTTTTGATATTCAACTTTGACCTTTGCGCAAGTAAGGCACTTACTCACAAAGGTAGCGATCTCTGCTTTCATGTTCGGCCACCAGTATAGCTTTTTGAGATCCAGATACATCTTATCTGAACCCGGGTGGACGGAGTAGCGAGTGTTGTGTGCTTCCCTCATGAATAAGTCTCTGAAACCTCCATGGCGTGGAGTCCAGAT
Source organism: Lactuca serriola (assembly GCF_051521515.1). Taxonomy (NCBI): domain Eukaryota; kingdom Viridiplantae; phylum Streptophyta; class Magnoliopsida; order Asterales; family Asteraceae; genus Lactuca; species Lactuca serriola. Next base: position 161,649,027 of record NC_136411.1, on the reverse strand, counting down.
TTGGTCCATGAAGTAGTAGGCTCGATCACCCTTAACCTCCAAATTTTTATCCATTCCGCGCAGGGATTCTCCCGTCACGTTTCCAGGCTTTAAGGCTTCCAGCTGAGCCTCTTTGATCTATGTGGATAGATGTGAATGTATGTTCATCGTTAATGACTTGGTCCTTTGACCAGAATACTCCTTCCTACTCAAGGCGTCTGCCACTACGTTGGTTTTCCCCGGGTGATATCTAATTTCACAGTCGTAATCGTTAAGTAGTTCGACCCATCGACGTTGCCTCATGTTGAGTTCTTTTTGGTTCAGTATATGTTGGAGGCTTTTATGATCAGTGTACACTACGCTCTTCGTCCCATACAAGTAGTGTCTCCAGATTTTTAGTGCGAAGACGACCGCTCCTAACTCGAGGTCGTGAGTAGTGTAGTTTACTTCATGGGTCTTTAGTTGCCTCGAGGCATAGGCGATAACCCTGCCTCGCTGCATCAAGACACAACCGAGCCCCTGATTGGATGCATCACAGTATACAACGAAATCTTTTGTCCCTTCGGGAAGGGATAATACCGGTGCGGTGCATAGGGCTCGCTTCAGGGTCTGAAATGTCTTCTCCTGTTTCTCCTCCCAGTCGAATGATACACCCTTCTGGGTTAGCATAGTGAGAGGCTTCGCAATCCAAGAGAAATTTTGGATGAATCTGTGGTAGTAGCCAGCGAGGCCTAGAAATTGACGAATTTCCTTAGGCGTCTTCGGTGCTGACCAGTTCTCAATAGCTTTAATTTTGGAGGGGTCCACGTGGATTCCGTCTTCACTGACCACGTGCCCTAAGAATTCAACTCTTCGGATCCAAAACTCGCACTTAGAGAACTTCGCATACAACTTCTCGGATCGCAGCGTTTCCAGGACTCGTCGTAAATGATCTCCGTGCTCTTCCTCACTCCGAGAGTAGACAAGTATATCATCAATAAAGACGATGACGAATTGATCTAGATATGGACGACACACCCTATTCATCAAGTCCATGAATACTGCGGGGGCGCTAGTCAGTCCAAAGGGCATCACTACGAACTCAAAATGCCCGTAGCGGGTTCGGAAAGCTGTTTTCGGAACATCTTCCTCAAGCACCCGTAACTGATGATACCCGGATCTAAGATTAATCTTGGAGAAGTAATTTGCCCCTTGCACTTGGTCAAATAGATCATCGATACGAGGGAGAGGGTAGCGATTTTTGACCGTGAGTTTATTGAGTTCCCTATAATCGATGCACATCCGGAACGATCCATCCTTTTTCTTCACGAACAAGACCGGAGCTCCCCAAGGTGAGAAGCTCGGTCTTATAAAGCCCTTGTTGAGCAGTTTGTTGAGTTGACCGGATAGTTCTTGCATTTCGGCGGGCGCTAGACGGTAGGGCGACTTAGCTACGGGGTTATCTCCTGGGATTAGGTCGATTCTGAATACAACTTGTCGTTTGGGAGGTAGGCCTGGAAGATCCTCCGGGAAGACATCAGGGAAATCACATACTACGGGAATGTCTTTTGGATCTTTCGATTTCTGGTTAGTGTCGACAACGTGAGCAAGAAAGGCGCAATATTCCTTGCGCAAGTATTTCTGAGCCTGGATACTAGAGATGATACGAAGACTCGTACCCGGTTTATCTCCATAGATCAATAGGGTTTCGTGATTTGGAAGATTCAGGCGAATGGCTTTGTCGGAGCATAGGATATCGGCGCGATGAAGACTCAACCAGTCCATACCAACAATGACATCGAAATTTTTGATTGAGACTGGTACGAGATCGATTGAAAATGGGTGATCGTCTAACGTGAGAGTACAACCTATATAGATTTCATTAGAGCTTTCAGTCTTCCCATTAGCCATTTCTACGACAGATGTTTCTTTTAGTGGTTGAGGGGTTTGTTTGAGTAAGTGTTTAAAGTTTTGATTTATGAAGCTTCTTTCTGCACCATTATCGAATAAGACACATGCATAAGAGTTGTTGAGAAGAAACGTACCCGTGACTACTATGGGATCTGCTACCGCTTCATTGTGACCGATAGCGAGTAACCTTCTAGTTCCCCCAGGATTTGCAGCCTTCGGACAGTTCCTCTTGAAATGTCCCGCTTCTCCGCAGCCATAACAAGTAGGGGTCACTCCCGCACCAGGAATCTGTGTGATAGGTTTGGGAGGGGCCTTGCAGAATCGCACCGTATGGCCCTTCCGCCCGCAATTGGAACACTGCAATTCATGGCAGGGGCCGTTGTGGTGAAATGGGCACTTGGGACACTTGGGCAAGTTTCCACTGTAAGCTTTTGGCGGGGCTGGTGCAGCTGGTGTGGCTGGGGTGGTGGCAGCATGGACCGCCACAATTTGCTGGTCCTTGGAGGCGGTTTGAGTTTTCTTGCCTTTCTTCTTATCCCATCGTTTCCTTTTTCTGTCAGATGATCCGGGTGGTGCAGTGGTTGTTGTGGTTGTTGTTGCTAGAGTGGAGGAGATTTCGTGGTTGATCAGGCTCTGGGCCAATTCCTTGGCGCTGTCAAAAGTGGTAGGGCATGAGGCCAGAACATTTCCTCGATATGGGGGCACTAAACCCCAGATGTATCGTTCAATCTTCTTGCTTTCGGAGGGGATCATGTTGGGACACATAGCCGCCAAGTCGCAAAACCTGGCCGTATAAGCCGTTATGTCGGACCCCTTCATCTTGAGGTTCCAGAGTTCTTCCTCAAGCTTCTGATCTTCGCCCCTAGGGCAGTACTCTCCTCTCATAAGATCTTTTAGAGTGTCCCAGCCCATGGCATTGGCTGTGACCAAGGAGAGTGCGTTGACATGGCCGTTCCACCATGACAAGGCCCTGTTAGTGAGGGTAGCAGTAGCGAACTTGATTTTGCTCTCTTCGAGGCAAGAGCACATCTCAAATACAGCTTCGGTTCTTTCGAACAATTGGGACAATGCCAGAATTCCTCCGGTACCATCAAAGAAAGCAGGTTTACAATTCATGAAGTCCTTATAAGTGCATCCCTGCACTCGTTGGTGGACTTCACCAAATCTAGAATTCCTACGGCTCGCATCACCCGAGTTCATTTGGGCCATGGCTGCTGTTACAGCCGCAGTCACAGCCATTTGGAACAACACCGGATCGAACTGAGGAGGAGGAGGTGGAGGAGGAGGGGTTTGAGTTGCTGGTCTTCCTCTGCTTGGATGCTTTCGTGGAGGCATCCTTCACTGGAAGATCATAGAAATGATAGCAATAGTAAGAGCCTATTGCGAAAATGAATAGAGTCTTTCGTGGATTAAATCAACATAATCCAAGATCAGAATGAGAGTCATAGCAATAGAGTAATCAACTGCCAATATACTGGTATTGATGATGCAACATAAGTTCATGAAAATTGACCTAACAGTAGGTCTTACATCATACCATAGAGAAAATGTTGGCAGTTTAGAGGTTTAACTAGAGTACTTTTAAGCTAGGAATGTTTACAGACAAGAGACCTACGGAACATAGAGATAAAAAGGCTAGTCCTTTAAGCAAAAGAGTGAGGTAGCTAGACGTCTTCTACTGGCGACAGTTACTTGTTGGGCGAATCCTCAGATCCGCTAGCTGACGCATTACTTCTTGAAGGTGTCGATCATGAGTCCTTTGGTGTGCTCGGAGTTCCCTAACTTCGGCTCGGGATGCAGCCAACTGATGCTGCAGAGCCTCCTTGGTCCTCCTTGTCCTGTCCATGGCTTCCTCGAGTTGGTGGATACGAACAGTGTTAAGATTCGAGTTGGCATCTACTTCTACAACTCGACCAATAGCAGCTTGACCTTGCTCAACATTCCTGGCAATCCTTCGGATCATGATGGGCAGAACCCAATCCGCTGATCCTCCTTCGCTTATGTTGTAGAAACTTCGGTCTCCATTGTAAGGCAAGGGTTTCCCAATGTTCCTCGCTCCATCGGTGCAAGGATATGGCCCACATAGGAGTGGGACCCTGAAATATTGGACGGCGGTTTGGGTTCGGGGCTTCAGGAGGTTGGTTGTTCACTTCTGGCTCGGAGTCGGAGCTATCCGAAAAGCCTTTAGCTCGGTGGTTGTCCAGAGGGATCTGGTGATCATCGTCCGATTCTTCTTCAAGCCATCCTCCATTGCCCTGGTTCGGGTAGTATGGATCGCCGGGTAGGTGGAAGCCAGCCATGCTATCTACGCGAGAAAGGGGGAAAAGAATATTAATAGACGTACTATTCTAAGATCCTTATAGGATGAATCATTATTAGTCGACCCAATACTTGCATAGTGCATACCAATTACATGTAATCGAAGCAAGATAGTCCTTCGAATAAACCACCCTAACTTCAGACCCCCAATCAAACAAGAACAGGGAATGAAGCAAAGGCTGCAAATTCTGAGTCTATAGCGCCCTAATCACATGTAATCGTGGTGTATCCACTTAGCAACTATTGTCCTACTAGTAACGACCCTTTTTGTTATCACATACGTATAATCTATAGATACAGAATACTCCTATAGTATTCTTATGGTAGCGTTATTATGGTATTGTTGGTAAGTTTTAGACTTGTTGCAACATCACAACCAAACTTAGGCACATGCTAGTCACTCTCAGGAAAACGTAGTTGATCAGGCTACATCACCCTGAATGTGACTATATGTCTCTAAACCCAATTGTGCTGCCCAACAAACTTAATACTTTCGTTTTGTTCTAGGATGATACTGACTTCGGTGTTTTATAGTGATGTGTGTGTGTGTGTATATATATATATATATATATATATATATATATATACTTAGTTAGATCTTTTAGATACTTAACAGTATATATTCTTGGTCAGAGTGTTTTAGTCCCGAAGTGTTTATAGTTCGTATATCTTTTATAGGTTGATATACTTATTTCACTATAAACAATGCTCTGATACCAATCTATCACACCCCAAGACCGATAACGGCGGAATACGTTTCGGGGTGGAGGACGTCATGTACAGTATCATCACAATTGCATAATAGTAAAAACAAGAAACTTACAACCATTGCATTTACATAGTGAATTTAATTACAAGTGTGTTTTGTAATGTTTAACAATCACCAAAAGTAAATCAAAAATAAGAGATGGGTCTTGTATGCTCCACCTTCTCCAAAATGATGCACCTGTACCTGTCTATCTTTGACCTGAGGATACAAGTTATTTTGAAAAAGAATATCAGCATAAAGCTGGTGAGTTCATAAGAGCTTAGTGTGAGTTTTTGTATAAAAAGCATTAGAACCGATAGTATGAAAAGCTATAATTTACATTCATAAGTAGTAGAAAAACCTAGAAAATCTTATATTTTCCAGAAATACTTTGTAAGTGAAAACCTTTAAGAGACATGTAATTTTCATCATTGAAGAAAAACATTCATTGTAACAGTATAATAGTGGATTTTCCACAAGTAATGCAATATGGTAGGTTATGCCTGAAGTCCATAATAGTGGTGCAGGCTTTCTTTAGTATTAGATACTTATTTACTTCAGGATATTAACTTTAACTGTTGTCTAGTATTTTAGTGTGGTTATAGTGTATTTCTTGTATGTTACCGATAGTGTGAGTAATAGAGGTCCCGATAACCTTCCCGGTCATGCATAGTGTAGTGAAGTAGCGGCATCCCTAGGCCTGTACGGCTCGGACTAAAGTTATCAGTCGGGAAGTAATAGTGTCTGCCCCGTATAGATCTATACATATAGCGTCGTCTTCCTGCCAGAAGACTCTGGGCGTAGTGCGTAGCGAATAGAGTATTTCGTAGTGGGTTAGTGTGTTATCTCTTGATTAGTGTTTTCTCTTGTATTATAGCGTAGTAGTCTTTTGTATACTCTTAGTATGTCCTCGTATTGGTATATAGTATCATTATAGAGTGTATTATAGTGTGTAGAGTCGTAGCTATAGCGAGTAATAGTGGCCTTAACTATACCTATTATAGTTAACTTAGTGCGTATGATTCTTGTCAATCTAGTGGTTTAAACATTTAATGAAATGGAAATACTCATATCCAACACAAATATATATGATATATAAGTAAGAAATCAACAACAGTCGGACGGATACCAACTACCCTAAGCCCACAATCAAACAAGAACAGGAATTAAGGCGAGCTATCGGTCCTAAGTCCTTCAAGCCTTATTTATATAAATATATTGGTGTGGTTACATTTTATAAGAAATTTATTTAATAAAAATCTTGTCAAAATGGAATATTTAGAAAATTGATCTTTTATCCGAAAGGGTTTTGAACACGAAAATCCTTTTTATAAAGCATACTGGTAAATCACATGTGATTTGAACTATGGATAGTGAATCACGTGTGATTAATTTCCGTAACATCAATAAATGACTTGTATGAATTTCCATAAACATGTATAATTGACTTGTATCCCCCCCCCCCTCTAAAACATATAAAACATTTGAAAGGTTCATTAAAGGGGTATGAACTCACCTGAAATCGCGTAAATCGGGTGAATCGGGTAAATCGGGTAAAAGTGTCGGTTGAGCGTTTGGTACCAAATAACGACTTGAGCACCTTTTTAGGACCCTAATGTCATATGAAATATGTATTTTACAAGAAGTTAATCATCTTATGCTTTTCATTATAGTATTTGGGCATTTTAGCATCGTTTCGGGGTTTTAGGGCCTAGAAGGGGTTCCCGGGAGTGGTACAAGGCCAAGAATGATTTACGGGAGGGTCCATGAGTTCACTCCCTTGGAGTTTACGGCCCAAAGGCCACTCCTTGGGAGTTTACGGCCGTAAGCCCCCTAGGCTTGGCCGTAAACTCATGTGGTCCTCCAAAATGCAAGTTTAAGGCCTTATTTCACTTCCCTAATTTACTAGCAAGTGTCTTGAACTAATATGGAGGGTTTAAACCCTCATTTGGTGACATTTTGGGGATTTTACGGCCAAGGCTTGTGCTTGGGCCGTAAACTCCATTTAATCCCTCAAAATGGATGTTTAAATGGTACAACACACTTCCCTTCATCTTAGATAAATACTAGAAGGCCTTATATGAAGTTTTGGGACATTTTGGCATAAAAATTGGGAGTTTACGGCCTAAGCATAGCCTTGGCCGTAAACTCTTCTTTTGGCTTCAAAATGAGATGTTTAATGGTACAACACACTTCCTATGGTCTTAGCTAATTTCCTTACATGCCCTAGATAAGTTTTTGGGACTTGTTTGACATAAAATTTGGGTGTTTACGGCCCAAGCTTAGGCTTGGCCATAAACTCCTCTTTTTGTCCTCAAATGGTGTTGTTTAATGCACTTAAACATTTCCTAGTGTCAAGACTAAATTACTACACACCCTAGATGAGTTTTTGGGACATAAATCCAAGATTTTTGGGTGTTTACGGCCTAAGCATAAGCTTGGGCGGTAAACTCCTTTTTAGGCCTCAATTCTTTATGTTTCAATGTCCAAACTCCCCTAGGTAAATCCCTTAATTAGTATATGAGCTTAAAGGAAGGAAAAACGGGGCTTTTGGCAAGTTTTTAGGTGTTTACGGCCTAAGGGGCTTCTTAGGCCGTAAACTCCACTTGATCCTCTAATTTCTATGATTTTTAGCCTCTAAATACAATGAAGTATGTTTAGAATAAGATAGGGAATAATTCCTTACATTTGGAAGCCGGAATTCGCGGTTTTGGAGTCGGGTTCGGGTCTAGAGAGAGAAAGTAGTGAGAGAGAGTGAATGTGTGGTAAAAGAGCTTAAAAGTGGTGTCCATTTGTTTATATATGTCTCGGGTATTGCACCCGATACACGGCTACCCGATGCTAAAGTTTAACGGGGTTAAAACTTTTTACCCGGGTGAAGTGGTTGAAAAATAATATAACTCTATTTGGTTAAACGGGGTTAACACATACAAGTTATATTTACTTATGATAATATCAAGACATGTAAATAACTAGATATTCGTTTATTGACGACTCCAAATATTACAGAAAATAACATATAGCGACGCATTCCGTTAGTGAAGATGAGATTTGTAACGGAAATAGATTTGGGGTTGTCACAGAAAGGCTGCTTTTAAAGGTTAAAGTGGGTGGTTTTCGCTTCAATTCATAATTTCGATACTTAACATAAGACCAAAAGTGAATGAAGTACTTGTGAGGTCATTGTGATCTGTTGAACAAGTAGGTGAGAAATGTTTTATAGTGACGAGAGAATTTAAGAAATCTCAAAAAGATAAACTGGATCTTTTAGGGTTAGAGAAGCCTTGGTGAAAGACAATCTCATAAAGATCACTAAAAAAGAAAAAGAGATTTCATTGGGTAACAAGTAATATCTTGAATTTTTGAATTCACCGTCAATTCATTAGTGGTGTTGAATTTTGGGTTTCACTTAGTACATAGTGACATGAAACTAAGATCATGAACGCAGATTTTGTATAACCATAAACCTTAGTGGTTAAAACTGAGAGTCTTAGGGGTTATATTGATGAAACGAAATATAATGGAGAAAGATGATGGAGATGGTATAAGAAGTGAATGTACCTCTGCTTATAAAAGAAAAGAGGGTCCAAGCAGACAACTCTAAACTCAGCTTGAGTAGAGTAAGGTAACTCATGATTAGGGTGAACTTGATAGCCTGGATTGGGAAAACATGATTGGTGTTGATCATGTTATTAAGGCTTCACTCAGAATCAGTTGAAGCTTGAGTCAACATACAACAGCATGCTTCTAGGGACTTTTAACTAACGAAAAAAAAACTTTTACCTCCTGTAGATATGCCATCGAGAATCAAACTTAGACAAACATAAAAACGTTAGAAATAGGGAAATAGATAAAAAAAAATAAAAAAAATAAAGAAAATATTTTTGGATGTTTGTGAGAATTGACCAATTGAACGAAAAAACAAAATATTTTTGGGATTTTAGTAGAAAAGAAGTAATTAAAAATATACAAAAGAATACATTTGAAACGCCTTAAAAAATAAGCAAGTTCAGAAGGACCGAACCCGAGAACACTCGGTTCATTTCGGTTCATGGACCAACATCACCCAAAATAGACCGAACGCTCGGTTCATTTTGGTTCATATAGGTTCGCTCTATTTTGCTTGTTACCTTCATAGGAGCGAAGGCGATTTTGGTACTGACTCGGCTTGTATCTTTCCTAGGCCTTGTAAAATCTTATTGAAGCTTGCTTCAGGTAAGGCCTTTGTGAATATGTCAGCCAGTTGATCAGTCGTTCTGACGAAGTGAATTTCGACGTTGCCATCTTCGACATGATCCTTGATGAAATGGTTCCTCAGTGCGATATGCTTAGTCTTCGAGTGTTGCACTGGGTTGTGACAAATTTTGATTGCGTTTTTAGAGTCATAGTATAGTGGGATTTTCTTCATTTTAAGCCATAATCCCAGAGTTGACTCTGTATCCACATGACTTGAGATGTACAGGATGCTACAGCAATGTATTCAGCTTCTGCAGTGGATAATGACACGCAAGTTTGTTTCTTTGATTGCTAGCTGACTAATTTTCCATCCAGAAATTGACATCCTCCTGTGGTGCTTTTACGGTCCAATCCACAACCACCCAGATCAGCATCTAAAAAGGCTTGCACGAAAAATCTGGAATTGGCCGGATACCATAGACCGAGAGAGGAGGTTCGCTTTAGATAGCGAAAGATGTTCTTCACTACTTGAAGATGAGGTTCTCGAGGGTTGGTTTGAAATCGAGCACAATAATAGATAGAGAACATGATATCAGTTCTACTAGCTGTAAGATACATCGAAAACCCGATCATCTGTTGATAAAGCGTTGTATCAGCAGCTGGTTTCTCCAATGATGGTGTGAGTTTCGTTCCAAAAGCCATTGACACTTTACTTTGGAGTCTCCCGTCATTCCAAACTTGGTGAGCAAAGTCTTGGTATATGCTTCCTAATTAATAAAAATCCCTTCGGGTCCCTATCTAATGTTCAGTCAACCAAAGAAATTAATTGGAACCATTGAGCTCATCTCAAATTTAGTTTCCATCAACTTTCTAAATTCAGCTGTTAAGCTAGGATTCGGGGAGCCAAAGATGATGTCATCAACGTAAATTGGGACTATCATAAGGTGGTTACCTTCTCGCTTACGAAAGAAAGTTGGGTAAACCGAACCTTGTTTGAATTTAGACATTTTTAAGAAACGAGTGAGAGTTTCATACCATGCTCTGGGAGCTTGTTTCATGCCATAGACAACTTTGTCGAGGATATAGCAATGATCGGGATACTTCTCGTTTACAAAACCTGGCGGTTGCTCAACATACACGGTTTCTTCAAGTTCACCGTTGAGGAAGGCACATTTGACGTCCATCTGATAGACTTCAAAGTTCTTGTGAGCAGCGTACGCTAGAAAGATCCAAACAGATTCCAATCTAGCCACTGGAGCGAAAGTTTCTTCATAATCAATTCCCTCTTCCTGACAATATGTTTTGACCACCAGCCTTGCTTTATTACGAATGACATTTCCTTCTTTGTCCATCTTGTTTCTGAATACCCATTTGAGACCGAGAACCGAAACATCCTTTGGTGTTGGAATAAGACGCCATACCTTGTTTCGTTCAAACTCATTTAGCTCATCCTGCATAGCTTGAACCCAGTCTGAATGATCAAGAGCTGAATTAACAGTCTTTGGCTCAATTTTGGACATGAATGAATTGAACATACAAAACTCGACTTTTGAAAATAGAGCAGCCTATTTCGCTTTGATTTGAGAGCGAGTCAACACCTTTTCAGAGGATTCCCCAATGATTTGAGTCTGGGGATGATCTTTGGTCCATTTCACAAGTGGAGCAAATTTTGGATCATAGATGGGATCCAATTCCGCATTGATTTCTTCTTCGAGTTCAGACAAATTGTCATCATCACTAACTGTTTTCTCCCCCTCGAAGAATGATTCCTGTTCAGGACCATCATTTATACCTCCTTCATTGGTTGGAATTTCAGTGGAGGCTATTGTATTTGGCGATGCGTTCTCCTCGGGAAAGAATAACCTTGATCATTACGAGGAGAGGAACTCTCCCCCTCGACAGTAGGACGGTCACTAGAGGGTTCGCTTGCTTATGTACTTTCGGTTCCTTTGGATTGATCATCAGCCATCTTCTTAGCGGCATCATCTATAACTCGTTTCATATCATAAACTTTATTGTCTTTTGCAGTTGATTCAGAGTCGATTGCCTTTTGAGGCTCATCAAACAAGAGCATGAATTGGTCGAAAAGATTCGAGATGGAGATAGTAACCTAACCATTCTTTGGAAATATGTCTTGTGATGCATCTTCGGTTGCTCTTAACTTCGTAACATAACTATCGTGAAAAGTGACATAGTATGTTTCTTCAATTTTCTTCGAGCGTTTATTGAGAACTCTATATGCCCATGAGTTCAAGGAGTAGCCTAAGAAAATTCCTTCGTCCGCCTTAGCATCGAACTTCTTTCGATTCTCTTTAGAGTTGAAAATGAAGCATCTAGAACCGAACACATGAAAGAATTTCACGTTGGTTTTTCGATTGTTTAGGATCTCATAAGGAGTAATGGAGAATCGTTTATTCAAGTAAGATCGATTCTATGTATAACATGCATCTGCAATTATATCAGCCCAGAAGTATAATGGCAAGGATGCGAAGCATAAGATGGTGCGAGCAACTTCACACAGGGATCGATTTCTCCTTTCAACAATGTCGTTTTGTTGTGGAGTATAGGGGGCTGAGAAATTGTGAGTCGTCCCCTTTTCAGCAAGAAAACATTCAAAATCTTTGTTTTTGAATTCAAGGCCATTATCGCTCCTTATATTACGAACAACCTTTCTGAGTTGTGTTTCTATCTGTTTAATGAAGAGCTTGAGCTTTGGTGCAGCTTCAGACTTTTGCTTGAGAAATAATGTCCATGTGAACCTTGAGAAATCGTCTACTATAACCAGAATATATTTGTTTCCTCCAATTCTTTCGATGGACGATGGACCACACAGATCAATATGCAGCAACTCCAACGGTTCAATTACCTTAGTGTTGATAATTGAAGGATGACTCTGCCGACTCTGCTTTCCCATTTCACACGCTGCACAGAGATGTTCTTTATCGAATTTCAGAACTGGCAGCCCTTGAACATGATCACCTAAGACTAATTTGTTGATGTCCTTGAAGTTCAGATGAGAGAGTCTCATGTGCCATAACCAGCTTTCATCGGAGTGAGCCTTTGTGAGTAGACAGACTGCTGGTTTTCCCCTTATCGGATTGAGGTTCAGTGGATACATTTCTCCTTTTCTCTTGGCTTTTAATAGAACATTGCTTGAATTCTTCTCGACAATTTATGAGCCTTCATTGTCGAAAGATACTTTTAAACCGGTACCGACCACCAGCTGTGATACACTGATGAGATTGTGTTGGATCCCATCAACGTATGCAACCATTCTTATGGAGAATTCGCCATTAGTGATCATTTCGTAGCCTTTAATGGTTCCAAAAGAGTTATTGCCATACTTTACAATACCGCCATCTTTGAGAGTGCGAAACTCCCTTAGTTCCTCCTTCCTTCCTGTCATGTGACGTGAGCAGCCACTGTCAATGTACCATTCTTCGTCAAACTGCTCGTCATGTATAACCTGCAAAAAATTAAGCAGATTTAGGAACCCAAAGTTTCTTGGGTTCTTGTGAGCCTTTTACAGGACATGGTATAGTAAGAGAAATATCAACCATATATGTGCGTTTAATTAAAGTTGTTTCATCTTTTTTTTAATGGTGAAAACTTTAATTTTTGTTGACTTAGGAGGACTAGGGTTTTTTACAGAAGGACTGGAATTTAGAGATTTAGGAGAGACATTAGGTTCTTTGTTTTTGTGATCAGACTTGTAGGCTTGAGGACTGAAATTGCTCTTTCGGTTGGAGTTGGATGAGGGACCGAAACTGTCCTTTCAGTTATTCAAGGATGAGGGACTGAAACTTCCCTTTCGGTTGTTTAAGGATGAGGGACCGAAACTTCCCTTTTGGTTGTAGTTGGAAGATGAACCGAAACCACCCTTTCGGTTGTTGATGGGTGATGGACCGAAACCGCTCTTTCGGTTGTATTCATTCGAGGGATTGAAACTACCCTTTCGGTTCCAATCTGTTGGAGGACCGAAACCTTCTTTTTTGTTCCTATCGTAATTGTGCTTCTGGTTCCTTGAGTTTTCCTCCAATTTAGATTTCTTTTTAATCCTTACAAAATCAGGATTCTGAGAGTTCCAAAATCGTTTTCTCTCGGAGAGATTCTTCTTGTATCTTACGTTTCATTGATGCTTTTGGTCAGTGACCTATTTTGGATTTCTATGAATGTTGGCCTTTCTTTTAGAAGCATGAGCACAACATTCACTCTTTGTTGAAGAAGTATCACTCATAGTTTGCATCGGTTCATCCACACATGGCTTAGTTCCACCTGTGCTCGACACATCGTTCTTTGTAGGCTCATTAAGTGGTTCAGGTGTATATCTACCTTTCACTCTCCATGAGGTTTTCTGAGAAAGACCCTTCGTCTCGTCTGCATTGTCGATTGGGGCTAACCAAAAGAATTAATCACATCCACCAACATTGTCTTCTTCTACCATCGCGGTTAACTATGCAGTTTGTTGTGGAGTGACTCCCGGCACAGTGTAAACTTGATTTAGGGTAGTTTGAACCTTTTGGTACACAACAACTTTAGCTTTGAGAACTTTGGACTTGTCGGTAGTGGAATGAGCAAACTCAATAGACTTTTCAAAAATAAGGTTCTTATTGGACTTGGGTTCATTTTTTGGCTAATTCAGAATAGTCCACCAAATCTTCTACATAAATTTCACTCATATCATCATCCTCATTAAGTCCAGATGTATTTTCAACATCAATTTTGTTTTCTGAACTTAAGTTGGCATTCAATGAGTCAAATTTTTGTATAGTTTCGGCTCTCAGTTTCAATCTATCATTTTCATCAAGTAGATTTTTGAGCATGTCCTTGTGGTCCTTGGACTTTATGTAAGATTCAATTTTGTCCAGACCTATCTTATATGCTGGAGACACTTCGTCAGTAGATACAACGCTTTCACATTTTTATGCTTCTGCATCGATTTCATCCTCCTTTAATTCAAGGAAGGGTAAAATCATACGATAAATTTTCTTCCCTATTTCATAATCAAGATGCAACTGAGTGATGTTAAAATAAAGTCTCTTAGCAATTAAACAAAAAACATTTCTCTGTTTGAGAAGTTTAAGATTGTCTCTCTGCAAATCAATAGAATCGTCTTTAGATCTAATTAATTCTTTTTCCTTTTCCTCGATCCACATTCTTCGTTCCTCACTCTTTGATGAAATCCTGCTAATTTGATCAGTTAGGTTAGAATTTGTGACACGGGTTTGGGTGAGACTGCTACTTATGCTAGGGAATTTTGACTTCAAATTATTTAATTCCTTTTCATAATTATTAGCAGGTATTTTTCGAGAAGCAAGAATTTCTTGTACCTTTTTGATCAACTCATCACATTCGTTGATCTGAGCACTGATAGGCTTGGCAGCAAAACATCTGTCTTCTCGCTCTCTTTCTTCTTCAACTCCCCCATCAGTTGTGTATCCTCTCATTTGGGACACACCCTCGGTCACTGCAAAGCATCTTCCTATTGACTGCTCAGCTTTTGCCATTATAGCTTTTCCATGAGTAGGCTTCCTAACTTCATCATCCTCCAAATCTGTGGACCAGATCTCCACACCTCCAAACTCATCACTGTTGTTTCAACCCTGCACAATTAAAGCATTCATAGTAGAGTTATTAACAGCAGACTTTCTTTTCTTTATCTCCTCCAATCTTCTCAGGAGGCTCGCTTCCTCATCGTCTTCGCTTGTCTTCTCTTCTTTCTTTCTCAGCATGCAGTCTTTGGCAAAATGATTTTTTCCTCCACAGTAATGACAGTAAAATCCTGAGTCACCTCCAATATTAGCTTCCTTCTTTGAATCTTCGGGCTTTGACCCCATCTTTGGTTCCTCCTTGATCTGTTCGGCGCTATAACTTCCCTGCCAGTTTTGGTTCTTGTTGGCTGGGAATTTCTTCTTGATGAATTTTATAGGGTTTGACACCATCATTGCATATTCTTCGCCGGTTAGATCAAAGTCTGCAAGATCTAATTACTCTTCTTCTTCAACCAAACTCTTACCTTTAGAGACAAGAGCTAAAGAACCCAGACCCGAAACTACATTTGTTTTCTTCGATAAGGCATTCTCGTGGGATTTTAAAATACCCACAAGTTTTGCTAGAGAGTATTACTCGAACTATTCATGATCTTTGACAGTTAACACAACGGCCATCCATTCAGGTCTAAGACCATTCATGAAAGTGACCTTTTGTTCAATCACCTTTCTTTCAATCCCATGCTTTATCATCTTACTTAAAAGATGATTGAAACGATCGAAAGTCTGGATAAGTTTTTCATCAGACTTTTGTTTAAAATCACCAAACTCTGATAACAAGAGGGTTTGAATAGAGTGTTCCAGATCTTCATCTATGGAATATAATTCCTTCAATCTATCCCAGATCTCCTTAGCTGTAGCACAGGAAATTACCAAACAAAATGTATCTGATTGCAGCGCAAACCTTATCATCCTTAGAGCTTTGATGTTGCACTGAAACTTCTCTTTTTCATCCCGAGGAATGTCTTCGACGTCATTGAAAAGCTGATTGTATTATTTTTGCGTTTTAACAATCTTTGATGTGCTAGAATGAGCAAATGGGCCTGAAGTGATTGCTTCCCAGATTAGATGCCCATTGTCCTCCGATCCAATCACGTAATCTTCAAAGTGATGCATCCAGAATTCATAGTCTTGTGTATACAAGATCGGTATTCTTGTTGTAGACCCTATGTTGTTGGAGATATTTATCAGATTGGTTTGAGAATCATCCATAGACATTGTGAATACTTATGATCGAAAACCTGTAAAAGATAAGACTTGTAACTTTTCGATTAGGATTAGATTAACAATTAATGAGATACGCCAATAAAGAATGATGGCTCAATAAATATCAATCAATGCGGAATAAAAACCCTATGAACTTCTTCGATAGAAGAGGTGTGTATAGATTACACAATCTCCTGCTCTGATACCAATTGATGAGTTCAAAACTTTTAGATCGTTTAGATCTTTCACAAGTATGATAAAAGGAATCAAATAGTTTAAGAACAAATATAATAGAGAACACAGAACAGAATCAAATAAGAGCTTATGATTCAAAACTGAATCACGCCTCAGCAGAGCCTGATGAAGAACTTATGTTGTAGAGGCGAGCTAGGGTTTACAAGCAATGAAAACGAAAACAATGAAAGAAATCTCTTCTAAGTCTGCATGCATGCAGCTTATATACTAAACCCTAATACAAAATAATGCACAGCTGGACAGGCCCAATACCGGCGTTTAAACTAGGCTATGCACCGATCCCATGACGCAATCCACTAGACTCAACAAGTATTTAATCAGAAATTAATTTAGAATTAATTTTGGGATTAAAGGAACTGACTGAAAGTACAGGGGCTATTTTGTAATTATTCAATAGTTGAGGCTTTGGGCCATTGGATCACCTTTATTAAGGCTTGAACGAAAATCCTAGAAGGATCTAGGAGTTTTCGTCCAAGGGCTTAAGGAAAAGGAGTCCATCGACTTGCTTAGGCCCTAAGCTAAGGGATTAGGGTTTACACCTTGAAACCCTAGTTAGCCTTAAGTATAAATAGCACCCAAAGGCACTAAGATTTCGTCCAAGCCTTAGGAAACCCTAAAAGGGATGAAATCTAGGGCAAGATACCCTTCTCTCCTCTCTCCAATATTCATCCTTTCACCTAGTGTGTTTGTGAGCCATTAGAGGTACTACACTTGTGGTACTTGCTTTCAAGAGCTAAGGAAATTCAAGGAACTAGTTGTTATTACTATATAACAACAAAAGGTATGTATTCTATTCTTCTATGTGGATTTCGAAAATAGTACTAGCACACCAGGTTTCTTTTTTGTGTTCATAAAGTTGTAATAACTAATAGTTGAAACATAGATCCAACTCCAGGGTTGCATGCACACATAGGATTGTTTCTATAAAACCCATTAGTTAGATAATCCTTAGGGGTTAAGTTAGAAACTTTAGCCTTCTAGACATCTCTAAGGATGGGGATCTGAGGTCTGGAACATTTGAATTCAAGAAAAAGGACTTAATGCATTAAGTGGGTTGGCAGAGTGAAGAACTCGAAGAGTTCTTGAGTGGACTCTATGAGAACAAGATCGATGCACAGGGACAAGGTTTGAAAACTCAAACCTTGAGTAAATGCTTAAGATCAATGTCTGCTTGCTAATAAATGTGCAAGTCAATCTTGGAAAGACCAGTCAAGTCTTAGATAATATATTCAACAAATGATCAAGTCATTAAATGAAGGATAAGAAGAATGTTTTTGAGAAGTTTAAACTAAGTTAGTAAAGAGCCAAAAGTTTGAGTGAAAAGATCCTTTTTTGACTTGTATTGAATGCTCCTTTAAATAAGAGTGAAGGTTACAACGAATTAACTAGAGTGTTTACATAGGACTGGACAATAAAAATAATTCTGACATTCTGATTGTCCAAATAAAACAAAAGACTAAGTGCTATGAAATGTTACATCAATACAAGGACAAATACAATAAATGCATTAAGACAAAATAAAGTTGTTTTGGATCAACATCCATTCCAGACCTGAGAGTCATTTCGGAATGCCTTTAGTGTTCGCTTCGTCTTTTTTCTTCGTCCGGACAGTGTTCCGGACCACTCCCCACTTCGGAACATGCACACTTCGGAATGAGTAGATAGGATTGCTAGATATAGGATTGCTAGAGGTTCACTTTCAGGTTCCAACAATCTCCCCTAAGTGAACGTAGCAATCTAGCAAACTTATTTCATTTCTTCCTTGATGAAGGTGTATGCTCTGAATAATCACTCTCGGACTTCTTTGTACCATGCCAACTGACTTACAAATTTTGCCTTGACCTGTTCCGGAGCATCAGACTTGGATGCCCGGGATATGAATTTCTTTAGAGATTTGGTCGGAACTAGATGTTTGTCAAGGACTCGGAAACAGTCCTTCTTGTTTGTTTTCCTTATGGTGTAGACAAACCCTAGAACCGGTTCTTCAATGGGACCATCAGCAAGGACTTCATATTCCAGAAGAACAAAGTCGATTTTGGCAACAAATTGTTCAGTTCCATAAAGGTGTGCAAGTTAATAATCACGTCGACAATATTCCGCAACGTAATCCTTTAGAAATATTAGAGTAGCATGGTGTGCTCACATACTTATGTCATCCTTCTGATTTTCTATGAAGTAGGCAGCTAAGGTAAGGATGTCATTAGGATACATGGAGGGAAAGTCCGCATCAGTAACAATCTGGGGTGTAGGCTTGTTCCGTAGGATGTGAAAACGGGAGAGAGGACAATTAAGCTCAAATTTCACAAGTATTTTTCATTCGAAACCTTCTACTTGGGTAATTCTCTTCCTCGACCACACTTCCTGGAGAGGTTGTGCGTGCTTCGAGTAGAAGGTTTTAAGTATCTTTCGCTCGGTCCGGATAATCACCTCAAGATCATCAGATGGGTGAAGATGAGCAAACTTAGTGTAGAATTTGTTGAAGGGAGAGAGAGGAAGATCCAGATGACCGGAATCATTGGGAGAAACGTCGTAGTACATGCATGGGATTATTTTTTCAACCTTGAGAATGCCTTCACGACAAAGAGGATAGATGCCTTGCATTGGATCAGGATTATCCTTTAGGGCTTGGATATGAATGCTATCCTCTAATGCCTGGTTGATTTCTTCCTGCGACCATCCAAGTTTTTTCTTGAGGGGAGGTCCGAAATGAAGGGATTGTTGCTCGGCGGTCATAGGCTTCTTCCCTTTGTGTCTTTGAAGTGCGGTTATAACGAGCTTCATATTTTCATCAATCGTAAATTCCGGAGTGGTATTTGGAAGAGATTCTTCCGGAATTTCATCAGGGATCCGGAGAGGAGAGCCCTGGTCGATTAGAGCAATCTTTGGGTCCGGAATGGGACACTGCATGGAAGGCGTAGCTAGGAAAGCTTGAGCAGTTAGGAAAGATTTTCCCTTAGCCATTTGAATGCCCATCCGGAGAGCATCAGGAAGAGAAGAAGGCCAAGAAGTAGCAGACCAGATTTTCTATTGTTCTTTTGTCATTTCCTTCAGAATGGTCAACTTGGGAGCTTGAAGACCAAGAACTCCCTTAGGAGCCTTATCCGAAACATATTTGTCTTCTTCTTCACTTCCTTCTTTTTCAGAGATCCCTATCATTCCGGAGAAGACTTGAAGTTCCTCTTCGGAATCTAGGTCTTCATCTAGGAATGTAAATTGTGAGGCTAGTTTCCAAGGTTTGCTTGTGCCTTCTCCCCCTCTTACATTGGTAAACTGCGGAGCTGGTGCAAGTACCAAAGTGTTCTGGAGATCATCAAATTTGGTGAAGGCTTTCTGAAGCCCTGTGTTGAGTTGGAGAGTGAGGGAATCATAGGCTTCGGACGTAGGAGCTTGCGCAGCAAGGTGATCGAACAGATGCCCTAGGATGGCTAGCATCTCATCAAACTTTCGGTTCGGAACATCAACGATGTTCCAAGTGGAGTAGAGAATCTTGATGAGGACTTGTTGAAGGATCATGTTCATTTCATCCTTTTTCTTGATCTCCTTCTCCATTCTTTGGATTTTTTTATCATGACGAACGCGAGTCGGCTTAATCAGGTCGTTGGTAGCAGCCACCAAGTCGTCATGGACTTTGAGCATGGAAGTAATGGTGTTGAGATAATGATCAACCATAGTATAGTATTTGGTGCCAACTTCTTCCATTGTGTGCTTGAGCCGGTCAGAGATTAACTGATCTAGTTGTGCTTCTCGTTTAGCAACAGATGGTCCGGACTGCTGAGATAGAGATTGAAGAATGGCATCAAGCTTGGAATCAAGTCCGAAGACTTTTTTTTATCCATCTTCATATTGAGCTCAGTGGAAGAAGTGTTTATGGATGACACTTTCTTCATAGTGTCCGAGACATTTGTCTGGATCTCGAGGAGAGCAAAGGGGTCAATGTAGTCACTAGCGGAGGATTCCGAATCAGATTCGGAGGGTTGCGGAGGAGCTTGGCATGAAGAAGTATTGGAGGGACCTGGCTTGGTTCTAGATTTGAGTGCATCATCCAGAGTAGTTGATGAGGATGATCCGATATCATAAGCAGACTTGCGTGCGGATGCCTTTGATTGAAAGTGCATTGAAGTCATGAAGTTGGTGTCTGGAACAGTCTTTGCTTCATCATCTAGCATGACTTCTTCAGAAATCTCTTCATCCGGATTGGTATGGAAAACGCTTTGATGAGTGGTAATAGGGGCAGTTCGGAAGAAAGTTCATTGACTGCATCGGCATCAAAGGGAGGAACATAGGGCAAATTGCTTTGGATGTCCATGTTCCTCATGGAGATAAGTGTGGACTCCACTTGAGCTCTGGTGAGATCGGGTCGTTTGGATGCGGCCCTGTTGACAAAATCTTCCCATAGAGGATCATTAGCACCTCGTTGTCCTGTACACCTTACGGGTATCTAACCAGTTGAGACTTCCGGAGTCGGAGAGACTGCTCTTTCTCCGGAAAGTTTGGGGTCTGGAACAGGGGTTCCGGAGTGTGTGCGTGTAGAAGAAATAATGGGATCATCAAAAGTGACTCGTGGGTTTGTTCCAGGGGGCTGCAAAGAACTATGTTCAACACCGGCATCACTTTTTTGGGAAGGCGAGGGTGGATTATGTGGAGACTCCCCGTGAGTGTGTGTGGGTGATTTTGAAACATTGAGGGGTACCTCAGATGAGCGGGCAGGAGGGGTGTTCGGACGGCCAGAGTTAGCCGGAATGTCATGAGCATCTTTCTTTGGAGAGGAAGAGCTAACTTTGGTTCTCTTTTTGGGCTTTGACTTGGAGGAGAAGCCTTTTGCTTGGCAGGTTTCTTAACCTTGGTCCAGACGTAGTAGGCTTGGCCTCTTCCACGATGGGCTCAACTGAGACTGGGATACGTTGCATTGGGTCGAACACAACCGAAGTCTCGAGGTGATGTTTAAGATAAATGGACTCGGAAGGAATAAGGGCGAACATGTGGTCCGGAAGTCTTCGAACCGGACCAAAAGAGGATTGGTCCGAAATCCTATAAGTCTTAACTACTTTGAATGAGACACATACCTTCGGAAGAATGGTTTTAAACATAAGTGGTTCGGACAGCTCTTGGAAGATTTGTTGGAGCGTCAATGCCAAGAACCTAGGGCTCGAAATCTCGTTCTCCTTTCTTTTGGTAGCAAATTTGCAGAAGTCTTGCCATAAGACTTCCGGAAGATCCACTGCATTGTTGCGTCCGGAGTAGATGATGTAGACGACGTTGAGCTACTCCTTGCTCAGCGTATCAGTTCCTACATGCTTTCAGGACATCCCTCTGATGATGAAATGCATGAGCACTTTCCAGAGTCCGGAGACTGCGGACTTCTTGAAACCTTTTGCTCAGTAGTCTTGATTGTAATCGATATAGTTCAAAAACGTCTGAAGCTCTTCAGTCGTTGGTTCTTGGACCTCGAAACCCTTTAGGTTAGCTTTCACACCGATCACCTTAAGGAAGGTCGATTTGTAGATGGGAACAGTTTTGTCATCGATTATTGTAGTCTTGAGAGCGCCATCTTTGATTTTGATACTGGTAATTGCACGATGAAGATGATGAAGTGGTAGTGGAGGTTCAGGGATTTTGGTGAGGGGAATAGAGATGGGGTGATTTGCGATAAACTCGATCATTACCCTGATGGATTCATCGTAATCCATGGGATTGAGAGAAAACAGTTGAGTGGTATCTCTTAGAAAAGGTTCTTGATCGGCAGATCAGGATGAACCCTTGGAACCCTTGGTTGATTTCTTTATTGCAATGGATTTCATGATGGTGGAGGCAGTTTGAGTGGATTTATGTGGAGAAGCCATTGTTGCAGGTGATGAAAGCTTGAAGAACACGAAGAACACAGAGAGAAATCAAGGGGTTGAGAGTATTGGGCGCGTAAGTAGGTAAAAGAGGGTTTTGATCGGTATTTAAAGGTAATGGAAGTGGCTCAGGTCGGTGGATGTAATAATGAGGATCTGAATAGAAAATGGGTCGTATTAAATGGTAAAGTGGTTTACGGGGGCTGAGTTGACATGGAAGGTGAAAGGTGAGGTTGTTTGTGGCTAAGAATGGAAAACACAATCGTCGAGTTGATGGCTACGATTATGGGGGCGTGCAATCATGTCACGAGAATCGAGGAAGATAGGATAGGGATCTTCCTAGAAAGTACCCTTTAGAGAAAAACTTTTCACCTTATTATCCTTTGGACTTCCGGATGATCTATTCCGGACAAAGTGTGATTCGAAGGGTAAAGAGTTGTATTCCGGAACATATTTGTTTTGAAAAGAGGTCCATAATGAGAAATAATCCAGAGAGAGTTGCAATTCCGAAGTCAAAAATTCAGTGTGCTTCCGGAATAGATTGGTGATTCTGGAACAAAAAAAATTCAGTTTGATTCGAACTGGTTGGAGATTCCGGAGTAGAAATTTCGGAATAGTGATTTTCAAGAAGTTTCAGAGTGAATTTGAAAAGGTTTCCGGAACATGGTTTAGAAAGCATTATAGTGTGAGATTTTAGAAAAGTTTCCGTAGTGAATTTTGAACGTTCGGAGTCAATTTTGAAATTTCGGAGTGCAGAACGTAATACCTTTCCGGAGAGGAATTCGAGGATGCCATTATGAAGTATATTCCGAGATAACAATCTGAATGCAATGTCAATGTGGGATTACAACAACAATCAATCAGAATGAATTGTACGGCTTAAAAACTTAAGTGATGGTCAAAAATAAAGATAAGTAAAATGATCCTATGTGTTCCGAGAGAAAGTAGTTCAAAGATATTTTGAGATTGGAACTAGATTTCTTTCAAATACGTCTATCAAAGAGAACAAGTCTATTGAAAGAACTGAGGATCTGGTATCATCATACCCATCTTGTTCAGAAAACCATTGAATTTGGTTTCATCTAATGCCTTGGTAAAGACATCAGCAATCTCATCGTTAGATGGAAAAAAAAATGAGTTCAATGTTAACATTAAGTACATGATCTTTTATGAAACGGTACCTTATATCAATATGCTTAGTCATTGAGTGCTGAATTGGATTGTGGGAAATCGCAATGGCACTTTGAGAATCACAATAGATAGGAATACGTTGAAAATGGTAACCATAGTCCAAGAGTTGAGATTTCATCCACAGAACCTGAGATGTACAGTTGGCAGCAGCAATGTATTTGGCTTCGGCTGTAGAGATTGCAATGCTCAAGTTGAAGACCCCCATAGTTTGAATCTAAATATGCTTGAAGAAGGAAGCTTTCATTTGCTGGGTACCAGATTCTGAGACTCTTTGTGCCTTTAAGATATCGAAAGATTTTTTTCAGAGCCAAGAGATGAGATATCTTTGGGTTGACTTGAAATCTGGCACATAAACAAGTTGAGAACATGATATATGGACGACTTGTTGTGAGATAGAGTAGGGATCCAATCATTCCACAATATTTCTTTTCTTCAGCTGAAACACCTGAAGGGTCGGCAAAGACCTTGTGTCCAAAGCCCATTGGTACCTTGGCTGAGGCGCATGTGTCCATTGAGTATTTCTTGAGGAGTTCTGAAATGTACTTTTCTTGGTGAATGAAGATTCCTCTGTTAGTCTGTTGGACTTGAAGGCCAAGAAAGAAGCTAAACTCCCGATTCATGCTCATTTGGAATCGATTGATCATCAGTTTAGCAAAGTCAGCAACCATAAATGAATTCGTAGATCCAAATATGATGTCATCCACATAAATTTGTACTAGCATAAGATGCTTTCCATTTGATCTTCGGAATAGAGTGGGGATCTAGAATTCCTCTTTGAAAACCGGAGCGCTTGAGAAAATCAGTGAGGGTCTCGTACCATGCCCGAGGAGCCTGCTTGATTCCGTAGACAGCCTTCCCCGGAGTTTGTAACAATGGTTCGGAAAAGAGAGATTAACAAAACCCGGGGGCTGTTGAAGATATACTTCAGTGCCAAGTTCACCGTTAAGAAATTCACTCTTAACATCTATTTGGTAAACTTTGAAGCGTTTGTTAGCAGCATAAGCAAGAAAGATTCTGATGTCTTGAATACGTGCAACAGGAGCAAAGGTCTCATCATAGTCGAGCCCTTCAATCTGAGTAAATCCTTTAGCCACCAACCTTGCTTTATTTCGAATAATAACTCCAACGTCATCTAGCTTGTTTCAAAATATCCATCTCGTACCGACAATGGGGTGATTTTGAGGAGGAGACACGAGGTTCCAAACTTCATTTCAGTCAAATTCTGCCAGTTCTTCTTGCATGGCCGTAATCCAGTCAGCATGCTCTAATTCTTCCTTGATGGATTTGGGTTCAACCATGGATATAAATACTAAAAAATGGCATTCATTTTGGATACATGTAGCAGATCGATTCTGTACACCAGCATTGGGGTTTCTAATTACTTGGTTCGGAGGATGATCCTTTGTCCACACATGTAATCATGGTAGTTCTTATACAGTCGTCGATCCTATATCAATAGTGGATGATGCTCCCCCTGAACTTTTGAACCGGAGAGATTGACATCATCATCAGAAGGGAACTAAAAAAGTTTTCATTTTCATCATTGTTGAAAGGATTGGAATCATCAAAATCAGTAGCTGCATCTTGACAACCATCAGTATTTGATTCAAGAGAGGGATGAGTATTTTGATTCAAGAGAGGGATGAGCATTCTCCCCCTCAACCTAAAAAGGCTGAAATGGTTCGGAATCAAATAGAGGGAGGATTGGGATTGGACCGAAGACATTATGTGAGACGAGAGCTTCTGAAGTAGGGATTGGAAAGAGAGTTGGTCTTGATCAAGATTCAGAATCAAGAGCAGTTTCGGAAGGGCCAAAGAGAGTTTCAAAGTCAACTTCAAGAATTGTTTGGGGGTTCGGACATCCTGGCGGAGGAGCATCGGACTCCTTAATATGAGTTGTAATGTGAATTGGGCCAGAATTTCGAACGAAGTTGTCATCTAAAGTAACATCACAGCTTTCTTCCAAAACACGAGTTCTTCGGTTAAGAACTCTGTAAGCTTTCGATTTTGAGGAGTACCCAAGGAAGATGGCTTCATCAGCTTTAGGTTGGAATTTGGTAAGCTGGTCACAATTGTTCTTGATGAAGCACCTGCATCCGAAAACATGCAAAAATGAGATTGTTGGCTTCCGACCATTCATTTCTTTGTATGGTGTCATGTTGTGGGGTCGATTTATGATACTTCGATTTTGACTGAAGCAAGCAGTAGACACGGCTTCAGCCCAAAGGTAGAGTGGTAAGTTTGCGAAGTTCAGCATGGATCAAGCAACTTCAACGAGAGTTCTATTACGCCTTTCGACTACACCGTTTTGTTGTCGAGTGTAGGGAGCTGAGAAGTTGTGATCAATTCCTTTTTCTGTAATAAACTTTTCAATGGTGGAATTAGTGAATTCCGATCCATTATCACTTTGGATTCTCCTGACTAGGAGATTGATAAGAACTTCTATTCCTTTGATAAAATTGATGAGTTCTGAGGTTGTTTTGGATTTCAGCCTTAGGAAGCAGACCCAAGTGAACCGTGTAAAATCATCAACAATCATAAGAATGTATTTCTTACGATTTCTACCGTAGATGGTCCACAAAGATCAATGTGTAGAAGCTCCAGTGTTTCCGAAATGGATTTTTCGATGATAACAGGATGACCCTTCTTTGATTGCTTACCACACTCACAAGCAGCAAACAAATGATCATTTTTGAATTTGAGGAGAGGAAAACCTCTCACCATTTCGCCAAATACGAGAAGTCAGGGTGAGAATGATGCTCTCATCTGAATAGTTTAGATGAGTGAGCCTCTCATTTGAATAGTTTAGATGAGTGAGCCTTTAGTTTCATAACCAACTGATGTCAAGAACAGCTTTGGTGAGAAGGCAGAGTTGTGGTTTGCCAATAATCATGTTGATGTCAAGTGTGTACATATTCTTGTTGCGAAGCGACTTGATTAAGCACTCTGTTCGATCTTCGGTCATTACATAGTTGTACTTCTTGCAAAATTCCACACGTTGATTTGAATCAGTGAGCTGAGCAACACTGATCAAATTCTGTTTCAAATCTGCTACATAAGCCACACTTGAGATAGAGAAGTTTCCATTAGTGAGAATTCCATAACCATGAATTTGAGAGTTGGAGTTGTTTCCATATGTCACGTAACCAGCATCTGGGGAAAGCTTTAAGTCTCGCAGAAAATCTTTTTGCCCCGTCGTGTGCATGGAGCAAGCACTATGAATATACTATATTATATCTTTCTCCGAAGCACAAAGTACCTGCAAAATTAGTGAGTAATGAAGTTTTTAGGTTCCGAAGTAGACTTTGGGACGTAGGCACAGGCTTTGGACTTTGATGGTGACTTTGGAACAACTTTGTGTTTTTGGGTGATATTCTTTGATTTTTTTGGAAAGGACAGAAGGTTAATGTCTTTTCATCTATCCAGTAGTCATATTCAATGACTTGAGGGTTTCGATCAATCTTCTTCGGAACTTTGTCTTCCGGAGTGTTGGCAACATTTGTAACCTCCGGAATTGGTTTCTCATCAATGGGAGTTTTGAATTTTGATGCAAGATTTTCTTTGAAGATTTTGAAAAATATGTTTCCCTACATTTTTTGATTTGCTTGATGAAACGTTGGTTTTAGAAGGATTTGGTTTAAAAATTGTGCCATCAGATTTTGCAATAAAAACAGATGAAACAGTCTGAGGAAAGGTGTTTTGGACAGTTTTCACATTCATATGAGATTTTGGCCAAGTAGAATCATATACTTTCTTGGGTTCTATACGACTAGGAGGTTCAGAAGGTCTTTTGAGAATCTTAGTGGGAGCAAAGGAGTTTTGACAATGAGGTAATGCATGAGAATTTCGAGATGCATTTGGTTTGGAGTTTTCAATGAACCTGGAATTTAGTCTAGTCTTAACTTCCTTCTTATGTGCATTTCGAGCTTCTACATTGGGATCTACAATATCCTTCCTATTCAGCATTGTTTTTTTCATAGTGTGACACAAGGATTTTGAAGTTTCTCCAGAGGATAGATTACTAAACTCAAGTGTAATAGGAATCTGATTCGCAAGAATCAGAGGAGACACATGTAACACCCAAATTTTCAAATAATTTTCACATTTTAAAAACACACTTTTTGTAACAACGTAAAAATTTAAACAATTTTTCACATTTTAAAAACCATATAATTTCTTTCACATCCACTTTTAAAAACATTGTATCATCATTATCTTAATACAAAATCCCAAGATCAAAACATATGAACTCCAGTGTGCGTGTGTAAGAGTCATGTCGACGCCTTCCCGCGATCATCGCTGGTACCTGAAACACCACACATAACACTGTAAGCATAATTGCTTAGTGAGTTCCCCAAAATACCACATAAACACATATCAGCCACTCAAGGTTGTAACTCTGTTGACCCTCTGGTCGAATATCTCTGTGGGACCCTCTTGGTCCCATAACTCTGTAAACTCTGAATCATGCATATCACATATCACAATAAATCACATCACATAATAACATGCAAATACACTGGCATATAACTCTAAAATACTCTGTCACATAACTTTGTTACCACACTAGGTAAAGTATAATGAGAAGACTCACCTCAGGTGTCTCGGTAAATATCTGACTCGGTAGAAATATGATCTAGCCTCCGCCTAATCACATAAAGTAAATACTCTCATAAATATAACTATACTCAAGCCTCTCTTAGTAACCTCAGAAGGGTAAAAGACCATTTTACCCCTCTCTTGGCTTAAAGACCACATTGTTGACCAAACCCTAAAAGTCAACAAAAGTCAACGGTCAAACTTTGACCCGACTCGTCAGGAGCACTTGGGCGACTTGGCGAGTCTACACATGTCCGCTAACTCTTTAGTCCCTCTTGGCACGTCGAGTTCCTCCCCTTGCTTGACGAGTCACACCTGGCATGAATCGCGGGGCCACCCCGACTCAACTCGCCGAGTCTCAAGAACAACTCGGCGAGTTCTGCCTTGAACTCCAGTCCTCTAATCCCCTTCTGACTCACTGAGTTATTTCCCCAACTCGGCAAGTCGACTCACTAGGTGATTTACGAGAGACCCTAACCCAAATCATCGAGTCTGATCTTTGGACTTGGCGAGTTCATACCATGCACAAACTCCATTGACCTCCTGAGGTCAGGTATGTTCCTTTAATCCATAGATCTGACCTTCCCAAGCAAGATAATCACGTAAAGTTTAGACCTTGACACTCATATAACATCTAGATGGTCTAACCTTGTGATTTAGCCCCAAAAATAACATCCTAAGTTCATGGCTCCCAAAATAACTCAAAAAGCTCCAAGGGTTAAGGTCTCTGGACCTCTTTGAGTCCAGATCCAAAGCAAAAACTCGAGAAGAGACCAATTGCTCCACATATCCATCCTCTAAAGGGGTTAGAAAACCCTAACTCTAAGAATCAACACCAAATCTGAAGAAGGTCCGAATAAATACCTCAATATGAAGTCTATGAGCTCTGAAATCACCAGAATCGCACCTCCATTAGCCTCCTCTTGCCTTGGTCACCTCCTACTTGCAATAACACCAACAAAATGATCAGAAATGGCCTCTCCTTCGTCACAAACACTCTAGATCTCTTAGGGTTTCTCTTTGGGGTTTGGTAGCCGCAAATGACGGCCCTAAGGGCCTTTAAATAGGTCCCAAACTTAGGAAATTAGGGTTTCATTAAACAGCATGGAATCGCCGAGTCCACTCATGAACTCGCCGAGTCCAGCTGTGAACTTGGATAAGAATCTGCGACCATACTCGGCAAGTCTAAACACCAACTCGCCGAGTCCCCTCTCAACTTCCAAAAATAAAGGAATAAAATATTATACCTGAGGGAATCCGGATGTTACAATTCTCCCCCACTAGAATTAGACTCCGCCCTCGAAGTTTTACTCTGCAAACAACTCTGGATGCTGCTCCCGCATCTCACGCTCCGGCTCCCAAGTCAACTCTGACCCTTTCTGATGCTGCCACTAGACCTGCACCAGAGGCACCTCCTTGTTCCTCAAAACCTTGATCTTCCGATCCATAATCGCCACCGGCTTCTCAATATAGTTCAGGCTCGCATCCACCTGAATATCTTCTAATGGCACCACTGCCGACTCGTCGGGTATACACTTTTTCAGCTGCGACACATGGAAAGTGTCATGAATCTGACCCAACTCTGTAGGTAACTCCAAACGGTAGGCTACCTTGCCTACCCTCATGATCACCCTGAAAGGACCAATATATCAGGGCCCCAACTTGCCCCTCTTCCTGAATCGAATCACTCCTTTCCAAGGAGAGACCTTCAGGAGCACGAAGTCGCCGACCTGAAACTCGAGCTCGGACCGGCGCCTGTCTGCATAACTCTTCGGATGACCCTGAGTGGTCAACAACCTCTGTCTGACCTACTGAATCTGCTCTGTCGTCTGAAGCACGATCTCAGTACTACCCAACACACGCCGCCCTACCTCTCCCCAAAAAATGGGGGTCTGACACCTCCTCCCATACAACAGCTCAAAGGGTGGCATACCAATGCTCGAATGATGGTTGTTGTTGTAGGAAAACTCTGCCAAGGGCAAGTATGTGTCCCAACTCCTGCCAAAATCCAACACACATGCTCGGAACATGTCCTCGAGTGTCTGAATCGTCTGCTCACTCTGCCCGTCAATCTGTGGGTGGTATGCGGTACTAAAACGCAATCTAGTACCCAATTCCTTATGAAACTTCTTCCAGAATCTGGAAGTGAAACGTACATCGCGATCTGAGACAATCGAGATCGGTACATCACATCCCAAGATCATAAAAATGTAAAAACTCATGTGTGTACTGATCAAGTCGGCGCCTTCCCGCGATCCTCACCGGTACCTGAAACATGTAACACAACACTATAAGCATAAATGCTTAGTGAATTCCCCAAAATACCACACACAACACATATTAGCCACTCGAGGCTATAACTCTGTTTGACCCTCTGGTCAATGTGTCTCAGTGGGACCCTCCAGTCCTATAACTCTGTGGGCCCTCTGGCCCTAACTTTGTGGACCTTCCGGTCCTAACTCTGAAAACTCTGTAACATACTTAGCATAAATCACATAGAAATCACATCATGCAAAAGCATACAAAATACTCTGTCACATAACTCTAATTACCACTCTAGGTAAAGTATAGTGAGAAGACTCACCTCGGGTAACTCGGTAATCTCGAACTTTGTAAAATCGAATCTAGCCTCTGCCTAATCATATCAAATAAACACTCTAAATCAATACATCTCTCAAGGCTAGACTATTCCCTCTCTTAGTACTCTCAGAAGGATAAAAGACCATTTTACCCCTTTCATGGCTAAAAGGACCCTAAAGTTGACCAAACCCTAAAAGTCAACAAAAGTCAACTCACCGGGTTACGCTGCACATACCAAACATGTACGCTGGGCGTACTCGGCGTCCTCACAGAAAAGGGTTGCGCGACCCCTTACGGCGCGCGTACTGGGATTACGCCCCGCGTAACTCCCAGTTTCAGACTCTAAGCTCTTGAGGTCTTACACAGTTAAGACCCACGTCCACCTTCTAGATCTGACCATTTCTAAACCTCTTAATCCATAAAGTTGGTGACCTTAAGCCTTTGCATGGCTAGACAAGTCACTAACACCCATAACATTCCATTTCCCAACTCTAGAAAGCTCATAACTCAAGCATGACCTCGTAACAATGACCAAGATGGAAACTTCATGTATTTATAACAAAAATATCATTGAAATGGGACAGATCTAGGTCCATGGAGTACATTACTCTCATAAAGTCTCCACCTTTAGGACTTTTAACCCTAGAAATGGTCCATGCAAAATCAAACCAAATAAAGAGGAAAGTTTTGAACTTTATACCTCTAGATGAACCTCCTTTCTTTGTAGATCTCAGATCCAAACTTGCACTTCAAGCCCTAGCCTCCACAAGCTCTTCTCCTTCTTCTTCACTAACACACCAAGACACTTTTAGCTCCAAAACACACACACACTCAAGCTAAGGATGATGGAAGGCTCTCTCTTAGGGTTTCACTCTCTGTTATGGAGGCTGAGAAATGAGCCTTAGCATCCTTTAAATAGTGCACAAGCCAATCATTTAGGGTTCGCATCTGGACCCGTTACGCCCAGCATAACCCTGGGTACGCCCAGCGTACCCAAGCGAGTATGCGTCCAAAATAAGTGCATGAGTACGCGCAACATAATCCCCAGTACGCCCAGCGTACTCATTTGCTTCAAGAACTCTCTCTCAAGGGACCACTCTTGACAACTTGAAATAATGGAAGGGTTAAATAGCTTACCTGAATTTCGGTATGTTACAATTCTCCCCCACTAGAACCAGACTTCGCCCTCGAAGTCTCATGCCGAAAACAACACCAGATGCTGCTCCCGCATCTCCGACTTCGGCTCCCAGGTCAGCTCAGACCCCCTCCGATGCTGCCACTGGACCTGAACCAGAGGCACCTCCTTGTTCCTCAGAACCTTGGCCTTCCGGTCCAAGATCGCGATCGGTCTCTCAACATAATTCAGACTCGCGTGCACTGGGATATCCTCCAACGGTACCACTGCCGACTCGTCGGCTACACACTTCCTCAGCTGAGACACGTAGAAGGTATCATGGATCTGGATCAACTCCGCAGGTAGCTCCAATCGATATGATACCCTGACCACCCTCGCGATCACCCTAAACAGACCAATGTATCGGGGCCCCAACTTGCCCCTTATCATGAATCGGATCACTCCTTTCCAAGGAGACACATTCAGGAGAACAAAATCCGCAACCTGAAACTCGAGCCCGGATCAACGCCTATCCACATAACTCTTTTGGCGACTCTGGGCCGTCAGCAATCTCTGTCTAACTTGTTGTATCTTCTCTGTCGTCTGAAGCACTATCTCAGTGCTGCCCATCACTCGCTGCCCTACCTCTCCCCAACAAATGGGAGTCCGACACCTCCTCCCATACAATAACTCAAAGGGAGGCATACCAATGCTCGAATGGTGGTTGTTGTTATAGGAAAACTTAGCCAAAGGCAGATACGTGTCCCAACTCCCTCTAAAGTCCAACACACATGCCCGAAGCATGTCCTTGAGCGTCTGAATCGTCCACTCACTATGTCCGTCCGTCTGTGGATGGTAAGCAGTACTGAAATGTAGCCTAGTACCCAACTCCTCATGGAACTTCTTCCAGAACCTGGATGTGAAATGCACATCTCGATCTGACACAATCGAGATCAGTACACCATGCAGCGATACCACCTCCCTCACATACACCTCTGCCAGCCTCTCTGCGGAAGAGCTCTCACTGATAGCAAGAAAATGAGCGCTCTTTGTCAGCCGGTCGACGATCACCCAAATTGCATTGACGCCTCTCGCAGTCCTCGGCAATTTCGTGATAAAATCCATGGAAATTTGTTCCCAGTTCCACTGGGGAACCTCAAGCGGCTGCAACTTGCCATGTGGACACTGGTGCTCGGCCTTAACCCTGCGACAGGTCAAGCACCTCTCTACAAACCACGCCACATCCCTCTTCATACAGGGCCACCAATAATCTCTTTTCAGGTCCAAATACATCTTAGTGGCCCCGGGATGGATCGAAAACCTCGACCAGTGTGCCACCCCCATCAAAATGGCATGTGCCCCACCCTCAAATGGCACCCAAATTCGGCCCTGGAACATCATAAGCCCCCGAATATCGGCAATGAACTCATATATCTGACCAATCACCCACTCTCTCTTGCGGTTCTCCGGTCTCATGGCCTCCACCTAGGCCTCCCGAATGGTGTCCAACACTGGAGTCATCACTGTCAACCTCATACAAACATCTCACAAAGGGGCACTCTCTGCCCTGCGACTCAAGGCATCGGTTACCACATTAGCCTTGCCCGAGTGGTACAGGATCTCACACTCATAATCCATTACCATGTCCAACCATCTCCTCTGATGCATGTTCAGTTTGGGCTGATCCATCAAATACTTCAAGCTCTTGTGGTCCATGTATATGGTACACCAAACCCCATACAAATAGTGACGCCAGATCTTGAAGGAGAACACCACAGCCCCTAACTCCAGATCGTGAATAGGAT
Organism: Lactuca serriola; assembly: GCF_051521515.1. NCBI lineage: Eukaryota > Viridiplantae > Streptophyta > Magnoliopsida > Asterales > Asteraceae > Lactuca > Lactuca serriola. The sequence continues at coordinate 161,615,779 of NC_136411.1, read as the reverse complement.
ACCTCATCTCATGAGGCTTCAGCTGCCTTGATACGTATGCTATCACATGCCCTCTCTGCATCAGCACCGCACCTAGTCCCGATATCGACGCGTCAAAATATACCACAAAGTCCTCTATTCCCTCCGGAAGGGCCAACACTGGGGCTTCGCACAATCTCTGGTGAAGTGTCTTGAATGAGGCCTACTGCTCCAGGCCCCAACAGAAAGCCACGCCCTTCCGGGTCAGCCTGGTGAGAGGAACAGCAATCCTTGAGAAATCATGGATGAATCTCCGATAATATCCGGCCAACCCCAGGAAACTCCTGATCTCCAAAGGGGATCTCGGCACCTCCCAACTCATCACCACCTCAATCTTGGCCAGATCGACCAATATCCGATTCTGGTTGATGAGGTGTCCTAGAAACTAGACCTCCCATAACCAGAAATCGCACTTGGAGAATTTGGCGTAAAGCCTCTCCGATATCAAAACTCCGAGGATCTCCCTCAAATGCTCCTCATGCTGCTCTTTGGACCTCGAATACACCAACATATCACCAATGAACATGATCACCGAACGATCCAACATCGGCCTGCACACCCTGTTCATGAGATCCATGAACGCCGCCGGTGCATTGGTGAGCCCGAAATGGATCACCACGAACACGTAATGCCCGTAACGAATCATGAACGTTGTCTTCTGGATATCCTCATCACGTACCCTCATCTGATGATATCCATACCTCAAATCAATCTTGGAGAAGCAAGACGCTCCCTGGAACTGATCGAACAAATCGTCAATCCTCGGTAAGGGGTAACGGTTCTTACCCGTCAGCTTGTTCAACTCCCGGTAATCAATGCACATCCGGTGTGAACCATCCTTTTTCTTGACAAAAAGGATTGGCGCTCCCCACGACGAGCTACTCGGTCGTATAAACCCTTTTCCCAGGAGCTCCTGAAGCTGTAAGGATAACTCCTGCATCTCTGTAGGTGCAAGGCGATATGGCGCCTTGGCGATACGGCGCTGCCCCCGGAACCAAATCGATACGGAACTCCACCTACCCCTCGGGAGGCATGCGTGGCAATTCCTCGGGAAAAACATCCGAGAACTCACGAACTATCGGGACCTCATCGATTGACCTCGGTCTCTCTACATCTACCCTCATATCCACCACATAAGCCATAAACCCACTATAGCCCTACTGTAGACTCTGCCTCGCTCTCGCAGCTGAACAAAATGCTGACCCAGAACGGGTACCCTCGCCATAAACCATAAGAACTCCCCCACTAGGGTCTCGTATGGTCACCAGCTGTCGCTCGCAGTCGATAACCGCTCCAAATCTGCTCAGCCAGTCCATGCCCAAAATGACACAGACATCTCCCATAGCAATCAGGACCAAATCAATCGGAAACTCAACGCCGAAAATCTCGAGTACACATCCTCGAATCGTACCAGTGGCATACACTGCTCTCTCTTCAGCTATGGAAACTCGCAAAGGTCGACTCAACGCCTCTCGACGAATACTGATGTGCTGACTAAAGGATAATGACACAAAAGACCGACTCGCACCCGAGTCAAATAACACCAAAGCCGGACAGAACACACAAGAAATGTACCTACGCATATCAAAATATAACAATAACACCACAAACTCAAAATAAACATATGAAAGAATACATACCAGCCACAACATCGGGTGCTGTGCGGATCTCCTCTGCTGTCAACTTGAAGGCTCTCTCGCGAGACTTCGGCGCCTCGGCCTTCACCGACCGACTCTCTATAGCTCTAACAGCAACAGGGATAGATCCCTGAGAAGCTCCCTGAGTTGACCCTCGTAACTGCGGACACTCGGCCTTCCGGTGTCCGGTCTGGTTGTAGTGAAAACAAACTGCAAACCCCTTGGGGCAATGCTTGGCCATGTGCCCCTCCTTGCTACACTTGTAGCAAGACCCTGCTCTGCACACCCCCTCATGACTCTTGCGCACTTGCCACAAGTGCGGCCCTTCTGGTTCCCTGATCTCGAATCGGTGGGCTTAGGCCGTTTAGCAGCCGGCTGGGACTGTGTCGGTCGTCGATCCCTCCCTTGAGACACCGCCTCCTCCCTGGCCCGAGTCTCTAGCTCAATCTCCCTCTTCCGGGCATTTTCCTGAAGCACGGCAAATTTCCAGTATGTCGAGTTCGCCATGAAATTGCGGATGTCTCTCCTCAAAATACTCAAATACCAACTCATCCGTGCCTCCTCGGAAGACACGTGCTCAGGGCAGAACATCGCCCTCTCATGAAACATCCTGGTGATCACAGTAACAGACTCAGTACCCTGCTTGAGGGTCAAGAACTCCTGGGCCAAACGCTCCCTTTCCACCGGGGGAATGTACTCATCACAAAACATAGCGGTGAACCTCTCCCAGGTCACCGCAGCAAGCTCTGCAGAAGAATAGCGCATTGTCACAAACTTCCACCAGTCCTTCGCCCCCAAGCGAAGCTGGTTCAGCGTGAACCGAACTCTCAGATGCTCCGGACATGAACATGTGTAGAAGAACCCCTCAATGTCAGAGATTCACCTCATCGCAGCTATCGGATCCTAAGTCCCATCAAACTCTGGTGGCTTCGTGTTGCTGAACTCCCGGTACAGCAACGCGTCACTCCCCCTGCGGCCTGGCAGCAGCAACGGCTGCAGTGGCCGCAACAACAACAGCATCACTAAGAGCAGCATACCGCTCATCAAAAGTCTCAATCGGTGTGGTATTGATAGACCCGAACATCTCTGGAATCTCAGCGCGGATGGCATCAGCCACCTTATCATGAATCATCTGGCGGAGCTCCTCATCGCTCACACCCCCTCGCTAGTCCCTGGCCTGTTGCGTGTCCCAACCATGATGTCTCTCTGAAATACAACACAAGATATCAGAGACTCGCTCAAGTGTACACACACTCGATATCCCAATCCTACTCGATCCCTGGTACCCTAAGGATTCTTACTTGGGTTGTGCACGGACCCGGTGTCTTCGGTAGTATCGGCCCAATACTACCGTACATATTGCATAAATATTCACCCAAAGTCCTCCTCCTAGGATCCCAAGTCCCAAGTACTCTACTCTCTCTATGCATAGCCTACTCTCTAACAGGTCTCTCATAAGCTCCTCGCTGCTATCTGTTCACTCTCAAGCATCTCCAAGCAACAAAATCCCTAGGCTAAGGCTTCACAAATCAGGCCACTCTAGTCCTAATAAGAATACATAGCCTACTCTAGCATGCATGTCATATCATAACATATTTCGTAACTTATAATGTATGGGTATTTTGGGAAATCTCCATTCGGGCGTTGGCTAATCGTACACACGGCTCTGCTCTGCTCTTTCAAAACCCTTTTACGCTTGATAAAAATTTTGTGAATTTTATTTTGAAAGTCCCTCAAATCCTCAGTTTGAGTTCAGATACGCCAGAAGGTGCACCCGAATCCCTCAAACCAAGGCTCTGATACCAACTTGTAACACCCAAATTTTCAAATAATTTTTCACATTTTAAAAACACATTTTCATTCGTAATTGTTATAAAAATATCATTGTATCACATAATCAATTCATAACATCACATCCCAAGATCATAAAAATGTAAAAACTCCTCATGTGTGTACTAATCAAGTCGATGCCTTCCCGCAATCCTCACCGGTACCCGAAACACGTAACACAACACTGTAAGCATAAATGCTTAGCGAGTTCCCCAAAATACCACACACGTCACATATTAGCCACTCGAGGCTATAACTCTGTTTGACCCTCTAGTCAATGTATCTCAGTGGAACCCTCCAGTCCCATAACTCTGCGGGCCCTCTAGCCCTAACTCTGTGGACCTTTCGGTCCTCACTCTGAAAACTCTGTGACATACATAGCATAAATCACATAGAAATCACATCATGCAAAAGCATACAAAATACTCTGTCACATAACTCTAACTACCACTCTAGGTAAAGTATAGTGAGAAGACTCACCTCAGGAAACTCGGTAATCTCGAACTCTGTAAAATCGGGTCTAGCCTCCGCCTAATCATATGAAATAAACACTCTAAATCAATACATCTCTCAAGGATAGACTATTCCCTCTCTTAGTACTCTCACAAGGATAAAAGACCATTTTACCCCTCTCACGGCTCAAGGACCCTAAAGTTGACCAAACCCTAAAAGTCAACAAAAGTCAACTCTTCCGGTTACGCTGCGCGTACCAAACATGTACGTTGGGCGTACCAGGTGTCCTCACAGAAACAGGGTGCAGGACCCCTTATGCTGTGCTTACTGGGATTACGCCTTGCGTAACTCCCAGTTTCAGACTCAAAGCTCTTGAGGTCCTAAACAGTTAAGACCCACGTCCAACTTCTAGATCTGACCATTTCTAAACCTCTTAATCCATACAGTTGGTGACTTTAAGCCTTTGCATGGCTGGACAAGTCACTAACACCCATAGCATTCCATTTCCCAACTCTAGAAAGCTCATAACTCAAGCATGACCTCATAACAACGACCAAGATGGAAACATTATGGATTTATAACACAAATGTCACTTAAATGGGACAGATCTATGTCCATGGAGTACATTACACTCATAAAGTCTCCACCTTTGGGACTTTTAACCCTAGAAATGGTCCATGCAACATCAAACCAAATAAAGAGGAAAGTTTTGAACTTTATACCTCTAGATGAAGCTCCTTTCTCTGTAGATCTCAGATCCAAACTTGCACTTCAAGCCCTAGGCTCCACAAGCCCTTCTCCTTCTTCTTCCCTAACACACCAAGACACATTTAGCTCCAAAACACACACACTCAAGCTAAGGACGATGGAAGGCTCTCTCTTAGGGTTTCACTCTCTGATATGGAGGCTGAGAAATGAGCTTTAGCATCCTTTAAATAGTGCACAAGCCAATCATTTAGGGTTTGCATCTGGACCCGTTACACCTAGTGTAACCCTGGGTACGCCCAGCGTACCCAGGCGAGTCCGCTTCCAAAATAAGCGCATCAGTACACGCAGCGTACTCCCCAGTACCCCCAGCGTACTCATTTTCTTTAAGAACTCTCTCTCAAGGGACCGCTCTTGACAACTTCACATAATGGAAGGGTTAAATAGCTTACCTGAATTTCGGGATGTTACAACACAACTTGATTTTTCAACTATATCATCTAATGATGCCCATACAAACTCAGAGGTGTCCATTTCGGTCGTTAAGGAAGGAATTTCTTCAACTACACAATTGTTTGTGTGATTGCTCATAGGAACATAATCTACGCAATTTGGAAAACTGTGATGAAATTTTGTGGCCTGATTCAGGTCCAGGTTAGTCAGAGGCGGAAGTGGCGTGGAATCAGGACACTTGACAACAATTGGTTTGAACTCAAGAATTAAGGACTCAAAATGGTTTGTTGTCTACGGAAGTGGTGACAAGGGAGAAACGGGGGTGTCCGAATGTTTAATGTTCAGAACCTCTCCCATAAATGTTAAATTTTGCAATTCCTTCAGCGGACTAGCAATTGGTTTCGGAAACTCGCTTCCGTGGCCAGGTGTTTTAGACCATGAATGACGAAAATTATGAGTCATCTAAAGGTCCGCTTCAAGCATGTCTACAAAATTATGCAAAGCATCTATCTTGTCATTAAGACGTTTATTTTCAGAAATCAAAACATTACATTCGGAATAGGTGATTTCACATTTATCTTTCGAAATGATACATTCATGACATAACATTACAATTCATGCTCTAAAGACTTGATTTTCAACTTTTTATCCTCAAAATGTAACCTAAGACGATTTAAATCACACTCCTTTTCACTTGCGTCTATGGCAGACTCATAGGCTTTATAGATGGTGTTCATATTTGTTTGAATTTGGGTCAGCCAAGGTTCACAGAGAGACAAGTCAAAATTATTATCAGAGATCATAGATTCTACATGCTGAACGATGCTTCGACCTGGTGGATCGTTGGTGGCCATGTAGCAACAGTGAGGTTCAACAATATCATCTTCATCTTCTAATCCTCAAGACCAATACCCTTCATCGCATTCAATGGTTTGTCTTGCCATCAGACACATATTTCTTCCAGTTACCATGTCATCATCATCCCCGGATGACCAATATCCTTCAACATCTCTTGAGACCGTTGTTACAAAATCTTTTTCGCTTTCAGCCATCTCTTGTGTTTTTCGGACATAGTAAGCAGACTCCTTGATTTTTGGTTTCTACGGAGCATCAGCCAGACAATCTTTAGCAAAATGGTTTGCATCTCCACACTTAAGACACATAAATTTTGGTTTGTATGATTTGGAACTCTGAGAGGGTTCAAAAGTAGAGTTTGGCTTAGAGAGGTTCGATTTGCATGCAAGAGGATTTTCCAAAGAGGGTTTAGGTTCCGGAGCTGAGTATGGTTGATGATTGTTCTGGTGAAGAGCATGGAATCGGTTTTGGTATGGTTTGTAAGAGGAATTGAAAGGGCATTTGTACTTCATTAAGAGTAGAGCAAACTCCTGTTGGAAATGGAGTTCAGAGTCCATGGCTTCAGAATCATCAACAAGATAGGTTTGTTGTAGTAAGGTAGTTGCGGATGTTTGAACTGATGGAACAATGGGTTTGAATGGATCGGAGGTGGATGAGTTCTGAATGTTTGATTCAAAAGAACTAACAAGGGCAAGAGGACCTCCGGAGAGTTCCCTTATGGTTTGAGCAACATTTGACTCATGTCCTTGAAGTTTATCGAAAAGTTGATAACGCTTCAACTTTTTAAAGGAACCATTGCTTTGAAGACAAGATTTTACATTTCCCCATCATTTACCAAGACTGTTTATGAATTTGAGATTGTACTCCAAGGGAGTTCGAACAATCCCATGAGCAGTCATGTTGTTCACCATAATACGATAACGGTTGGAGACAGAGGCCACTAATTCATCAGGAGTGGTGGTGAAGGTGTCAAAGTCGTTGACAACTGAGGTGAGGTGCTTTCCTTTCACATTTTCCGAACCTTCAATCACGTCCTGAAGAGTGTCCCAAATCTTTTTGGCAGATTTTCAAAGCTTGATGTGCTCAAAGAGTGAAGGAGGAACACCACACACCATTTTAGAGAAAGCAACTTGATCAGCATGAAGCTTCTCGATATCATCTACAGTTAGAGGAGTTGGGCGAGTTTCATCTTCACGCATGAGCTGAGTAGCTGCATCCCTTACAACAGTTCTTACAGGAACATGTGGACCTTTTGTGATGCATCTCCATATTTCTTCACCATTATCTTTGGCCAGTAAAAACCTTTCCATTCTAACTTTCCAGTGATCATATTCTTCCACAACTAGTAATGGGGCACGTGTAGGGCCACCCACACTATTTGCGATTTTCATTGAAATCATTTGTTGAGGATTAGAAGCAGCCATTAAAGTTAAGATATCTTCAAGCTAAAGTGGTATGTAGAAGAAATTTTATCCTAAACGCATAAATGGTTGAAATACCAAGATAATCTCAAACCAACTATAATCTGATCTTATGGATTCAAAGGATAACCAATCAAGTTCTGATACCAATTGTGAGAACAAGATCGATGTGTAGGGATAAGGTTTGAAAACTCAAACCTTGAGTAAATGCTTAAGATCAATGTCTGCTTGCTAATAAATGTGCAAGTCAATCCTGGAAAGACCAGTCAAGTATTAGATAATATATTCAACAAATGATCAAGTCATTAAATGAAGAATAAGAAGAATGTTTTTGAGAAGTTTGAAGTAAGTTAGTAAAGAGTCAAAAGTTTGAGTGAAAAGATCCGTTTTTGACTTGTATTTAATGCTCCTTTAAATAGGAGTGAAGGTTACAGCGAATTAACTAGAGTGTTTACAAAGGACTGGACAATAGAAATAATTCTGACATTCTAATTGCCCAAATAAAATAAAAGACTAAGTCCTATGAAACGTTACATCAATACAAGGACAAGTACAATAAATGCACTAAGAAAAAATAAAGTTGTTTCAGATCAACATCCATTCCGGACATGAGAGTCATTCTGGAATGCCTTTAGTCTTTTCTTCGTCTTCTTTCTTGGTCGGGACAGTGTTCTGGACCACTCCCTACTTCGGAACATGCACACTTCGGAATGAGTAGATAGGATTGCTAGAGGTTCACTTTCAGGTTCCAACAATATTTCACCTTTTGGTTTTAGGATAGGACATTTGGCCTTGAAGTGATCCAGATGGTTACAACGAAAGTAGATGTGAGTGTTATGTTTATAGTCCCTGACGTAATGTCCTTCCTTGCAGCATTTTTGGCACCCAGGTCCTCCTCAAAAAGGATCATCATGAAACTTCTCGTACTTGCTTCAATTGCGTCCGTTCTAACTTCCAAAACTTGAACCAGTGGGTTTGAACTTCTTAAGTGTGGGACGAGATAGAGTTGGAGTCTGCCTCTTTTCCTTTGTTTGGGTCTCTAATTCAATTTCTCTCCTCTTGGCATGCTTCTACATCTCTGCTAAAGTCTTGTATCGAGGATGCATACTCGGGGATGCATACTCGGGGAAAAACAAGGCTCTCTTAATTAACATCTTGGTGATCTTAGTCATCGAGTCACTCATTTGTTTGACCGAGAACTATTCCCGAGCTAGTCACTCCGTATCCACTAATGGGAAATACTCTTCTCTTAACTTCTTGAAAAAATGTTCCCAGTTCGCCGAGCTTTTCTCTGCGGGTGAATAGTCCTTTGTGACAAAGTTCCACAAGTCTTTTGCTCCATGACGGAGGAGATTTTAAGTATACCTACACTTATGGTTTGTCGGACAAGCACAAGTGTAGAAGCATCATTCTACATCTGAGATCCATCTCATGGTAACAATTAGATCTCTAACGCCATCAAAATATCAAGGTTTGGTGTTATTGAACCCAAGGTTGGGCATTTCCTTTTCTCAAGGAGAGGATGCAGTAGTTGCTGAAGCGGCAACAATACTAGCAACAACAGTATACTGCTCATCAAACAAGGCGATTATTTCAGTTTTAATAGATACGAACATCTCTGTAATCATTTCTCTGAATGCTACAGATACTACCGCCTCTATCCAATTGCATATATATGTATCGCTCAGTCCTGGCCCTTTCAGTCCGTAAGTAGAACCGCTTGCTCTAGTGATCATCCCCATGCTGAAGATGGAAATAAAGATAAGTTAATACGAGTTTCAAACCCTTTTAAGTTCCTCAGTAACCTTGTGACTTTTCTCGACTACTTCATGGATCTTGTGCCTCAATTATTACGGGCCCATACTACCTTCCGCACCTATCCATACTAGTGTTAGATTAAGGTGTCTAAGCTCGTAACTAAATTGGTATATTCTTGTAATTAGAAGCAAAATCCTTTTTAGGTTTCCCTCATAACCAGAAATGGCTAAAAATGATAATATGAGAGAAAATAAATAAAATTTTAATATATTATATGATTAATATGTTAATTAGAAATAGATGATATATTTGTTACTTTATATTGTTAATAAATTAATATGAAATCAATAAGAATTAATTATTTGTTAATCACAATTAATCTAGATATAATTCAGGATTAATTGCAATTAAATAAAGGTGCAAAGGTGAATTGTAATTGTTCAATAGTTGAACAAAACAGACAATTCTAGAACCATCCAAATCATTGACGGTTTCGGGAACACTTTTAGGGTTTTTAGAAGCCTCATGGATGCATATAATGAAAGGATTTTATATAAGAATTAAATCTATTATTTAATTATTCAAATTTGGCTCTGTCTGCAAGTTACCTAAACTATTAATAAGGCCCCTTGGCTCATTATTTTCGTGGATTTTACCTCACACAAAGGGAAGAACGAAAATTCTTCTTACCTCCTACCTCCCCTCTTCATTTTAGATTTTCTAGTTTTGGGTGTGAGCTATTAGAGGCATCATACTTTTGTTGCTAGCTTTCCAAGATCAAGAAGGATTCAAGGAATTATTTACAATAACAATTCAAAATGCATGTAACCGTAATCTTATGACTTTCGATTATAGCTAGGGTTCCATAATTTTCATAGTATGTTGTTATAACATGTAAAGACATAGATCCTTAATTAATAATTATTTTTTGTAACCTGAATTTTCTTAGTATCTTATGATTTTTGATTATAGCTAGGGTTGCATGTACCCTTACTTGTTAAGAGAGTTTCCATACGTACAAAGTTTTTTTCTAACCTTAAAATTTCATCGGTAGTATCAGAGCCTAGGGTTCTTGCTATTATTGTTGGATAAGGTGTCTATGTCCATAACTATTTCTGGTTAGTACTTGACCCGACCCGGCATGGTCCATTTGGGTTGCATGGCACCATGCAATTGGATAGACTAAATGAGAGGAATAACACTTGGAGATTATTAATATATTGTAAGTTCTAATATATTAATAATATTATTTGATTAGTTTGATCAAAGAATTAATTTGGAATTAATTAAGTGATCAAAAGATAACTAATTAAATATATGGGTTAATTATGTAAATCATTCATATCTTGTATAGTGGGCTAAGAGGCTCCATGGATTATCAAGTTGGGTTCTACCCATAGGATGCTCCATGGATGCTCCATGGGAGTTACAAACCCATGGGTCATGGAAATGAAAAGTCATGACACATTAGGGTTTACATGGTGTAACCCTAGATGTGTCAACACTATATAAGGATCCCATTCTCCACCAAAATCGGCTACACATAAGAAACTAAAGGGCTAGGCCGATTTCAAGAAGTGTGTATTCTCTCAAAAGTCTTTCCAAGAGCATTTGGTGTAGTGTGAAGCATTTGAGGCATCACACTTGGGGTGCTAGGCTCACAAGGTTTCAAGGAACATAAGCAACAACAAGGTAAGTTATTCTATCCTTCATTCAAGTTAGAAATTGTTCCCCATGTATGCTAGATAGGAATATAACCTTGGAATTCAACTTTGCATGATAATTAGACAAACATAGATCCAAGGTTATTAGGGTTGCATGTACACTTAGGAAGTGTTAGAATGCTCAAAACCCTTCAGTGGTATCAGAGCCTAGGCTTGTTTATTTGTTATTTGTGCTTAAAAGTTGAAAAAAGTCGAAAAAATTGCTGTCTGCCTGATGAACTCGCCGAGTCCATGGGGAGACGCGCCGAGTTCACTTGTATCTTCAACCTACTCGCCGTGTAGGTTCATGCACTCGGCGAGTAGGAGCCACAAAGTGCAGATTTTCGACTTTAGTTGCTGGAAATGGACTAGAAACATTACCCTAAACTGTTTTGGTACTTGAAAACTTGTTTTAGATGGTGTAATGTCTTTGCTAATCCATTTACAACAACTAGTTATCAAAATTACAAAGTTTTAAGTGTAATTTTGATTCATGAAAGTGTTCATATTCATGTTCTTGATCTTATGATGTTTAGATAATCATAGGAATTATTTGTAACCTATGTGGTAGTTTAATTCTTGATCATAATGTGTTTTAATGGAGTCCATAACTTGTCCTCAAGTTATGGAAAAACGAAAAGTCACTTGAGTTAAAACCATTAAAAGAACACAAGAGTTAGAAAAATAAAGAGTCTTCATTTTATTACTCTAATAAACTCATAAGTTACAAGAAATGAAAAGTTTTGAAAGTTCACAAAACTTGCCCTCAAGTTTTGGAACAAGTAAAGTCATGTTAAAAAACTTTAGTTCCAACCCTTAGAATTTTAAAAGTTAAAATTCAACCCTTATACTTATATTATTAAGATTTAATAATTATATATATATATATATATATATATATATATATGTGTGTGTGTGTGTGTGTGTGTGTATAAGAACAAAGTCGTCTTACCGCTAGTACGCCTCATTCACGAAGCCGGTCTATAAGGTGGGTATAAGGTTGTTGACTACAAAATGGAAACTTAATGGGTGTCCACTCTCACCCACCGCTTGCTTTACCGGTGGAGGGTCGTTAGCCGAACGGGTAAGACAAGGACTTATAAATTCTCATTAAAAGTATGATGAATATTATAAAGTAACTAAATGTTTTATTAAATTCCCAATCTTAGTTACTTTAGGAAAAATGTGAATAAGGTGCTAATCCATGAAATTACACTTTACACTTTGTTTAAGTCGTTGGTGGAGCGTGTGTGGTTAACCGGCACACTAACTTGGACTTAACAAGGTAGGTAAAGGGTGACTTAAAGTTTATTATCATATCGGTGGAGCGTGTGTGGTTTACCGGCACATCGATTGAGTGATAAACTTTAAGGGTACCAAGTGATTTGCATGGTTACTTCACACCTCGTTTTGTGATCCTCGATATCCCAGTCACAAAACTTGGAGGGCACACTCGAGATTGAAACATGCCTTTGAAAAGTTCATTGAATCTCAAAGAGTCTAGGAATTTCTAAGAACCAATCAAAAACCTAATATTTAATATTTCGGTTTTCATGGTGGAAATTGGTGAATCGTCATTCACCTACCTTTAAAATATGTTATAGCTTGGATTACGGCATACCTCTTCTAAGTTATAATATATTGTGATTGGATCCTAGCCTTAATATTACATTTGGGTGTTTTATTAAGGACTCTCTAAATATCTAAACTAATCTTGTCATTTTCCTTCAGATGTCTTCAAACAATGCTGCTTCTGGCTCTAACCCTAATGGCTCCTTTACCCTTATGAACTTGTGTGGGAAAGTCACTTTTGATGGATCCAACTTCAATGAGTGGATCAGAAACATCAGGATGATTACCCGCTACGAGGACAAAGAATATGTCCTTGATAAGGAGCTTAAGGAGATTGATGAGACCACTGCAACTCCTCAGGAGATCGCTGACTTTCAGGCACATGAAACGGATGCTACGAAAGTGGCATGCATCATGATGGCCACGATAACAGCGGAACTCCAAAAGTCTTATGAGGATTTCTACCCTTATGAAATGCACCAAGATCTGATGGAAAGATACCATCAAAGTGCACGACAAGAGAGGTATGAAATCATCTGCTCCATGATAACAACCATGATGAAGGACGGGGAATCCGTCACGAGCCACATGCAGAAAATGCAAAGGTATGTGGATTGATTGCTGAAGCTTAATGTGAACTTCCCTGAGGAGCTTGCAATAGATATCATTTTGCACTCCTTACCATCGTGTTATGATTAATTCCGCATGACATATCACATGAATAAGGAAGAGGTCACACTCAGCAAACTTCAGGGACTTCTCAAGACTGCAGAAACAGGTCTTAAGGGGAAGTCGGTTGTTAACACTCCTACTCCAAGTTCTACTCTGGTTTTGGCAATCGGGAAAAGTCGAGGGAAGAAGAGAAAGAGCTCTTCTAAGGGTACCAAGGCTCGGACCCTTGATGGCTCTTCTTCAAGTGGAACCAAGAAAGGTTTCGTCACTCCTTCTTCTGACCCAAAAGAAGCTGAATGCTTCTATTGCCATGAAAAATCACATTGGAAGCGGAACAGCCCAAAATACCAGCAAGATGTGAAGGATGGGAAAGTTAAACCCATCCATGCAGGTATTTACACTATCATTTCTAATAACTCACCCCATTCTAAATCTTGGGTCCTTGATACCGGTTGAGGTATTCATATTTGTAACGCCTGTGTTTCCGGGCTTGCCATTTTTAGCAATGTAATAGTCTAGGTTAACCTTTGTAACCCGTTTTGAAATAATAAGAATGTATTATTTGAGTATTATGTGTTTTGTGCTTAATTGCTTAATTATGTGGTCTGATTAATTAAGAATAAAAATAAGCGTCAAAATTTAAGTGTAAAATAAACTTAATATCTTTGGATAATGTTGTAGTAGTTGAAACAAGGTTTCCGAATATATATAGAACGCCCAAATCTGACTTCGTATGAGGAAGTTATGATTTATCGAAGTTTCGGCTTAGGGGTATGCAGCCTGAAATACTCGATTTGAGATCGAGCGGTTTTTAGCCGAAGCAATCTAAACGAGGATCGAAGGTCTCGTTGTTGGTATCGAAGCGATAAAAAGTTAGGCGAGAACGGACGTCAAACGAAGAAGTTATGAATTTATAACGAAAGTTTCTGTCGCGGCCTAATAAAAATAAATAATAAAAATAAATTCGAAATTAGCCGATGGAGTCTAAACGAAAGTTGTAGAGCGTAGTCTCACCTTCGCGTGGATATAAAGAACGTCGAAAACGGAGTTCGTATGAAGAAGATATGAATTTCCGAAGTTTGATAAATAAATTGTATTTATTTTTAATTGAAAAATCGGAAGCTTTATCCGAAGAGTAGTCATCGATCTGATCCGAGGTACGCGCCGCGTACTCGTGTATGTCCTGCGTACTCCGAAGGTGTCGACATCGCAGCAAGTGGCTACGGATACATAAGCAGTGACGTTTTTCGGACATGTACACCCCGCGTACAGGCGTACGCCCCGCGTACGTGCGAGGCTCAGCCTCTATAAAAGGAATCCGAAGGCAGCCAAGTCTTTTGCCAATTTCTTCTCTTCTCTCTCCCGTTTTGCATCGTTTTGCGTGCCAGAAATACCCTGAAGCCCCGGTATTATTCTCGAGCCCCGAGGCAAGTCCCGAGATCCTGAAGATCCCGAGAAGTGCGGTTCCCGAGCCGAAGCTCTGCCCGCGAGAAGTTCGATTTTTGTGGAGATCTTCCAGATCTGCTGTGGATTACTACTTCTACAAGTCGTAGTGCTGTCCGATCGTCTTCTGATCAAGTGAGTGTATACTACCTTTCATAAAAACGATAATAATACAAGTGCGGTTTGAGTGTATTAAGTAAATTGTGGTTTATATGTGTGAGGGTGTAGTTACTTTCTTCTAACAAGTAACTATGAAGTATTTTATACGATATACTTGTTATGTGTATATTTTGTGATTGTATGCGTGAATGGATATTCACTTTATTCTATCTCATAGATTTGAATTGTTTTTCTATGAAATACGTGTTATGTGGTATGCCTCATCTGTTATGTGGAATATATATTGAATGAAAATGATATACAAGTTTTAAACTATGTATGAGAATATATATTTTATCTACTAATATGTTGGGTAGAACATGGGTAGATAGTTGGTGTGTAATAAACAGATGAGAGGCCTCGATGTTGTTGTTGTTGTTGATCTAGTTATTCAGCGGAGTATGCATAACGACCACGGACTCTTTCTAGACAGTCCAGTGGAACGCTAGCAGGTTCATAACCTGTAGGTGTTGTGAACGATGTGTTCACCGGTGTACTCTATCCCCCTCATGGTTGCCTTTAGGATATCTATTGTTGAGGAAACCCCTTAACAGTGATGTCCGTCCTGATGAAAATCCTAGATTAGGTCCCTTGAGATAGATGTTATTTTAGGGACGTAAAGTGAGGATAACGGGAATGGGTAATCGGGATAGTGATTCGTTGGTGAAATTAAATATAACTTATTTATTGTGGGTTGAAAACCATATATGCTCACCAGGCTCCCAAGCCTGCCCACTCAGTTTTATTTGTATTAAAGGTAGTGGCGCGAGGGCATAAGATGGTTGAATCATCAAGTTGTTTTGTTTACAAGTCTGTATATGTATATATTTGTTGAATGACTTGTAATGTTATCGTTTATGCTTTATGGTCTGTATCGGAACATGACATCCCGAGTTTTGATTATATAATGAAAATGCATCTCTTGATGAAATGCTTTGATAAATATTATTTTATCATGTTTTGTTTTGGGAACAAATTCCGCAACACTTTTAAATCAAAAGGATTTACTCTGAAATTATTTTAAAGCATAAATGAAAATCGGTCTTTTCTGGCCGAGATTTTGGGGATGTCACAATATTTGTTGTGACTTGCAGGGACTAAGAAGAAGTCAAAATGTGGAGCAAGGAAGAATAAACTTAATCATGGGGAATAGGAAAGCTTTACCTGTCACCAAGATTGGAGTTTATACTTTATCGCTAAGTAGTGGGTTTAGTTTAGATTTGAATAGGTGTTGTTATTCTCCAGAAATGGCAAGAAATATTATTTCCTTTCATGCATTGTATAAACAAGGTTTCACCTTTTCATTTGATAATGAAGTTGGTTCGATTAATGCTTTCTTTAATAATGTTCTTTATTTCAAAGCATTACCTTATGATGGCGTGTATGAAACAGTATCTGTGGTTGATAACTTAGGAAATAATGTATTGTGTATTGATTCTATTAATAATAATAACTTGGATAAAGCATCATTATGGCATTGTCGTCTTGGACATATAAGCAAGAAACGCATAGGCCAACTCCAAAAGGATGGAGTCTTGGAGTCATTTGACCTAAAGTCAGATGATAGTTGCGAATCATGCTTACTTGGAAAAATGGCAAAGTCACCCTTCACAGGCTCGTGTGAGAGGGGTGAAGGTTTGTTGGACCTTGTACACACGGATGTGTGTGGACCATTCAAACATGCCACAAGGGATGCTAATCGTTATTATTTGACTTTTACTGATGATTACAGTAGATATGGATATGTCTACTTGATCAAGCATAAGTCAGAGACTTTTGAAAGGTTTAAGGAATTTAAACAGGAAGTCGAGAATCAATTGGGCAGGAACATTAAGATGCTTCGATCCGATCGTGGTGGCGAGTATCTTAGTTCAGAGTTCCTTGACTATCTAAGGGAATGTGGGATAGTCTCACAATTGACACCTCCCAGGACACCACAGTTGAATGGTGTGGCTGAGAGGCGTAATCGAACCTTGTTGGATATGGTTCGTTCCATGATGAGTCGAGCTTCGCTACCAATCTCATTCTGGGGTATGCCTTAGAGACTGCCGCCCATATCCTTAATCTAGTCCCTACAAAGAAAGTTGCCAAAACTCCTCACGAGATGTGGAGTTGTAAAGTGCCTAAACTAGACCACATCAAGATTTGGGGTTGCGAGGCTTTCGTGAGACGCGAGACTCATGATAAGCTCGAACCCCGAAGCGAGAGGTGTATTTTCATCGGCTACCCACAGCAATCCTTTGGTTACCTCTTCTACAGACCTAGTGAAAATGTGGTCTTTGTAGCTAGGAGGGCTTTCTTTAGAGAGAGAGAGAGTTTATAAGCCAAAGAAACAGTGGGAGGCAAGTTGATCTTGAAGAAATTCAAGAGTCAAGCGGTGAAGGAACTTCGAACCCTAGCACTCAACTTGAGGAGGAAACTCCTGTTGAGCCAATTGACAAGTCTGTACCTCTGAGGCGGTCCACAAGGGTTAGGAATGCTCCTGAGCATTACTATGGATTCCACATTACTGCAAAAGGTGATACACTTATCAGTGATGAGACACTAATAGGTCTGGATGAACCTAGCAGTTACGCAGAAGCCATGGCAGGCCCTGAGTCAGCCAAGTGGAAAGAGGCAATGGACAGCAAAATACAGTCCATGTATGACAATCAAGTTTGGAACTTGGTTGAGAATGTACCAGGTCGTAAGACAGTAGGGTGCAAATAGGTCTTCAAGAAGAAGACCGACATGGATGGTAAAGTACACACTTATAAGGCTAGACTGGTTGCAAAGGGCTTCTCTCAAATTCCTGGAGTGGACTATGATGAGACCTTTTCTCCAGTAGCCAAGATTAAGTCTATTAGGGTTCTGTTAGCCATAGTTGCATTTCATGAGTATGAAATATGGCAAATGGATGTCAAAACCGCTTTCCTTAATGGAAAGTTGGTTGAAGATGTTTACATGAGTCAGCCAGAGGGTTTTGTCAGCAACGAGTACCCTAATAGAGTGTGTAAGCTTGAGAAATCCATTTATGGATTGAAGCAAGAACCTCGCAGATGGAATCTTTGCTTTGATAAAAAGGTCAAGGAATTTGGCTTTTCTAGGAGTGAAGATGAGTCTTGCATGTATGTCAAGGCTAGTGGGAGTATAGTTAGCTTTTTGGTGTTGTATGTGGATGACATACTACTCATAGGAAATGACATCCCAACTCTGCAGGAAGTTAAGTCCTGGCTTGGGAAGTGTTTCTCTATGAAGGACCTAGGAGAAGCTACCTATATTCTAGGGATAAGGATCTTGAGAGATCGGAGTAAAAGACTAATTGGACTTAGTCAGAGTACCTACTTGGATAAGGTGCTGAAGAGATTCAGCATGCAGGACTCCAAGAAAGGAGAGTTACCCATCCAGAGTAACGCCAGATTGAGTAAGACACAAAGCCCTAGCACTGAGGCTGAGATAGCAGAAATGAGTCGAATACCTTATGCTTCGGCAGTAGGATCGATCATGTATGCTATGACGTGTACTCGACCTAATGTAGCCTTTGCCCTGAGCATGATTAGCAGGTATCAGGCGAACCCTGGCAAGGCACACTGGACTGCAGTAGAGAATATCCTCAAGTACCTACGGAGGACTAAGGACTGGGTCCTTACCCTCGGTGGGAGTAATGACTTGAGAGTTGTAGGGTATAGTGATGCTAGTTTCCAGACTGATAGGGATAATTTTCGCTCTCAGTCGGGCTGGGTCTTTACCCTAAATGGAGGAGCAATTTCTTGGAAGAGTTCCAAGAAAGGGACAGTGGTTGATTCAACTTGTGAATCAGAGTATATTGCAGCTAGCGAGGCGGCAAAGGAGGCGATATGGCTGAAGAACTTCATTGGAGACCTTGGAGTTGTACCAGCTATTAAAGAGCCAATGGAAATTTTCTGCGATAGTGAAAGTGCTGTTGCCTTAGCCAAGGAACCAAGGGATAACGGGAGATCCAGACAAATCGACAGAAAATACCATTTTATCAGACATCGGATAGAAGAAGGACTCCTCATGGCAAAGAGGGTATCATCGGATGAGAACCCAGCAGATCCCCTCACGAAGGGACTGACTCGGGTTAAGCATCTCCAGCATGCTCGGAGCATAGGGCTGAAGGATGATATTAGATTTAGTAGTTAGAAAACCTTGAAATTTGTAAAGTGTAATTGACATTAGATGATGAATAAAAGGTGTTTTATTTATGAGTAAAGTGTTGCTATCTCTTGTCGATCGTTTACTATATTTCTTTTGCATGTTTTGACTTCCAGAATAATTTTGTTGGTATAACATATTATTAAAACCTCCACAGTCGGTCATATGTCGGAAGTAGGTATGAATCAAGATTGTCATGATTGGTTGCAGAGGTCTAAGGTGTTGGACAAGGCTACAACAATCATGAGTGCTCATAAGTTCTGAGCATTGGACTCAACCCACGCTCACTGGAATCACTTCATGGAATTCTATCTCGAGTGATCGTGAGACGGTAATATCATATAAGTCTTCAAACCTAGAGATATGATTTGTTACTTACAAGTTGGTTATGCATTGATTGTACGAAAACGCATTGGTAACTCGATGTTATAAAACGTGCTTTTGTGTATAATTCAATGAGTGGTAGAACAAACATATGAGTCGAAGTTTATCTGTTCCTTCTTGGATTAGAAGTTGATATCTGGGCCCCTCGATGATTTTTTTTTGACCTATGTACCGGGCCCGGTCAGAACTAAGTTGATGTGTTCAATTAAGTTCTTTGTCAAACAAATCGGAAATCGGGAAACAAACTGCTGGGCAATAAGTAAGACATTGTTCCATGTATTTGTCCGGCTGATATCTAGAACAGAGGATTATATGATCACTTATCTTAAATGGCGTATCAACATCTTCTCAGTTCCGAGAGACCTTGAAAGAGCTACGATTGTCGATCGGTTCCTGAAGTACTGGAGTTATAGTTATTAGACTTATCCAAGTGGAAGACTGTTGGATAAGGTGTCTAAGTCCATAACTATTTCTGGTTAGTACTTGACCCGACCCGGCATGGTCCATTTGGGTTGCATGGCACCATGCAATTGGATAGACTAAATGAGAGGAATAACACTTGGAGATTATTAATATATTATAAGTTCTAATATATTAATAATATTATTTGATTAGTTTGATCAAAGAATTAATTTGGAATTAATTAAGTGATCAAAAGATAATTAATTAAATATATGGGTTGATTATGTAAATCATTCATATCTTGTATAGTGGGCTAAGAGGCTCCATGGATTATCAAGTTGGGTTCTACCCATAGGATGCTCCATGGATGCTCCATGGGAGTTACCAACCCATGGGTCATGGAAATGAAAACTCATGACACATTAGGGTTTACATGGTGTAACCCTAGATGTGTCAACACTATATAAGGATCCCATTCTCCACCAAAATCGGCTACACATAAGAAACTAGAGGTCTAGGCCGATTTCAAGAAGTGTGTATTCTCTCAAAAGTCTTTCCAAGAGCATTTGGTGTTGTGTGAAGCATTTGAGGCATCACACTTGGGGTGCTAGGCTCACAAGGTTTCAAGGAACATAAGCAACAACAAGGTAAGTTATTCTATCCTTCATTCAAGTTAGAAATTGTTCCCCATGTATGCTAGATAGGAATATAACCTTGGAATTCAACTTTGCATGATAATTAGACAAACATAGATCAAAGGTTATTAGGGTTGCATGTACACTTAGGAAGTGTTAGAATGCTCAAAACCCATCAATTATATGTATGCAATTGAAACTAGAATCAAAACTGATAAAATCGACTTCATGTTATGGTCGCGTCGTGGGCAGTCCTCTGCCACGACGTGAGAATAGTCTGAAAATAGATTTCTAGTTTTTTTGCCTTATATAATAAGTAAGTTGTTAATTAATAATTATTTGCTTTGGTTCTGTTAAAATCCGTATTTTACCTGCAAAGTATGATTAAAACCTTAATTTTAAGAATAAGGAAATAAACATAAAAAGCTAATCTAGTTATAAGATAATTGCATGATTATCCTCATGGTTTTAATATTTAATTTAATTAGTGTTAATAAAAGGATAAATATTAAATCCATAAATTATTTAAATAATTTAATTAATATTTTAATTAAAAGATAATGATAAATCATTAATTGGATTAAAAAGACTAATTAATTAATAGTTAATTTAAAGTTAAATTTTAAATCTTAAAGTTTAAAATGTTTAAAGTACTCCATATACATATGTATAACAACTTTAATACTATATGTATAAAAGAAGTCAGTTGAATCAATACTAGGCCTCATTCACGAAGCCATGTTATAAGAGGGGTATAAGGAAACAACCCAAAAAATGGTCATTGAGTGGGTGTCCTTTTCACCCACCACTCCTTTGTATGGTTGTGGTTCGTTAGCTGAACAAGTTAGATAGGACATAATCACATTAAATGTATAATGTTATGAAGTACTTGAACATTCTTTTAAAATCACACTCCAGTTACTTTAAGAAAAATGTGAAATCTATACTAATCCATGAAAACGCACATCATTTCTTTTGTGATTCATTAGTGGAGAGTGTGTGGTTAACCGACACACTAATGTGGGACTATAAAGATGAAATAAAGACACAATCCTTGTTTATTAATTATTGATGGAGCTTGTGTGGTTAACCGGCACATCAATGGGAGATTATAAATTAATAGGGGGTGTTTGAGCGGGTTTGCATGGTTAGTCACATCTTAATTGTGATCCTTGGCATCTCAGTCAGAATTGGTAAGAGCATAATCCGAGATTAAACATGACATTGATGTTTCAATTAAAATCTCAAAAGATCTAGGAGTTTCATGTGATTGAAATTAGTGAAATGTTTATACCTAACTAAAATAGTTTCGTGATATGACTATGACATCCCTCTTCATATTACAAAATTAGAATATGGATGCTAGCCTTAATTTAATTCTTGGGTTAATAATTAAGGATTAAAATCAAATAACATGAACTCTCTCTTTTCCCACTTTGAGATGTCTAATAAAGATAGAAATGGTCTTCCTCATTCTTTTGGAAATGTTTTTTCCTCAATCATCTGGAGATGGTATTCTACATTCAATTCAAGGTGAAATTGTATTCCCTCCCTTTGGTAATAGTGGAATTGGACATCATCTCTCTTCAAATATGCCGCCTCCTCCTCCTATGAATCACCCATCGTCACGTTTTCCTCAAGTTGAAATATATGAAAATACGCAAGCCCTATTGGCAAGTAAGAAGAAGACGGAGACTCTATGTGTGCATGTTTTAAAAATAAAATCATACACTCACAATCTAGAAAGAATGGGTGTCGTATTCCCGACGAATAAAGACATTGATTTGGTTCTTCTGTCAAGTCCACACTCTTATCGTTAGTTCATTGAGAACTTTCATAAGAGGATTCTTGATGTAACCCTAATTGATCTGACCCAAATGTTGGTAGCTGTTGAAGCATAAATGCTTAAGAACACAACTGAAGTAGAAATTCTTATAGGGTCTAATCCTAAGAGTTCCATGGACATGGAAAATGGTAAAATTTGTAATCTAGAAAAGATTTCTCTTCCCATCGAAAGGGATCGAAAAAGTTCAAAATCGTTTGATCATATGGTAATGAGAAAGGGTCATTCTAAGATCGTTCCCAATGTTGATCCCAATGAGTCCATTTTTTCTACTCCCAATTGAAGGGACATTGGAAATGAAGTTGCCCAATACCTGAAGGATCTTAAAGATGGTAAATTCAATTCATGTGACTCTACTTCAAGTACATCCATTATCTAACTTCATTATTTTAATAAGTTTCTGTCACACCCTGAAACCAAAGGCGGAAACGTTCTAGGGCGGAGGACGTCATGAATATCACAACCAATGTACATAGTAAGCATAGTAAACACAAAACTTTACATTACATAGATTCATTTACATTGTCTGAAAACAAGAGTTACATGTGTTATACATACATATATATATATATATATATATATATATATATATATATATATATATATATATTGTTGGGTTTTGAGCAATCTAACACTTCCTAAGTGTGCATGCAACCCTAATAAACCTTGGATCTATGTTTGTCTAAATACATGCAAAATAATAATTTTCCAAGGTTCATAACCTATCTAACATGGCATGGGGTACTTTTAAACATAAAAGAATTAGATGAGATTACATACCTTTTGATGATGAGTTTGATTCTTTGGAGTTTGAGGGCCAAGCACAAATAGTGTGAATGCCTCAAATGGAATCACAAATCACCACAAACACTTGGAAAACTTTGAGAGAGTGTATACACACATAGAAAATCGGCCACACACACAAAACCACACTAGTGGCTATTTCATGCAACATAAGCATGCTTATATAGTGTGCCTGGTTAGGGTGAAACCCTAATAACCCATGACCTTTCCTTTTCCAAGGATCCATGGGTTAAAAGCTCCATGGATCATCCATGGACTTCCATATAAGCCTAGCCCATTAACAAATGAGTGTTAGCCCACACCATATAAAACAATAGCCCACAATTTAATTAGTCTTCTTTTAATCTCTAAATTAATTCATAATTAATTTAAGACTAAGACTAATTAAATAACTTCATATTAATATATTATAACTTACAATATTTTAATAAACATATGTGTATAACTCTCATAAAATTATCCATAAATAGTTCGGGTGAAGTGCAACCCAAATGGACCATGTCGGGTCGGGTCAAGTATGTACCAAATAAGTTATGGACTTAAACACCTTATCCAACAGACTCCCACTTGGATAAGTCTAATAACTATATTTGCGTATGTTACTTCAGGAACCAACCAGCAATCGTAGCTCTCAAAAACTCTGTTGAACTATGAAGCGCCATTTTAGATAAGTGATCATATACTCCTCTGTTCTCATGATATCAGCCGGACAAATACATGGAACAACGTCGTACTTATTGTCCAGCAGTTTGTTTCCCGATTTTCGATTTGTTTGACAAAGAACTTTAATCGAACACATCAATTTAGTTCTGACCGGCCGGTACATAGGTCACAACAAAATCATCGAGGGGCCCAAATATCGCTTCTATTTCTAGAAGGAACAGATAAACTTCGACTTATATGCTTGTTCTACTACTTGTTGAATTGTACACAAAGGCACGTTTTATAACATCAAGTTACTGATGCGTTTACGTGCAATCAATGTACAACCAACTCATAGGTAGCGACTCATATCTCTAGGTTTGAAGATTTATATGATATTACCATCTCACGATCACTCGAGATAAATTCCATGAAGTGATACAAGTGAGCGTGGGTTTATTCCAATACTCATAACTTATGAGCACTCATGAATGTTTGTAGCAACCATTGCTATGACTAAACCCATTTAGCCATCTACAAACTCGATTCATGACAGTCTTGATTCATACCTACTTCTAACATATGAACGACTGTGGAGTGTTTAAATAACTTAGTCATTCAGAAAGAATAACCTAGCTATTTTGGAAGTCAAAACATGCAAAGTGAAACACAATAATAATCGAATCCAATATGGTCTCAGAACCCTTTTGAATATAAATAGAACCACCTTTTATTTATCACCATATTGATTACACATTATTCATTGTATAATGTTTCAAACAATCAACTTAAGACTTGAATAAAAACAACAGTCGTCCCATGCTCCTAGCATGTACACTTTGTTTTTCTAAACAATAGTTATGCCATACTCCAAGTATGCACACTATGTTTGTCTATAATCCTTACATTGTGATGTAGATCAATTGAACATGATTCCAATGGTACTCATTTCACAATCCCAAATCCTTATTGTAAATGTGAGAATCCGCGATTCCTATCATTTACCAAAAAAAACTGTTAGATTTTAAACTTTTATGCAATGTTCCTCTTGTAATGATTATGCACAAAGTCACCAAAACCTTGTCACCAGTCATTACAGAGTATTCCAAAGAAGGTCAACTTCTATGGAACGGAAGTCTCATATTCAAAGTACATTTCTTTGAACATCCTTCTTGCATTTAGGTTTTCTAATCTTACATAGATTGAATAACTTCCACCTATGGAGACATTTCCATAGTCCCATTTTGACTATCACTTTCAAACAAGAGTTACTTCTTTTCAGAATATGTCAATATGGTCCTTTCCGACAACTTACATCATACTTCCAACTTTCCCTGAGCAACCAATCTTTGGCGAACCTCAGATTGTCCTCGACAATTGCTTAATCACTTTAGTCATATCCAGTTCTAGACTTTTCCCTTCTCAATGCCTTAAGCATTTGGAAAATTTAGAAAAGATGAATATTATAGCACATGCAATCGATCCTATATCTGAAGCATATGGGACACGATTCATGATGTTTGACATAAAGACATGATACTAGACAAGTCTTTTGCTACACTATTTTTTTATTTTCCATGTTTTCAAAATTTAACTATGAAGAGGATGCCGTAATCATAATAGAATTTTGAAAACGCAATATATATAGAATTTCTTCAAGTTGAACCATTCCAACATAAAATTTATATATATATATATATATATATATATATATATATATATATATATATATATATATATATATATTCTTGACTAAAGATGATTAAAATCTCAATCTAAGCTTTAGAATTGAAACGAAGTATAATTTCCTCTCCCTTAATTATAGCAAAACAACTTTTCAACCCCTGCAACTTCACGAATTGAAACTTTGTTTTCTATAATTAACATTGCTAACTTGCAACACTAAACGTAATAATCATGCTCCCACTAACATGATGATTATCAGCATAACACTTATGCTCCCACTAGCTCTGACATATTTCCAGAAATATGTTGGACTTCTGAAATTTAGATTCATACACCCTTTCTTAGATAGCTCACATGTGTGTCTAAACAACTTTCAGGACTATGAAAAGGGATGCCGTAATCATAGTCTCAATTGCTTAGGCATTTTCCATTTCTCACAAGTCCTTGTTAGTGTGCCGGTTAACCACACGCGCTCCACTAACGACTTTTGAAAATGCAAATAACACAATTGATATCTACGTAAAATCTACTTAGTGAAAGCGTTTCCTCACCATCATTTTCATGAATCGGAGAGAAACCTTATGATACTTAGATTTTATAGTGTATGAGTTCCTATCCATGTGAATTTGTCAAAATCATAATCACAAGATAAGGTTAGTGACAAATTCAGCCTTACATGGATTAAACTTGTTCAATCTTAGTTTCTTGTCACCTTGGTAGCACAAGGCCCACCAATGCTTCCAAGTTGAACTCTGATAACTCACATGCAAATTCAACTTATTTGAAGTAGGTACAGAAACAAGAATTATGTCAACACGATAGGTTGCAAACCTTAAGTTGTGTGCTAGTGATAAATTACAGGTTTTACTCTTGATTAAATCTTGAAACTCTTTCAGGATCTTTAAGGCTCCCACTGTCCCCTTGACATATAAGTTTCCCCAGTCAAGAACCATTCCTTGACAAAACAAATATTCAAGGGATAGTGCGGATTCTTATCAAGACTAACACTTCACACAATTGGTCTTAGTTGGTCTTTGTCTCATCCAAGACATCACAACTTACCAATCTCAAATGTACAAGGGCATAAAACATTTTACTCTTACATTTGACTAGTGTTAATAAATCTTCCTTTATGTCACTCAAAGTTACAATCTTGGAGTATGACTCTAAGAATTGTTTTGGAACGAAGTATGACTCATCTTCTCGATCTTAACCAATCCAACAATTCATGACCTCTCTTCTTAGCCATAACAATGCACTAAGACGTCCTTAGAGTATGAATTTGTGATATGGTTTCATAATCATTAAGATGATCATGAAATATGATACTAAAGTACTCTCCCATCCTTTCAGATTTGAGAAACTTTTATCTTTCTGCCTAATTTGATTCTTCTCATTTGTTTTGTCATACATTGTAACCTTTCCAATGTTACAGAATTATACTTAACCTCATAAGTATAATCATATTTACTAAATTTTTAGTAAATCATGACAAATCAATCTTTGTGGTGGACCTTGACCAGCGCACACCCAGTGTACCTAATTCCTTAGTCCTTCAATTGACTCACATATACATGTGATCAAAGAATTAGTCTTAATTTTCAAAGATGAAAATTCTCATTCATCATACAATACAACTTGTATGATTCCAAGTTTCTGTCCAATTGAAACTTGGGTGATGAAAAACTTTCTTCATTTGGTAAATTCAGACACTACCACAAATGAAAGAATCAAATCCACTTTCCAATATTGCTATTACTGGAAACATATAAGTAACAATTTTCCACAGATGCCATTGTAAGGATATTTTTAAAATAAATAAAATTAAAACCCCTTTTTTTCTTTTATTTTAAAACTTTGCGGAAAAACTTATCCTTACAATCCACATGAAAACCTTGTTGTTATCTATTCATAAGCAATATATTATAACTCTTAAGCAACAGCTCAAAATTTTGATTGCCGAACCATGCGATCGAAACCCACCTTTGCAATCAGAATCAATATATACTTACTTTAAGCTTCCTATCGTTTCTTTGATTCTTAAAAACATCAGCATGTAACCCATTCACATTATGTAATAAGAATCTCCAAATAGGAACTTAATAGAGTTAGACAGTGGACTTTTACCTGAAGTAGAGTCAAACCTCTTGACTTGATCAACCTTATGACCTTTCAAGTGAATAGGGCAGCTTCGCAACCAATGCCCCTTCCTTTGGCAACAAAACACATGGACCCTTTGGTAATGGCACATGAGACTATCTCAGACTCAGCCTTTCTCTTTAGCATTTGGTCAACTGAGTTGACTATGGCCGATCCCTTTCCATTGGGAAGAGAAATCCTTTTCTAGATATCCAATGCTACCATTGTCAATGTCCATGTAGACTTGGGAAGTTGTTCTTTTAATCAAATTTGCTTTACTGGTGTTCCAAATCATTGCTGGTTCCACAACACCAAGCAAATAGATAACATCATTAAGGGTCATGTCATAGTCTGCCTCATAGTAGTCCCAAAGAGACTCACTATGTTACTAAGAAAGTGATTGAACATCCAACTTTCACGAGACTTTGACACCCAATTCTCCCGGCTTGTCAATATGTGACTTTATTTCCAAGATGTGAGCACACATAGACTATGCTTGCCAATAGGGATTGAGTGACTTTAAACTTTTCAAGAACTTGTGGGTGAGGGAGAATAATTGGAGGAGGTGGAGGAAGTGAAGCATGATGTTGAGGGACACCATCTTCAAGAGATTTGGGAAGGTCATAGTTGTCTGAACCAGACATCTATAATGGGAGAAAATCAAGTTAGTTGATTCAAAGTCCTTAATATAACACCCAATATGAAATATTAAGGCTAGGACCCAACACAATATTTTATAATTTGGAAGAGGGATGCCGTAATCCAAGCTATAAAATATTTGGAGGTAGGCGAATGACGATTCACTAATTTCCACCATGAAAAACAAAATAATTTATTAGGTTTTAATTGGATTTGAAATTCCTAGATCTTTTGAGATTCATTGAACTTTTCAATGGCATGTTTCAATCTCGAGTGTGCCCTCTCAAATTTTGTGACTGGGATGCCGAGGATCACAAAACAAGGTGTGAATAACCATACCAATTCACTTGGTACCCTTAATATTATCACCTAATCAATGTTCCGGTTAACCACACACGCTCCATTGATCTATGACAAACATTAAGTCACCCTTTGTGATCCTTACTAGTCCAAGTTAGTGTGCCGGTTAACCACACACGCTCCACCAACGACTTGGTAAGGTACAAAGTGTGAATTCCATGGGCTAGCACCAAATTCACATTTTTCCTAAAGTAACTAAGATTGGGAATTAAATAAAAAATATTTAGTTACTTTATAATAATCATTATACTTTTAATGAGAATTTAAAGTCATTGTCCTACCCGTTCGGCTAACGACCCTCCACCGATCAAGCAAGTGGTGGGTGAGAGTGGACACCCATTAAGTCGCCATTTTATAGGCAACAACCTTATACCCACCTTATAGACCGGCTTCGTGAATGAGGCCTACTAACGGTAAAACGACTTGTTCTTATACATATATATAATAATTAACCATTAATCTTATAATAGTATAAGGGTAGAATTTTAACTTTTAAAACTCTAGGATGTGGAATTAAAGTTTGTGTGAGACTTTACAAATTCCAAAACTTGAGGGCAAGTTTTGAACAATTCATAAACTTTTCATTTCATAACTTATGAATTAAAGGTTCATAAAAAATGAAGACTCTTCATTTTCATGTAACTTATGTGTTTAAATGTGTGTGTTAAAGAAAAGTGACCTTTGGATATCCATAACTTGAGGACAAATTATGGACTCCATTAAAACACATAAATGATCAAGAATTAATTCTAAACAATTCAGCAAATAATTCCTATCATCTTCTAAATTCATAAGAACATGAACATGATCATCAAAATTTCAAGAATTATATGAACACATAAAATCATGGAATTTTGATATATGCTATTGTAAATGGATTAGAACAACCATTACACCAACTAAAACAAGTTTTAAAACACCAAAATAGTTTAGGGTAATGTTTCTAGTCCATTTCCAGCAGCAAAAGTCGAAATTCTGCATTCTGATCATTCTACTCGCCGAGTGCACGAACCTACTCGCCGAGTAGGATGAATTTTGCCTTGAACTCGGCGAGTCCATCAGCAAACAGCAACAATTTCAACTTTTTTCACTATTTTGCATCAAGTATTAAACAAGCAAGCCTAGGCTCTGATACCACTGTTGGGTTTTGAGCAATCTAACACTTCCTAAGTGTGCATGAAACCCTAATAAACCTTGGATCTATGTTTGTCTAAATACATCCAAAATAATAATTTTTCCAAGGTTCATAACCTATCTAACATGGCATGGGGTACTTTTAAACATAAAAGAATTAGATGAGATTACATACCTTTTGATGATGAGTTTGATTCTTTGGAGTTTGAAGGCCAAGCACCAATAGTGTGAATGCCTCAAATGGAATCACAAATCACCACAAACACTTGGAAAACTTTGAGAGAGTGTATACACACATAGAAAATCGGCCACACACACAAAACCACACTAGTGGCTATTTCATGTAACATAAGCATGCTTATATAGTGTGCATGGTTAGGGTGAAACCCTAATAACCCATGACCTTTCCTTTTCCAAGGATCCATGGGTTAAAAGCTCCATGGATCATCCATGGACTTCCATATAAGCCTAGCCCATTAACAAATGAGTGTTAGCCCACACCATATAAAACAATAGCCCACAATTTAATTAGTCTTCCTTTTAATCTCTAAATTAATTCATAATTAATTTAAGACTAAGACTAATTAAATAACTTCGTATTAATATATTATAACTTACAATATATTAATAAACATATGTGTATAACTCTCATAAAATTATCCATAAATAGTTCGGGTGAAGTGCAACCCAAATGGACCATGCCGGGTCGGGTCAAGTATGTACCAAATAAGTTATGGACTTAGACACCTTATCCAACATATATATCATATGAACAAAAGTAATGACGTGTCTTCTATGTTCTCCGTCTTCGCCAAATGGATTGTTGGGTACCTGTCTAATGTGGACCTGAGAATACAAGCATTTTGAAAATCAGCATAAAGCTGGTGAGTTCATAAGTGTTTTGTTTTCTGAAAATGAACATGTTTCCTTTATTTTTCTGAAAAGTTGTTATCCAAGAAAATCCCATATTTTCTTATAAAGACAGTTTAGTTAAAGTTCTGAGTTTCCGATAAATACAACAGTGTATAGTTTAATACATAAAACTATATATTGAAAACTACTGGGAATTACCATCCAGTACAACAGTAGATATTTTTAATACATAAAAATATTGATTGCAAACCATGGGAATACCATTCCATACTAGATATAAGGTATTTTTAATACACAAAACTATAGATTGAAAGTCATGGGAATACCATCCCGTACTAGATATAGATTCAAAACCATGGAACTACTGTCCCGTACTAGATATATATTGAAAACCATGGGACTACCATCCCGTACTAGATATAGATTGAAAACCATGGGACTACTGTCCCGTACTAGATATAGATTGAAAACTATGGGACTACCATCCCGTACTAGATATAGATTGAAAACCATGGGACTACTGTCCCGTACTAGATATAGATTCAAAACCATGGGACTACCGTCTCATACTAGATATAGATTGAAAACCATGGGACTACCATCCCGTACTACATATAGATTGAAAACCATGGGACTACTGTCTCATACTAGATATAGATTGAAAACCATAGGACTACCATCCCATACTAGATATAGATTGAAAACCATGGGACTACTGTCCCGTTCTAGATATAGATTGAAAACCATGGGACTACCATCCCGTACTAGATATAGATTGAAAACCATGGGACTACTGTCCCGTACTAGATATAGATTGAAGATAGATATAAAATCAAATCCGTGAATAAACTTATATTAATACGTATTGTGAGTCGGGTAACCATGCTGATACGACACCGAGACCTCCTTGACGTTCATCAGACGTCAGACGATATCCAGAATTTGTCACCCCAGGCGTGCCCGCATAACTGTAGCTAGCAGTTTAGGTGTGGGATTGTCAGTCCCGAATAGATCTATTCACAAATTCCACGCTCTCCCTCCAGGAGACTCTGGTTACACTTCCGAGGAGGATTTACTAATAACCCAAAGGGTTTAATAATGACGAATCTCACAAGCTAGTATTAAATTATTCACGGTGTTTTCAGACGATATCAAACATACTAATTGTTTTGAAACATAATACAGTGAAAACAGTTAAATATAATGGAATTATCTGACAATATACTCTAAATTAAACAGAGATAAACTGAATCAGACATAGTTTATCTAATAACTTTACATACATCTGTGCTCGTTAAACAAAAACTAAAGATCCCAAATTATTCCCATAATAATTTGATTGGTTTGATTGTTTCCTTTACTGAAATCCATGTAGTTATAATCGATAAAACATCCCTTATGCTCAGCATAATACATAAGGGGTAAAGATATCTATAAGTTTGCCAGATATTTATAGAAATATATCAGTTTTAGGTTTTGAAAACATTTATATTTTGCTTGTATTCCCCCCTGAAAACATTTGAAAAACACAGAAAAAGAGTAGGGGTATGAACTCATCAGTCGAGAAACGAGTCGATTTGGATGCTAGACGTCGGTTCGGGGCTTGATAACGCACGAGGTTCCTATGTAATATGGAATGATATACAAATGTATCTAATTAGACTTTAATTCACTAATTAGATATGATTTTACACTCCGAGACACGAAAACACTTCAAATCAAGTGTTTGGAGTGACCCGGTGACATCTACGGACGTATAGGGCTTAGATAACGTGTTTTCTCTTCAAGAGTAAACTACATAGGGAGTTTACGGCCCTAAGACCATGTCCATATGATTTCACGGCCGTGAAATCATGGATAATGGGTTTTAAGGTGCTCAAGGGTCAAATATCACATGGGAAATGTTGCTAGGATTTAATCTAAGGCATAGGAATGGATTTAACCACCAAAGAGACCATCAAAGGGAGTTTACAGCCGTGAACTAGGAGTTTACGGCCGTAAGCTCCTAAGTACCCTTTCTTTTCATGATTTGGTGGCCCTAGATTAATCATATGTGATTTGAACTTATTTTACAAGCTATAGAATGGATTTAGGGCATCATTTGGCTAAGGTATAGGAGTTTACGGCCTAGGAACCTATCCTTGGGGGATTTACGGTCATAAGCTCCTATAGGAGTGGTTTTAATCAATTTTAAGGCCCCTAAATCGATTGTGGTTGTTTCTAGACTTTAATCCAAGGCTTAGGAGGTGTTTAAATGGCATTTTAACACCTTAAAAGGAGTTTACTACCCATGTATGAGTGTTTACGGCCCAATCATGTTCTTGGGCAGTAAACTCATGTTTACTCCTCTATTAATGAGTTTAAGGTGTTCTAAGTCCACTCCATTAAGTCTATAAGCCATATCTAAGCTCCAAAGGTGGTTTGGAAGGGTTTTAAGGTTCAAAAACCCCACTTATATGTGTTCACGGACCAAGAATGTTCCAGGGCTGTAAACACATGTTTATGGTCCTAAATCATGATTTGAACTCGAAATTGAAGGTTAAAGATGCTAATCTAAGAGTTAGGGTAGTTACCTTGATGATTTGGAGCCTTAATTTGGTGATTTTGGACCCTTAGATTGGATTTCAGGAGAGAGGTTAGAGAGAGAGTGAAAAAGCTTCAAATGAAGCTTAATCAACCTTATATATAGTTAGGGTTTGGGACACGGTGGAATTCAACCCGATACTGACGTTATACGATGCTTTTGGTCGCACCCGATAAAGTTGCCGTAACCCGATATGGTCGAAACTAAAAAATATATAATTGTTAATTTGGTATATTTTCTTACGTTATTAACATTTTTGAGCACCCATTAAGTCATAATAAAATATCCAAATTTAATGACTTAATTAAATAACATAAACAGAAATAATTCGAAAACGACGAATTTATTAACGGAACGGGTTACAATGACGGAAAGAATTTCGGGTTGTCACAATTTCCTATTCACAGACTCTTAATACATAATGTGGTAATCACATTTTGATGGCGTTACATGATCATAGAGAAAAAAAGTAAGCTTGAGAAAAGCAAGCTAAATTTGATCGTCGGAAATGGGCTTTTATCGTATGGTTCGATTGTCATAATTTGGAGCTATTGTTAAGGATGATAATTTAATAGATTGTTGTTAATTTTTGAAGATGTCTAAAAACATAGTTTTTCATTTTATGCATTCTAAGGATGAGTTCCAATTTTCTATGAAGTTTATTTTTGCTTCCTATATCATTCTACGAGTATGCCATAGAAATAGTTTCTCATATCCTCAATCGTGTTCCTGCCAAGAAGGTTATCAAAACACCTCATGAGATGTGGACAGGGAAAACCTCCCTCGCTCGCACATATCAAGGTCTGGGATTGTGAGGTCTTCATTAGGTATGACACTCAAGACAAACTGGAACCCAAAGCTGAGATGTGTATTTTCATTGTTTACCTATAAACGTTGTTTAGATACTTATTCTACAGACAAAGTGAAAATGTGGTCTTTTTAGCTCGAAAATGAGTCTTTCGTGAGAGAGCTCATATCCAAAGGACACAATGGGAGTAAAATTGATCTTAAAGAGCTTCAATAGTCACCCAATAAAATAACCTTTGATGACACTAGCTCTCAACCAGAGGCTGAAGCTGTTGAGCCCATTGACGATTCATTACCTCTTCGTCGATCCAGTAGAGTAAGCATGCCACCTTCTTTTTATGGTTTCCGTATAACGACATATGGGGAAACATTTATCAATGATAGTATGTTGGTAAATTTGGATGAGCTAGCTAAGGAAGCGATGGCAGGCCTTGAAGCTGCAAAATGAAAAGAGGCAATGGATAGCGAGATCTAATCCATGTATGATAACTAAGTGTGGATGTTGGTTGATCAGACACCTAGATGAAAGACGGTAGGGTGTAAGTGAATCTAAAAGAAAAAGACCAACATGTATGGTAATGTATAAACCTTAAAGGCAAGGTTGGTTGCAAAAAAGGTTTACTCAAACCCAAGGGGTTGATTATGATGAGACCTTTTCACCAGTTGCCAAGATTAATTCGATTAGGGAAATGCGTGCCATAGCTGCTTATCATGACTATGAAGTATGGCATATAGATGTTAAAACTTCTTTCCTTAACGAGAAACTGAATGATGATGTTTACTTGGCTTAGCCAGAAGTTTTGAGCATGCTAAATTCCATAATAAGGTGTACAAGCTTGAGAAGTCAATTTATGGACTAAAACAAGCATCTCGCAGCTGGAATATTTGCTTCCATGAAAAGGTCAAGGAGTTTGGATTTTCTAGAAGTAAAGACAAGTCTGGCATATATTTCAAAACTAGTGGGAGTGTAATGACCTTTCTAGTTT
This sequence comes from Lactuca serriola, assembly GCF_051521515.1. Classification (NCBI taxonomy): domain Eukaryota; kingdom Viridiplantae; phylum Streptophyta; class Magnoliopsida; order Asterales; family Asteraceae; genus Lactuca; species Lactuca serriola. The sequence continues at coordinate 161,581,027 of NC_136411.1, read as the reverse complement.
TGTATGTTGATGACATACTCCTTATAGGAAACAACATTCCAACTTTGCAAGAGATGAAGACATGGATTGGAAAGTATTTTGATATGAAGGATCTAGGAGAGACCACATACATACTTGGAATAAGGATTTGTAGAGATAAGCAAAGACTTTTTCTTGGGCTTATACTAAGTACTTACTTGGATAAAATATTGAAATGGTTCAGTATGGAGAATTTCAAGAAAAGGAATTTACCCATGCATCATAATGTCAAGTTGAGCAAGACTCAATGTCCCAGTAGTGATAAGGAAATATATATGATGAGTTGACTCCCATATGAGTCGCCTATAGGATCGATCATGTATACCATGACATGTACTCAACCTGATGTAGCTTTTGCATTAAGCATGGTTAGTAGATATCAGGGAAATCTTAGCATGGTTCATTAGATAGCAGTGAAGAATATACTTAAGTATTTGTGAAAGATAATGGATTTGATCTTAGTATTCGATGGAAAAGATCAATTTAAGGTGGGAGGTTATAGTTATGCTAACTTTTAAACAGGTCGACATAACAGTTATTCGCAGTCCGACTATGTATTTCTATATAATGGTGGAGCGATTACATGGAACAGTTACAAGTAATAGACGATGGCTGATTCTACTTGTGAATCAGAGTATATCACAGCAAGTGAGGCAACAAAGGAAGCGTAATAATTAACAAACTTTATTGGAGATCTTGGAAGTTTTCCCTCAATCTAAGAGCCAATAGACAATTTCTGCAACAACGAAGGTGCAGTTTCTTTGACCAAAGAATCAGAGGATCATGGTAGATAAAGGCACATCGACAAAAAATACCATTACATCTGACATCGAGTAGAAGAAGGAAAAATAATGGTGTTTCGATTATCATCAGTGGATAATCCTCCTGATCATCTCGCAAAGGGATTAAGCAAGATCAAGCACTTCGAGCATGTTAGGAGCATTGGGTTAAGAGATGATGTTAGATTCTATATTTTTAGTAATTAGTTGATAGTTTTGAAACAATATAATAATAATAAATTGTAGTTGAATGGTGATTAATTAATGGGGATTTTTTCTTGTTCAAAGTGTGTGATACCATTTGTCGGTTAATTTATTCTTGTGTTTCACTTTGCATGTTTACTACCTGAATGTTAATTTATTTAAAATGCCACAGTCATTCATACTTCTTAGGAGTTGGTATTGATTTAATACTGTCATGAATTGTTTGTATATTTTCTATGAGGATTTGACATTGCATAGGGATTGCTTCAATATTCACGAGTACATAGAAAATGGTTATTTTGAGTATTGGTTAAACCTGATCTTTGAGATTGCTTCATGGATTTTAATCACAAGTACTTCTAAGATGATAATATATTCTATTCTCAAAACAGAGATATGTAAATCATAGTTTACGAATCTGTTGTACATTGGTTTCATGGTTTGCATCAACGCATCAATAACTGGATGTCATAAAGTGTATGACATGACAAGTAAAATGTAGGGTTATATATTTGATGGTTGACATTATAATGTTGGGCCCATTCGGGACTAAATTGACGTGTTTAATTAGTAGTTTGATGACATCATTGATGGGTTTATTAGGTTACAACAATATGCACAATGCGAAAAAAAACTTAACAATTAAGAAGGGCACATGCAACCTAAAAGGATCTACGTCTTTCACGTTAAGGAAACAGACTTTGAATAACAAAACTAAGATGCACCTTAGCAATTTCAAAAATCAGAAACTACTGATACATACCTTAAACTTGTTATAAAAAACAATTTACTTTAATCCTTCCTTTGAAGATCTTGGAAAGCTAGCATCAAAAGAATGATGTCTCTAATGGTTCACACCCAAACCCTAGAAGTAGAAGACAAGTGAAGAGATAGGAAAGAGGTATAAATTTCATTCACCGCCTTTAAGGGAAGTTTATGCATGAAATTTGATGTCTAAGGGATCCTATTTATAGTTTAGGTAACTTGCAGGCAAAGCCATATTTTAATTAATTAAATAATAGATTTAATCCCAATTTAAATCATTTCCTTATTAGTATCTATGAGGCTTCTACAAACCCTAGAAGGTCTCCCAAAACCTTTGTGACAACCGTCAATTTTCGGTCAAGTCAAAGTCAACTAAAGTCAACAAGTCAAACCGGTCAACTCGATTTGCCCGTAGGTACTAGAGTTTACGTTATGTAAATTTCTAAACAACTCGCTATTCTAATGAGAGATCATAAATTGAAAAGTGCGTACATCTAGATCTCCTTAACCTAAAATTGTGGTACGTGGCGAGCCAAACCGATAAAACAATGTTGCATACTCATTGGGAGTATGCAAGATCCTTAAACAAGGCTTAACGGGGTTTACGGACCTTGCATTGCGAAGCCGGACACTCACATTCATCACACACAAAACCGCTCTCAATCGTTTTCACTCCATCTCTTCTTATCGAGAATCTCTCCCAAATCTCTCCAAGTATGTGAAATCTCTCCCAAATATCTCTTTGTATGAGAAATCTCTCCAAGAATGTCAAATCTCTCTAAGTATGTGAAATCTCTCCCAAATCTCTCTAAGTATGCCAAATCTCTCCAAGTATAACAAATCTCTCCTAAATCTCTCTCGAAATCTCTCTCAACTTTCTATAATCACTCGGGGCATCCCGACCCTCGAATTTGGCGAAAACAGCCCAAAAACGGAAGTCTATGTGAAAAACGGACTTAAGGACCCGAAACCCCTCTTAGGACCCGAAAGTCCTCTTAGGAACCGAAACCCCTCTTAGGACCCGAAAGTCCTCTTAAGGGACCGAACCCTTCTGAGCCGAAGGCTGCTGAACCGAACCCAAAAGGTCCTCTCGGGCCCGAACCTCGCCTACACACTCGAACCCGAACCTTCGGTCCATTTCGGATCCTGATGCCTTTGACCGAGCCCTCGCTTCTGAGACTAGGACCGAACCTTCGCCTTCGCTTCACACTTCTGGTTCTCCCATCTCGCCTCCGGCTCGGCATCATTAGGGACCGAACCTCGGCCTAGGACAGAGAGGTCTCGCTGGAAATCCTTTTTCTCCCGGTTTTCGACTACGACTTCATTTTAACTTCGTTCTTCATCATTTTAACGCGGGATTTTCACCCAAAACTTTATTTTAACATATAATGACCCATAATTATTAAATTATCACATTTTTAAGGATAAAACCTTATCCAAAAGAGTAGGTGAAGTACAAGAGGTGGAGTGTTGACTTTCCTTTATTTTATGACACAAGCAACCACTCCCATACCCACTCCATGTCACTATTCACCATCAGCTTATCCCTAGTCATTTCATGGTACTTTTCCCACCTTTTTCCAACCACACAATTGGTCAAAGGCTAGAAAAGCCTCCTCTCTCCTCACTTCTCTCATTTTCTCTCTTTTCACCAAAAAGATCAAACTCTTTTCTCTCTCACTTCCTCTCTCTAGAATTCGAGATTCAAGGGCTGATCTTGGGTTTTTCCTCCACATTTGATAAGCAAAATCCATTCTCTTTATGATTATTTCACTTCTTTCTACTCAAATCATTGATATCTTACACAAACTCCATCATAATTGTGTTAGATCTTCGAATCTTCAAGTGATTCTTCAAGTGTTTATGGTTGAACAGTTCTCTTCTTCAACACTCATCTTCTGAAATCACTCAAGGTGAGTTCATACCCCTACATTTTCCTGTTTTCTCAAGTTTTTAGGGGGGGAATACAAGTAAAACACCAAGAACAAAACTAAACTTTTCTAACAGCCTTCATCAGAAAAGTTCAACTCCATTCACGGACTGTTTTGGACAACTTAAACATTTTAGTTTTCAAAACTATTTTAGGAGCAAGTAGTTCCACTTCTTAGATTTAAAATGACTACTCGCACATCTCCCCACGATGTTTCTACAATTTATGGTGATTTTTACAAAACAGCCTGTCTTTTCAAACACAAATCCGGACCAGTCTGAGAATATGAGCAGTTTAATACAAGTTAAAGGCTTCCAAAAATCATGATAAAAATTATGAGTAAACTAGACACAATTTAGGAACTCTCAGAATTTACGGATCTAGTTTTCGACTCCGTATGATTTTTCTATGATTTTTCCAAAACAGTGCAGAAAGGTTTAATTCAGTTAACATCATATAAATTTCATAACACTTTGTATTATGTTGAGCAAAGTGTATAACAATAAGTTCTAAATATTGAATGTGTTTCCTTGATAGTTTATCATCATAAACTGAAAGTTAGTCATTCATAATAAGATTATTCATTCATTTAGAACACGTATATTAAACTATAACAAGCATAGTTTATGGATTCATAGCACAAATGCGTTTCATAAAAGAGTTCTTATACATTACAAACGTTTTGGATAAACTATAATAGGTATAGTTTATGTATCATTTACTTCTCAAACTTTTTACCAAAGGTTTTCAGTTTAGATCACGTAAATCTGTTAATGAATAAATTTGTGAGTCATTCGCTTCGGGTTACTTCCAAAGTAACCAAATCAAAAAGTCCTGTAAATTGTAACCAGAGTCTCTTGTAGGGAGAATGTGATAGTTGTGTATAGATCTATATTAGGTTTGACAAACCCACACTAGAGCTGCTTGCAACAGCTAGACCGGCAGGTCTGTGGTGACAAGTGTCATTTAACGGCGACGCCTGAAGAACGTCGTATTACGAGGCAGTCTATGTCAAGTATAGTTATGATAGCTCACATGTGGTATTAACAATCATAAGATTTACGGGTTCTAACTTTAAATTAGCGAGTTATGTCGATTTAGCTCACTGAGATTTCTTTAAGTATGGAAAAATACTTGTGCGTCTTCATATCAAAAGGGTTTTATGTCGATTTAAACCACTTTTTATATCAATTACAGATATTGCTGTATATTTTCAGTCTTGGTATTTAAGACTACACACCATTCATTACGGGATTTTTCTCAAATCAAAAAGGGTTTTACGCCAATTTAAAACCACAATTATATCTTTAAGTATGACAAATACTTGTTCATTTCGGTCCTGGTATTTAGGACTACATAACTTTTATAAGGAAAATATTGGATTTTTCTTGGTAACATACATCTCCTTACAAAGATCGATTTTCAAACTCTTACTGTCAAAAGCTTATGAACTCACCAACCTTTGTGTTGACACTTTTCAAACTACTTGTATTCTCAGGAATTCAGTGAAAACAGGAAATCAACCACGTTTTGAGGATGGGACGATAAATCGTCAAATAGTTCATTTTGTATCATAATGTAATTGATTTGAATCATGTAAACATATACTTTGGTGTAACATTTTCAATTATATCTATGATGGTTGTATTTACGTTGAGCACTATTATACTCGTTGTTGTGATACTCTACATGAAGTCCTCCATCCCTGGACGTTTCCGTCATCCTTGGTTTGGGGGTGTGACAACCGTCCACTCTCAGATGGTTCTAGAATTGTCTCTTTTGTTCAACTATTGAATAATTACAAATTCATCCCTTACACCTTCAACTAATTCCAATTAATCCAAAAGTAATTCTAGATTTATTTTGAGTAACAATTAATCAATTTTGATTGATGTCATATTAATTTATTGATCATATAAATTAACAAATCAATTATTTTTACAATTAATCTCATATTAATTTATTAATCACATAATAAATTAACAAATCAGCTATCTATTTCCAATTAATATATTAATCATATAATGTATTAGCAAATGATTTCCTCATAATTTCCATTTATTTTATTAATAATATAATAATCTAATAAATCATCCTCTCTCTATAAATGTCATTCTAAACAAGTTCTAGTTGTGAGGGAAACCCAAAAAGGACTTTGCTTCCAATTACAAGAATATACCAGTTTAGTTATGAGCTTACACAACTTAATCCAATAGTCCCCCACTTGAATAAGTCTATAATTACAATTTCCAGTATAACCTTGAAACAAACCGCAAAGTGTGCTTCCCAAGCCACTATCTAACTTTGATTCAAATCAAACGTTGAACCTAAGATAAGTGATCAGTTATTCCTTCTTTCTACAAAATATTGTATGAACAGAGTCATGAACTAATGATCAACCTCATGTTTATTTATATGTTTCCCGATTTCCTGATTTGTGATCAATTTTAGACTACAAAATCGAACGCATCAACTTAGTCCGGACCAAGCGCCTGACATTCATAGTGTTGGGTCAAAATACGGTTTATACTTTACTTTTCTAGACAGTTGTATTTTTCTGTAATATTCGTGAATTTATGGTCTAGTTTACGGCCGTAAACACCTTACGGCCGTAAACTTATTTACGGCCCATTTGTTTCCAGCCCATGTTCCTTAGTATAAATAGAGGTGTTAGGGTGAGGAGTATTGATTGATGAACACGAAGAGAGTTTACGATCTAGAGAGAAAGGAACGTTTGTGTGGGTGAATCTTGTGTAAAGAACTTAATTCATATCATTAATACAATCGAGATTCATCTTATTCGTTTCTTCTTCTCTTCTATTTTATCTGATATCATCCGTTTAATTGGGATTCCGCACCATCAAACGGACCTGACTGATACACGGGCAGATTAGGGACCTACAATTGGTATCAGAGCTTGGTTGTATCAGTCAAAAGGTTTTATTGTTTCATTTGGAATCTGAATAATTGGTGTTTACGGTCCAAGCTTACGGCCGTAAACACCGAGTTCTTGGGCCGTAAACACCGAGTTTACGGCTGAGTTTACGGTCGTAAACACCTTTCGGCCGTAAACTCATTTACGGCCCATGTGTGTCCGGCCCATGTTCTACAAGTATAAATAGAGGTTTTAGGGTGAGGAGTAGAGATTGATGAACCCTAGAGAGTTTACGGCCAGAGAGACAGAAGAACTATTGTGTGTTAGTGTGTGTGTGAATCTCTTGTATCCGGATCATCATTCTATTCATTAATACATTGAGATTCATCATCTTCTTCTTCTTCTCTTCTATTTGATCTGACATCATCCGTTTGATTGGGATTCCGCACCATCAAACAGATCTGATTGATACACAGGCAGATTAGGGACTTACAATTGGTATCAGAGCTTGGTTGTATCAGTCAATTTTGTCAGATTTGGAGCATTATTTGATCTTATTTTCGAAATAATTTTGTGTTTTTGGATAGATCTCGCAAAAATAAAGGGGGAGAAATAAAAACAAAACAAAAATTTTAAAATTTTAAAAATCCAAAAACATTAGAAAATCAGAAAATAAAAAAATTGTTGGTTATGAAATGTGCTGCTTGAGGGAGATGTTCTGGGAAGTGATATTATCAAGTGATAACAGGCAATCTGAGTCTATGTAACGTACCCGAAGTTGAAGGGTCTATGCTCTGGTTTGATGCGTCGGTAGGCACGAAAAATTTTAAATGGACTTGACTAGGGAGATTTGAACTTAGGAAATTTATAGACTTGACAAATCTTGACCTAGTTAGATACGTTCAGCCTGACAATACGACGCTCGGATAGGTTGAGACGGGAGATATATATGGGAATCTACTCGTCACATTAATTGAACCCGTACTTGGAACTGTGGTTTAACTTTTACTCGATGTGCGGATTCTATCCTTAATTCCGGTTGGATGGGGCGACTGCTAAATTCCGATAAATTAGGTCTGTAGAATATCATTTTCTTTCTTTCCGACTTCTAATCCGACCTGGTACACAACATATGCAACTCTATTTCTCTGCAGGATATATATATATATATATATATATATATATATATATATATATATATATGTGTGTGTGTGTGTGTGTGTGTGTGTGTGTGTGAAATACTTCTCATCTGTTAGCCATATGTTGTCTCCTTTGCGTGAATTCTAATCTGACCTGGTACACAGCATATGCAACCTTCTTCTTCTCAACCCCTCTGAAGTAGTTAGCAATAGAATTCTGAATCTCTTCTCTCTCTGAATGGTTGTCTGCTCACCCGGTGTAAGGAGTACTCTGGAAGTTCTTGATGGTTGGGGCATATCAGGAAGCGGGAAACACGTTCCAGTACACTTAAAATTGAACTCATACAGATTGTCTATAGATCTCGCTGCTCAATTTAGGTGGACAACAATATCCCTGGTCATCGTCAGATGAATGGACCTTAAGATATAGTATCTAAGAAATTAGGATCAGATATAAATTTTAGGATTTTAAGTTCATCATGTCTTGTAACAAATAGTATGCCCTAAATCTATCACAAATTTTTCGTGTTTAAGTAGACCACAATACCGACGATCGACCAGACAAAGATGTGAATATGGAAGGTACCGACAAGTGGATAAAGGCTGTCTAAAAACTTTGATCCCAAATCTCTCTTAAAGTTAGATATCATTTTATTTTTGTTAAATTTGTCATAGTTTCTTCTAATTTAAATATTAGGGGAGAATTAAAAATTAAAAAAAATAAATAAATAAAATAAATAAAAAAAATTCAAAAAATCAAAGAAAAATCAAAAAATTAAAAATCCAAAAATAGTTTTATTTCTTGTTCAGAAAAATCAAAAATCCAAAAATATTTTTGTTTCTATTTTAATTTGTGTGCTAAGTTTTCTTTTAGTTTTGTTCTGTCTTGAAAAGTGATTTCAGGTATAGATAAGACTCATGGAGTTTGTGTTGAAGATTTCTGAGCCAAAGCCTCGTCCGTGAGCATCGAAGAATTCGCATTCGAAGGAGCAAGAAATGAAGATTATTCTTTCAACATTCAATCTTTCAACCCCATAAGCAAGGTGAAGCTGAAATTGAAGAATATGTGACAGATTGCATTGAAGCCTCCTCAATCAGTCTGCTGCTATCTTTGTACCTGCTGAAGTGATCTATAAGTTTAGTTCTCTCTGATGTTCTCTCCGAAGATTCTCAAGCTGAAAGCGTTATCTTTCAAGAATCAATACGTCAAGCCTCCTCACCCAATGTGCGATCAATGCCAAATTCTGAAGAAATGCCCAATTGCACAAGATGAAGTCATTCATTGAAGATTCATATGTTCATCCTGATGCTGTGAAGAAATTGAAGATAAATGCTGAAGCCAAGCTCTCATTAAAGATTGACAAGAAGAGTCAGCTACCTTTTAGGGGGAGCTTGTTGGGTCATTAAGAAAAGAAAGCTATAAACCAAGGGGGAGATTGTTGGGTCAAAATATGGTTTATACGTTACTTTTCTAGGCAGTTGTATTTTTGTGTAATATTTTATGAGCTTATGGTCTAGTTTACGACCCATGTGTGTCCGGCCCATGTTCTACAAGTATAAACAGAGGTGTTAGGGTGAGGAGTAGAGATTGATGAACCCTAGAAGGTTTACGGCCAGAGAGACAAAAGAACTATTGTGTGTTAGTGTGTGTGTGAATCTCTTGTATCCGGATCATCATTCTATTCATTAATACATTGAGATTCATCATCTTCTTCTTCTTCTCTTCTATTTGATCTGACATCATCCGTTTGATTGGGATTCCGCACCATCAAACAGATCTGATTGATACACAGGCAGATTAGGGACTTACAATTGGTATCAGAGCTTGGTTGTATCAGTCAATTTTGTCAGATTTGGAGCATTATTTGATCTTATTTTCGAAATATTTTTGCGTTTTTAGATAGATCTCGCAAAAATAAGGGGGGTTTGTTCTTCGTGTTTTTCATAAAAAAAGGTTTTTGATCGAGTTTTGGGGCTTCAAAGTCGAAAAATCGGTGTTTTTGGTCGTAATCAGCGAGGGGGTGGCGGCCAGCAACTAGGGTTTCCGAAGTGTTTGCGGCTGGTGTTTGCGGTCCGAGGAGTTTACGGCCTCGGAGTTTACGGCCAGTCCGAGGTTGCAGTCAGCAGCGTGTCCGAAGTTCGCGGCCAGAAGGAATCCTCGCAACAGCAGCCTCGGTCTTCGCTTCGGAGTTGATCGTCGAACTTCCTCGCATCAGCCTCCTCGCCTCGCAGCTTCAAATAAAAAGGGGGGATCGACTTTGGAGTGGCCAGGAATCGAACTCACGACCTCCCATTCATCAACCAGCGCCTTAACCAACTCCTCTAGCATCACCTTTGTTCTTTTCCTCCGCATTCTTTACTGAAAAACACTCTATTTCGGTTCCAAGTTTCGTAAAATTGTCATTTTTAGCCCAAAAATTAAATTTCTTTTAATCTTAAATTCCTTTTTCATCCAAAATTTAAAAAAAATTAAATTATTATTTTTTTTATATAATAATTTTTAAATTCCTTTTTCATCTTAAAATAATAATAATAATAATAATAATACTAAAAAAAATAGTTTTTAATTTTTGACTTTTGTCTTCAAAAATTTACTTTGACTTTCAAGTTTGACCTTTGACTTTCTCGTTTGACTTTTAAATTTTCAAATTTAGGTTTTCGGTTTGACTTTTGAGTTTGACTTTTCAAGTTTTACTTTTGAGTTTGACTTTTTAAGTTTGACTTTTTAAATTTGACTTTTAAGGTTGACTTTTGAGGTTTATAATTGACTTTTAAGTTTGATTTTGGTTTTTAGTTGTGCTTTTTAATTGATTTTAAGGTCTACGAGGGAGTTGAAAACATGAAAGAGAGTCGTCAGGAGATGTTAAAACAAAATTTTACCATTTTCAATTATATCCCTGGAGAAACCCTCGAAGCTCAGTTGCAGTGATTCACTACACTCACTACTGAGATGAATATAGCCGGGATCTTCTTGACTAAGTCCGAGATAAACAAAAAGCTGCTAAATTCACTTCCGAAATCGTGGGATATGAACGTAGCTGTCATCAAGAAGACAAAAGATCTCAATCGTCTTAGTATTGCTGAAGTAATTGAAGAGCTTGACGCTTTAAAGAGTTCTGTAAACCTTCTGGTCAATGAAGTGTCATGTTCTCATTCATGTGAAGTTTCATGTTCTCAATCATGTGAAGATACGATTAAGTTTATTCGAGAACAAATTGAGTTATTTAAAAGAGAAGTTGAGGACCTGAGATATGAAGGATATCAACTCAGGAAAGGACAGAAACCCCTGAAGGCTGAATTAGAAGCTAAAACCAAGGACTTTAGGAAACTTCAGGAAGACTACAGTAACAAATGTGAAAACTATGATTATGTAGTCAAACAAAATGCTGAGCTAGTGGCTGAAGTTGAATCTTTGAAAGGAAAGTTTGAAACCACCAAACTTGATGTTAGAAAATATGATTTCTCAAGTGAGGTGGTTGCAAATATGATAGACCAAAGCATGCAGTTTAAAAGGAATCAAAACAAGGGTCTAGGGAATAATAGTGTACCTCCTCCTTTCAATCATAACTACACATCCATCCCTATGACAAAGAATGAAATTGACAGGGAGGCACATCTTTAATATGGAAAACGAGTTGGATTTGTGTCAGGAGGAGTTATTAATTTTGAAGAAACTAATGTTGCTACTTCATGTGCAGGTAAAGTAGCAAAAGATGAGAACAAGGAGAACACTATTGAACAAACAAATGTCTCTTTGAGATCTGAGTCTGTTGCTTCGAACTCAACTGCTTCTGATCAACCTGCTGTTGAGAAATACAGGCCACCAGTTCCAGCGAAACAGAGTGCCTCCTGCAATTGTTCATGTGGAAATAATCAGAGACAAGGCAAAGATACGCCACTAGGGGCAGGAAGAGATAACTTCACAGTGAAGAAAAAGACTTGCTTTCACTGTGGAACACCTGGACACATTGCCAGAAATTGTCCTAATCGCGCATATGTTCCCTACTATGCACAAGGCTGGCAGAACGCGCTAAGAAGGAGATTTTTCAAAAGAAACCCCTCAAAGTCATGTTCAGACCATGATGACTGGAATGCGCAGAAGGCCAAGAATCAAACTCCAAAGGCCAAGAATCTGAATGCCAAGGGAAAGAAGGAAACGTCGGCCCAGAAGTCTAGTTCAAGACATGCTCCTGTGAAGCCAAGACCGGTTAGGTCAAAGTCATCTCGGCAGTCGGCTTCAAGTTCCAAATCAAGTACTGAGCCACCCATAGAATCAAAAAAGAAATGGGTTAAACCCAACTACAAATGGGTTCCGAAGGATCAATCTCCCAAATCAACTAACGATTCTAATATTTCTACATCTTCTGTTTGTGATAAGCAGGACATGTCATGGGAGAGAGTACCGTGCAAGGATGATAAAGGTCGACCTAGTTTCAAAATGTACTGGGTTCCAAAGACCAACTAATCCCGCTCTGTGTCGGAGCAGCTATGGAGGCATATCATCAGACTTCGGTTTGTTGGTAGTGGCTGTTTCTGGCACTTGATAGGGGACATCTCTCAACTGTACAGCACTCAGACCTTTGTTTGAGAGTATGTGTCCTTTTGCAGGAAAGGAAGAAAAGAAGGGATCACATGGGGTTAGTGCTTAATGACATGAAGAATTTTCAGATCTGTTCTGAGATTATGCGTGCTGTTCTCAAACCTTCTGAATGTAGATTCAATCGGTGACTTATGGTTTGCGTTTTCTTCTCTATACTCCTTATTTTTTCTTAAGTTGATTCGCTTTAAAGACTAATTTTTGTTTTAGGACAGTTTAAATTTGCGAATTTATTTTCGTTTCTCTCCTATGCACAAATTTAGGGAGAGAAATAAAAACAAAACAACAAAAAAAAATTAAAAAAAACTTTAAAAAATCCAAAAACATAAAAAAATCAGAAAATCAAAAATATGTTGGTTATGAAATGTGCTTGTAGGAGATGTTTTGGGAAGTGATATTATCAAGTGATAACAGGCAACCTGAGTCTGCGTAACGTACCCAAAGTTGAAGGGTCTATGCTCTGGTTTGATGCGTCGGTAGGCACGAAAATTTTTAAATGGACTTGAGTAGGGAGATTTGAACTTAGGAAATTTATAGACTTGAGAAATCTTGACCTAGTTAGATACTTTCAGCCTGACAATACGGCGCTCGGATAGGTTGAGCAGGGAGATATATATGGGAATCTACTCGTCACATTAATTGAACCCGTACTTGGAACCGTGGTTTAACTTTTCCTCGATGTGCGGATTCTGTCCTTAATTCCGGTTGGATGGGGCGACTGGTAAATTCCGATAAATTAGGTCTGTAGAATATCATTTTCTTTCTTTCCGTCTGTTAGACATATGTTGTCTCCTTTGCGTGACTTCCAATCCGACCTGGTACACAACATATGCAACTCTATTTCTCTGCAGGCTATATATAAATGTGTGAAATACTTCTCATCTGTTAGCCATATGCTGTCTCCTTTGCGCGACTTCTAATCCGACCTGGTACACAGCATATGCAACCTTCTTCTTCTCAACCCCTCTAAAGTAGTTAGCAATAGAATTCTAAATCTCTCCTCTCTCTGAATGGTTGTCTGCTCACCCGGTGTAAGGAGTACTCTGGAAGTTCTTGATGGCTAGGGCATATCAGGAAGCGGGAAACACGTTCCAGTACACTCAAAATTGAACTCATGCAGATTGTTTGTAGATCTCGCTGCTCAATTTAGGTGGACAACAATATCCCTGGTCGTCGTCAGATGAATGGACCTTAAGATATAGTATCTAAAAAATTAGGATCAGATATAAATTTTAGGATTTTAAGTTCACCCTGTCTTGTAACAAATAGTATGTCCTAAATTTGTCATAATTTTTCGTGTTTAAGTGGACCGCAATACCGACGATCGACCAGACAAAGATGTGAATATGGAAGGTACTGACAAGTCGATAAAGGTTGTCTAAAAACTTTGATCCCAAATCTCTCTTAAAGTTAGATATCATTTTTATTTTTGTTAAATTTGTCATAGTTTTGTCTAATTTAAATATTAGGGGAGAATTAAAAATTAAAAATAATGAAAATAAAAAATAATAAAATAATAAAAAAAACAACAAAAAAATTCAAAAATCAAGGAAAAATCAAAAAGAAAATAGTGTTATTTCTGTTTATTTCTTGTTCAGAAAAATCAAAAATCCAAAAATATTTTTCTTTCTATTTTAATTTGTGTGCTAAGTTACCTTTTAGTTTTGTTTTTGTCTTGAATAGTGATTTCAGGTATAGATAAGACTCATGGAGTTTGTGTTGAAGATTTCTGAGTCAAAGCCTCGTCCGTGAGCATCGAAGAATTCGCATTCGGAGGAGCAAGAAATGAAGATTATTCTTTCAAATTCAATCTTTCAACCCCAGAAGCAAGGTGAAGCAGAAATTGAAGATTATGTGACAGATTGCATTGAAGCCTCCTCAATCAGTCTGCTGCTATCTTTGTACCTGCTGAAGTGATCCAGAAGATTTGTTCTCTCTGAAGATTCTCAAGCTGAAAGCGCTATCTTTCAAGAATCAGTACGTCAAGCCTCCTCACCCAATGTGCGTTCAATGCCAAATTCTGAAGAAAACCTCAACTGCTCAAGATGAAGTCATTCATTGAAGATTCATATATTCATCCTGATGCTGTGAAGAAATCGAAGGTTAAAGCTGAAGGCAAGCTCTCATTGAAGATTGACAAGAAGAGTCAGCTACTTTTTAGGGGGAGCTTGTTGGGTCAATTAAGAAAAGAAAGCTATAAACCAAGGGGGAGATTGTTGGGTCAAAATATGGTTTATACTTTACTTTTCTAGGCAGTTGTATTTTTCTATAATATTTGTGAATTTATGGTCTAGTTTACGGCTGAGTTTACGGCCGTAAACTCATTTACGGCCCATTTGTTTCCGGCCCATGTTCCTTAGTATAAATAGAGGTGTTAGGGTGAGGAGTATTGATTGATGAACACGAAGAGAGTTTACGGTCTAGAGGGAACGGAACGTTTGTGTGGGTGAATCTTGTGTAAAGAACTTAATTCATATCATTAATACAATCGAGATTCATCTTATTCCTCTTCTTCTTCTCTTCTATTTTATCTGATATCATCCGTTTGATTGGGATTCCGCACCATCAAACGGATCTGACTGATACACGGACAGATTAGGGACTTACACATAGATCAACTTAAATCATCGAGGGGCCGACATATATTGCTTTTCCTGATATGTAAAAAGGAACAAATAAAATTCGACTCTATAATCATTCATTTTACTCACCAAATCATGCATCAAATTACACCTTCTAACACCCAGTTACGAGATGCGTTGGAGTAAACCAATGCACAAGTGATTTGCAAAATATTACTTATATATCTCAACTTGAAGAATAGTAGATATTATCGTCTTAGAGTTACTTGTGATTGAATCCATAAAGTAATATCTATGTGTGGGTATATCCAATACTTAAATACCTATTTCCAAGTACTCATGAGCATTATAGCAATCTGTATGCAATGTCCAATCAACATGGACAATCTACAAATCAATTCATGACAGTATTATTTTAGTACTTACTTCTAAAAGTATGAACGACTGTGGAAATTTGAATAATATCGAATTTCTCACGGAAGTCAAAAATACAAAGTGAAATACAATAATAAATTAATTAACTATGGCATCATACCCATTGAACATAAATAAATCCTTATTATTTAATCACCATAACAATTACAAATTCATTCATTGTATAATGTTTCGAGTAATCAACTAACCACTAGAATTAGATAACATCAGTCATGCCATGTTATGAACATGTAAACTATGCCTCTTTATGGCCCTTCCTTTGTGAGCAGATCGACGGGACATAACTCTAATGATACTCATTTTACAATTCCAAATTCTTATCACTATCTAAGATGTAGTGGAATTTCATCTTTACATGCATTGTCTATGATGTTGAAGTTCTAAAGTCATAGAGACTGAGCCTTCGATATTACAGAAAGATCCACTAGAACATGTTGCTTGAAATAATTCCATGGTTATGAAATTTCAAATCAAGGTATAATCCTAGAATTATTCTCTTGAATTAAAGTTTCCAACTCACATGTAGATTTCATAACCAATTCTTATTATGGAGACATTTCCATATACCCATCTCCCGTTATGGAATCATTTCCATATTCCTGTATGACTATCAATTCTGACTAAGGATCATCTCAATCCAAAATATGTCACTATGGTCCTTTCAAAACAGTACCATACTTCCAACTATCCACAAACAACCAATCTTTAGTAAACCTCATAATGTTCTTGAAAGTTGTTTTGATAACTCTAGTCACTTAAACTTCTAGTCCTTTTTCTCACAATGCTCATAACATTTGAAAAATTAAAATAAGTGAGTATTATAGCAAATATAATCGATCCTATATCTGAAGCATATGGGACTAGACTCATTATATCTTATATAAGGATTTGATATATATCCAATCTCTTTCAATAATATTTATATATATGTAATCTCATGTGTTGAAACATTTCAACATGATATTCATATATGACTTTAGCTAAGTTCTATTAAACTGTACGATCTAAACGTTTAGATTCATAACGAAGTATGAGTGCCCTCTCTGTTAAGTCCACTATAGAGAAACAATTCACAACTTTTGCAACTTGCAAACTAGAGACATTGTTCCCTATGAATAGTATTATCAACATGTAATAATAATAGCATAACAATTATGCTTCCACTAGCTCTGACATGTACTTAGAACTCAACTGGATTTCCAAAAATCAATACCCTTTGACTTTCTCATGGAAGTGTAGATTCATATTTCATGATGCTTCATCAGGCCTCTAATTAGGCTTCTTAATCTTATTTACTTTATCCTGATAGTGTATGTGTTCAAACCCTTTCAATACATGATAAACATATCTCCTAAAAGTTTAAACAAGCCATTTTTTACAATTCTAAATATAAAGAGGAATGTTGTAATCATATTGTGAAGTTGAGAATGCAATTAATACAACTAATATATGTATTGATCTTTATCAAATCCTTAAAATCTATAAACGAAATTTTTTCCTCATAATCATTTTCATGAATTAGAGAGAAACATTTGTCACTTAGATTTCAAGGTTCATACGATCCTATCAATGTGAATCTATCATTTCCAACCTACAGTCATAAGACAAGGTTTAGAACAAAACAAATTCAAATTCAAGTTTCCTCCATGGACCAAACTTCGCTAATCTAAATTTTGTGACAACCCGGAATTTTCATTCGTACAAACCCTAAAGTCAAGCACTTCAATTAAAAGTCAATTACATTTCTGATAATTGTTAGCCAGTTTAAAGTCCGTTTGTGTGTTTTTAGTATTTATTCTTCAAATGAACGAATGAAAGGAAGTACCTTCTCGGGTCTTGGGGTAGCAAACCCAAAATTAACACCCTAATATAGACTTCACGGCCAAAATTTTGGAGTTTGGGCTGTAAACTCTCAAGTGGCCGTGAACTCATGCCTTAGGCATGAGTTTACTCCCCATTCCCTTCATTTCTCACTTCCACTCTCAAGAACACTCCTCATTCTCTCTCAAGTAGCATCCCGTTCTTCACCCGATCTTCTGAAAATGTAAGTGTTTCTCGACTTGATTTGTTGCTATAACATAACATCTAGTTGTTATACATCATTTCATCCATTCATTATTGATTTTCACTTAGATCTTCAAGTGTTCTTCAAAACACCAAGAACACACACTAGTGTTCTTGGACCTTAAACACCCAATCAAGCTTCTATCTTGTAAGTGCACTTGCCCTAGCTTCGTGTGTGCTTAATATCAACTTATTTACACTTGAAAATCACCAAGAAACATAAGATCAAAGGAGTTTACGGCCAAGGGATGTTCTTGGGCCGTAAACCCTTCTAAATGGGGTTAAATGGACCCTAGTCCCTTCCTAAGCCTTGGATGCTAGCCTTGATCCTTCCTAGAAGTGTTTAAGACCTTAAACAACAATCAAAACATGTCCCTATAAGAGTTTACGTCCGTAAACACATAAGGATATGGTCTTTAGGCCGTAAACTCTACAAAGTAGTGATATTGTGCCCCTAATGCTTTCCTATGGCTTGGACTTGATCATTGGATGCTCAATTATGACTTATAAGACCTCAAAACACCAAATGGAACTTAGTACCATGAGTTTACAGCCATAAACTCATGGGGAAATGACCATGGGCCGTAAACTCCATAAGGAGTGGTTCGTGGGCCATAAACTCCAATGTCATGCCATACGACCCTTAGATGTAACCCTTTGATAGCTATAACACTTGAATCAAAGTGTTCCCATGTCCTAGGGTGTCTTAACTTGGTTAATTAGTTGTTAAATGACTAATTAGATACATATGTGTTTCATTATATGTTAACTAGGACCATTGTGTGTGTTCAAGTCTCCACTTGACACCTAGCACCTTGTCCAACACTTCCGTACAATCCACTCACAACAGGTGAGTTCATACCCCTTAATTAACCTTTTAAATGTTTTTAAATGTTTATAAATGCTTTTATGGGGGGATACAAGTTGAATCATGCTAGTTATTATATCAATCACATGTGATTAATAACTAGCATACAAATGGATTTACTACATTTTTAGCTGTTTTACCAAGTATACTACTTCAAAATGATTTCTCAAAACATCTTTTCATACTAAACTCTTCATCAAACTGTATTTCATACTATATCTTTCCTTTCAAACTCTGTTACAATTATGTTTCAAACAAAAGATTTCTTATGCTTTAAAATGTTTTTATCAAACAAACTGCTTTCAAATAATTTTATAAACTGACATTAAGTCATCAACTCTTATTTATTAAACTTTTCAAAGGTTTTACCAAAACTTCTTTTATACTTTTATATTTTCAATTGCATGCCTATATATGTATAGTTATATAAGTAATGTTTAAAGGACTTAGGACTGCTAGCTCGCTTTAATTCCTTTTCCTTGTTTGGATGTGGCCTTAGGGTATCAGTTATTTGTCCGAATGTCGTTTAAATATTAGTTATATATTATGTATACATATATAGACATAAAAGTTCTATCAGTCAATTCAGTACCTTTGGGTAGCAAAGGCATACCTTCGGTTATTCACATATATTACTAGTAACTATAATAGGTATAGTTATGAGATATTATTTACTATTCCTAGTACAATTGTTAAAAGCATGTCTAGATATGTATAGTTATATAAATAATGTTTGAAGGAATTAGAACTGCTAACTCGCCTTATTTCCTTTTCCTTGTTTGGATGTGTACTTAAGGTATCGGTTAGTTGTCCGAAGGTCGTCTAAATCTTACTTATATATTATTTATACATATGTAGATATAAAGGTTCTAATCAGTCAGTTTAGTACCTTTGGGTAGCAAAGGTATACGTTCATATATTTCTAGTAAGCTATTATAGGTATAGTTTTGGGTATATATATGCTTACGTAACATAAATGTGGATTTCGACCTAGCGATTCGTTGCGGAAGTCACCTTTAGTTTCCCAGAATCTCTTCTAAGGAGAACTTTTAGTATGGGGACTATCAATCACACTATTACTTACTTTCAGCAGGTCTCGTGAGAAGACTACTTACTTACATACATCGGGTCTCGTGAGAAGACTACTTACTTACAGCGAGTCTCGTGAGAAGACTACTTACTTACTTACAGCGGGTCTCGTGAGAAGACTACTTACTTACAGCGAGTCTCGTGAGAAGACTACTTACTTACAATGGGTCTCGTGAGAAGACTACTTACTTACTTTCAGTGGGTCTCGTTAGAAGACTATTTACTTACTTTCATTCGGGTCTTGGTAGAAGACTACTTTTTATACTAGTAGGAAATATGGGATTTTCTAGGGTTTTCATACTTATAAAAACTTTTCCTCAAAACAATTACAAGTCTTTTATTACAAGTTTTATTTACTAATAATGACATTAAATACTTATGAATTCACAAGCTTTATGTTGATACTCACTTTCAAAATAACTTGTATTCTCAGGTCACCAATAAACAGGTACAATGATCAGGTTTTGTGAAGACGGAGCAGTCAAGACTCATCTTTTATTTTGAATATTCATTATATTGTTTTATTCTATGAAAGAACACACTTATATTTAAAATTATACTATTAATGCAATGGATGATTTTGTTGCTTGTTTACTACTTTGCATTGTTGTGATACTTTACATGACGTCCTCCGCTCCAAAACGTTTCCGCCGTTCTTGGTTTTGGGGTGTGACAAATTTCTTGACTTTTGGCAGCACAAAGGGCCCACCAGTGCTTCCATGTTGTTAGCAACTCACCTATATTGATCAGTGTACGTTCACTGACCAACTTGATTTGTTTTTGTAGTTAAATGAAGAACATAGAACTCATAAGCATTTCCGTCTCAACTAGAAGTCCATATACATCAGAATATGTCAATTAAAACACAACAGGTTATCAACATCAGGTCGCATGCTAGTGATAACTAAAAGGATCATTATCAGTTGATTCTTGAAACTCTCAAGATCAATACGACCACCACTGACTTCTTTACATATAATTTTTTCTCTTAAGAAACATTCCTTGACCAGATAAAACAATATGCAAAAGTTTGTGCACATTCTTGACAAGAAAACACTCCATAGAATATGACTCATTTTATCTTTTGTTCTTCGATCAATGAAAACATCAAAACTCTAATTCTAAATGTGCTAGAGTAAGAAAAAGCATTCTTTACTCCACACATTATGAGGTGTTATCATCCTTCTTAATTTAAAAAGAGTTTGAAGGTATGATTTAGAGTTATTAGAGCATAGCTCTAAAGCTTGATTTGGAATGAAGCATGACTCATCTATGATCGAACCATTTCCACCAATGTTCAATTCCTTTTCTTAGTCATACAATTGCACTAAGATTTTCTTGGAGGAGTCAATTATGATACAATTCCACAATTACTAAGATGATCATAAAACATGATACTTAATCACTCTCCTTTCTTTTCAGATTGGAGAATCTTTTATCTTTCTGCCTAATAGATTCTTCCATCATTCTTCTACTCATGAATTTTTCAAAAGTATTAGAATTCTATTTAATCTTATAAACACAATCATATTTACTGAAGCATTAGTAAATCATGAAAAATAGAGTTATTGCCGGTTATGGTGGATCTTAAGAGTCGATATCAACATGTACTAGATACATTAGTCATTCACTTGCCTCACGTAAACATGTGAACAATGATTTAATTCATAATTTTCCAATGAACAAGATTCTTATATATTATACAATTCAAATTGTACGACACCAAATATTTGTCTAGTTGGTGATCAGATTTCTTTTCACTTGGTCAATTATGACAATACCACAAGCGATATCATAAGAATAAAATTCACAATTAATATTGATATTATTAGAAACATAACCAACACTTTAATTAATGACATTCCAAGGAAATTAGATAAAGTATCTTCATAAAACAAAACTTCATTTTATTGTTAAAAAGAAAATTGGAACGTGTCCTTTATAATGTATAAATAGAAAAACTACAATTATAGACATCTTTGAAGAGTAATAGCAATCTATTAAATTATCCTAACTACTTAGTAGTAGCTCCAAACTATAACCATTGAACCATGCGACAAAAGTCCATATCTCACAATCTGATTTAGCTCACTTTATCCAAGCTTCTTTCTTTCTTTTAGATCATGCAATACAATCAAAATGTGATAATCACATTATGTATTAAGATTCTAAGAATAGGAACTTATGAAGTTAGATAATTGATGTACATGAAGTAGAGTGCATGAATCAACTTTACCATCTACAAGAACCTTCAGGTAGTTTAGGCAGTTTTGCTTCCAATGTTCCTTCAATTGGCAGTAGAAACAAATGGGCTCATTGGGGTCAACATTTAAAATGATCTCAGAATGAGCCTTTCTCTTTACCATACACTTAAATGGTTTAACCTTAGTTGATCCCTTTTGATTGGGAAGAGAAAACTTTTCTAGATCATTAACATTTTCTCCATCAATATACATGGAATTCTTAGGATTAGACCCTATAAGCATTTCTGCTTCAATTGTGTTCTTAAGCATTTCTGCTTCAATTGTGTTCTTAAGCATTTCAGCTTCAGCAACCACCAACATTTGGGTGACATCATGTAACGTCCTGATGATAAGGTACTTATAATTTTAACCCTATGATTTAAATATGTTGCATTTTGGTCCCTAAGTTCAAGAAAGTGTGCAAAAAGGGCCCTAGTGGCATTTTCATAAATTAGCCTTGGGGGAGTATGACATGCATACGCGTGTAAGCTAAGCATACTAGGGCGCACCCTAGTGCGTTGCGCATACATCTTATACACGGGGCGTACTTGCCAGATATGGGAAGAACTAACTTTTAGGGTTTAGCTTGTAGTTAAACCCCATTGTAGTCTCATTTCCCCTCACCTCATTAGCCACCATTCTCTTAGAATGTTCTTGCAAGCCTAATTTGCCTTGTGAAGCCATTCCAAGCTTAAGAGTGTGTGTTTTTGTGCCTTGAAGAAAATGGAAGGGAGTAAAGCTCACCTTGGAAGAGTGAAGCACTTTGGATCTGGGATTTATACCTCACTGGCAACCTTTTGAAGGTATAAATCTTGCAACTTTATTCCTCCATCATATAGATCTAGAAATGGGTGTTTAAATGATGCTTTATGGTCCCAAAATGTTAGATCTTGAGCATGGCATGTTCTTGAATCATTAAGTGTATTTTCAGACGTAAGTAGTGGATTTAAGTCATAAAGATGGAGTCCCAATGGTTGAATTTGGTCCCATGCATGTCATTGAGAGTTGTAAGGCATTAAGATGTTGGGTTTTCATGGATTAAGCACTTATTGAGCATGTAAGGTTATAAAGTTGGAAACTTTATGACTACTAATGACATGTTGACCTTGGATCTGCATTTAGACATGTTCAGTCGTTATATTAAGCACATAATGGAAAAAAGAAGAAGACTGGGGTTACCCCAAGCGTACATAGGAGTACGCCCAACGTACGCTATCAACGGCTCCGATACGGTCAATGGAGGAGTACGCCCAACATACCTTCAGAGTACGCCCCGCATGCTCACTATGAGTTGACTTGACTAAGTTGATTCAGTTGATTTGACCAGTTTGAATTTGACCTTGACCAAGTTTAATATTAAGGGTATTTTGGTAATTTTGGGATTTTGATTAAGATTGTTCATTTAGTTGGAATAGGTGTCGGTTAGAGCTAAGATTCGGAGTCGAGACCTCATCAGGTTTTGTCCAGTCTGTGAGGTGAGTTTTCCTCACTATACTTTTGGGTTGAAGGCACCAAGGTCGACCCATTGGTTTTATATCTAGCTATTCACTAATATGTTGAGTATGGAATAGATATGCATGATTATGCTAGTTGTTGATATGCTTGTCTGGTAGATCTGTAGGACTACCTGTGATGGGTTGATGTTGTACTACTTCGTACGGTAGCCAACAAACCCTAGGGCATTCCATATATGAGTTGAGGGCCAGTTAGGGCATGCCATACCCATACTGAGGGCTCAGGAGCATTTCAGATACGAGTTGAGGACCAGGTGGTATGCCAGACTCATACTAAGGGCTTGATGGTACTTCAGTCCGATTATAGATTTGGTCAGGGAGCAAGCCAGACATAAGTTGTGGGCCTGAGGACAAGCTAGACTTATGTTGTGGGTTCAGGGGTAATTCAATCTTTTAGTTGTGGACCCAGCACGTGTTGTTGTTGTATATGTTATTTGTTTATGTTTTGGTACTTTGGGGGGAACTCACTAACCGTTGGCTTACATTTTTGGGTTATGTTTCAGGTACTTCGGATGACCATAGGAAGGCGAAGGCATGACCGTACACATCCTCTTCTTATGACTTATGATTTTGGGAGACTAATGTTTGGGAAAATGTATTGAAAACTATGATTTGTAAACAATTTATGAATTGGGTTGATTTTAAAAGTTTAAATTTCTGGTGATTTTTATGGGTGTTACACATCAATTAGGGTCACATCGAGATTCCTCATATGAAAGTTCTCAATGAACTGACCATATGACTTATGAAGCGAAAGAAAAATCAAATCAATGGCTAGCTCCCTTGGGAATGCAACACCCATCCTTTCCAATTTGTCAATGTACAACTTCACTTTCAAAACGTACACATACATAAATTTTCATCTTCATGTTTAAATTCCAATAAGGATTGAGTAGGTTAATATCGTTCAACTTGACGAAAATGCGACATTAGGAGAGTCACAGGAGGAGGAGGTGGAAGAGTTGAAGAGAGACGATGTCCAGTTCCACCATTTCCTAAGAAAGGGAAGACAGTTTCACCTTTACTTGAATATGGAAGAGCATCTCCAGAAGATTGAGGAAAACCATTTCCATAAGAACGAGGAAGACCGTCATTGTGATGATTTAACATATAATATTGGGAGAAGAGAGAATTCAATTTAGTTGATTTTAATCCTTAATTATTAACCCAAAATATAAATTAAGGCTAGGATTCATATTTTCGATTCAAACTTTGAAAAAGGATATCGTAATCAAATTGTGAATCTATTTTAGGTAGGTAAGGCTTTTACCAATTCTAATCTTATGGAACTCCTAGATCTTTAAAGATTCATTGAATCTTATTAATGTCATGTTTAATCTCAGATTATGCTCTCACTTTTGTGACTGGGATGTCGATGATCACAAACGTGATGTGGATAACCATGCAAACCCACTTGACAACCTCGAGGTCATTTATCATCTCACGTTGATGTGCCGATTAACCACACATGCTCAATAAACAACAATAACTTTCGAGTTGTGTGATGATTTCAACTTTATAGTCTCACATTAGTATGACGGTTAACCACGCACACTCCACTAACGACTCATAAAGAAACGATGTGTGTTTTCATGTATTAGCATACAACTTCACATTTTTTCTTAAAGTAACTAGAGTGAGATTTTAAGAGAAGGTTCTAGTACTTTATAGACTATACTTTAAATATGATTATGTCATATCGATGTCGTTCAGCTAAAGAACCCCCACCACACAGGAGAGCAGTGGGTGAAAAGGACATTCATTCAACGGTCATTTTATAGGTAGTTTATTTATACTCCATTTATAGCATGGCTTCGTGAATGTGGCTTACTAGCGATTCAACTAACTTTATCTTATACATATAGTAATTAATCTTTATATATATATATATATATATATATATATATATATATATATATATATATATATATATATATATGTATATAAGGGTGTAATTTAAATCATTTAAATATTAATTATCTGAATTAAACCTTTAGTTCATTAATGTTACACCGATTATGATTTATCTTTATCCTTTAGTTAAACAATTAATTAAATTAATTAAATCATTTATGACTTAAATAATTATCTTTTAATTAGTCTTATAATTTAATTAATCATTTAGATCCATTAGGATAATATTAATTAATCTTATAATTAATCATTATCTTATCTAAGATTATCTCCTAATATTTAGAGTTTACATTTAATCATCTAAGATAAGGAAAAATCAGATTTTAGCAGATATCAAAACCGTTAATTACCAAATAACAACCACATAAATCACATTAGGTAGAAAATCCCAAAATTTTGGATATGTACTGAGTTCACATCGTGGCATAGCCTATTTCATGGCGTGATCACAATTTAACAGAAAAAAAATTGTTCGATTCAACAAATATGTTTTCAATGTTAGACACACCAAGTAGCTTTGATACCACTGATGAGTTTATTAGGTTACAACAATATACACAATGCGGAAAAACAATTAATAATTAAGGACACATGCAACCTAAAAGGATCTACGTCTTTCACATTAAGGCAACATACTTCGAATAACAAAACTATGATGCACCTTAACAATTTTGAAAATCAAAAACTAGAGATACATACCTTTAGCTTGTTATAGGAAACATGTTACTTCAATCCTTCCTTTGAAGATCTTGGAAAGCTAGCACCAAAAGGATGATTCCTTTAATAGCTCACGTCTAAACCCTAGAACTAGAAGACAAGTGAGGAGAGAGGAAAGAGGTATAAATTTTATTCACCACCTTTAAGGGATGTGTATGCACAAAACGATACCTAATTAGGCTTATTTATAGTTTACATAACTTGCAGGAAAATCCATATTTGAATTAATTAAATAATGGATTTTAATCCTAAAAGGTCTCCCAAAAACGCCCACTCTTGGATGATTCTAGAATTGCTCTTTTGTTCAACTGTTAAACAATTACAATTCACCATTGCATCTTCAATTAGTTCCAATTAATCCAAAGTAATTCTAGATTAATTCTGATTATTAATTAATCAATTCTAGTTAATATCATATTAATTTATTAATCATATAAATTACCAAATCAATTATTTTAACAATTGATCTCATATTAATTTATTAATCACATAATAAATTAACCAATCAGCTATCTGTTAGGGCATGATTTATGGTATATACTTTGCTTTTGATGACTTTTAGTGTTCTTGGTCTAGGACCAAAAACACCATGTTTTTGGTGGTGTTTGGACCGAAATCACCATGTGATTTCGGTGGGCTTCATGAGGGTTTCGATTGGGTTTTGGGTTGGGCCTTTGTAATTAGGTCTTAGTATAAATAGTATTGTTTTAGTTGTGAAAAGGGTTGGTCATTCTAAGGAGCTGAGATCGTGTTTTAGAGAAAAAGAGAGAACCAAGAGCTATTAAGAATCTTATGTACTAGACTATTTTGGAATATAGTGTGCATTGAAGATCTGATAATTGTGTTCTTAATTCATAATATTTGTTTTGCATTAATCACTTGATTAGGATTCCACAGCAATTATTGTGATTTTGATTGATACTCAAGATCGGGTTTTACAATTGGTATCAGAGCAAGGTCTACTATCAATTGATTTGGCCTAAAAGATTAAACATTTCTTGAAATTGTCTTAGTTCTTAGTAATTTTGGTGTTTTTAAGTCCTTTTGATGAATTTTTTGCCGTTTTTCTTTGTGTTCTTCACTACATTAGAGTTTTTGATCAAGATTGGTTTTGATAGATTGCAAATTTTGTGTTTTTGGGCGATTTCGATTAGGGTTTTGTAGGCCGGCTCCTCGGACACATCTTCAATCTCGGTCTCAGCTTCAGAGTTCTCGGTCCCAGCCTCGAAGTTCTCGGCAGCGCCCCCTCGTTCTTGGTTAGATCAACTTCGCTTCTCGGTACGCCTTTAGTCTTCGGTCTATATACTAGGCTTCGCATTCTCTATTAGCTTCTCGGTTATAGAGGTTTTGGCTAAGGTTCTCGGTCAAGAATCTAAGTTCTCAGTCAAGTTTTTCTTTTGGACAAAAAGGTTGACCTTCAAGGTTCTCGGTCAACAAGGTGTTGAATATTAGTGTTTTCGTTCAAAGGGCATTTATTTTCTTCATTTTCGGTCAAAATCCATTTACATAATCAGATTTCTTATGTTGGTAAATAATGAGTTCCTATAAAAATACCAAGAAGGTAAGTGAAACCCCATGCTCTCAGTCTTGTGAAGATAAAATTAATAAATATCGTGAGCAACATGAGTTATTAGTTAGAGAGGTTTTTGACCTTAAAAATGAAATTTATGAAATTAAGAAAGTCAACAAGCCTCTTAAAGAAAAACTAGATGCTCAAAATAAAGATTTAATTAGTATTAGGGAGGAATATAGCACCAAATGTGTTCATCATCATTATGCCAAAGAGGAAATTCCCAAATTAACTTCTGAACTTGATGCACTAAAGGCTAAATTTAAGGATGCTAACTTTACTTTTAAGAAATTTGATGTGTCAAGTGAGAAAGTTGAGTCTATGTTTGAAAAACAATTAAAATGGAAAGAAAAACAGGGTACGGGTATAGGGTATCATAATGTTCCACCTCATTTCAATGATAACTATACTCCTCCCTTTGAATCCAAAGAGATAGAGACATCTGCACAGTATGATCAGCCTCCTGTAACTGCCCCAATCAAGACTGAACAATCCGGCCCAACTTAGAGTATTGATGTGAATAATTCTAATGTTTCTACTTCATGTGTAGATAAAGTAACTGTTCAAGATGGGTTCGAGCGGAACAAAAATAATTCTAGTTCTGTTGAATCTGCTTCAAAAACTTGTGATAATAATAATCCCACTATTGAAAAGTTTAAGCCACAAAATTTTGTTAAACAATCTAATAAATGTGCTTGTGCTTGTGGAAGGTCTTTGAAACAAACTTCATTTGGACAAAGACCAAGTCACAACCTTATTTATTTGAAAAGACAAACTTGTTTTAACTGTGGGACTCCTGGTCACATTGCTAGAAATTGCCCACATCATTCATATGTTCCCTACTATAAACAAGGTTGGCAGAACGTGCCAAGGGGGAGATCTTCCAAAAGAAATCCTTCAAGGTCATGTTTAAGCAGTGATGATTGGAATGCTAAAAAGGCCAAGAATCAAACTCCCAATGCCAAAAAGGGTAAGTTGGACAAGAAGCCCAATTTGAGAAATAGTTTAGTTAGACCAAGATCAGTAAGTTCGAAGTCATCTCAGCAATCGGTCTCAAGATCCAAAGCGAGTGTTGAAACATCCATCCGATTAAATAGGAAAATGGTTAAACCCGACTACATATTGGTACCAAAGGTTTCAATTCCCAAATCACCTAAAAATATAACGTGTCTTCATTTTCTATGTATGATAAACAGGATATGACTTGGGAAAGAGTATCATGTGTTGATGGTAAAGGTCAACCTAGTTTCAAAATGGACTGGGTTCCCAAGACCAATTGATTCCACACTTTATGCTGGAGCAGCTATGGAGGAATATCATCAGACTTCAGCATGTTGATAGTGGTTGTTTTAGGCACATGATAAGGGACATCTCTCTTATGCTTGACATTCAGAATTTTCTTGGAGAGCATGTGTCCTTTGCGGGAAAGGAAAAGAAAAGATCACACAAATGAGGACCATATTAAACGGCGTGATGAATTTTGAATATGTTAACTTCGTTCCGAAATTGAAACACAGCTAAGGCTAAATACGTTGCTGCTTCTATTTGTTGTTCACATGTCATCTAGATGCATCTTCAATTGTTAAATTACGGTTTGAATTTTCTCGATACTCCTAAATTTTCTGAAAATGATTCATTTTGAATACTAAAGTATTTTTGTTTTGTATATTTTTGTGTTTTATTTTTGTTTTTGTTAAATTTGTTCATATTTCTCCTCTATGCACAAATTTAGGGGGAGAATTAAAACCAATCAAAAATCATAAAAATCATAAAATTCAAAAATCCAAAAATAGGTTAATTATATTTCTGTGCAAAAAGAGATCCTGAAAGGAATAGACGAAATAATACTTCACACTACTTTCACAAGGAATTGAAGGAATGAAACCGTAAAAATTGTCAGTTAGGCAATCTCTTTCTAAAGAAGTGTCGTATTCATGTAATTGAAGGCATGAAACTATACAAACTGTCAGTTAGGTAGTTTCTTTCTAAGAACTGTCATATTTAAGGAGTTGAAAGCTTGAAACTGTACAAATTGTCAAAATTGGTCTTGTCAGTTATCTTTACCTAAGAACTCTCATGGCACCAGGGCGATTCACCTAACCGGGAAATAGATATCGCTAAACATCCCGCCCAGGGTCTTGACATTCTCTTTGTCATGCAAAACTGTGGAGACTCAAATGTATTCTCGGATAAATTCTTTGCAGGTAAGGAATTAACGGTTACTGGCATTAAGGAGATGCACCTCACAAGGCACGATTATCGTTGAATGTCCCGACAAAGGGCCTTGACCTCGTGTCATGCTAAACTATGGAAATATGTCCTCGTATATTGTGTCACAGGATGGTTTGTCAGCTATTCCTAATTAACTCTCACTGGCACTAGAATGGTACACTTAGTTGAGATTCAGAAACCATTGAACGTCTCGCCAAGGGCCAAGTTAACTTGTTAACTTGAAAAACTGTATTGAGATCTTTGATCAAGGATATGCAGGGGCTAACATCAAAAATAGATACAAGTAAATCTCTGATACTCAACAAATTGCAGTACGTTCCTCCGTGTTCACACAGATACTGTGAGTAGTCTCAATCTGAGCCAAGGCTGTGTCCTTGAACAACTGTGGTGAGAAGGGTCTTTATAACTATGTGATCCAAAAGAACTTTTTAGTCATGGTTACTTTTAAGACGCATCTACGATTGATGAAGAATATTCATTCGAAGGAACAAGAAGTGAAGATTATTTTTCAACACACAATAAAATCCCCAGAAGCAAGGGGAAGCTCTTTTTGAAGTTATGCGTCGAATTGCATTGAATCCTCCTCAATCAATTTGCTGCTATCTATGAACTTGTTGAAGTGATCCAGAAGAATCGGTTTCTCTATTGTTATCAAACTTTCTCAAAGCTGAAAGTGTTGATTTACAAGAACCTATACAAGAAGCATCTATTCTCAATGTGCGTTCAAAGTCAACTTTTAAAGGAAGTCCAAATATTCAAGATGAAGTCATTCATGCAGAAATTCATATGTTCATCTTGATTTGTGAAGAAATCAAACATAAAAGCTGAAGGTCAAGAACAAAGAGAAGATTGATAAGAAAAGAAAGCTATAAACCAAGGGGGAGATTGTTAGAACATGATTTATGGTTTATAATTTGCGTTTGATGACTTTTAGTGTTCTCGGTCTAGGACCGAAAACACCATGTTTTCAGTGGT
This sequence comes from Lactuca serriola, assembly GCF_051521515.1. Classification (NCBI taxonomy): domain Eukaryota; kingdom Viridiplantae; phylum Streptophyta; class Magnoliopsida; order Asterales; family Asteraceae; genus Lactuca; species Lactuca serriola. The sequence goes on along the minus strand of NC_136411.1, from coordinate 161,550,517 downwards.
GTTTGGACCGAAATCACCATGTGATTTTGGTGGACTTCATGAGGGTTTCGATTGGGTTTTGGGTTGGTCCTTTGTAATTAGGTCTTAGTATAAATAGTATTGTTTTAGTCATGAAAAGGGTTGGTCATTCTAAGGAGCTAAGATCATGTTTTAGATAAAAAGAGAGAACCAATAGCTATTAAGAATCTTATGTACTAAACTATTCTTGAATATAGTGTGCATTGAAGATCTGATAACTGTGTTCTTAATTCATAATAAATGTTTTGCATTAATCACTTGATTGAGATTCCACACCAATTATTGTGATTTCAGTTGATACTCAAGATCTGGTTTTACACTATCTATTTTCAATTAATATATTAATCATATAATATACTAGCAAATCATTTCCTCATAATTTCCAATTAGTTTATTAATCAAATAATAATCTAATAAATCATCCTCTCTCTAAAAATTCCATTCAAGTTCTAGTTATGAGGGAAACCCAAAAAGGACTTTGCTTCTAATTACAAGAATATACCAATTTAGTTATGACCTTAGACACCTTAATCTAATTGTCATCACTAATCAGGAAATCGAGAAACAGAATCTTACACCATGAGATTAATTTTAATCCATGTCTCATATAATTATGATATCAGGAAGAATGGAGGATTAGTTTATCACTTATCTTAAGGCTAACATCTATTTTACTAGAGTTTGGCAGTGGCTTGAAATGCATGCTTTACTAGTTATTCAGAGAGCTATATTTGCAATTGTAGTTGACGACTTATCCAAGTTGGATAATGTTGGATTAGGGTGTCTAAGGTCTTAACTAAATTGGTATATTGAGTAAATAATAGTAAAGTTCTTTTTGGGTTACCTTCATAACCAGGAAATGGCTTGGATTGATATTAAGAGAGAGATAATTAATTTTTTAATATATTATTGGATTTATATATTAATTAGAAATAGAAGTAATTAATTATGAATTAATCAGAGTTAATTTATTAAATATTCTGGATTAATTAGAATTAGTTAATGAGTCTAAGGGTTAGAATGAAAAAGTTCAAAAGTTGAACAAGGAAGCATTCTAGAACCTCCCTATGAGGGGACGATTTTGAGGTGCCAATCTAGGGCTTCTGGAAGCCTCCTTGGTTGAAAAAATAAAGTGAATTTAAATTGCGATATAATAATATTATTTTGAATTCAAATTAGGGTTTCCTACAACTATAAATAAAGAGGTCTGTAAGACTCACAAACCTACACAATTATATGGAATTTTGAAATTCTCCTCTACTCTCTCTCTTATTTCGATCTCAGGGTTTTCCAAGGTTTTGGTTGTGATTCATTAGAGGCTTCCAGACTATTAGGACTAGCATTTAAAGAAGGCTTCTTCAAGTACATTGCTATTTTCGAGAATAACAATAAGGTATGTGGTTTAAACCTTTATGATTTTCAATTTTAGCTAGGGTTATTTTGAAGTTTCAAAGTATGTTGCTATTATGAGAAAAGTTATAGAATTCTCTAGGTTTTATGTGCCTATAAGTTAGTTATGTGAAATTCCACAAGTACATTGAAGTAATCTAGAAAACCCATCATTATATTCACTCTTATTTTCTCATGTCTCCTCTATGTTTAAACAACTCATATGTTTCTCTTATGTTTAGGCACTTGTGTCTTAATTTACTATTCCTCTCATTTAACTCCTTAGTAGTGATCGACTTAAATTGTTAGTGTTAACGGTCCCAAAAATAATAAATCATTACGTCTCTTAACCATTAACATTCTTCTTGAATGTCAAAATCAATCAATATTCCTACTAATATTCGGAATTTTTATTATCATCCTCATCACAATTGGTAGTAATTCACATATCATTACTCAAAGATGGCTATTTCTCTTAGCTTTTTCTTAACTATCATTTGGTACTCGACTTATGGCTCATCTCCAAGGACACAAGTATATCACTAATATCAAATATATGAAGTAAAAACTCATCAAGTCCCTCACATAATAAATATTGACTACGCACTAAGCAAGTCGATCCATAGTAAATAATATTTCAATATTGTCACTCGTTTCTTAATAACACAACCTTTATACAATACTCAAATTAATAATCAATCATTCTATTTGGTCATTCTATAGACCTTTTTCCCACACTTAATTAAAGAAATTAGCTCTCTTGTGGGTTCACAATTCACTCAGGATTATCTCAATCGTATCAGTCTATTTAATATTCATAGTATGGTTAATTTACTCAAATTCATTAATTACTCAGATCAATTACTGAGATTAATCACTCAGATTCATATCAATCACTTATATCAATTACTTTGATCAATATCAATCATTCAAATCAATAGCTTGAATCGCTTAGATCAATTACTCAAATCCATGATCAATTGCTTAATTCAATCACTCATATTAATTACTCTAAACAATCATTATAGATCTCACATAAGGATTGGGCCTCGTCACCTCTCGGAGACCTATCCGCATATCTTGTAATAATCAATGATTAAGTGTCGTCGCCTTTCCACGGCCTAGTCACAAATCTCAAAAAATATCATGTAAGGCTTGCACGCATCTTCTACATGTAATTATCTACTCACTTCTCATGGATCAACATGTAAGGATCGTATACATCTTCTACATGAAAGTCTCATGATCTCAATCAAAATCTCATTTATACTGATCTTTTACACAATGAGATCCAATCACCTCTCATGGATCCATAATGTAAATCTCATGATATCAAACAAAAGTTTTTATTACTCAGTCTCATTATATTTACATCCTTCTCTCTCTCTCATTCTCTTTCTCTCTCATTCTCTCTCTTTCTCTCTCTCTCTCTCTTATTTAATCATTTCTCATCTTAATCAAAATTTCTTGTTATAGATTCTCATATCTTCTCAACTTAGGCGTTATATCATTATTCCAACTCATACTCTCGTACTCTTGGCATTTATTCTCTTAATATTTCTCTATTTACATTTATATGTACTATAACTCATTTTCGAATAAGCACCGCACTGTGATAAAGTTTTCGCGTCGCGGTCTATCGTTATAAATCATATAATAATCTACTTCCAATCCATGTTTGAGAAAACTCCATCGCGCTGTAGTACTCCAAGTATATTACTTTATTTACTCACTCTTCATAACCACGTCGTGGTCTTTTTTTCACCACGCTATGGTCCAACCACTTCGTTGTCTCATACTTACCACATTATATCCTCTACTTATTCAACTATAGCACTCTACTTTATGAGCGTGTCGTCGTCACTCTCCGTCTGCGTCGTGGTTATCAAAGTACATTATTACTTATCGATTTTACTGCATCACATATCTCAAATCACCGCACCTCATATTTCACTATGGATCTCGCAATCCTTCTCCACAATGCTCCAAGACATCATTTATAGGGAAATTATATATATATATATATATATATATATATATATATATATATATATATATATATATAAATTCCCTAAATGTCAAATAGTGGACAAACTCACAGTCATCCGATCCAATCAATTATCATCTCTACTTTATGGTCTAAGTTTAGGAGAGCAACTTGTAATGCCCATATTTTTATACCAAGTACACCCCAAAATTTTCATTTCTACTTTAAAATTTTAAAATTTTTCTTGGTGCATTGGTACTCTAGAATACAATAAGTTATCACAAGGATCGTACTGACCTCAAGTACAAGATCGAGTTGGGCGTCACAATAATCTACATACAAAATAATCATCATGGAAACGTAATTAGTGTCACGACTTAATGAATAGCAGCTACAAAAACATAATCACATAAAATCACACATATCGTAATTAAGTAATCATCACTAACATGTAACAATTAAATTACAACCATTAGTGGTATTCTTATATCCTCTAGTCAACTCTAATAATAATCAGTTTCTCAATAATGATGTATTACACATAAATAAGCACTCACACACACATACACACTCTTTTTTCTCTCTCTATCTCTATCAGTATGATCTATCTCTCATTGATGAACTCTCTATCTCCCCCTCTCTTTCTCTTTCTCTTTCTATCTTTCAATCATAATCTATCTCTCACTCATGATCAATCTCTCAATCATAATTTGTATTAATCATGACCATTCTCTTATTTAAGATCTATATCTCTCTCTATCATGATCTATCCCACTCACTGTTAATAAGTTTCTCTATCAAAATCTATGTCTCTAAGTTATACTCAATATCTCGGTAATGATTTATCTCTCTCTTAATCATAATCGATCTCTTAATCATGATCTATCTTCCTATCATAATCAACCTATCAGTTATAACCTATCTATCAATATGATCAATTCCTCACACATGATCTCGATAAAATTAATCTCTCAACACATAACAATAAATGTCTCAATAGTAATCAAATATTTGGATCTATATATAATTTTCATATCACATATCGTAGATATCATAGATATCACATATATCACAAATCTAATGCAAACAATTACTTATAAATGATATCATTAATTGTGATCTACCTCTTTGTTATAATATACAGTCTCGGTTTCAATGCTTTGTTTCCTATCAGCTTGTCACATGGTAACACCTATTTATGAAATAACAAGTTCCTCAGAACCTGTCACGACTCATTACTAGTTATACCCTATTGCCTCTTATTACAATAATAATCATACCTTATAATATAATCACAGTAGAATTAACTCATAAGCCATTAGCTAATTCTCTTTTAACGAGTATCTCTCAAATATTATGGTTTATAACCCTCATAGTTTTGACTAAATCTTTAATCATAAGATTTACTCATAATCTCACATATGGGTACGTAATAACACTATATCACGAACATCTGTAACATATATTCGGGTCTCTAAAGTCTCCTTATATATCATATATATCAAAATTACAAAGTAACAGGGTAGAGTATACCTCAACGAATCTTGTACGTGACCTCGTATCTTCCGTATAACGGTATATCTCCTTTGTTTAAATGACACGAAGTGTTCATATTTATAATCTAAGCATGCCACGTTGTGGGATATATGTGTTAGGTCGTGGTGGTCAAGTAAACCCCAATTTCTCCATGTGTCACACTCTCCCGCCAAGTGTCCCGATAACTTGCCTTATACCATGTCATGGTGAATCTTCTACCATATCCTGGTGATCATATTGCCATGTGTCGCTCTTTGGTTTACATGTGTCTCGGTGAGTCATTTATTTTCACGTCGTGGTAAACACACCACCATGTTATGGAAATCATAAAGTTGATAATTGACTTTGACTTCCGTTGACTTTCTCAAAATAGAAACATACTTTCATCTCAACATCAAACGGACATAACTTTCTCACATGAACTCCATTTTTGACGATCTTTATATCCATGCATTCATCTTTAAAAGATATATCACTTTCTCAACTCCATTTTGCTAAAAAGCAATACCTTGTTTAAAGCAAATCTATGCTTTATTTTACTTACTAGTCTCACATCAATTTACCTCTTTCGAAATAATACGTGTTACGAAAAATAGGTGTTACATCATCAAAACCGAAATCTCATAACTACGAATGAAGTTGTTGCTTGAGGATTGATCTAGAAATGAGAAATGGTGTAATAATCTCAAAAAAGACATTAGATTTGATATATTGATTTCATATTAGAAGGATTTCACAAACCATAGACCATGTAATGAATAGATAAGAGAAAAATTATACCTTATGAAGCTAGGAGATTGTGATAATATGACTAGATTTTCACTAACTAAACTTGGAGACTCAAACAACAAGGAGGATGAGAAATCACCATCATCTAAGCTCTCCATAACTAAACAAAGACAAAATTGCAAAAATGGTCCCTGTGGTATGCAAATTTTTGGGGTTTTGGTCCAAACAGTGACTTTTTTGGATTCGTGGTCCTTTTGGGCTAGTTTCATTGTAAAACTGGTCCCCGATAAACTTGAAAAGACGACTTTGCCCTTTTAATTTGTTTTTTCCATTTACTTAATTATTTTTTTCTTTTATTTAAATATAAATGTTAAATTAAATCAAATGGGACCCACCTGTCTTCTTTCTCTCTCTCTCTCTCTCTCTCTCTCTCTCTCTCTCTCTCTCTCTCTTCCTTCGTTCCTTCCTTCAGTCATGGCTTCTCGTTTTTCTTCACCACCAGGGAAGAGGTTGTCGGCCACCGGAGCTTCCTTCTCCTTCCTCCTCCGGCCGATCAACACCACCCAAACACCCCTAAAGATCGTCTCCTCCCCCTTCGTGTGTTGCTACTAGCGCCAAAGCAAAAGAACCAAGGAGGGCTCGCCAGAGATCGGCTGCCCCTCCCTTCCTCGAGATTTCTCAGCCACCATTAGAGCAAGCTTTGTTCCTTTATTTCTCCGGTGTTTGCTTCTTATTTTTCAAAATCGAATACACACATCATGTATTTGTATTTGGTTAACAGAATTTCTAGGGTTTTGAAAGGATTTATGGGTTTCTGATCCTTGTTCAAGAAACAAGATGGACTTGGCTATAGATTCAAACTTATCCCCGACTTCTCCTCTGTTGGTATTGTATTGGCTGAATCAACATTGAGGTTGAACAAATGATGAAAGTTTAAGATTGATTTAAGGTCAATTAATTGTTGTAGTGGTAAGAAATCAAATACGCCGTCTCCGATTCAAGGGCCTTCATTTTTTTTCGAGAGCCCTACACCACCTCCTTATCGTTGAAATCAAAATTAAAATTCGACTGGCTCTCATATGGGAATGCTGAAATAGGAACTGAAATCTCGAGATGGGGAAGATGAAAAATTGAAACATTGCAAGTCACCACCATCACCATCGATCTGGGTTCCATTTTTATAGGTGTATGCATGTGTGTGTTGAATTTGAACATGAAGTTAGTTTCTAGGTTTTGTTAGAGGTGGAAAATCTTTTTATGGGTTATGATAAGGAAGTAATTAGGTATTATTCATAACTCAGATCTTGTTCAGGTAGAAGAACTTGGAGCTTGGGAGTAGTCTCGGTGGAGAGAGAGAGAGAGAGAGAGAGAGAGAGAGGTGGGCCCTTTTTATTTTTTTAATTGCTAAAATAAATAAATAAATATTAAATTTTAAGAATAATGAAAGAAAAATGAAAAATAAATACCCCAAGGGTATTATAGTCATTTCAATTTTCGGAGGGACCATTTTCACATACAAACCACTCCAAAAGGACCACGAATCCAAAAAAGTCACTGTTTGGACTAAAACCCCAAAAAAATGCATACCACAGGGACTATTTTTGCAGTTTTGTCCTAAACAAAATAAATTGTTTAATTAATCAGGGGAGAAGAGTTTCTCATCTTAAGCAATTTTTTTTGAAAATGGCAAGAATGGTCCCTCTAGACTTTGCTTTTACCACGATTTGGCATGGAATACTAACTACTCCTTAAAAAATTATTTAAATATCATTTGACCAAATTTTATGACTTTCAAGTTCTATTTGGTCAATAAGAATAAAATCTTAACTTTTCTAAATTGACAACTTTAGTTCGTATAGCATAACTTTGTCAATTTGACTATCAAACTTATAAATAGAGTTATCAATATTTTTTACTATTGTTGAATTAAGTTATATCTAAATTTTTTTAATTAATTTTATTTTTTATTCATTTCTAATTTTTTTTCTAAAAAGGACAAAAACTTATATGTCAATTTGACGATGTTACATTCAACACTGACAAAAGAGCAAAGGTTAAACTGCTCAGTTATCTCCAAAACATTCGATGACCAAAGAAGAAAACAATTTTCCTAAGAATTCATTTTTTGTATAGAAAATTGAAGCAATAAAGAAGATGATGAAAAAGGAGATATAAAACCCTAATAATCGAAGGCTTTTTAAGAACACCAAAAGTTAGGATAATCATATTATTGTTAAATCAAATTAATGTGGTGAGATGGTTTGAATGCGGATAACAATTATGTGTCAAATATAGGCACGTATACCAACATAGAATAGATGCACCCATACAATTTACGTATGGTAATGTCATCTTTTGCACACTACCACAATTCAGATTAAGGATCAAGTGTAGACCCATATCAAAACAAACAAAAAGCGATACCCAAAAGTATAGGCATAACCTACGAACATAGAGTTCCACTTCTTGCAAAATTTGGGAGACATGCGACCCATACATGTTCAAAATATATATTAACTATATAAAGACAAACCTATACTATCCAAATATACACAAACAACCAACTCATCACATACAAGTATATCGTATGTAAGATACTTACTCTCTATAATCTAAGTATTTCGTATTCATAAATACCTTTGTATGCAATATCATAACACATGATCATTTACCTTTGTACGCTGCACTTCACTCAAAATAATAACTTAGAGCATCTACACCGGTGCAAGTTTAACATCTTGCAAAAAAGCAACATGTGATTTGATAGATTAAAATAATATTATAAACCTACTTGCAACTTGCAAGTCTTTTAAATATTGAAAGATGAAGTCCTAAGTGGCAATCTATATATGCTTAGTGGCATTGCAAATTTTTTTTGAAAGGCCCGATGTGGATACTCTTAACTTTCACATAGTATTTTTAGGATAATTATAACCCTTTCTTTCGGGTTCACTTCACAAGTGATAGTGACAATGCTATTTACCCCAAGCCCAACTAACCTTGCCATGGAGATATAGGGTGATGTTTTGTCAACATCACTTGTGTTTAAAACCGTATTATTTTACTTTTCCTATAAGGTAAGGACTCACATGCATCTTTTAGCGGAATAGGGTTATAATTAGCATTTTTGTGAAACACAAGGACAAAAATGGGTCCTTTCAAATTCTTCCCCACTCTCCACGCACCTTCATCGGCCGCGTTTTGACTCGCAAAACCAGAAACTCGGTTTGACAAGAAATGTTTTTACTCCCCAAATCAGACCACCGATCTTCCAGTCTTCCTCACATATATATGAATGAAGACGAGAAAACGATGGAACGGAATAACTACGAGAAAGCGATCATAAATTCAAAAGTGTTAAACGTGGAGTGTGTGCGCAGTAGACTGATATGACTGGCCGGTGATTTCGTCATCTTCTCCACTTTTCTCATTCTTGTGTGTGTATATATATGTTGGACCCCCAAAGCATATTCTTTCATATCCACCAAACTCTGTTTTTCCCAATTTGTCTCCGTTGATTAAGAAAACCCACTTCAGTTTCATCCGGAATAAACTGGAATTAAGATGGCACTTGTAAAAGAAATCACGGGGTGTTCTATAGTGGAGAAGTCATCATTTCTTGGTCACCAAAATCGGGTTCAATTTTCTGTAAACCCTGTTAGGTTTCCGCTTGATAAAACGAGGTCGAGGTCAAGTAGGTTGAAGAAAGGTGTTAGAACAACGAGTCCGGCGGTGGTGGCAGCAATCAGTGAAGATTTGGTCAAAATTGTGAGAATTGAAAAACCGGTCACGTTTAAGGTGAGAGCTGTGTTGACTGTTAGGAACAAGAACAAGGAGGATTTTAACGAGACAGTTTTGAGGAAAATAGATGCTTTTACCGATCAGATCGGGAGAAACGTTGTTTTGGAGCTTTACAGCAACGATATTGATCCAAGTAAGCCAACTGTTCGATGATATGCCTCTGTGAATCTTATCATTTTAATTCAAAGCCAAAACGATTAACAAAGAATGTTCTCGAATTGGGTTTTTCATTCTCTCTTACTAGATTACGTTATTAACTTTCTAATCAATTTCTATTTTTTGATCTTGAAGAAACAAGAGCTCCAAAGAAAAGCAAAGAAGCTGCGATTAAAGATTGGTCAAAGAAATCGAATCTAAAAACTGAAAGAGTTAATTACACCGCTGATATCTCGGTGGATTCAGAATTCGGAATCCCTGGAGCAATCACCATTACCAATAAGCATCAAAGCGAGTTCTTCTTAGAGACGATCACCATTGAAGGATTTGCATGTGGTCCTGTTCATTTCCCCTGTAATTCATGGGTTCAATCCACCAAAGATCATCCAAAACCCAGAATTTTCTTCTCTAATCAGGTAAATTCAAGACTTTTCCCACATACATACATTCCTAGTCAAATCTTGATTATTTTTAAGTCGTTATTATTCAACTAGTAAAAACCAGCAGCCAAAGAATCCTAAAATAAATCAAGAAAGTCAAGATTCAAACTTTCAAAGTCAAACCTTAAATTTCCATCAGATAACTTATCACAAGTTGAATATTCCCTGGTCTTTAAAAAATACCCAATTTGGATTCAAAGTCTTTCGCTTTCATTAATCAAATTATAACTTTCTTTTTTCCTATTTGCAGCCATATCTGCCTAATGAAACTCCATTAGGATTAAAGTCTTTAAGAGACAAAGAGCTTAAAGATTTACGAGGTGATGGAGATGGAATCAGAAAGTTGTCAGATCGAATCTATGATTACGATGTTTATAATGATTTGGGAAATCCCGATAGAGGAAATGACTATATTAGGCCTTCACTTGGAGGTGATAAAATCCCTTATCCAAGAAGATGCCGAACTGGACGTGTACCTAGTGATACTGGTATATTTATTTATATAAATATAAATATAAATTTTATGGTTATATTCATTTGATATTTAATATATATTTTATTATTTATAGATATTAAAGCTGAAAGTCGTGTGGAGAAGCCATTACCGATGTATGTTCCAAGAGATGAACAATTTGAGGAGTCAAAAGCAAATGCATTTTCAACAGGGAGATTAAAAGCTGTGTTACATAATTTATTGCCATCAATAGTGGCAAGTATTTCTAAAAAACACGACTTTAAAGGGTTTTCACAGATCGATAGTCTTTATAGTGAAGGAGTTCTTTTAAAATTAGGGCTTCAAGATGATCTCTTGAAGAAGCTTCCATTGCCTAATTTGGTCACTAGGTTACAAGAATCTAGCCAAGGTGGTGGCCTTTTAAAATATGATACCCCAAAAATTCTTTCAAGTAAGTTTTTTAAATTACGGATTTATGATTATATTTTTAAAAAAAATTGGAAATTTACGAATGATTATGATTTTCAGAGGATAGATTTGCTTGGTTGCGTGACGATGAATTCGCCAGACAAACACTTGCGGGGGTGAACCCGGTCAGTATAGAAAAGCTCCAGACTTTTCCGCCTGTCAGCAGGCTTGACCCTGATAAATATGGCCCGCAACAGTCTGTTCTTCAGGAAGAACATATTGCGGGCCATCTTGATGGAATGACAGTACAACAGGTAACATTTTTTATATTATTTACAAATAATAAAAAAAAAAAAAAAAAAAAAAAAAAAAAAAAAAAAAAAAAAAAAAAAAAAAACTAACCTCTTTCATACTATTAACTTACAATTATTTTGAATGATTTTATAACAGGCAATTGAAGAAAATAAGCTCTTCATAATCGATTACCATGACATATACCTACCATTTCTCGATCGAATAAATGCACTCGATGGACGTAAAGCATATGCAACACGAACAATCTTCTACCTAAATCCATCAGGCACACTCATGCCAATTGCAATCGAGCTCAGCCTTCCACAAGCATTACCTGGTTCAGAGTCAAAGCAAGTAGTTACTCCGCCGGTTGACGCCACCGGAAACTGGATGTGGCAGCTAGCCAAAGCTCATGTATGCTCAAATGACGCTGGCGTCCACCAACTCGTGCACCACTGGTTACGAACACATGCTGCTATGGAACCTTTCATATTAGCTGCACACAGACAACTGAGCGCCATGCATCCTGTCTACAAGCTTCTAGATCCTCACATGAGATACACGCTTGAAATCAATGCTTTAGCTCGCCAAAATTTGATCAACGCTGATGGCGTCATTGAATCCTGCTTCACTCCCGGACGTTATTGTATGGAGATCAGTGCCGCTGCTTATAAGAATTGGCGTTTCGATTTAGAAGGTCTCCCGGAAGATCTCATTAGAAGGTAAACAATCGGTTTATCTTATCCCCTTTTCGATTCCAATTTTTTTTTGGTTCAATTTCTGTTCGTCTGACCTAAATCGGTGATGAATTTTCTGTTCAATTTCTGTTCATCTGACCTAAATTGGTGATTTCTACAGAGGTATGGCTGTTCGTGATCCAAGTAAGCCACATGGGTTGAAGCTTTTGATCGAGGATTATCCATATGCTTCCGATGGGCTTCTGATTTGGGAAGCGATTGAAAACTGGGTTAGAACTTACGTTAACAGATATTACCCGGATTCCGCTCAGATCTGCAACGACAGGGAGCTACAAGCGTGGTACGCAGAGTCAATCAACGTAGGTCACGCCGATCTCCGCCACGAGAACTGGTGGCCGACGTTAGCCACAACAGACGACCTTACATCCATTCTGACAACCATCATCTGGCTCGCGTCGGCACAACACGCGGCTCTCAACTTCGGTCAATACCCATACGGTGGCTACGTTCCAAACCGGCCGCCGCTAATGCGGCGGTTGATTCCCGATGAAAACGACCCGGAATACAAAAGCTTCCTTGACGACCCACAGAGGTACTTCCTATCGGCGTTACCGAGTTTGCTACAGTCGACGAAGTACATGGCGGTGGTGGACACGCTATCTACTCACTCGCCGGATGAGGAGTACATCGGAGAAAGACAACAGAGGTCGACGTGGTCCGGCGACGCCGAGATCGTGGAAGCGTTTTATGGGTTTACGGCAGAGATTCAGCGGATTGAAAAGGAGATTGAGAGAAGGAACAATGACACGTGTCTAAAGAATAGATGTGGTGCTGGGGTTTTGCCATATGAACTGCTTGTACCCAGTTCAGAGCCTGGGGTAACATGCAGAGGTGTTCCAAATAGTGTGTCGATATAAATTTTTAATTTTTAGGCTCGTATTTTTTGAAAGTAGTATAGTAAGTATTATTATTTTTGTTTATTAAAAATGTAATATTGTAATGTATATCAATGTTCTTAGATGCACGTTCTAGGTGTGCATGTAACATGTAAAATTGTGGTTAAATTCTTAAATAAATGGTCAATGGTTTAATTAAATTATACAAAGCCAAGAGTGAATGGGTTGAAGGTATCTTTGGAAAAGCCAGCCGTAACATAGAAATTAGTAGGTGGAAAATAAAAACAAATTAGTAGCAGTTGAAAAGTAGAGATTTTAAACTTTTATTTGTATAAAATTGTGCCATAAAAATGATTATGATAACTTTCAAAAAATAAAAAATGACATAAAGTATAAAATCTGATATTGTCGAACATATTAGTAGAGGTTCGCATCAGGTCGAAAAAGAATCATTCTAAACTGGTTGAATATCGATTTGTTATGAACTCATGAACTAAACTTAGACTGAATATAAAATAACTTTTCAGAAAAAAGTGAAAGATATTGATTTTGGTTTTATTGTCGGAGAATAATCGATTATTGAAGAAGATTAAAATTGAGGATCGAAGTCCTATTACTTATATTATGATATAGTTTTATATTTTTAATCGATAGTAAAACAGAAAGAGTCTCTCGATAGTAAAACAGAAAGAGTGTCTTGTATATGCATATTTAACCAGAGTTCCTAATTAAACGACAATGTAAAACGATATGATTATAAAATGTTAATCATCTAGGAGTAGTCTTTGGGATTTGTCTGAATAAGTTAATTATTAATTTATTGTTTTTGGTATCATATTATCGTTAATAAACAAATCTGAATGTTTTCATTGCACAAAATAACTTTGCTTAACACTTTTGGATAGATTTACTTGTTTGTTATATTTTGGTATCTCGTAAACTGTAATATTCTAACACTAAAAAGTAATTTACATATTAATAGCAGATACAAGTTATTCCATGAACCTTTTTTTAAAAGAAAATGTAAGTTGACTTAAATAAGTAATCTCAAACAATCCCTCAAATATTATTGATGATTTACATTAAGTAATATAATTAAACTTTAATAAAAGTAATAAAATGGATATACTTGTGAAAATGAAATAATATCGGTATAATTGTATAAATATTTATTCTTCATAGTAAAAAGTAAATGCGAATATATTTAATAATAACAGCGTTCAATGGTATGGGCGCTGATTTTGCCACATTCAGTTTTTATTCATCCACTGAAAAGAACTATGTATTAACATTTATACCCTTCTATTTAATTAATAAATATTGACACATTCAGTTTTTATTTATCCACTGAAAATAACTATGTATTGACATTTATACCCTTCTATTTAATTAATAAATATTGAAGGGATAGATCCCAGGTTTATCTTGAAGCTTGTCTTTCATCTTCAAAATTGTTTCTGATATTAATTTCACATTTTCTAAGTATACGATACATTCTCATCAAAGTGTTCCAGAAAACTTGCCCAATTTCATTTTCATAAGCTAAATGTTAATTATTAGAATTGTGATTTTTGAAGATTTTTGTTTTATTCACTGGATAAACACTTTCTGAACAATTAGATGAATTACTTAACAAAAGATGATCCGAAAATTGATGAACAAGTGTGGAATCAACGTTTTTCGTTGGTTCAGATAAACCCAAATCGTTGTGACGGGGAAGATGTAGACTCAGTCGAACTCGACTAAGAATCTAGGCTAATGGTGTTTTTCGGCGAATTCCTTCACCGGTGGAGGAGAAGAAACCCACCACCACAGATGAAACTAAGTCACGGTGGCTCCACTTACCAACGATGTTTTCCAGTGCATTCCTTCACCAGTGGAGGAGAATAAAGCTATCGTCGCTGTTGAAACTAAGCCCACTGTGGTATTTTACGATGAATTCCTTCACCTTGCTGCCCTTTCCGGCGCCACCAAAGCAATAACTCATATTTTGTGTATTTTGTTTAGACGAGATCCTCGTTGATGGTGCTCATGGGGATGTCAACTAAATTGGGGCTAATTTGACAACTGTAATCTTCTGAATTTAATATTACTTATTTGTAATTAGGGGCATAAGTGTCTTTATAATTTATTTTAAGTGGTTGTATAAAAGTACTCCGTGGAAGATTCAGACCCCAATGGTATACATTCCGGCCAACAGATAAGACATACACTCGCCGCTATTATCATTACCTATCAAAAATCAATAATGTAGGAGAATAAGTCATGTAATATTAATACGTCATATATATATATATATATATATATATATATATATATATATATATATATATATATATATATATATATATATATATATATATATATATATATATATATATATATATATATATATATATATATATATATATATATATATATATATATAGAGGTATGCCATATATTTGTCTAATGCATGTATTGTTTCCTAAGTCTATTAAAGTGTTTGATATGTAATAATGACACTAGCGTTAGTAATAGTATGTAACTATATGTAATTGACTTAGTCATATGTTTTTATAAAATAATGTCTATATAGGTTCTTTGAAGTTTATTGTTATTTGACATTTTATATTATGATAAATTCTAAAATTAATAACTATATATATATATATATATATATATATATATATATATATATATATATATATATATATATATATATATATATATATATATATATATATATATATATATATATATATAATTTTGTTCAAATGTTAATCATTTAATTGTCTGAAATATTTGAACCTCATAGACTAAGATACGAGTTTATTCCCTACATTATGCATGTTTACAAAAACTCGTTTTTGTTACAAACGAGAATACTAACATTATTTAGAAAATTATGTAAAGTCCCAATTAAATTATTATTTTGGCCTCATCTCCATCTCCTTCGTAATAGAACCTATACTCAAGCAAAATTCAACTGATAATTAAACTATAACTAAAACAAAATCATGATCTATAATGAAAACCCCACAAAATCAAAATCCTTTATATATACTGTACACATATGTTTAAAGGAAATAAGAAACTAGGATCAATGCAATTGATGTGCATTTCAATGAAAATGTAATTTAATGTAAAATCAGTAGAAACCAACCATTCCCATTGGAGCTGCAACTTAAAGTGGCAGCAGAAACTTGCAATTGCTTGTCGTTGAACTTCATGGGACCTATGTTGGAACAGAGTTCAGGAGCAAATAGATTCAAGAAAGAATTGTTGATAAACTTGAGATATATCAAAATAAGCAATTTCATTTCAGCATCATAAAAATGTTTCCAGTTTGATTGATGATCAATAAAGAGAATTTACAGAAATTTAACCAACCCATAAAACATGAAAGATTCTGGATAAATTTCCACTAAGTCTACTGTGAATAACAAGAAAACATCAACCTGATTTGTATAGAGATAAATACAAGACAAATAACAGAAAAGAGCAGCTTCCTAAATCTCTGAAAGATCGTTGTATCTAACTGCAAAGACAAAAAATCAACACCTGTAATAACAATGGAAGATGAATAATCGGTTTCTCCAAAAAGTTTGATTTGTTTTGGGTTCTAAGCGAAAAGGATGAAAAATAACTTTTGACATGCAGGAAGGAAACTCGTAATTATTAATGGTAACCAAAATGATCGACGCCTGAGAGATTCGAACTCTCGCGGGGAAACCCCATGTACTTAGCAGGCACACGCCTTAACCACTCGGCCAAAGCGTCGAGATGTTGATAAGCGCATATTCTTTATATATGAATACTAAATATTGTTTTTGAATATATAGTAACTAGTAAAGTGTTAAATTATAAAAAGACGGTTTGATATAACATTTGTTTCTTCCTATTATATCATTATAATTTATATTGTAAAATTTTAGTAAATTGACTAAATTCTAATAATATTACTCAAACTAGGATATAACTTATGTACAATACGGTTAACAAAGTAAAATAATATAAAGACTATAATTATAAAAAATTTAATAAGTTTAAGGCAGAATTTCATATATACCCTTCTTAAACATCAAAATATTATATTTACCCAACTTAATTTCTAAATATCATAGTTACCCTTCATAAAATTTCTAAATATTATATTTACCCTTCATAAAATTTCTAAATATCATATATGTCCTTTTTAAACATCAAAATATCATATATGTCCTTCTTAAATATCAAAATATCATATATGCACTTTTTAAACATCAAAATATCAATGGTAATATTTAAAATATCCTCCATCTACAACATAATAATAATCAACAACAACAAAACTAAACAATCAAAATATACATTCCATACAAAGGGTTAAAGATGAATCTTTTTGTCTGTCAAGAGACCGACATTCCAACAATTTAAAAGTTCACATTCCATTATCATAAACGTGGTTAAATTTCTTAATTATTATAATAATTCTAAGATATAAAAAATGATTATAAAATATTAAAAACATTAAAAAAAAAAAAAAAAGGATTTTGGCAAATATGATATTTTGAAGATTTATGAAGGGTAAATATGATATTGAGAAATTAAGTTTGGCATATATGATATTTTGAAGTTTAAGAGGGGCATATATGAAATTCTCCCGCTAAATTTAAAAACATTGTTTTTATACAACATTGGATGTATAAAAATAAAACTCATAATAATTAAATTTGGTTGCATTACTATAATTGTAAAAAATTGATCCGCAACTTCAAATAAAAAGTTGATTACAATTTAAGACAAATTGAAATCACTAATTTAGTTAGTTTCACATCTTTAGCTTTGAGCTTCTTATTTGATCCTCAACATATAACCAAAACAATGGGATATATGAGCATGCTAGTAAAAACCAACATTGTCTTTTATTAGAAATTCTTAAGACACTTGATTTTTCTTAAAGTACAACATGAATTCTTCATTACTCAGTTTAAAAATGTTGACATAATGTTTTTGGTGACACTATTGGATAGAATTTAATAATAAAACAATTTAACTCAAAATTTCCATAAAAGTACAATGTATAATGATTGATTGTGTATTATGGTTCGTGGGGTGGAAAGGAGGGGGGAGGGGCAGGAGGAGGAGGAGACGGCTTGATTTTCATGGTGTTAGAGTTTTGAAAATGTAAATAAGTTTGAGAAAAACATTTGTGTAATCTCGGGAAAATTTAAGAGTAGTAAAAACCTCCAAAAAAAACAATGTCAATGAGGAATGTGTTTTAAAGAGCTAAAAAGGAAATAAATCATGGGAAAAAACTGTGTGAGGGATTATGCTTCTCAAATGATAGGTAAACAATTGTATCTGTAATCAGAATATTATAGTGTCCCATTGGATGTTTATTTTTCGACTAGCTCCATCTATAGTTTTATTTTTTCAAAATAGAAAACCAGAATGAAAAGAGTACAAATGTACAATTAAAAGAAACCCATCATAACCTAACACCATTACAACCCTAAATATGGAAATGAGCATAGTAAATTGCTATTTATAGTACAGTAATGACAACTTCAACAACACCCGCAAACCACAAAACCGACACCATGAGAAAAATATCACATGTATGTTTTTAACTTTTTTTCCAAACCATTTGTAAATATCTCAAGAGCCCTTCCTGTAAAAATGAGTGACAAAGAAATTAAACTACTATATGCATTAGTCAGACATGATACATTTAACAGAAAAAATATGATTTAGAGTAAATTACACGAATGGTCCCTATGGTTTAGGGTAATTTGCACGTTTGGTCATTAACTTATTTTTTTAACTCGGAAGGTCCCTACGGTTTGTTTTTGTTACGCGTTTGGTCCCTATCTTGCCTAAAAATATTATTTTGCCCTTGATTTTTTAATTTATTTAAATAAACACACCCCAACCCCACCCCCTCACCTTACCTTACCTACGACACCATTTTTTTCTCTATTTAAATAATATTTTTTTTAGGTAAGATAGGGACCATGCGCGTAACAAAAACAAATAGTAAGGACCAAGCGTGTAACAAAACAAACATTAAAGACTTTCCGAGTTAAAAAAATAAGATAGGGACCAAACTTGCAAATTACCCTAAACCATAGGGACCATTCGTGTAATTTACTCTATGATTTTTATAGAACATGATTACAATACGACTTCAAAAAACTAAAGACTTGTGAAAAAACAAAATTGGGCACTATTTTTTTTTAAATCAGTAAGAAAAGTGAGTCAAACATCTAAGTGCCCCATTCACTGCATTTGTATTAATTTGATCATTAACTAACTTTATTAAGAATGACAGTAATCTGGCCAATCATAGGACGAGGGTGATGCTACTGATGGGTTTTAGGTAAAACAAATAAACTAGAAAAACAATTCCTAAGTTCACATGCAACCTACTTTGGATCTATGTTTTAGCTATTGAACATACAACTTTGAATTGCAAAACAAGAACCCTAGATGAGAGAGGCTATTTTCGAAATTCACAAACTAGGGTTTAGAAATTACATACCTTTCAATTGTTATAGTAAACAATTGATAATTCCCTTGATCTTGATCTTGATCTTCTTGGAAGCTTAGCACCACAAGTGTAATGCCTCTAATGGAATCACACCCAAACTAGCAAGAAGGAAAGTAGAAGGAGAGAGAGGGAGTATGCAATTTTCGGCCCTAAGGGTTTCTTCCAAAGAAAGAGTCACCAAAATGTGAACCAGGAGGCTCCTTATATAGTTGAGGGATCTAGGGTTTAGGAAAAACCCTAATGCTCCTTGCTTAGGGCCTAAGCAAAGCCAAAGGCCTTATCCAAGCCCCCTTGGACGAAATCCTTAGGGTTTCCCCTATAGATTTCGTCCACCTCCTTCCAAGGAGGTTCTGGAGCCTTCCACTCAACTATTAGATAATTGCAAACTAGTCCCTGCACTTTATAATTAATTCTTTTAACCCCAAAATTAATTCTAATTAATTTCTGGCTAACAATTAATTAAAAAAAATGATTTCTTATTAATATATTAATCTTTTAACATATTAATAAATTCATTTATATTAATTTATTAATCTTATAATAAATTAATATCTCTCCTTTCATAATTTCCTTGTCCGGTTGCTAAGTTTGAGGGCAACCCAAAAGGACTGTGCTGCTATCAATTCAAGTACATACCAATTATAGTTATGGGCTTAGACACCTAATCCAACAGTCTCCCACTTGGATAAGTCTGTAACTATAATTGCTAGTATGCCTTCTAAATTTGACCAGCAAATTGTAGCTTCCAAAAAGCTGCTTCCGAACTCTGACCCAGTCAGTTACGAGTCCTAAGATAAGTGATCATATAATCCTTCATTCTGCAAGATATCCCCAGACATAAGACATGGAATACAATCAATCTCTTAGTCCAGAATCTAT
The DNA here is from genome assembly GCF_051521515.1 of Lactuca serriola. Taxonomy (NCBI): domain Eukaryota; kingdom Viridiplantae; phylum Streptophyta; class Magnoliopsida; order Asterales; family Asteraceae; genus Lactuca; species Lactuca serriola. The sequence goes on along the minus strand of NC_136411.1, from coordinate 161,530,318 downwards.
GTTTCTCGATTCCTGATTTGTGATGATGTAGGACTTCTAATTGAACACATCAATTTAGTCCTGGCTGGGCCCAGCACATAAGTCAACACCAAATCATCGAGGGGCCCACAGATATCGCTTTTCCGGTTAGGGCAAAAGGAACGAATAAACATTGACTCATATGCTTGTATCTTTTACTCATCAAACCATACATGACAATACGTTTTATAACACCAAGTTACTGATGCGTTTTCGTATCACCAATGTATAGCTGACTTGCAAATTACAACTCATATATCTCTGTTTCAAGATCATAGATATTATCGTCTCAGTATTACTCGTGATGAATTCCATGAAGTAATACTCTGAGCGTGGGTTTATCCAATACTCAAATCTCAATTTCTGAGTACTCATGAACGTTGCAGCAAATCTATTGCCATGTCTATCCTTAGACAATTCTACAATCCAGTTCATGACAGTCTTGATTCACTACTTACTTCCAAAAGTACGAGCGACTGTGGAGTTTGAATAATCTTATTATTCGGGAAGTCAAAACATGCTAATTGAAACGCAATAATAATATTAATCCTATATGGCCCCAAAGCTTTTGAGCGTAAATAAAAACACTTTTATTTAAACACCATATTGATTACTCATTATTCATTGCTTACAGTTTCAGAAAATCAACTTATTACTTGAATTATAACCACAATTGTCCCATGCTCCAAGCATGCACACTTTGGTTTCCTATGGTCCATACTTTGTGAAATAAATCAATTGAAAAACCTTTCCAATGATGCTCATTTCACAATTCCTAATCCCTATTATTAGTGTTAGAACACAAGGTTCTTGCAACTACTAGAATATGCTAGATTCTAACATTTTATGCAACGATCCTTTCGCAAAGTCATAGCACAAAAGTCACCAAGACTTTGACCAATGAAATTACAAAGTACTCTATCGGAAATTGTTACAAGATAATTCCATAGACGTGAAGTCTCACATTCAAAGTACATTCCTTTGAACATCCTTCTTGCATAAAAGTTTCTAATCTAGACACAGACTCTCAACATCCAACTCCCTATATGGAGACATTTCCATATTTGCCATATGACGACTTATTCTTAATAGAATCTTATCTATTCATAATAATGTCGACATGGCCCATTCATTACTATACTTCCAACTACTCACAGGCGACAAATCCTGAGTGAACCTCTGATTTTTCCTTTGATAGTTGTTTAATTATTTTAGTCAGAACCGATTCTAGATCCTTTTTCCCTCTTAATACCCTAGGCATTTGGAAAATTTTAGAATGGTCAAATATTACAGCATATGCAATCAATCCTATACCCGAAGCGTATTGGACACAATGCATAATGTCTCACATAAAGACGTGATACTTTATCATCCTTCTGCCATAATATTTTATGTGTCCTGTTCCCACAATTCGATCTATGAAGAGGGATGTCGTGATCATAATCGAATTTGAGAATGCACTATATATCCTTGACTAAATTTATTAATGTTTCTCGATCTAAGCTTTAGAATTTTGAAACGAAGTATAATATTCTCTCCCTTAATTATAGCAAAACAACTTTTCAAACATTACAACTTTGCAAAGTGAATCTTTGTTTTCTATAATTAATATTGCTAACTCGCAATACTTTACCATAATAATCATGCTCCCACTAACATGATGATTATTTTCTTACCAGCATAACACTTATGCTCCCACTAGCTTTGACATGTATTCAGAAAACAATTAAACTTCCAGAGAACAATGCTTATTGAATTCCTTAAGTTCATATTTCTAATACCTAATGCTTTGATAAGCCTTTATCAAAGCTTCTTAAAATCATACACCTTTGCCTTAGAAAGCTCATATGTGTGTCTAGACAAATTCAGAACTTATGTCACTAAGTCCCAAATGTTCAGACTAATTGTCAAATCTCATAATTCGAACTATGGAAAGGGATGTCGTAACCATAATCGAATTTGAGAATACAATTTCCACAATTGCTATCTTCTTAAAATCTCTCTTAGTGAAAGCATTTCCTCACAGTCATTTTCATGAAGGAGGTAATCTTATGACACTTAGATTTTGTGGTGTATAAGTTCCTATCCATGTGAATTTGTCAAAACCAAAGTTTGTGACAAATCCAAACTCATATGGACTGAACTTTCTCAATCTCGATTTCTTGCCTCATGGTAACACGAGTGCCCACCATGTCTTCCAAGTGGTTTATCAACTCATCCTTACTTATCAATGTACTTTCCATTGATCAAGGTGCTATGTCTTTATGCATTCACATGAGAACTCATAGAACTCACTTGCATAATTAATTCAATTGGCATGGCATAGAAAAGGAGTATGTCATCCACGATAGGCTATAAACCTCAAGTCGTGTGCTAGTGATGATCGATAAGGTTTATTCTTGATTAGTTCTTGAAACTTTTTTCAAGATCATTAAAACTCCCACTGACCTCTTGACATATACGATTCTCTTGTCAGGAAACTTTCCTCGACAAAACAAATATTCAAGAGTTAGTGTGGTTCTTATCAAGACAAAACACTTCACAAAATTTGTCCTAGTTGGTCTTTGTCTTATCCAAGACATCACAACTTACAAATTTTAAATGTGCAAGAATAAGAAAACTTTTCCAAATTCCACATTTGATGAGTGTTATAAACCTTCTTGAGACTTGTCACTCAATTCACAATCTTGGAGTACAACTCTAAGACTTGATGTTGGAACGAAGTATGATTGACTTCTTGATTTTAACCATTTCCACAATTCTCGATTCCTCTTCTTAGACATGCAAATGTACTAAGACTTACTTAGAGGATCAATTGAGATATGGTTCCTAATCATTAAGACTTATCATAAAACACAATAAAAGTTACTCTCCCTTCTTCTTAGAATAGAGATACTTTTATCTTTCTGCCTACTTGATTCTTCTTATTCGTTCTGCCATTGATTGAAATTCTTTCAATCAACTCAGAATTATATTTAATCTTATAAGCATAACCATATTCACTAAACTTTAGTAAATCATGATGAATATCTTTATCACTCTCATGGTGAGCTTGATCAATGTACAACCTAGTGTACTTGATCTCCTAGTCCTTCTCTTGACACTTTGTCAAAGAATTAGTCTAATTTCCAAATATGAAGTTTCTCATTCATCACGCAATCAAGTTGCATGACTCCAAGTTTCTGTCCAATTGAAGCTTGGGCGATGAGAATCTTTCCTCATTTGGCAAATTCTCGACATTTCCACAAATGACATAATTAAGAATCAAATCCATTATTGATAATAATACATCAATTTTTCATAACGACTTCATTGCAAGGATATATAAAATTATTCAAACCAAAAAAATTTATTTTATTCATAAAAGCAGCGGAAAACTTGTCCTTACAATGCAAAATTAACTGAAAAACTATGTATTTATTCCTAACAAATCTATCATAACTTTCTAAGCTCAAAATCTGATCTTCGAATCCATGCGACGGTGATCCATTTCTTCGTGATCAGACTCATCTTGCTTTTCCATCAAGCTTCCTCTCTTTTCTCTCATCCTGCAAAACATTCAAATGTAATCTTATCACATTATGTATTAAGAATCAATGAATAGGAACTTGATGGAGTTAGATAGTGGATTTTATACCCAAGGAGGAGTCATAACACTAGACTCTCCCATCTCTTAGATCTCTCAGGTAGATGGGGCAGCTTCGTCTCCAATGCCCCTTCTCTTGGCAATAAAAGCAGATGGACTCTTTTGGAATGACACAAGGAACAATCTCAGAGTTTACCTTTTTTGGATCTCCAATGTCATCATTTTCAATGTCCCTTGAAGTTTGGGAGTTTGATTCACCAGACAAATTTGCTTGATCAGCACGCCAAATCATTGCTGATTCAACAGCTATAAGCAAATAGGTGAGATCAATGAGGGTTACGTCATGATCCATCATATAGTACTCTCTAACGAACTCACTATATGATTCAGGAAGTGACTGAAGAACCCAGTCAACAGCCAACTCACTTGAAATCTCGACACCAAACATGCTTAACCTATCAATGTGTGACTTCATCTCTAAGACGTGTGCACACACAGGTTTCCCATCTTCGTGTTTACTTGCCAAAAGGGCTTGAGTGAGCTTGAACTTTTCAAGCCTTCGAACTTGTAGGTTTGGGAGAACAACGGGAGGAGGAAGTGGAATCAAGTTAGTCCACATGGTAGGGATTGATCTTTCACCTTCATAGTGGAACAAACCTCGAGCAGGAATACTTTTTCCTTTAGATTCGGGAAGACCATGGTTAGATTCAGACATCTACAAAATTGGGAGAAAATTCAAGTTAGTTGATAAGAATCCTTGATGTAACACCCAAAAGAAACATCGAGGCTAGGATCCAACACAACATTCCACAAATTGGAAGAGGGATGCCGTAATCCAATTTGCAGAATATTTGAAGGTAGGTAAATGACGATTTACCAATTTCCACCATGAAAAGCGAAAAAGAAGGTTAAGTTTTAAATGTATTGGAAACTCCTAGATTCTTTGAGATACATTGAAACTATTCAATGGCATGTTTTAATCTCGGATTATGATCTTCTATTTGTGACTGGGATGCCGAGGATCACAAACAAGATGTGAATAACCATGCAAATGTGCTCGGTAACCTCATTGTCTTTATCATTAACCATTGATGTGCCGGTAAACCACACACGCTCCATCAAAATGACAATTATAAGATACCCATTACTACTCTTTATTAGTGCCTTTTAGTGTGCCGGTTAACCACACACGCTCCACTAACGACCAATAAAGCATAATGTGCAATTTCATGGATTAGCATACTTTTCACATTTTTCCTAAAGTAACTAGAGTTGGGATTTTGTAAAATAATGTTCTAGTACTTTCTTTAATAACATTATACTTTTAATGAGATGTAGTTGTCCTATCAAATCCGTTCTGCTAACGACCCTCCACTAATCAAGGAAGCGGTGGGTGAGAGTGGACACCCATTCAACTACCATTTTATAGGCAGTTTCCTTATACCCCCCTTATAGATTAGCTTCGTGAATGAGGCATACTAGCGATTTGACTGACCATATTCTTATACATATATAATATTTAACTTTTAATTATAATATACATATAAGGTGTGTTTTAAAACATTTTAAAACTCCAAGGGTTTATATAAATTTTTCGAAATTTAAACTATTAAATTTTAAATTTAAGTAAACCAATTAATTAGATTTAATATTTATCTATTAATTAACTTTTAATTAATTTATTAAATCTTTTAAGGATTATCTAATTAAATTAAACAATTAACTTAATCCTAATCCATATCCCTTCTAGATTTCAAAAAATATGGGGATAGGATAATTTCCTTATTTATCTCAATTATCCAATAAGGCAACTATTATCCAAAACAAAGAAACCTTAAAAGGGGGAGCATATTTCGAAATTACAAGGGGAGGAGGCTAGGGTTTTGGAAACCCTAACCCGAATTTCGACTAGGGCTCATGGAGGCTAGGGTTTTCGAAAACCCTTTGCACCAAAACCCTAAAATCGAAAATTTTGGCCTTTAGGGTTTAATGGCTATAAACCCTAATTTGCAATTCAACTATTATAGCAATTCAATTTAAAACAAACAATGGCTCTGATACCACTGATGGGTTTTAGGTAAAACAAATAAACTAGAAAAACAATTCCTAAGTTCACATGCAACCTACTTTGGATCTATGTTTTAGCTATTGAACATACAACTTTGAATTGCAAAACAAGAACCCTAGATGAGAGAGGCTATTTTCGAAATTCACAAACTAGGGTTTAGAAATTACATACCTTTCAATTGTTATAGTAAACAATTGATAATTCCCTTGATCTTGATCTTGATCTTCTTGGAAGCTTAGCACCACAAGTGTAATGCCTCTAATGGAATCACACCCAAACTAGCAAGAAGGAAAGTAGAAGGAGAGAGAGGGAGTATGCAATTTTCGGCCCTAAGGGTTTCTTCCAAAGAAAGAGTCACCAAAATGTGAACCAGGAGGCTCCTTATATAGTTGAGGGATCTAGGGTTTAGGAAAAACCCTAATGCTCCTTGCTTAGGGCCTAAGCAAAGCCAAAGGCCTTATCCAAGCCCCCTTGGACGAAATCCTTAGGGTTTCCCCTATAGATTTCGTCCACCTCCTTCCAAGGAGGTTCTGGAGCCTTCCACTCAACTATTAGATAATTGCAAACTAGTCCCTGCACTTTATAATTAATTCTTTTAACCCCAAAATTAATTCTAATTAATTTCTGGCTAACAATTAATTAAACAAAATGATTTCTTATTAATATATTAATCTTTTAACATATTAATAAATTCATTTATATTAATTTATTAATCTTATAATAAATTAATATCTCTCCTTTCATAATTTCCTTGTCCGGTTGCTAGGTTTGAGGGCAACCCAAAAGGACTGTGCTGCTATGAATTCAAGTACATACCAATTATAGTTATGGGCTTAGACACCTAATCCAACAGCTACTGCCATACTAAATAGCTGTGCAGATTTTTCTATGAGGGTTGTCAAGTGAATGACCAACAGAACCCGAAAGAAACAAAGGGTATAGATCCATGTCTCTGTAAAACAATGTTCACCAAATGTCGATTCTCAGTTGCAAGAGTCTATGGACTTAATAGAGATATGAATTTATTTGGACATATATACATGACTAATTCTAATTCTTTTTTATGAACTTATCCTGAAAAGTGACTTGGTTTACATGCGACTTTTGCTCTAAAGTCTTAAATCAAGCAAACCACTGTCAATTTCACCCTACTACATTTAAAGATTGATACAAATTGATTTTAATTCTAAAAATCTTCTAAGAAACTAATAATTATCTTTAGGGAGTGTTTAGATGTAGGACAAAATATAAATTACCTAATTAGTGCTTGCCTTGCTAAAGGTTCCAACATTGTCCCGACAAGTTCTTTATTTTTAATTTTACAATTAAACTAGAGGTGGCAATCGTGTCGTGTCGTGTCGGGTTCGTGTCGTGTCGAAATACTAAACGGGTTGAAAGTGCTTGACCCTAACCCGACCCATTTAATTAACGTGTCGTGTCGTGTCAACCCGTTTATTTTCGTTTCGAGTTCGTGTCGGGTTTCGGGTTAGAGCTATATCTTGAAATATGTCGTGTCATGTGAGGTTAAAAGATTGAGTATGTTGAAAGAGTAGGAATTCGGTAGGTGGAGAGGAAAAACTAATAGTTTGGAGGCAGAATATATGAAGTCATAGCAGTTCAGATGACAAAATTAAAAGAGTGAGAGTTGGGGAGGCGGATGAAAAGGTCGCGAGGATGTGAGAGTGGTGAAAGAGACTGGATAGTTTGGGAGAGAATGGAAAAACTGAAATTAATTCTTGATCTAGATGGCTAAGTCATTTCAACATTACAAAACGACTCAATTCGAAAGTTTTCTTTTACTTATGGTTTTGGTTTTGTATCTTTCTAGTTTTGTTAAATAATTCAAAAAATTTGCATATAAATAAACGGTTCATTTTCGAGTCATATTCGAGTTGAAATTCTCAACCCTAACCTTACCCGTTTAATTTTCGTGTCGTGTCGTGTCAACCCGTTTATTTAAACAGGTTGAAATATCTTACCCAAACCCGTTTATTTCATGTCGAGTTCGTGTCGGGTCAATTTTTGCCACATCTAAATTAAACGGCAAACTGAATCATGTTGCCACAACATGGATCTGAGTGTTCTTTTGAACTCGATGTTTTTCCCATTCTCATTTGCTTTTACTTGTGGGCTCGATGTTCTCCAACAATCTGAGACAAAAAAAAAATTATAGAAAAAAAGCTCCATAATAGAGGTTATGGGCATGATTCATTGTGAGAGAATATGTCAAACCTAAAAAAAATGTAATACATTTTTCCAAAAAAAAAAGCTACAAAAATACCTTCAAACAAATACCATGAAACCAACCATTAATCAAACTCAAAATAGAGATCAGACAGTAAATGAACATTGAACTGTCGATTCTTTAAGCTACACAACAAACACACATGTTATAATTAAAAAAAATAATAATAAATAAATCATGGTGAAAAGAAAGAGACATGGAAGACATTGGTGTCTCTACAAATCTTTGCATTTGAGAGTGAGAGGTAGGGATATGGCTAGGAGACGAAGGCAAATGAATCCATTATTGTTTATGCAAGACTCTTCCAAATGAAAATTAAGACTTTTAGAAATGGATACGGCTGAAAGAGGGAAGACGGCAACCATGGGACTTCATCACTTAAATTTCAACACCTTTTGGGATAATAAAAACCCTAGATGTATTGAGATACATAGGAAATACTGGTGATTGATGCGATGACGGAGGAGAGTCAAGAGACGATAAGATTTGAAGACGAATGTGCCGAGATTTAAGGGATTTTGGTTAAAATGTTGATTTTCATTCAGGTCGATAATTTCTCAGTTTATTTAGGTATAAATGATCGATGGAAATTGGAATATTTTGACTGATTTTTTGAGATAGAAATATAGAGGAATGTTTGTTGATTTCTAGGGATACCATTTATAAAACGGATATTCAGAATGAGCGGGAAAGCAAATCAAGAATGAACTACAACATGCCACGTGGCAAAGATGTGGTGTGAAAAATTGAAATGTGTCATGTTAAAGACTCTTTTATTAGAAGAGAAGTTTAAATAATTTTTTTTTTGATTTTGTAGTATAACATGTTACTTTTATTTCTTTTATTATGTGAATTTATTTTGTCAAATACAATTTTGATTTCACTATATTAATAATTTTATAAAAAAAAAATCTATAAAGGGTTGTTTAATAGTTGCTGACAGATTAACTGAGTCTGAAGCTCTGACTACATCTGTTTCTGATTGAAACAATGCTATTTGATTATGTATCTGACTGACTGTGTTGACTACTAACCATTTTATCCTTCTAGTTTTACTTTGTGTGGAATAAAATATATATGGGGGTTATTTTACTATTATTTAAAAGTTAAGCCACAAGAAAAACTATTATTCATCCATCACACCATACATTAAAACTTCATCAAACATATAAATATTTATTCAAGAAAAATTATATTAAAACATTTTATCAAACACTTACCGTACATGTATAATTAAGTATTTGTTCAAAGAAAGTAAGCTTTTGCAAATGACCGTAAATGTTCACTACAAAAATCAAAAAGCCAAATATTAGGATACTTGGACAAACATTAGAGCATCTGATCACGTCCCAAAGTGGCAAAACAAAATAATAATAATAATAATAATAATAATAATAATAATAATAATAATAATAACATTAAACACTAATTAAGTCCTCACTTTTATTCTCTATCAAATCCAAAGTGGTGTACAGTTTATCCCAACACCTATGATTTTTTTTTGCACTTGTTAATAACTTCAAGGCACTCTTCTTTCTGATTAAACAACTTTAGGATCTAGAATTTCATGAAGATTTTAAGAATTATTGTTAAGGAAAATGAAAAGGGTCAAGGGTGATAAATTGATTACTTGGGCTTCAAGCTTATCGGGAATGTCTCAAAAGCAAGTAGATCAGGAGAAGTTTTAACAAGAACTTGTAGAACTTGTAGTCTCTCACGGTGAAAGTATTTAAGTTTATTCAAAGAGATAATGACTTAAAAGGGTAATGTATTTTTTTATGTATACATATTTAGTCACTGACTTTTATTTTCGTCCATATTTACCCTTCAACTTGTTAAACTGTACACATTTAGTCCTTATGACCGGCTACTCCAGGGCCCAGGCTGGCCGGTAAAAATGACTTAATAGGGTAATATATTTATCACTTTGTACACATTTAGTTCTTAATATTTTTGTACACATTTAGTCTTTAATATTTTTTTGTTGCAAAATAAGTCATTCTTGTTTTTGTACTCATGTAGTACTTATGAATGATTTCTTTAGATTTTTCTTACAACATCTTATGTGGGATAGGTTGAGGTGGTCCTGTTATATGTTGTAGGCCAAGATACCTGGTGCGGGCCAACTGTAAGGTGTAGGCACGGAAGCTCGAGAAAAGCGGTTGGGTTAAGACGGCATGCCGACAAACCCTAGGTATTCCTGATGACTGATTGGACCTGTTGCATGTCGGCATTCCAGTCCGATAACTGATTGGGCCAAGATATTCCATTATGATGAGTGTGGGTTCGTTATGCATGATAATATGTTTGTTGTATCGAATATTTTGGAGAAAATTCACTAAACTTTATGCTTACCCAGTTGTTTATCCCAACACCTATGATTTTTTTTGCACTTGTTAATAACTTTAAGGCACTCTTCTTCGAGTAATTATATCACCACTTCGATAATGCTCATCAACACTTTTAGGATCTAAAGTTGTTGAAAGTCGAAGCAACTCCGTTGAGCTAACGCTAAATCGACGATTTAGTTCCATTATTTGACAATTAATTGCTTCGTAAAATATATCCACTCGGTAATGATGTTCAAGTGTATGATCACTACGCTCGTTACGAGCTCGAGCCCCTCTACTAAAGTATGGAGAAGACATATCAAGGATATCAATGTTGCGTTCCTGAAAAAATGACATAACAAGATAGAGCAACCCATCCTATCTTTCATCTTTCATTTTTTGTAATAACAATTTGCTAGATGCAACTAGCCTCAATGCGTTACAAATATCTTAAGATTGTCTTTGTAAATGTAACAACGTAAATTTCAAAACAAAATTTTCATTTTTCATCAACCAAGTTCATATAAAAACATTCTCAAATATTTCCAACAGTAGTTTTGAAACATAACATATCCCAAGATCATAAAAATCAAACTCTCTCTCTAGTGTGTACGAGTCACGCCGGCGCCTTCCCACGGTCCTCGCTAGTACCTGAAACACATAACACAACAACTGTAAGCATAAATGCTTAGTGAGTTCCCCAAAATACCGCATACAACACATACGCCACTCGAGGCTATAATACGACCCTCCGGTCGACATGTCTCAGCAGGACCCTCCAGTCCCGTAGCTCGTTGGACCCTCTGGTCCGGTCTATAACATCATACAACATACATATATCACATAGCACATAATCTCATACGTAACACATAAGACCCTCTGGTCAACACATAATACCACTCTAGGTAACATATAGTGAAAAGACTCACCTCAGGTGTCCTGGTAAGTCTCTGACTCGCTAGAAATGTGATCTAGCCTCCGCCTAATCACATAAAGTAAATACTCTCATAAATATAACTATACTCAAACCTTTCTTAACACCCTTAGAAGGGTAAAAGACCATTTTACCCCTCTCTTGGCTTAAAGGCCTCACTATTGACCAAACCCTAAAAGTCAACCATAAGTCAACAGTCAAACCTTGACCCGACTCGTCGAGTGCACTTGGGCGACACGGCGAGTCTACACGTGTCTACAAACTCTCTTAGTCCCTTTTGGCACGTCGAGTCCTTCCCCTTACTCGACGAGTCACACCTGGCATGAATCGTGGGGCCACCCCGACTCAACTCGCCGAGTCTCAAGAACAACTCGACGAGTTCCATTTTGAACTCCAGTCCCCCAGCTCTCCCTGACTCACCGAGTTATTTCCCCAACTCGGCAAGTCTACTCACTGAGTGATTTATGGGAAACCCTCATCCTACTCGTCGAGTCTGATCTTTGGACTCGGCGAGTTCATGCCATGCACAAACTCCATAGACCTCCTGAGGTCAGATCTGTTCCTTTTATCCATAGATCTGACCTTCCCAAGCATGATAATCATGTAAAGTTCAGACCTTGGCACTCAAATAGCATCTAGATGGTCTTACTTGGTCATTTAGTCCCAAAATAACATCCTAAGTTCATGACTCCCAAAATAACTCCAAAAAGCCCCAAGGGTTAAGGTCTCTGGACTCCTTTGAGTCCAGATCCAAAGCATGAACTCGAGAAGGGACCAATTGCTCCACAATCTATCCTATAAAGGGGTTAGAAAACCCTAACTCTAGGAATTCAACACCACGACTGAAGAAGGTCCGAAAAATACCTCAAGATGAAGTCTATGAGCTCTGAAATCACCAGAATCACACCTCCTTCAGTCTCCTCTTGGCTTGGTTTCCTCCTTCTTGCAATTTCACCAACAAAATGATCACAAATGGCCTCTCCTTCCTCACAAACGCTCTAGATCTCTTAGGGTTTCTCTCTGGGGTTTGGTTGCCGCAAATGACGGCCCTAAGGGACTTTAAATAGATCCCAAACCCAGGAAATTAGGGTTTCATTAAACAGCGTGGACTCGCCGAGTCCGGCTGTAAACCTGGATACGAATCTGCGACCATACTCGGCAAGTTTAAACACCAACTCGCCGAGTCCTCTCACAACTTCCAAAAATAATGAATAAAATATTATACCTGGGAATCCGGATGTTACAATTCTCCCCCACTAGAATTAGACTTCGCCCTCAAAGTCTCACTCTGTAAAAAACTCTGGATGCTACACCCGCATCTCACGCTCCGGCTCCCAAGTCAACTCTGACCCCTTCCGATGTTGCCACTAGACCTGCACCAGAGGCACCTCCTTGTTCCTCAAAACCTTGATCTTCCGATCCTTAATCGCCACCGTTCTCTCAACATAATTCAGGCTCACATCCACCTGAATATCTTCTAATGGCACCACTGCCGACTCGTCGGCTATACACTTTCGCAGCTGCGACACGTGGAAAGTGTCATGAATCTGACCCAACTCTGTTGGTAACTCCAAACAGTAGGCTACCCTTCCTACCCTTGTGATCACCCTAAAAGGACCAATATATCGGGGCCCCAACTTGCCCCTCTTCCTGAATCGAATCACTCCTTTCCAAGGAGAGACCTTCAGGAGCACGAAGTCGCCGACTTGAAACTCGAGCTCGGACCGGCGTCTGTCCGCATAACTCTTCTGACGACTCTGAGTGGTCAACAACCTCTGTATGACCTGTTGAATCTGCTTTGTCGTCTGAAGCACGATCTCGGTACTACCCATCACACGCTGCCCTACTTCTCCCCAGCAAATGGGGGTCCGACACATCCTCCCATACAACAGCTCAAAGGGCGGCATACATGCTCGAATGATGGCTGTTGTTGTAGGAAAACTCTGCCAAGGGAAAATACGTGTCCCAACTCCCGCCGAAATCCAACACACATGCTCGGAGCATGTCCTCGAGCGTCTGAATCGTCCGCTCACTCTGGCTGTCAGTCTGTGGGTGGTATGCGGTACTAAATGCAGTTTCGTACCCAAATCCTCATGAAATTTCTTCCAGAATCTGGAAGTGAAACGTACATCTGGATCTGAGACAATCGAGATCGGTACTCCATGCCCCGATACCACCTCTCTCACGTACATCTCTACCAACCTCTCCGCGGAAGAGCTCTCACTGATAGCCAGGAAGTGAGCGCTCTTCGTCAACCTGTCCACAATCACCCAAATTGCATCGACACCTCTCGTAGTCCTTCGCAATTTGGTGATGAAATCCATGGTAATCTATTCCCATTTCCACTCGGGAATCTCTAACGGCTGCAGCTTACCATGTGGACGCTGGTGCTCGGCCTTAACCCTGCGACAGGTCAAGCATCTCTCTACAAACCATGCGACATCCCTCTTCATACAGGGCCACCAATACTCCCTTTTTATGTCCAAATATATCTTAGTGGCCCCGAGATGGATCGAGAACTTCGATCGATGAGCCTCTTCCATCAAAATGGTATGCGTTCCGCCCACCAACGGTACCCATATCCGACCCTGAAATGTCATAAGCCCCCGGCTATCGGTAACGAATTCCGATACCAGCCCGACAACTCGCTCTCTCTTCTGGCTTTCTGGCCTCACGACCTCAGCCTGGGCCCCACGAATAGCGTCCAACACCGGGGTCATCACTGTCAATCTCAAACAAACATCTCGCATCGGGACGCCCTCCGCCCTACGACTCAGTGCATCGGCTACAACATTAGCTTTGCCCGGGTGGTACAGGATCTCACAATCATAATCCTTGACCACATCCAACCACCTCCTCTGGCGCATATTCAGGTTGGGCTGATCCATCAAATACTTCAAACTCTTGTGGTCCGTGTATATCGTACACCAAACCCCATACAGATAATGTTGCCAAATCTTGAGGGCGAACACTACTGCTCCCAATTCCAGATCATGAGTGGGATACCTCGACTCATGAGGCTTAAGCTGCCTCGATGCATATGCTATCACATGCCCCCTCTGCATAAGCACTGCTCCTAATCCGGATATCGATGCATCACAATATACCACAAAATCCTCCATCCCTTCCGGGAGGGCTAACACTGGGGCTTCGCATAATTTCCAACGAAGTGTCTCGAACGAGGTCTGCTGATCCGGACCCCAAGAAAATGCAGCACCCTTCTGGGTCAACCTGGTGAGTGGCACGGCGATCTTGGAGAAATCCTTAATAAATCTCCGATAATAGCCGGCCAAACCCAGAAAGCTCCTGATCTCGGTGGGTGATCTCGGCACCTCCCATCTCATGACCGCTTCAATCTTGGCCGGATCGACCAATATCCCATTCTGGTTAACGAGATGCCCCAAAAATTGAACCTCTCGTAAGCAGAACCCACATTTGGAGAACTTCGCATAAAGCCTCTCCGATCTCAGAACTCAAAGGATCTCCCTCAAATGCTCCTCGTGTTGTTCTCTAGACCTCGAATACACCAAAATATCATCAATGAATACGATCACCAACCGATCCAACATCGGCTTGCACACCCTATTCATGAGATCCATGAATGCAGCTGGTGCATTGATGAGCCCAAAAGGCATCACCACGAACTCGTAATGCCCATAACGAGTTCTGAACACTGTCTTCTAGATATCTTCATCCCGAACCCTCATCTAATGATAACCCGACCTCAAGTCTATCTTGGAAAACCAAGATGCTCCCTGCAACTGATCGAACAAATCATCAATCCTCGGCAACGGATAACGGTTCTTGACCGTTAGCTTGTTCAACTCCCGATAGTCAATGCACATTCGATGTGAACCATCCTTCTTTTAAAAGGATTGGCGCTCCCCAAGGTGAGCTACTCGGCCGAATAAACCCCTTCCCTAACAACCCCTGAAGCTGCAAGGATAACTCTTGCATCTCTGGAGGCGCGAGGCGATAAGGTGCCTTGGCGATAGGAGCTGCTCCCGGAACCAAATCGATACGGAACTCCACTTGCCTCTCGGGAGGCACACCCGGTAGTTCCTCGGGAAAAACATCCAGAAAATCGCACACTATCGGAACCTCATCAATCGAACTTGGCCTCCCAACGGCCACTCGTGTGTCTGTCACATAGGCTACGAATCCACTGCAACCTTGCTGCAAACTCTGCCTCGCCCTGGCGGCTGAACAAAACGCCGACCCACATCGGGTTCCCTCACCGAACACTGTAAGTACTCCCCCACTAGGGTCTCGAATCGTCACCAACTGACGCTCGCAGTCTATCACAGCTCCATATCGGCTCAACCAATCCATTCCCACTATAACACACACATCCCCCATCACAATCGGAACCAGATCTATCGGAAAATGCACACTGAAGATCTCAATGACACATCCTCGAATCACATCAGAAGCGTACATTGCTCGCTCATCCGCTATGGAAACTCGTAGAGGTCGATCCAACGCCTCTCGACGGATACTAATGTGCTGACTAAATGCTACGGAAACAAACGACCGACTCGCATCCGAGTCAAATAATACCAAAGAAGGCACAGAACTCACAAGAAAAGTACCTACGCACATCATCATATAAGCATAATAACTCAACTCAAATAAAAGATGAATATAGGATACATACCAGCCACAACATCGGGCGCCGCACGGACCTCCTCCGCAGTCAACTAGAAAGCCCTCCCACGAGCCTTCGGTGCCTCGGCCTTCACTGGCCGAACCTCGATAGCCGTAGCAGTAGGCGCCGATCCCTGCACCGATCCCTGAAGTAGCTGAGGGCACTCGGCCTTCTGATGGCCGGTCTGGTTGCAATGAAAGCAAACCGAAAATCCCTTGGGGCAATCCCTCACGATATGCCCCTCCTTCCCGCACTTGTAGCATACTCCAGCCCTACACGCCCCCTCGTGACTCTTGCCGCACTTCCCACAAGTGCAGCCCTTCACGCCTCCAGATCTCGAATCAGCGGGTTTGGCCCGCTTGGCTGCCGGCTGAGACTGAGTCGGCCGCCGATCCACCCTCTGTGACTCGGCCTCCTCCCTGGCCTGAGTCAAGAAATCCTAAATCAACCGTTCCCTCTCCACCGGGGGAACATACTCGTCTCTAAACATAGCGGTGAACCTCTCCCAGGTCACCTCAGAAATCTCTGTCAAAGTGAAGTTCGCCGTCACGAACTTCCACCAATCCTTCTCTCCCAAGCAGAGCTGGTTCAGAGTGAACCGTACCCTCAAGTGCTCTGGACAAGAACACTTATAGAAACATCCCTCGATGTCAGAGATCCATCTCATCGCAGCAATCGGGTCCTGCGTCCCATCGAACTCTGGTGGCTTCGTGTTGCTGAACTCCCGAAACAACAACGAGTCACCTCCCTGAGGTCTGGCAGCAGCAACAATAGCCGTAGCTGCAGCTGCCGCAGCCTCAGTCAATGTTGCATACTGCTCATCAAAGGTCTCAATCAATGTGGTCTTGATGTCCCCAAACATCTCAGGAATCTCAGCCGGATGGAAGCATCCACCTCCTCATGAATCAATCGACGGATCTCCTCGTCCCTGACACCACTGCTCTCTGGTGTGTGTCGAGTCCCAACTATGATGCTTCTGAAATACAACAATAAATATCAGAGACTCGATCGAGCATACTCATGCTCGATGACGTAACCCTACTCGTCCTCCGTTGTCTAAAGGATTCTTACTTGGAATGCCCACTGATTCGGTGTCTTCAGTAGTACGGGCCCTATACTACTGACCACACCGCATCAGCATTCACCCCAAGTCCTCCTCCTTGGATCCTGGATCACAAGTACTCTACTCTCATCATGCATTGGCTACCCTCCGATAGACCTCTCATGAGCCCCTAACTGCTATCTACTCGCTCTCAAAGCAACTTAGCAGCAGAAATCACCTAGGCTAAGGCATCACAAATTAGGTCACTTTAGTCCTAATATGAATAGCTAGCCTACTCTAGCATGCACAATGTAACATAGCATATCTCATATCTCAGGCGCTGGCTGATCGTACACACGGCTCCGCTCTGTTTGTCTCAAAACTCTTTTTACTCTTTTCAAAAAAAATTACTTCATTATCAAAAAATTTCCTCAAATCCTCAGTTTGAGTTCAGATACGCCCGAAGATGCATCTGAATCCCTCAAACCAAGGCTCAGATACCAACTTGTAACAACGTAAATTTCAAAACAAAATTTTCAGTTTTCATCAACCAAGTTCATATAAAAACATTCTGAAATATTTCCAACAATAGTTTTTGAAACATAACATATCCCAAGATCATAAAAATCAAACTCTCTCTCTAGTGTGTACGAGTCACGCCGGCGCCTTCCAACGGTCCTCGCTAGTACCTGAAACACATAACACAATAACTGTAAGCATAAATGCTTAGTGAGTTCCCCAAAATACCGCATACAACACATACGCCACTCGAGGCTATAATACGACCCTCCGGTCGACGTGTCTCAGCGGGACCCTCCAGTCCCGTAGCTTGTTGGACCCTCTGGTCTGGTCATAGCTCGTTGGACCCTTCGGTCCGGTCGATAACATCATACAACATACATATATCACATAGCACATAATCTCATACGTAACACATAAGACCCTCTGGTCAACACATAATACCACTCTAGGTAACGTATAGTGAAAAGACTCACCTCAGGTGTCCTGGTAAGTCTCTGACTCGCTAGAAATGTGATCTAGCCTCCGCCTAATCACATAAAGTAAATACTCTCATAAATATAACTATACTCAAACCTTTCTTAACACCCTCAGAACGGTAAAAGACCATTTTACCCCTCTCTTGGCTTAAAGGCCTCACTGTTGACCAAACCCTAAAAGCCAACCATAAGTCAACGGTCAAACCTTGACCCGACTCGTCAAGTGCACTTGGGCGAATCGGCGAGTCTACACGTGTCTACAAACTCTCTTAGTCCCTCTTGGCACGTCGAGTCCTTCCCCTTACTCGACGAGTCACACTTGGCATAAATCGCGGGGCCACCCTGACTCAACTCGCCGAGTCTCAAGAACAACTCAGCGAGTTCCACTGTGAACTCCAGTCCCCCAGCTCTCCCTGACTCACTGAGTTATTTCCCCAACTCGGCAAGTCTACTCACTGAGTGATTTATGGGAAACCCTCATCCTACTCGGCGAGTTCATGCCATGCACAAACTCCATAGACCTCCTGAGGTCAGATCTGTTCCTTTAATCCATAGATCTGACCTTCCCAAGCATGATAATCACGTAAAGTTCAGACCTTGACACTCAAATAGCATCTAGATGGTCTTACTTGGTCATTTAGTCCCAAAATAACATCCTAAGTTCATGAATCCCAAAATAACTCCAAAAATCCCCAAGGGTTAAGGTCTCTGGACTCCTTTGAGTCCAGATCCAAAGCATGAACTCGAGAAGGGACCAATTGCTCCACAATCTATCCTCTAAAGGGGTTAGAAAACCCTAACTCTAGGAATTCAACACCACAACTGAATAAGGTCCAAAAAATACCTCAAGATGAAGTCTATGAGCTCTAAAATCACCAGAATCACACCTCCTTCAGCCTCCTCTTGGCTTGGTTTCCTCCTTCTTGCAATTTCACCAACAAAATGATCACAAATGGCATCTCCTTCCTCACAAACGCTCTAGATCTCTTAGGGTTTCTCTATGGGGTTTGGTAGCCGCAAATGACGGCCCTAAGGGCCTTTAAATAGGTCCTAAACCCAGGAAATTAGGGTTTCATTAAACAACATGGACTCGCCGAGTCCGGCTGTGAACCCGGACACGAATTTGCGACCATACTCGACGAGTTTAAACACCAACTCATCGAGTCCTCTCACAACTTCCAAAAATAATGAATAAAATATTATACCTGGGAATCCGGATGTTACAGTAAAGCTTGGCAAAGTAAATCAGTGATATCCATTATTTCTTTCTCAAGATGAAGAGCAAAAATGAACTCGATGTAGTAATAGCCTCATATGCTGAATCTGCGTCGCCTTTGATTGAACTGGTGCTATCTTTAATAATTTTAAGTAAACCCTCACAAGTTGGACTAAACATTTTGATTAAGCTCGAAACGGATTTAAGGTAACAACTCCATCTAGTATCACCAGCTTGTTGTAATGTACCAATTTGATTAAGACCTCTACCTGTCTCTAACTCATCAACATAAATCTTATATGCAATTTCCTCGGCTTGTGCAACTCTAAGTTGGTCGGCATGCTTGGAGGAAACACCAACAACATTGATAACTAAAGATAACCGAGTAAAAAACTTTTTTAATGCAACAACTCCTTGTGATGTAGCCATTAATGCTAATTGCAATCGATGAGCAAAACAATGAACATAATACGCATATGGAAATCATTTGAAATCAATGCTTGCAAACCCTTGAAATGACCTCGCATGTTGCTTGCACCATCGTACCCTTGGCCACGAATTGACTTAAGATCAAGATTGTTATGTGACAATATAGAATAAATTGCATTTTTAAGCGTTTGTGCTGTAGTGTCAGGTACATAAACAAGCCCAAAGAAACGCTCCATAACAAATCCATCTTTATTTACAAATCTCAAAACAATTGACATTTGCTCTTTATTAGACTAATCACGTGCTTCGTCAACAACTAAACAAAATTTTCCACTGTTAATCTCTGCACAAATCATCCTCCTCACCCTAATTGATATAAGGTTTAGAACCTCTTTTTGAATTGACGGTGATATATACGATGCATGTTTAGGAGCGGTACGAAACAACTCTTCCATCTCCATGTTATAATCACTAATTTCCTTTACCATTTAACGACAATTTCCTTTGTTTATGGAATCTGATCCTTCATCGTGGCCTCTATATGCAACTCCTTGAAAGGCACACCAACGTACTGCATAAATAGTGGCTTTTAGTCTCAATCTATTATTTTTACACTCTTCTTCTGTAAATATCTCAAACACATTTCGTATATCTTGCGCATCGTTTAACAAATCATCACATGATTTTTGTGCAATGTTGTGAAAAGATGTACACTCCGTCCCTATATGATGCAAAAAAGCACAACTTTTTCCACCGACTTTCTTCCAATTTTGAAATCCCTCTATAGTAAATGTTTGTTGGCCGTAATGTCCCATTCCAGAAGGCTTGTTGAAAAGAAAACATGGAAAACAAAACGCATCATCTAAGCTCTCTGAATATTCAAGTGAGTGATATAACTTAAACCAAGAAGCTTGAAAACTATTTTTATGGGTTTCTTGCCCCGATATTGGATATACAGAAAGTGTATGTTGAAAGGGACCAAGATTAATATACGCTCGCCTAATAGTATCTCGTTCATTAACCAGATAATCATAAATTTGCGTACGCAAACCAGGATCTCGTTCTAGTTTATTAAGATCAATTTCATTAATTTCAAGATGAAGTTTTTTGAAACGGTTATCAGTATTAGGAACATTCGGCGTAGGGCTATCTTCATCTAAAACAATCTCCGGTGGCTTTTCGGAATCTTGAGTAGAAATTGTGTGTTTTCTTTTAAAAAACTCATCAATAGTTGATTGTTTTTTCATATTGATATCTACGACACAACCGACATTACTAACAATCAACAAATAGCAATATAAAATAGCAATAAAAAATTGAAGTTTTTCACTCTAAAAAGATAATATAAACATTCAAATAAATCAAATAATTCCATTTAGAATGAATAATAAATTAATAAATATATAAGTCATTTACTTTTTACATCCTTTAATTCAACGTATGCTATCCTAATATGTGACTTTATGTATGACTTTATATGCAAAATAAATCAATAATTCTATTGATAATAAACTAATAAAGGTAAAGTAAAATGTATATGTATATTTACCATCTGTCTTCACAGATGTGTATAGTGTGTAGTCATAATCATATATCACAAATTCTACTTTATTGACTATTGCTAGTAGCTAGGGGACAAGCATTAAAAGCAACCAATATAAATATAAAGAAAAAATAAAGTATCAGATATATAAAGAAAAAGAGAGAGAAACAATACTACTTACCTGAGAGAAATGGAGACCAAATCAGTGGATCACTAAATCACACGAGCGGAGGTCACGTCTTAACGGTCCAGGCTCCGACGACCGGCAAAGAGGAGAGAGATCGTACAGTACGAATGCGGGGAACAATCCGACGACCAGAAAAGGGCGCACCACAGCAACGATCTTAATGGGTGTCGTTATTCCGGTGAGTTTCAAGAAATAGTTTTTCGGCGGCTGAGATAAACCTGAGATTTTAGGTTTACACTTTTCGGTTTCTTAAACTCAAACTTGGGTTAAATTGTTGTAATGTTTGATTAGATTGTGGGTTTTTATAAATTTTAATAGATATTAAGTTTCCTTATTTCAAAGAATCGTAAAGAAGCAAGGTTCAATGCTTGTTTTGATTTTGTTAAAGATATTCCGAAAATTTTGTAACCAGTTTATGTTCACATGATATGGAAATCGGGGGGGGGGGGGGGGGGGGGGGGGGGTGCTTGAGCAATCTAGTGTTGTGTAACATCCTGATTTTCAACCCAAAATTTTTCATTTTTATTTATTCAATTATATCAGAGTGTGATTACATTATGCATAAACATGTAGTGAATACATGTGTGTACAGTTGAACCTTGCTCTTCACATGAGTACCTGAAAAACATTTATATTCAAATAGGTAATCACGAGGCTTCGTGAGTTCCTCAAAATACCACATACCACAATACATATACATGCATACATATAATGGCTCATGATCTGCCAATAAAGTGTGTATCTTGGATTAGGTTCCCGACCACTTTCACCATTCCACCGCCATCCCCTAAATAATCTACATGGGTTCATAGGCTCCCGACTCGCTTAACCATTCCACAGTCAACCGCTAACTAAACCTATACGGACTTATAGGCTCATGTACTTTGGTTGTTCCGCCATCTACCCGAACTAAATCTATGCGGGTCTATAATCTCCCCTACTTTGTTTGTTCCGCCATCAACCCTCTAAATAACTTTAATATCACAATTATTATGCACATAGAGACTGCACTTTAGATTCTACAGTCACATAAATACTATCTACTCTACTAGTTTACACTTAAAGCACATAGAGACTATTCTATCAGCTATACTATACTAGTTCTCTATCCTAACATACATTGATATATATATATATATATATATATATATATATATATATATATATATATATATATATATATATATATATATATATTGTATTACACAATTTAGTGAGATAACTCACCTTAACAATGACTCGGAAGATTGACAGCTATCTGGACAACTCTACTTATGATCTAACTAGCGTATAGCACACCGAACAAGTATTAACCTATAATACTTTAATCTATTAATCTGTATGATGATCTGGTAATGAAACTAGATCCTTTACTAATCCTGATGAAAACCAAGAGTTCTATTAAATAAGGATCATCCAGGTCGGATAGTTAGGAGCCATGACCATTTCGGCATATAGCCTTTCTGAAATCCAACAACCAAGCCAACATGACCATTCTAGACACTTTTTCGGTAAGTAGATTAACCAACCTTATAATTGAAATTAGTGATAGATCTGATTTATATATCCATAACAACGACTATGAACACAAATATAAGTTACATTAGAAGCGTAGCTTAACCTATAGGGATCTTAGCGAAAAATCGAGAATTATGCGGACAAAACTCTGATCCGAAAGCTCTACACCTCAGACGCTTGAGGGCCTTGCTAAGGTATCCAGAAACTAGAAATTAAAGGTACAAAGAGTACGAGAGAGTGTAAGAGAGGTTTTGGAGGAAAAGAGATGTGAGAAGTTAATAAAAATCGTCGCCTATTTATAGTTGATATTGGGGTGTATGTCGCACATGTACTCAAGTGCGTGTTGCACACTTGGTCAGGGGTGCTGACATGGCTCCATGTAGAAAGTGACATGTGGAGAAATTTGGGTGGTGTATTGGCGCACGCTGCACATGTTGTTCGTGCGCGTGGCGTGCGAGAATTTCTATTTTCTTCAAAAATTCATAACCTCTCCACATGAGCTCCATTTTCGATGGGTTTTATATATATATACACATAGCTATCAATGAGATCTACAACTTTTATTTTGACTCCACTGGCTAATTTTAAATTTATTTTTAAAGCTATATTTTTAACAGGCTTAGACTGTTAAAGCCCATATAAAAATCATAATTTTCTCATATGAATTTCGTTCTTGACTCTCTCTATATCGACTGAATCATATAGACGAGATCTTCAACTCTCATTTAGATTGTTTTTCCTAACAATCATTCAATTCCTATTTCGGTTTCTGAGTCGTACACTGCGGCACTGAAACTTCAAAATATCACAACTTCCTCTTATGAAGTTAGGTTAGGACATTCTTTATACTATGCTTTATGCATAACTTATATTTATATTTATAGTCATTTTTATGAATTTATAAATAAGATTTGTCGGTGATTCCGAGTCATATTACTAATTGATCTATTTATGGGGATGATGTCTAGGCTGGATTTAGTGAGGTGTTTAAAGTGAGATTTCCAAACAGTATACTCTGTATACCAAATGGACCCTAACTCCGGTATGATCCTACCTGGTCATTCCTTACTTGATAGATCTTGATGTAGACAGTGGGATTATTGACGAATCTAGACCATATACATAGTCGCCAGAATTATGAAACTAGGCTTAGACTTAGTATTATGCATTTAGGTCTTGGTAAAGTGCGAAGGTGAAGGGATGCCTGAACTTCGAGTCACCTACTTTTTCAAGGCAAGTTATCCTACTATATTATGTATTCGGATATATATATATATATATATATATATATATATATATACACACACACACACACACACGTCTATGTTAGGTTATAAGAGCTAGTAAAGTAGAGCCAATACTATATTATGCGTGAGCCTAATGTGTAGTATCCATGTGTATAAATGTTGAGGTATTCAGTACGGTTAAGTAGGGGTTACCGGCGTAACGACGATAGGTCAGGAGCCTATAGACCCGAGTATCAATGACAAAATGGCAAGTATGTCGTAATTCTAGATATAGTTATTATTGGTGGATCGGTGATAGGCTGTGAGCCATCTCGTGGACCGACGAAAGGTCATGAGCCATTACATGTATGCATATATATATATATATATATATATATATATATATATATATATATATATATATATATATATATATATGTATTGTGATATATGGTATCTTTGGGAACTCACTAAGCCTAGTGCTTACCTAGTTGTATATAAATGTTTTCCAGACAATTTATTGATGCGTGAGAAGGGCAAGGCTCGATTGTACACAGTTGCATTCGCTTCATGTTTCCACATATTGTAATTATACTCTGATATCTTGGATAAATAAAAATAAAAATTTTGGGTTAAAAACTGGGACGTTATAGAGTGTAATCAGATTTAGATGTTTTTGACAGTTTGGAATTACCACAGCGTTGTTCAGATATTTTTACTCCTTCCATTAGTCTTTATTTTTCACAAAATTCCAAAACTTAGTAAATGTGAAAGGCTTCTTGTTTTCTTATTTGGTACACTTTTAGCACTTTCTTGAAAATCACGTCATCATTTTCTCCACTCAACCATTGATGTTTCATGTTGTTATACAAATCATTAAACAACATGAAGTTCTTGTATGTTTTCCCCCATTTAAAGTTTACTTGGTGTTTCATATGATATCCTATTTGCTTGATTTCTTTAGGGAAACGTTTAAGAAGTCGTCTCAAAAAATGATCATGTTTTTAGCCATTGCCCACTTTCGCATCCTAAGATATATCGACCCATGCATGTACAAATGTCATCAGTGCTACTTGTTCCCAAGGTTTATTCAAGGTCTTCCTCATTGGGTTGATTTTCCTAAAATAATTTGTTTGACTTGAGTTTCGTGAACAAACTCAAGGTTAGATTTTAGACACAAAATTAGAGGGAGTAAATTAAGTTTTGAATTGAAATTATGGTTGTGGTTGTGGATGTTATTGTGGATATGGTTGTGGATAATAAGGTAGCATACTACCATAATGGTAGACGGGTGACGAGTAGATTGGTGGATAAAATGAAGGGGTTGGGGTGTTTCTTATGAGTGGTTTTTGGTTGTTTCATGTGTCTGAAGACATGGTTTTGAATTCTATAGAAATGGAATTAGTATTGTAGGTGTGATAAAATTGGATGGTTGAAGATATTATTTATAGTGCAAAAAAATATAAAAAAAACAGTCACAAAAGGGTTAAAAAGGATAGAGAGTAAAATAAAAAGAGAGAAGATGAGGCATGGGAAACTGAGCTCGACCTTGGATGCACACTAGGGGGTTTGTTTGGAATGGTATGAATTTTTAAAAGATTTGAATTTATAAGAGGGTGTGAACTTTTAAGATCAGAATCTTTAACATAGTGTTTGATTAGAACCTATGAATTTATATATATATATATATATATATATATATATATATATATATATATATATATATATATATATATATATATATATATATATATATATAAACATCATGTAAAATTTAAACTTAATATAAATCAAAAGTAAACAAAAAAACAAATCAAACGTAAATATTTGACAAATCTATCCAATTATAGCAACCAAAATTGTTTTGTTTTGGATGATATTGCTATAACTAAATAAAAATTTCAAAATACAATGATCTAATTGGAAAAAGGTGAAAGTATGATGCTATAATAATGATATTAATAAAATATGTTGCTATTTTTTGTATTTAAGCATGAATTGTATGCTTATATGGATCACATTACATGTATTCAACTGATTCATTTGCACATCATGACAAGTAAAATACCCTTATCTAACAAAACACACAAAAGACTTTAAATAATCAGAATTTAAAACCTTTCCAAGAAATGTCTTGAGCTTCCATTTCATCCAACAATCCCTACACATCTTCAGAAAAATAAATGCAGATTTTCAGCAATAAGTTCAGATTTCAAGCATCTAATTTCGGCATCATATTTTCAAGCATATGATTTCAACATCAGAATTCAAGAATATGATTTCAACATGAGATTATAGGCAAAGAAACTGAAATTAATGTTATCACCCATAGTGAACATTTTAAAAGAGGATGTTAATAGATGTGTACATATTGATTGCTTATTCTTGTTTCAAGATTTCAGTCAAACATTTTATTAAAATATAAGGTGCATATGAGACTATAAATAACAAGTTTGTTCACCTCAGATTATAGTCAAAGAAACTAAATTGATGTTCATAATAACATTTTTTTTTATCAAAATTTATATACATCAACACTTAAAACCCAATCCAACTCTATTAAGGTTTGAAAAATTACATTTATAATGATCAATCACATACAAGAACTTGATTTAGACCATCTCCAACCCACCACCATTTCCCCCAAAAATTGAGTAAACAATGGGGTAAATAGTATTTCATCTCCAACCACCTCCATTTCTTACCCTATTTTTTACTCCAAAAAGTATATTCTTAGTATATTCCATTCTTCAAACTTACATAGATTATGAAACATTCCTCTTATACTAATTTGGTTTTAACAAATATATAATCTATATTTTTTTCATTACGATAATATATATATATATATATATATATATATATATATATATATATATATATATATATATAATATAAGGTTAACTACATGTTTATTAGCATATGATATCATGTTTGTAAAATATATTTTAATTATAAGATTTTGTAAATACGTTATTGAGTTCCATGATTTTAATATGTATTTCAATTTTTATATGAATTCGATAAATAAAAAAAAATATATTTATGATTAATTAATATAATTTATTATATAACAAAATATTATAAGTATTAAATATTATATTTAAATTAAAATTGATAGATAAAATAAACTAGAAATGTATAAATATATAAAACGAGGGACTAAAACCGAGAACTGAAACTTCATCCCCATATTTAGATAAATGAATAGTATTACTCCATATATGGGGTAATACTATTCATATCTCCAAATATGGGGGAAAAATGAGGTAGGGTTGGAGAAGAATATAGGGGAAATGGAGATAAAAATTGCATTTAGGGTGGGTTGGAAATGCCCTTAGGAGTTGTTCTTGGTCAATTCTAGCGAGCCCAACAATCCTCAGCACCACACACCGCCTATTACCATCGGAATACCATTATATCCCTTACGTCTTCGGTCACACCTGTATAACCCTCCCCATTTTCGATATTCCTCTATATCGTACTGTCTTTCTTGCTCTTCTCATTGTCTATCTAATCTCCCGTCCTCTGACTGAAATCGACGAAAACAAACGAAGGTTGCAGATTGGAGAAGGGGGCAGGTGGAGGCTGCAAATCTGAGAGGGAATGGAAGGTATAAGGGGTGTGTGACAGTCGCATTATGCGAAGAGGGTAGTCTGATGAGGTGTAGGGGAGAGGATGGGTGTTATTTGATGGCTGAAGAAAAGCGAGAAAATGTTGTACAAGAAAAAAGAGATAGGAGAAGAGAGTAACGATTATAGAGGGTGAATGCGTTTTTTTTGTTTGGGAAAATATGAAAAATGACCAAAAAAATGAAATGGGTTTGAAAATAATAACCTAGAAAAATTGGTTTTCAAAAAATGACCAAGGTTACCATAAAGCTCGTCTCTATGGAATGAGTTTATGTTCTGTGGAAGCCAAATTGCTCAGAGGAAGTGACTTTTTAGGGTCACAATAGTAAAACTACGTAGGTAAACTAGAAAAGGGGAAGTGTTTTTGGGAAGTCGATCGGAAATACGGACTCCAAATTGATCAGAAATGATGAGGAGATCTTGAAACCCTAGCTTTTAAAGTCTTATAAACGTAGGTTTTTAGTTAAATTTGTATATTGAATCAATGATATGCGTTTAATAGGTGAAACCTCCCTAAATTAACAAAATTGTAGGAATCTTTGTTTCTGTGACGATCAGTTCCTCAGAGGCTTGCTGCCTAAAGAACAGATCTGCAAATGGTTGCTTAAAGGATCCACATGACCTTTGTGGAAATGTGTTGTCTTCTAATCCCAAAAATGTTTTTTTTGCACATGTGTTTAGTTCCAAGGAGTGAAAGACGCTTCTGCAGAGGCCATACACATTTCGCAGAGACCTGCTCTAAGGATTTATACCGTCAAACGTCAAAATTTTGTCTTTTTTGCATACGTATTCATTTCCTCAAAGCAATCTGGCTTCCACAGGGCATAAACTCGTTCCATAGAGACGGATTTGTGAGAACCTTCGTCATTTTTTGATAACCAAAATTTCTTGGTCATTATTTTCAAACTCATTTCATATTTTGGTCATTTAACAAATTTCCCCTTTTTGTTTTTAGATATAGTATGAAGTTTGAAAAAATATGTGGGTATTTTTTTATCAAGAGGCAAAAACATAAGATTCTACCAAATGGGTGAATCTGAAACTTTTTAGAGCATGTATTTTAATTTGCTAACTAAGGACGTGTTTCTCAAACTATTTATTGTTTTTTTTTTTGGAAAAGTCATGAATTTCATACTTTTGGAAAAACTATTTTTTAACTAAAAAGTTAGTTTTTGTCTAATACATTTTTAACATATTAGTTTTTTGAAAAAACAACAAGTTGACAAGGCTTGAAGAAGTGAAGGTCGTCAAGGCCCTCACTAGGAGATGCTACACACCGCACCTGGCTTGCGCTAAGGGGGGCTCGTTACGGAGAGTCACTATGGGTGTAAAGAGAAGAGAAAGAAGAGATATTGTTGGATGGTGGGTTTTGATCGGTTGATTCTTTTTATTTTTTTAATTTTTCTTGGGAAATCTTCATAAAAGTCCCAATATTTACGGAAAAGTTATATTTTAGTCCCATGATTATTTTTTTGAACAAAAAAGTCCTGAAAACCGGCAAAAATTTATAGTTTGACAATTTTTGACCGGTTGAAACCAGTACCAAATTAATTTGGGACTATTTTATAAATTAACCCAAAATATTGAGACTTTTTTTGTAAACAAAAAATATTATGATTTTTCTGTAAACAAAAATATTAAGACTATTCTACAAAGAAAACCCTTATTGTTGTTGTTGTTGTTATTATTATTATTATTATTATTATTATTATTATCATTAAAAATATAAATTAGAATACTTTTTTTTGAACTTGTTATTATTAATATTGTTACTAATACATATAAATGTATTTAAATGAAAAAAAATAATATTAATGTCATTGTTTAAGGGTGGAGGTGGAGGAGATGTTGATGCTTTTAGCAATGAAATTCTTCTACCTTCAACTATTTATAAACAATTTTACAAATATGATGCTTCTTTTAAATTGTTAAATATTATTATTCTGAATTCAAAAAACAATAATAACAAATGTGAAATGATATACAAAGTAAAAATATACAAGCAAAAATTTATGATTTCAATGCTAAAAACATCACCATCTCCTCCACCTCCGCTCTTAAACAATATCATTAATATTATTTTTTTCAGTTAAATGCATTTATATGTATTAGTAACAATATTAATAATAACAAGTTCAAAAAATAGTATTCTTATTTATATTTTTAATAATAATAATAATAATAATAATAATAATAATAATAATAATAATTGATAAGTCATAATATTTTTGTCTACAGAAAACTCATAATATTTTTTGTTTACAAAAAAGTCTTAATATTTTGGGTTAATTTACGAAATAGTCCCAAAATAATTTGGTACCGGTTTCAACCGGTCAAAAATGGTCAAACTGCAATTTTTTTTCCGTTCTCAGGACTTTTTCGTTCAAAAAACTAATCTTGAGACTAAAGTGTAACTTTTTCGTAAATACTGAGACTTTTTTTAAGATTTTCCAATTTTTTTTTCTAAAATAAAAATATATTAAAATAACATACTATAACTCACTATATTTTCACAATATGGATGCTATCATTTCTTCAGTCATATGTGGCTTCAAAAAATGAGATGGAGCGAAAAAAAATCTTATATGATAACATGTTAAATATGCTACCATTTCCTGCGATTTAAGACATTTTAAAAAATATACTCCAAACACTTGTTAGACAGCTACCGAAGAGCTTATAAAAATATTGTATGTCGAAGAATACATGTTAAATATGCTACCATTTCAAACGGCCTAAGACATTTTAAAAAATATACTCCAAACACTTGTTAAATAGCTACCAAAGAGCTTTAAAAATATTGTGCGTCGAAGAATATATGGTATACAAAGGTAATGGTTATCCCAACAAATAAGGAGTTTGATAACTTGTCCTGGAGTGCCTTATTCTAATAAATCTATGGGTCGCAACAAGGTCCAAAAATTAAGGAAAAAGCCCATATTTTAATTATTCATGTGCCCACATCAATAGCCGAGAAGGGTCAAACCCAAAATTCGAGTTTTTTTTTTTTTTTTTTTTTTTTTTTTCTAAACAATTGAGACATTAACTTCATTTACATGTGAAGAGTGGTGAACGCATTTTCACATTTACAATTGATCTTTTTTTTTTTTTTTTTTTTTTTTTTTTTTTTTTTTTTTTTTTAAATCCCGTCCATTCACAAAAGAATATTATTAAACTTTCTTATGTAAATAATATCACATTTATAGGATTTAAGAGCCCCACTGGCCACCACCACAGAAAAAAGTTTCATTTGAAATTTGTTCGATTGTTTTTACTTTTTTTTTTTAAACGGCATATCTACTTTATTTCTAGTTCCATTTATGTTTCCAATTAAACTTGAACCCTCACCCTTTAGAAAGGAGGGCAACACCCGGTACCACTGGACTAAAAGCTATTTGTTAATTGTTTTTATTTGATATTTACTTAATCTGTGAACTACTAAATATAATTTAATTATTATATAAATATTTTATATAACTATATATAATATATTATGTGTCTAGTGAAACTTTTAGTTTTCAATCTGCCAACCACTACGGATAGGAGTTTAGAAATGATTTTCGGGCTCTCGAGTCTCGACACCTAAACAGGCACACTTATCAATCACCATCGGTCATCAAGATTCAAGGCTTGCACATAAAACGTAAACGTTTGTCTTTAGCTTTAACGTGTCTTATTAATGTTAAGGCAAGCTTACACAAAACAAGGAAATTTTCTATACTCTCGGAATTTTTCTAGACATGCACTTAAGTTTCCCAATATTCTATAATTCGTCCCTTCGCTTCATATTAAGCTCATCTATACAAAGGCAGTGTACACACTTCATTTTTGAGAGATAATAAGAGTATTCCGCATTCTTTAAGTGTTAGAAGTCCTTACTGGGTGAGCATGAGATGGTTTTTGTAATTGGGTTAATTCTCATACATATTATCATTAACACACAAAGGTATAACTACAGGGAAATACAAATGAGGCATTGGGCCTATACACAATACGTCTATACCATTGGGCTACCAATACCATACAATATACATAATACATAAACATGTAACGAGAGGAGATGAAACATTTAGGGTAGATTGAAAATCGAGAAATAATGAGGACAGAAGTCCCTTGGTGAATATGTCACCATACTGAGACGTGGTAAGAACATGAAGAACACGAATATCACCAATAGACACTTTGTCGCGAACAAAATGTATGTCAATCTCGATATGTTTAGTGCGTTGATGTTGGACCGGATTTGTAGAGAGATAAGCGGCGCTAACATTGTCACAATACACTATTATTGCCTTGATGAGTGTAAAATGATGCTCCCTTAACAGATTGCGCAACCAAAACGTCTCGGCAACGACGTTAGCGACCCCTCTATATTCCACTTCTGTACTAGAGCGGGAAATAGTAGCTTGTCATTTGGACAACCATAAGATAATATAATAATGTTGCCAAGGAAGACGTGATACCCAAACGTGGACTGCCGAGTGACTGGGCATCCCCCCCCCCCCCCCCCCCCAATCAGAGGAAGCGATGAGATCCTATGAATATGAAGCATGAAATTGGATGCCATGATCCAAAGTGCCACGAAGATACCATAATATATGCTTCAAATCACGAAGGTGAGGGACGCGAGGATCTTGTATGTAGAGGCATATCTGTTGGACAAAAAAAGAGATATTGGGGCATGTGAAGGTAAGGTACTGGAGGGCACCAACTAAGCTCCTGTAGAGAGTGTAATCATCAACCGGATCTCGAGATAAGTCCAGCTTAGACTGAGTATCGGCAGGGGTGCGACATGGGTTGCATGTCATCATGTGAGCTTGAGTGAAAACGTCACCTTTGTATTTTTATTTTTTTGATTAAGGAATATGCCAGTAGGGGATCATTGAACCGTGATACCCAAGAAGTAATTAAGGCCACCGAGGTAAGTCATAGCAAACTACTTATTGAGAGAGGATATAAGATGTTGCAGAAGAAACTGCAAGGAGGTAGTGAGCACAATGTCATCAACATATAGGAGAAGGTATGCCATAGAATGCCCTTCACGAAGAACAAATAATGAGGAGTCATAACGACTCTGAGGGAATCCGATATGAGTGGCACGATGAGCAAATCGGTGATACCAGGCACGATGTACCTATTTAATTTTTATATTTAGAATTCTGAAGAAGAGACGCATGATCAGAGCGTTTTGGGTCACGCAAGTGAGGGGGATGGTGCATATAAACTGTCTCCTAAAGGTCACCGTGAAGAAAATCATTCTTCACATCAAGTTGATGAACTGGAAAGTGATGAGTGACATCAATACTCATAACTGTTCGGATGGTAGCCGGTTTGACAATTATACTAAAAGTCTCATCACAATCAATACTTGGGTGCTGACTCTTGTTATTTGCAACTAACCAGCCTTGTACCTATTTAAAGAACCATCTGCATTTTGTTTCTTTTTAAACAATCATATAGATCTCATAATATTTACCCCTTGCGGACGTAGAACTAGAATCCATGTTTTCTTATTAACCAAAGCATTATACTCTTCTTGCAAGGCTTTTAACAAGTTTGGATCATTTAAAGCATGTAAGTAACATCCATGAGTAGATGATTCAGTGTGAGTGAGAAGATTTAGACGAGTGACCAGTTTTCTAATACCATGTTTGTATGAGGTGAGGAGTATAAGGGACCATGTATTAGTTAAAGAAGATGAGATAGGATATACGACGACCGAAGGGGTTGCCGGCCGATCGAATACACCAACAGAATTGGACAGCAGATGTGTAGGACTGGTAGACATTGAGAGTGAGGAATACGGGGGCTAATCAAATATGCCAGCCGACACGTTTGGTGTTGTTGAGGAGGTGACAGCAGTGGGAGTAGAGTTGGCGGGGCAGGGGTGCGGAAGGAGTAATCTACAAGAGAAGATGGAGATATGTCATCAAGGAATTCATAGGGAGGTGCTTCATCGGGAGTAAAACAACCAAAGGAAATATTGTTTCATCACAGACAACATGGCGGGAGATATTGATTTTCTTTGAAGAGACGTTATAACAACAGTATCCGCAATGATTGGTGGGGTAAATAAGAAATACACATGGGGTAGTACGGGGTTGATGTTTATTTTTAAGATTAACATGAGGAAAATAGAGGCAACCAAAATCTTTTAGGTGGGAGTATATATGGGTGGACATTGAATAGTTTATGGTGAGGAGTGTCGCTGTTTATAGCGGAAGACGAGAGAATACTAAGGAGGTGGCATGCCATATGTAACTTCCAAAAAAACATGGTATTTTTTTTAATAAGGATTAAAATTCATTTTCATGAAATCAAACATCATTAAAATATCTATTTTCCAAGTACATAACCAAAATCAGAGTATCAAAATGTAACATCTCCCAAAATCATGAAATCTACAGGATAATGTGTACAGTCTCACCTTTGCTTTATTCTGATTTTCTGAAGCACCTAAAACATTTAAATCCAAAATTGTAAGCCAAATGTGAGTGAGTTTCCTAAAGTATCACATACAACACAACATATCAAAACATATTAAACAACTATAGGTTATTAGCAATCCTATGGCCTATCAGCAACATGAGTTATCAGCACCTCAAAGACAACAAATTAGGTTATCATTAACCCCGAGCTATCAACAGCTCACATGCATCCATTTGGTTATCAACAACCCTCATCTATCAACAGTTCACGTACAACATATAACATAAGTAACATAGTGAGAAAATTCACCTCACAGACAAAGAAGAAACCTCTACAGCTCACAACACAGAAAGGTAGACACAACGCTCACTTAAATACATATTCCAAGGTCAATTCTTAGCCTATGACCTAAAAACCCTAATATTTGACCCAAAGTCAAACCTAGTCAAAAGTCAATGATCAGTAGTCAACTCAACATACCACCACGCTATGGCAAGACCCTTGCCACATCACGATCTAAAATATTCATTTGCAATCCTCGAGCCCGCCACACCGTGGACAACACATTGCCATGTCATGGTAAAGATAGTCCAATCGTGTAACAATGGGTCACCATGGCATGGCCAACTCCTGTTCATGACACCATTCACCTGGTAGATTCAATTTCTTGTTAAATCCTTAATCCTTTAAGACCAATGCTTAAACTTTACAAAAGGTTTAATCATAGCAAGATGAGCCATAAAAATCCTAACTTTATGAACTTAAACACTTCACGCAAGCCCTAATCCACCTTAGGTCAAAGAGGGAAAAACAAGACTTTATTTCATTGTGTGGCTCCAAAACACTCTTTGGCTTTAGATCGAAAGGATAAAACACTCATGGGAAACATAAGATTGATAAAGTTGCAAGCTTTATCGGAAATCCTTCTCTCTACTTCCACCAAAACTATAATAAGGGACCAAATTGCCTAAAATATGATAGATCTAAGAAGTTAAACCATCAATGTAAAAATTTAAACACTTATAAAGGTCCAGAAGATGCACAATATATTAGACCTCTCCAATAATCACTTCACAAGCTCCAAGGGTTGATGTTCTTTTTCGAAGAATGCTACCAATCACACCAAAAAAGCTAGGAGAAGAGAAATAAGGCTTTAGTTTTGGAAGAACACTTATGGAGGAATGAAGGCTGGGGTTGAAGGAAACCTTAGCCCGAACATTCCTTAAATAGGGCTAAAAAACCAAGCCCTGGGGTTTTGGACTCATGACGGTGCCACGTCATGGCACAAAACAAAACCACGCTGTGGTGAGAAGGCAATCACTACATCATGGTTGGGGCTAAAGGACCAACTCCAAATCTTTGACTTAATACTCAAGATATAAGTTCATACTAGGATTCAGGTGTTACAATATATGGAGAGTTTCAACCCAAAATTTAGGTGGAAGATCAAATTGAAAAAGTAGAGTTC
Source organism: Lactuca serriola (assembly GCF_051521515.1). NCBI lineage: Eukaryota > Viridiplantae > Streptophyta > Magnoliopsida > Asterales > Asteraceae > Lactuca > Lactuca serriola. The sequence goes on along the minus strand of NC_136411.1, from coordinate 161,494,801 downwards.
GGATGACAATATTAATTGTGTAGAGCATTCGTTCAGATTTACTATTTTGTAGAGAGGTGTAAGGACAACATAAACGAATAGAGATAGTGTTGGTGTCACAAATATTGTAAAATTCTTTATTGTTATATCCCCCCAGGTATCACATTGAAAAGATTTGATTTCACATCGGAATTGGGTTTTGAGTTATATACGAAAATGAACAAATTTAGCAAATACATCTAATTTTCGTTTTAGAAGATATACCTAAACATGATGAGAAAAACGATCTAAGAAAATAACATAAAATTTTAAACATCTAAGACTAGATAATGAAAACGTCCAAAATCAGAATGAATAATTTCAAGAGGAAATAAAACACTAGAATTATATGTACTAAACGAAAGTCGCACATGTTTTCCATATTGAAATGCATGGAAAATAGAGGTAGACTTACTTTTATTACATTTGACAACACTACTAGTAATTAAACGTTGAAACACATGGTCACTGATATGACCAAGTCGTTGATGACAAAGAGAAGAAGCGAGGACAACAAGCACTTGAGGAGTGGGTGTAATAACCCAAAAATCGAAGGTAAAAATTTCATTTTTATTATAGTCAAAACATAGATATATTTAAATCCAAGTATTCCAAAACATTGCTAATTAAAAACATTTATTAGAGTTCATCCCAAAATCACATAATGCGGAAAACACGGGTGTGTGCGCTACGATCAAGCTGAGCCCTTCCTTTCCAAAACAATGATACCTGAAACCACAAACAAAACTGTAAGCACGAAGCTTAGTGAGTTCCCCAGAGCTTAGTGAGTTCCCAACTTCATTGAATCGCCCCACTAAATAACTGGAGCATATCCTAGGCTCTCCTAGGTTCCCAACTCACACATTCCTCAGCTGCTAAAAGATTCCCACTAATGTTAACTAGCTACCTTATGAATATAGCCACATGCAACAGAGATCAGATAATCCTTCAAGTAACAGACTCAATCCTAGAACGGTTAGACTCAAACAAGAGTTGCGTAATAGGGCCAAATCCATCACTCTGAGATTATCCAGCCTGCGCCACATGTGACCTAGCATATTCACTTAGTAGCTAGCTCACATTGCTAGAAGTCCCACAAAGCACAAAGCAAGCAGAATTCGGACAACGGAAAACTAACCAACGTATTCTAATCAAACCATTCTATCTATACATACAATTTACAACTAGATGACTCCTGTTACTACTCTCATCCTAGGCTCACCCTAGAAAAATCTCCGACCCACAAACTATCATATAACATTCGGCCCACTTACCACAACCTATGTTGTCCACATCCACCCTCGCTCTCGGCTGCCTTATGCATGCAAATTATACACAGAACATGATCTAATAGATTATCGAATAATAGACCCTACCCTAGGACCACAACCAGACAAGGAACAGGAAATAAGGCCAAGTCAATCATTCTAAGGCTATAAGATCCTAACCGTATATAATTTTAAAAGCATACACGTAGCAATTACTAGTACCAATAATAATTCTCATTCTAGCATGGCATTCAATATCTCTAAGGCTACAAGCATCACATATCAAGTCAATCTTTTGCTGACTACACAACACTAGCATGGAAGTCTACCAGCTCATACAACATATAAAGGAATCTCTCCTAGCCATAACTAGCATGCGATTCATATATCCATACATCATGTCATAACAGATAACATATATGGGTATTCTGGGAAATACTTGAGCTTGGCTGATTGCATGCACCACACCCTTTCTTTTCTTAGAAAATTTTTCCTTGAAAACTTTTTTCCTTTAAAAACTTTACAGATCCTCAGTTTGAGTTCAGACACACCCGAAAATATGTCCGAATCCCTCAAACCAAAGCTCTGATACCAACTTGTAACGACCCAAAAATCGAGGATAAAAATTTCATTTTTATTATAGTCAAAACACAAATATCTTTAAATCCAAGTACTCCAAAACATTGCTAATTAAAAACATTTATTAGAGTTCATCCCAAAATCACATAATGCGGAAAACACGAGTGTGTGCGCTACGATCAAGCTTAGCCCTTCCTTTCCAAAACAATGATACCTAAAACCACAAACAAAACTGTAAGCACGAAGCTTAGTGAGTTCCCCAGAGCATACCCCACATAGTCCACATAATCACATAATCCATATTAGCTATAAAAGCTACGTAAACCATATAAGCCATGCATACAACATATAGGGATGTCATGGAAGCTCTCCAAGGTCTTACTCCGGGAGCCATGGGAACCCCCACAAATGCCATGGGAACCCCCACATGGTCTTAACTAAGGATGCCATGGAAACCCTCCATGGTCTTAAACCCTAGTGCCTCGGGAGCCCCCCGAGGTCTTTACCTAGGATGCCGTGGAAACCCTCCAAGGTCTTATACCTAGGTGCCCCGGGAATCCCTCGAGGTCTTCCATGCAAGAATCAAAAAGACAATTAGGATACCAAATATCACATAATCAACTAGCATACAACATATAACTAATTCTCATCGGAACCCCCGCATCGTCTTCACATAAATACATAATGTATCGATAGCACATTCCCAGTAATCATCACAACTAAATAAATGGGTCGGCCTTGGTGCCTTAGACCTATTTGTATGGTGATGAGACTCACCTCGAATGTAGAGGCTTCCTGAAAGAAATCCTTAGCTGCTGCCCTGTCCACCTCCTAAGCTATCAATACCGATCAATACACCCAATTAGCAATTGGGTCCCATACTATAATCCTTAATCCATACATGGGGTAAAATGATCATTCTACCCCTAGCCCAGTATGATCCAAAACTAAGGCCCAAGCCCAAATCAAAAGCCGAACACTTTAATGTCCATAAATCTATCAATGGCCCTATTTTCCAAATGGGGCCCAAACCTCTACATGGGTCTTGCCATGAGGCGCAAATCCTTCTTTCCCGTCCAACACACTCTATATTCTGATGGCCCAATAATAATCCAAACACTTAAGCCCAAAATGCTAAAAACACTCGTGACCCAAACCATGGCCCAAGTTTCCAAATTGGGCCCAAATCCTTCCAGGGCCTTTTCAAACATCACTAACAACCCACAACCTGATGGCCCAATTGGCCCAAGATAAACAATCCCAACAGCTGGCCCATACCAAAGCCCAATAAGCAAAACCCATTCTAAATGAGTACGTAGGGCGTACTCAGCTGTACTAGGTTCGTGACTTGTACGTTGCGCGTAGCATCTTGTACGCCCATCCTACTCCTCTATTAAGTCCTTTTTGCTATTAAGCACTTAATGCTTCAAACCAAGGGACCAAATTATAGATATGAGCTCTACTTAACGTCTTAATGCATAAAGTCATTGACTTGGTGACTTTATATGACCCACATGAACCCAAACTCAAAGTATAGCAATCTACTTCCATGAAAATGACCATAACTCTTGCATGAACCCATTTAGACTTCCAAGATGGCAATTTTCTGCCTCAGGGACTCACCTAGCACCAAGGGTGGCAACCCTAAACCTAAAAACGCATTTGGAACCATAGAGCTTCATCCATGGGACCAAAATGAACTAAAACTCACAAATGAGAGTTCTAAGATATCAATGGTCAAGTTCAGAGCTTTATACCTTCATCAAGCTGACAATGAGTCACAAAAGCCAGATCCATAAGCTTATTCTTGATCCCCATCTTTGCATCAAACTCCACCTTCTTGGAAATGGACCAAAAACTCCAAAAATGGACTCCATAAGCTCAAAATGCCACCATGAATGATTAGAGACGAGTTCTAGGGTTCTAGAGGGTGGAGGCTGAAGATATTAGGGTTAGGTTATGATATAACGAGTTTAAGTAGGGTCCAAGACCCTAAATATAGGGTTCTGATCTGACTGGTGTACGCCCAACGTACTCCGAGGAACATTCGCGACCATCCTGGTCAATACGCCCAGCGTACTCCAAGGTACGCCCCGTGTACTACCTTATTCCCAGTACGCCCCACGTACACTTTAATATGCCCCGTGTACTCGGCTAAGCCTGAAAACCACGCAACTTTCGAAGGTCATAATTTCTTCGTTATAAGCCTGATTCCAACGATCCTTATATCAACGGAAAGGTAACGAGAAGCCCTATGCTCTATCAGCTCTTACATTTCTTAAGACCTTCCAAACAAAAATCCATTTTCAATAAAAGCCCAAGTGACACTTTACCGAAATTTCCCTAGTCTCCAAAACACTAACCGAACACCCGGATCACTTCTAATACAGCACCCGCACCCAAATGGGCTTAGATATTACCTTTTAAAAAGCCCTAATCCTTATGATGACCTATCTTCAGGCCACAACCTCTGACTAGGAATCGATTCGGAACAAGATGTTACAATGGGAGTTGTGATTGGGTAAAGGTTACCCATGCTATCACAGTGGTATCAGAGCGTTAGGTTTGTTTTCTATTGAATAACTATAATAAATGGATTGATCAAATTATGGTTTATGGAAATTAAACCCTCTTGAACAAGGGTTTCGAAATTAGGGTTCCGTAGGCTCTAAGTTACGAAATTTTGTTAAGGGATGAAACCCTTACCTTGCCTCCCAAGTTTTCGATTTTGGAGAGGGGTTTATTGCCCCTCAAGATTTCGAAAATAAGGTAAGGATTGAAATCCTTACCTTCCTCCCCAAGCCACTATTTTCGAAAATGGTATCCCATGGATAGGTTTTTTTTATTTTTGGTAATTGTTGGTTTATCTGATTAAATAGGATAATTATAAAAACTGGATAATCCTTACCCATTTTTTTCGAAAATTAGGGGGAAGGATTATGATTAAATTATTTTGATTAATTTAATTGGATAATCCTTAATTGATTTAATAGAAATAATTAAATTTTTAATTAATAGAAAATTATTAAATCATTTAGTTTAATTTTAAATTTAAATTAAATTTTTACATAATTTTTGAAATTTAATTTTAAACTTAGTATTTTGAAAAGTTTTTAAAATACACCTTATACTATATGTAAAATTAAAAGTTTAATTATTACTATATGTATAAGATAAGTCAGTTAAATCAATAGTTAACCATATTCACAAAACCATGCTATAAAGAGGGTATAAGGAAGCGTCATATAAAATGGCCGTTAAATGGGTGTCCACTCTCACCCACCGCTCTCCTATGTGGTGGAAGGTTGTTAGCCGAACGAGTTTTATAGAACAAAAAATCCTCATTAAAAGTATAATGCTATTAAAATTAACTAAACATTTTTATGAAAATTCTCAATCTTAGTTACTTTAGAAAAAAATATGAATTTGTATGCTATGAAATTACACATTACACTTTATAATTCGTTAGTGGAGGGTGTGTGGTTAACCGGAACACTAATGTGGGACTAATAAAGAGTGGTAATGGGTTTCCTTAAAATTATCATTGATTAATGGAGCACGTGTGGCTAACTGGCACATTAAAATGAGATGAGAAATGACATCGAGAGTACCAAGCTAATTTGCATGGTTATTCACATCTTGTTTGTGATCATCAGTATCCCAGTCACCAATAGAAGAGCATAATCGATATTAAACATGCCGTTTAATAGTTTCAATGAATCTCAAAAGATCTAGGAATTTCATTAAAACTTAACTCGTTTAAAACTGCGTTTTTGTGGTGAAATTGGTAAATCGTCATTTACCTACCTTTTCATAATTTAAAATTAAATTACGACATCCCTTTTCTAAATTGTGAATTATTTAGTTGGATCCTAGCCTTGATATTTCATTTTGGGTGTTATATTGAGCATCATTCTTATCTAACTAAAACTATCTTTATTTTATAGATGTCTACTCCAACTGATGCTTCTGGTTCCTCATCCTCCTCCTCCAACAACAACTTCTCGTTGTTGAACATCTACTCTATGGTGACATTGGATGACACCAAATACAATGATTGGATGCGCAACATAAAAATGGCACTTTGTTTAGAGTACAAGGAATATGTACTTGAAAAGGAACTAATTGAGATTGACGAAGAACACTCCATTCCTGAAGAGCTAGCTGAGCACAAGAGGCATTATAATGATGCCATAAAAGTTGCATGCATCATGGTGGCCACTATAACTCCAGAATTGTAGAGATTATACGAGGATTACTAGCCATACGAGATGAACAAGGACTTGATGGAAAAGTACCATCAACAAGCTTTTCAAGAGAAGTACGAGGTGGTAAAGTCCCTCATTACTAGCAAGATGAAAGATGGAGAATCTGTGAGTAGTCACTTGCAGAGGATGCAGCGATACGCGAATCGTTTGGTTAAGCTGAATGTGAACTTCGATGAGGAATTGGCTATTGATATAGTCTTGCACTCATTTCCTAGTTGTTACGACCAATTCATTCTGACTTATCATTTGAACAAATAGGAAACTACTTTGGCTCAACTTCAGAACCTCCCATGAAAAACTGAAGTAGGAATGAAGGGAAAGAGTATTGCCTCCACTCTTGCTACTACTCCAGTTCTGGCCATTAGGCAAGGGAAAGGGAAAAATAAGAAAGGTCCTCCTAAGTAAAACTGGAAGGGAAAGTCTCAAGTTGGGTCATCAAGCAGCGGACCCAAAAGAAAGTCCAGTTCTGATGCTCCCCCTGTCTCTGATCCTAAAGAGGCCACTTGCTTTTAGTGCAATGACAAATGGAACTAGAAATGAAGCTGCCCAAAATACTTGCAAGATGTCAAAGATGGCAAGGTGAAGCCAACTTTGGTAGGTATATACACTATCTTATCTAATAACTCATCATGTTCTTGTTCTTGGGTCCTTGAAACGGGGTGTGGATTTCACATTTGTTCTGATTTGCATGGACTAAAAAAAGTGAGGATATGGAGCGTGGAAGGATGAACTTAATCATGGGGAATAGGCAATCTTCACCTGTCACCAAGATTGGAGCTTATGGCTTAGTGCTTAGTAATGGGTTAGGAATAGATTTAATAAATTGTTTCTACTTGTCATAAATGACACACAACATTATTTATTTTCATGCATTGTTTAAAAAAAGGTTTTAGATATTGTTTTAATGATGAGAATGGTTCTATTTCTGTTTATAAAACTGGTGTTTTTTCATTTTGAAGCTTTACCTTGTGATGGTGTGTATGAAACTGTGATGATTGTAGACAATTTAGGTAATAGTGTTTTTTCAAATTGATTCGTCTAATGGTTTAGACAAAGCGTGATTGTGGCATTGTCGTCTTGGGCACGTTAACAAGAAGCATATTTCCCAACTCCAAAAGGATGGAGTGTTGGAATCATTCGACTTAAGTTCAGATGATACATGTGAGTCTTGTCTATTTGGTAAGATGACAAAATCACCTTTCATTGGATCTTGTGAAAGAGGTGAAGGTTTGTTGGATCTCATACACACAGATGTGTGTGGACCCTTCAGATCAACCACAAAGGATGCTAATCGATTCTATATGACTTTTATAGATGATTATAGCAGATATGGCTATATCTAATTAATCAAGCATAAGTCAGAAACTTTTGAAAAGTTCAAAGAGTTTAAGCAAGAAGTCAAAAATCAATTGGGCATGAAAATAAAGATGCTCCGATCTGATAGAGGAATAGAGTATCTTAGTATAGAGTTCCACCACTACCTTAAGGAATGTGGAATAGTTTCACAATTGACACCACAACTTAATGGTGTCGCTGAGAGGCATAATCGGACCTTGTTGGACATGGTTCGTTCCATGATGAGTCGAGCTTTTCTTCCAATCTCGTTCTGGGGGTATGCCTTAGAGATTTCTGCTCACATTCTTAATCTTGTCCCAACTAAGAAGGCTGCCAAAAAACCTCACAAAATGTGGATGAGGAAGGTTCCCTCATTGACACATATCAAGGTTTAGGGTTGTTAAGCTTTTGTTAGATGAAGAGATTCAAGTTGTTCCAACTGAAAACTCATTGCCTCTTAGGCATTCTAGTAGAGTTAGCATGCCACCTGAGTTTTATGGTTTCCATATAACTATAGATGGTGATACGTTCATCAGTGATAATATAATGGCAAATTTAGATGAACCTACTAACTACAAGGAAGCGATGACAGGCCCTAAGGTAGCCAAGTGGAAAGAGGTAATGGACAGCGAGATCAAGTCCATGTATGACAATCAAGTTTGGAATTTGGTTGACAATGTACCAGGTCGTAAGACAGTTGGGTGCAAATAGATCTTCAAGAAAAAGATCGACATGTATGGAAAGGTACACACTTTCAAGGCTCAACTGGTTGTGAAGGGCTTTACTCAAACCTTAGGGGTTGATATAATGAGACCTTCTCACCAGTGGCTAAGATAAAGCCTATTAGGGTAATGCTAGCCATAGCTGCGTTTCATGATTATGAAATATGGTGGATAGATGTCAAAATTGCTTTCCTAAATGGGAAGTTGGCTGAGGATGTCTACATGAGTGATCCAGAGGGTTTTGTAGATGCAAAGTATATTAATGGAGTGTGTAAGCTTGAGAAATCAATCTATGGATTGAAACAATCTTCTCGCAGATGGAATCTTTGTTTTGATGAGAAGGTCAAGTAGTTTGGCTTCTCTAGAAGTGAAGATGAGTCATGCGTATATGTTAAAGCTAGTGGGAGTATAGTTACCTTCCTGGTATTGTATGACGATGACATACTTCTTATAGGAAATGACATTTCAAATTTGCAAGAGGTTAAGTCTTGGCTTGGAAAGTGTTTCGCTATGAAGGATCTAGGAGAGGCTACCTATATTCTGGGGAAAAGAATTTTGAGAGACAGGAGTAAAACACTAATTGGACTTAGTTAAAGTACATACTTGGAAAATGTGTTGAAGCATTTTAGTATGGAAAATTCCATGAATGGGAGAACTGTGTATCCAGAGTAATACAAAACTGAGTAAGACTCAAAGTTCGAGTACTGATGTGGATATAGTAGAAATGAGTACAGTCCCATATGCTTCCACCGTTAGGTCTATCATGTACGCTATGACATGTACCCGCCTTGATGTGGTTTTCGCTTTGAGCATGGTGAGTCGTTATCAGGGAAATCCAGGTAGAGCTCATTGGATAGCAGTTAAGAATACTCTCAAGTATCTGCAGAAAACTCAGGACAAGGTCCTAGTGCTTGGTGGCAGTGATACGTTGAAAGTAACTAGGTATAGTGACGCCTACTTTCAAAAAGATAGGGACAACTTTTGTTCTCAATCTGGCTAGGTGTTTACCCTTAATGGAGGAGCAGTTATTTGGAAAAGTTCCAAGAAAGAGACGGTGGCTGATTCTACCTATGAATCAGAGTGTATAGCAGCAAGTGAAGCATCTAAGGAAGCGATTTGGTTAAAGAACTTCATCAGAGATCTTGGAGTTGTGCTAGCGATCAAGGAGCCAATGGAGATTTTTTGGGATAATGAAGGAGCGGTTGCCTTGACTAAGGAACCTCGAGATCATGGCAAATCATACATATCAACAAAAAATACCATTTCATCGGACATAAGGTAGAAGAAGGTTAACTCATTGTAAAGAGGGTGTCATCTGAAGAGAATCCTGCACATCCCCTCACAAAGGGTCTGAGTAGGGTTAAGCACGTTCAACATGCTAGGAGTATTGGTCTAAAAGATGATATTAGTTTTAGTAGTTAGATAGTTAGTTTGAAACTCCTAACAAAGTAAATGTAATTGACTTTTGGTGATTAAATAATAGTGATTTATTTATGATCATTGATTACTACCTTTTGTTAATTGTTTATCATTGTGTTTCATTTTGCATGTTTTACTTCCAAAATAATTTGATTATTCAAAACCCCATAGTCAATCGTACTTTTGGAAGTAAGTAGTGAATTAAGACTTTCATCAACTGGATTGTAGATTTTCTAAGGGTTTAGACATAGCAATGGTATTGCTGCAACGTTCATGAGTAATCAGTAATGTAGATTTGAAGTGTTGGATTAACCCACACTGAGAGAATTACTTCATAGAATTTATCACGAGTAATTCTGAGATGATAATATCTTATAATCTTAAAACTGAGATATATGAGTTGTGGTTTACAAATCAGTTGTACATTGAGAATATGTAAACACATCAGTAACATGATGTTATAAAACATATTATTGTTTATGATTTCGTGAGTAGATGGCACAAGAATATGATTCAGTGTTTATCTGTTCCTTTTTTCCTCACGGGAAAAATGAAATCTTTGGGCCCCTCGATGATTTGGTGTTGACTTATAGTGTCGAGCATGGCCATGACTAAACTGATGTGTTCAATTAGTAGTTCTTTGTTGTTACAATTCAGAAATCGGGAAACAAAGCATTGGAAAATGAGATTGATTTTGTTCCATGTCTCATATCCGAATGATATCTTGCAGAATGGAGGATTATATGATCAATTATCTTAGGACAGATATCTGAATAGGTCGGAGTTCGACAACGACTTTTGGAAGCTACAATTTGCTGATCAATTTAGAAGTTATACTGACAATTATAGTTATAGACTTATCCAAGTGGGAGATTGTTGAATTAGGTGTCTAAGCCACTAACTATAATTAGTATAAACTTGAATTGATAGCAGCACAGTCCTTTTGGGTTGCAATCAAACCTATCAATTAGATAGGATGAGTTTTGGAGAGAGAGGTTGATTTATTATTTAAATAATAAATTGAAATAAATATTTATTAATATATTATGTAAATAATATATTAATTAGAAATATTAATATTTAATTAATAATTAATCAGAAATTAATTGGAATTAATTTTGGGATTAATGGAATTTATTAAAAGTATAGGGACTAAAAGTGCAATTACTAAATAGTTGAGAAAAAGGCTCCATAAACTTCTACCATGGGGTGGACGGTTTTATGGAGATAAAAGGAGCTCTAGAATCATCTTTTGAGGATAATTAGGAAGCTAAATAAATACCAAAAATAAGATAATGTAATTTTATTGGTTTGAGGCTTATCTAGGGTTTCCTTGTTGCAATATATAAAGGGTTCATTGCCGTGCAATTTTCGGCCATCTATAATCCAAGAGTGTTTTGATTGTTTCTTTCCCCTCTCTCCTCAATATATTTCTTGCTAAATAATTAAAATATAAATTATAATCAAAATCCGGTATTATCCGAAGGAGGAGTCATCAGACCAATCCAGGTTACGCCCAGCGTACCCTCGTACGCCCAGCGTACTCGGATGCTTGGCTCTGGCTCATCCACGTCACTCCAATGCTTCGACCGAGGATGCTCTCATGCATGACGTTGCGTACGCCCAGTGTACGCGAGGGATTCAGACCCTATAAAAGGGATGCGAGGATGCCGGCCATTTTTGCTCAATTCTTTCCTTTCTCGCGCTGAAGCTCTGCGTTTCAACCCTCAGAGTCATCCCAAAGGCCTGGTTTTCATATCCAAGTTTGGAAGGAAGTTTTACGCTCCCGAGATTCCCGAGAATCCCGAGAAATCCGCTTTCTCGAGTAGAAGTTCTGCTCGGTTTTCGTCTCTCTTTCCTCAATCAATAATGTGAGTTCATACCCCTATAATCCAAACTTTGAAATGTTTTATAAATGCTTTTACATGCTTTTAAGGGGGGGGGGGAATACAAGTAAAACACATGATTATTATCGTGTGTTATATAAAGTTTCATTATACGCTTTTTATCAACGGAATCATATGTGATTTATAACTATTATAAGGAAACTTTCATATGCAAAATATATCACGATAAAATCATATCTTTTGAAATGAAAAATGTTATTATATATGTATAAATCAAAACCTTGCTTATACGGTAAGTATATGTGCCCATCTTAGGCACTACAAAAATTACACTTTTCATAACAAGTGAGCGTTTCACTAGGGATTACTATACCAACAACACACACTTTTAGAAAACTATAATAGGTATAGTTTTACGAGAACATCACGAACTTTTTACATACTAGAAATACCATTTCAAGGAGATACATTCATATACAAGAACAAACGAACATTTTCATATGTACTTCAAATAGTTTTCTCAAACGTTTTTACATGTTGAAATACTTTTAGAAATTGCCATACAAACTGTAGATTTCCTTTTTGAATCTGTTATAGTTGTGCTTCAAACAAAGGTTTTCTCACACTTAAACTGTTTTGTCAAACAGTTTTCGATTCGATTTATAAACTGACATCAAGTCATAAATTCTTATTTATTAAACTTTTCAAAGGTTTTACAAAACTTCTTTTATGCTTTTATATTATAAATTGCATGTCTCTATATGTATAGTTATATAAGAAATGTTTAAAAGACTTAGGAAGGCTATCCACCCTGTTTCCTTTTCCTCGATTTGGATGTGGTCTGATGGGATATTGGGTACTCGTCCGAAGGTCGTTTAAATATTAGTTATATATCATATGTACATATATAGTCATAAATGTTCCATCAGTTAATTCAGTTTCGGCACTCTTGAGTAGCAAGGGTGTATAAACCTACTTGGACACTCATCAATAACATTCTAGTAAACTATTATAGGGATAGTTTCGGGGATACAAAGCATTATCCCTATTACAAGAAATTACACCAGAGTCAATTCATTCATGAGTCTAGACTACATGCTATATGAAGGGATACTGTTACAGAGATTCCTCTTACATGGATACATTTATATGGATACTCTTATAGAGATTCCTCTTACATAGATACACTTATAGGGATACTTTTACATAGATACTATGTGGTAAGAAACAATAAGGGACTAACCATTCCTAAACCCGGCTGTTAGCAACAGAGGTAATGATCATCTACGGATATCTACGGTTAATACTTATACTAGGAAGACATTTAAGGAACTAACCATTCCTTCCACCTGCTGTTAGCTATAGAGGAAAATGAACATCTACGGATATTCACGGTGAGAACGTTTCGGCAGTCGCGATGTCGTGTTTATCCTAATACCAAAGGATAATACTTATATGGATATTTTTTCCCTATTACTTTTATTTTGTGATACATTCACGTAAACGATGAAGTAGACTATATATATTGTTAATAGTAGTCATAAAAGGGAAAAACCATCTTTGTTACAACAAAACATACAAGTCTTGGTAGAAGACTACTTTCAAAACAGTCAGGTCTTCGTTAAAGACTACTTTCAAAACATCCAGGTCTTGGTAGAAGACTACTTTTTATACTAGTAGAAAATATGGGATTTTCTAGGAGTTTTCAAAACATATACAAACAATTACATTGAACGATTTCAAATGTTATCATCAAACTTATACGAACAATGACATTAAATACTTATGAACTCACCAGCTTAAATGCTGACCTACACTTTCAAAATAACTTGTATTCTCAGGTCACCAGTAGACAGGTACGATCACCAGGTTTTGCGAAGACGGAGCAGTCAAGACTTGTCTTTTATTTTGATTACTTGTTGTAATGTCTTATTACTATGAAAGAACACACATGTATTAAACTATTACTATTAATGCAATGGACGATGTTGTTGCTTGTTTACTACTTCACATTGTTGTGATACATACATGACGTCCTCCGCCCCAGAACGTTTCCGCCGTTCTCGGTTTTGGGGTGTGACAGATTGGTATCAGAGCATTGTTTATAGTGAATTGAGTATATCAACCCATAAAATATATACTAACTATAAATACAATGGGATTAAAAATACTCTGACATAGAGTTTATACTTCTAAATAGTAAAATATTTAAGTAAGTATACGTGCCTGCATTCATACTAAAAATCGGTGTCACAACGACAAGAACAAAAGTATTACAATTGTCGAATACCACAAGTAAGCTTGGGGATGTATAGTCAGTCTTGGGAGTGGCATAGCCTGATCAACTATGCTGGTCCGAGGAGTGATTAGCATATGCCCAAGAATGGTTGTGATGTAGCAACTATTCTCAAAACTTACCAACATTACCACAATGAGAACATTATAACAGAACCTAAGTCTAAAATACCATAGGGGTGTTTTGTGTTACCATAATTGCTTACTTGAGAACTAAAAAGGATCTTCATTTCTAAGTTGATAGTTGCTAAGTGGATACACTAAGGCTATATGTACCTAGGATGTTATAGACTTAGAAACGGTGAAGTTTTTGCTTTACCCTTATTCCTTGTGAATTTGGAGTTAAGGTTACTTATTAGAAAGCCTATCCTGTGTTGATTACATATGAATGGTATGCACGTTACAAATAGCGATGTAACTAATGAAGATTTTCTAATAATTATCTAGATAGTTGTTCTAATAATTATTTCCTTACCCTAATTCTCGCATAGATAACATAATGGGACTCCATCCCCACGGCAACCCGTACCTTCCGAACAAAGGCAATGTTGGATGGTTTGAAGAAGAACTAGAGAGTGATCATCCAATCCCTTTGAATGATCACCATGCTAAAAACATTTCGGATGTTGATAACTCCGAACCCGAGGTTGAGAACCTACCCCAGGCAGCTCCCGTTCCAATTCCTAACCCTCGTCCGGCTTTTCATGGCCCGACGCCCCCTTGGGTAAAATGTTTGGAGATAGGGAGCGAAGAGCAAGATCAACCTATGTCATTTGATGGAGACCGAAGCTTCTATAACACAAGTGAAGGAAGCTCAGCAGACAGAATTCTTCCAATTCTGGCCCGCAGAGTCGCCCGAAACGAAATTCAGGGCAGGACGACTCTCCAACGTATCTAAGAGGTTAATGTCAATGCCAGAATGCATACCATTCGCAACAATCACCTAGATCACAAGTGAGAGATCCGAGAGAAACCATGAGACCCTGCTGCAAGCACTAGCTGAAACCCGAGCCGAAGTCATAGAGCTCCAAGTACGCCAGAAGGTGTACGAAAGATACCTGCTTGATATAGAACGTCAACTAGCCGAACTAAGGGTTCACCATAGGGGTGACCGTCGCCAGTAGGAGAGACCTTACTTCCTTCTTTGTTTTAAAGATCTGTGTTCTTGTCTATGTTCTGTGTAGTACTTTCTATGTGACTACCTTGTACTGTAAGTACTTTTGGTTAGGTCTTTATGATGTCAAGACCTATCTCCTATGGATATGATGTAAGACCTTTTACAAGGTCATTTTCCCGAACTTTTACATCATGAATATCAAAGATGTTGACAGTCGGCTAACTTCTGTGTCATTCTTTATTCAAGTACTCTTATCATACTTTCATTGGAGTCTATCTGAAACATGCTTTAGTCAAGTCATTGGACTATAGTAATTTAGCTCCGAAAACATTTCCAAGTCTCTTTTAGTGGTTGGATCATGTTATTCACCAACCAACGATACCTCGGCTTGAACGACAAGCGTCTTGAGACCATTCTACGAACTTACTTCCACTCATTACTAGGACTTAATCATAGGGATGTAGGTCAACCCTTCATAAACACACTTCCACTCAGTGCTAGGACTGCATCATAGGGATGTAGGTCAAACTTTCGAGAACATAGTCTTACTCTTTACTTGAACAATCGAAGTACATCTAAAGTCAACCAGAATCGCTCACAAAATCTTTATCTTTCGTGTTACAGAATAATGTCGTCATCCAGAAACAATCAGCCGAGCAACGAAACCCCTATCCTCCATATCGACGCCGCTACATTACAAGCTTCAGTAGCAGCTGCTGTGACAACTTTCCTTACACACATCAACTCAGGCAACACAAGCAAGACCGACAAAGGAGTCGAGAGTTCCGATGGTAGTACCAAACCGGGAAACCAACAAATGGCAACAGTCATAGACTTGCGTAGCCATAAGACCGAAAGGAAGAGACGATATCGTCAAGCCTTAAAGGAGCGCAAGAGATCCCAAAGACTTGCCATGCCACAGCAATAAGTGGCAACTCCTGCAGAACGCTTTAGGAAGCAATTTCCAAGGTGGTGTAATGAGGAAGGCACTCGTGTCCACATAACACTGGCTAAACACCTCACTCCCGCCACCAAGGCTAGCACTAGCCAGTCATGCCACCAATGCGGGGAGATAGGGCACCTCAAGAAGGATTGCCCTATAACAAAGAACTCTGGCGTAGACAGTAGGATTCTCAGGATCACAGTTGCAGGAGAACCGACTCTGAACCCACATTAATATAATTTAGGCATTTCGTTGTAACAGACTTATAAACCATCCAAAACTAATGCAACCAGAGTCTTATCTTTTGCGGGATCCCGTCGGTATAGGGATGCTCATGCTGCGTATACTTGCCTTTTGTAGTATACCTTATTCGCAAAAATAGTCTTGTAGTAGTCTAAAGTACTGTAACTCTGTTGATGGTTGCACGGTTGTGTTTTGTCTGTAAACGTCTTATGTTCAAATTTAATGTCTTTAAGTTTCCTTATGATTCCGACATTATCATACGACTTGATTCAATTTGATTCTCACAAAAACAGCTTCATACGTATATCTCTTTCTTCGAAATCGCCTTTCCAGCGAAGCCGTCATATCAGAACACCAAGTACTCATGAATGGAGTACCTCATAGTTCTTTTCCTTTCCGAAGAAATCCCTGAAGTGCCACTCGTACAGTACGTCAAGTTCAAATCCAAATATCCATACGGTTGATCTGTCGCTGATGAATGTATACATAGGGGTGATATATAATCTAGGTTCTACAGGTTTAGAATTGACGATTCCACTTTAACTTCTTTTTCCTTGATGGGATGTGAGCTTAAAGAAGAATCAGTTATTCGACTACCTTTTCAATCTTAATTATATACGACTCGTATACACGAAATTGTGATCGTTGAACCATGTATGAATTCTAATATGAACTTCAGGACGGAGACTGCCCAAGACTACGAGTGATCGTGCTGCCATGCGAATAAACTTAGAAGCCAAACACATGCCCTTCCTGTCGATTGGGACAAGAGAGACAGATAGAACAAAAGTACCTATCCTTTTTCCTTAATTCATGGGTAATCATACTTTCTTTTAGATCTTCACGACATCTAATCAACCACAAGGTTCTGACGTCATAATCAGTATGAATTGGTTGTGTTCTTATGCAAGAGGAAAGGTCACCGCCTATACCTCAATACAGCTTAAGACACAGGAAGTTAACTATACAACACATGATCTTGAGTCAGGAGCAGCGGTAATTGCTTTGAAGATCTGGAGACACTACTTGTAGGGTACAAGATGTACTATTCTCACAGTCCACAAAAACATTCAACATACGTTCGACCAAGAAGAGTTATCATGCCAGTGAAGTCAAACGAAAGAAGCAAAGTCGTATCCCGATAGTGAAAGGTTCGCTGGAATGCTAAGCGAGGAACCGAGCTCACTTAAGAACATGAGGAGCAAATAAAACTTCTATCCGAAGCATGAACTCTAATTTCGGGACGAAATTCCCTCTAACGGGGGGATGATGTGACAACCCGATATTTCGAGACAAGATGATGGAACACAGGTCAAATTTAGATCAAAATTTAACTTTCCTAAAATCTTATTTGGGTTAAATAAATTAGTGGGAATCGTATCAATGTTTTCGTACATATAAAGAACCCTAAAATCCGAGTTATAACGAAGAAGTTATGACCAACCGAAGATTCTCGGCAAAACCGGCAACACTGATAGACGTAAAACGCGAAGTTTCAATACAATAATTTTTAGCTTTAGGTATCTAAATGAAGGTTTTAGATATCATTAAACCGTAAACGTACATAAAAAGAATGCCCAAATCTGACTTCATATGAAGAAGTTATGATTTTTCGAAGTTTCAGACATAGCAATAGACAGCTAAAAACTCGAAATCGAGATCGAACGGATTTTTGCCAACATGACCTAAACGAGAATCGAAGATCTCATTAATGGTATTACAACGGTAAAAAGTCTGGCGAAAACAGACATCGGATGAATGAGTTATGGAATTTTAATGGACTTTTCCTGCCCCGACCTATTAAAAATATAATATTAAAAATAAAGTCAAAATTAGCTGACGAAGTCTAAACGAAAGTTGTAGATCATAGTCTCACCTTCGCGTGGATATAAAGAACGTCGAAAACGGAGTTCGTATGAGAAAGATATGAATTTTTGAACTTTACTAAATAATTAAAATATAAATTATAATCAAAATCCGGAATTATCCGAAGGAGGAGTCATCAGACCAATCCAGGTTACGCCCAGCGTACCCTCGTACGCCCAGCGTACTCGGATGCTAGGCTTTGGCTCATCCACGTCACTCCAATGCTTCGACCGAGGATGCTCTCATGCATGACGTTGCGTACGCCCAGCGTACGCGAGGGATTCAGACCCTATAAAAGGGATGCGAGGATGCCGGCCATTTTTGCTCAATTCTTTCCTTTCTCGCGCTGAAGCTCTGCGTTTCAACCCTCGGAGTCATCCCAAAGGCCCGGTTATCATATCCAAGTTTGGAAGGAAGTTTTACGCTCCCGAGATTCCCGAGAATCCCGAGAAATCCGCTTTCTCGAGTAGAAGTTCTGCTCGGTTTTCGTCTCTCTTTCCTCGATCAATAATGTGAGTTCATACCCCTATAATCCAAACTTTTAAATGTTTTATAAATGCTTTTACATGCTTTTAAGGGGGGGAAATACAAGTAAAACACACGATTATAGTCATAAATGTTCCATCAGTTAATTCAGTTTCGGCACTCTTGAGTAGCAAGGGTGTATAAACCTACTTGGACACTCATCAATTACATTCTAGTAAACTATTATAGGGATAGTTTCGGGGATACAAAGCATTATCCCTATTAAAAGAAATTACACCAGAGTCAATTCATTCATGAGTCTAGACTACATGTTATATGAAGGGATACTGTTACAAAGATTCCTCTTACATGGATACATTTATATGGATACTCTTATAGAGATTCCTCTTACATGGATACACTTATAGGGATACTTTTACATAGATACTATGTGGTAAGAAACAATAAGGGACTAACCATTCCTAAACCCGGCTGTTAGCAACAGAGGTAATGATCATCTACGGATATCTACGGTTAATACTTATACTAGGAAGACATTTAAGGAACTAACCATTCCTTCCACCTGCTGTTAGCTATAGAGGAAAATGAACATCTACGAATATTCACGATGAGAACGTTTCGGCAGTCGCGATGTCGTGTTTATCCTAATACCAAAGGATAATACTTATATGGATATTTTTTCCCTATTACTTTTATTTTGTGATACATTCACGTAAACGATGAAGTAGACTATATATATTGTTAATAGTAGTCATAAAAGGGAAAACCCAACTTTGTTACAACAAAACATACAAGTCTTGGTAGAAGACTACTTTCAAAACAGTCAGGTCTTCGTTAAAGACTACTTTCAAAACATTCAGGTCTTGGTAGAAGACTACTTTTTATACTAGTAGAAAATATGGGATTTTCTAGGAGTTTTCAAAACATATACAAACAATTACATTGAACGATTTCAAATGTTATCATCAAACTTATACGAACAATGACATTAAATACTTATGAACTCACCAGCTTAAATGCTAACCTACACTTTCAAAATAACTTGTATTCTCAGGTCACCAGTAGACAGGTACGATGACCAGGTTTTGCGAAGACGGAGCAGTTAAGACTTGTCTTTTATTTTGATTACTTGTTGTAATGTCTTATTACTATGAAAGAACACACATGTATTAAACTATTACTATTAATGCAATGGACGATGTTGTTGCTTGTTTACTACTTCACATTGTTGTGATACATACATGACGTCCTCCGCCCCAGAACGTTTCCGCCGTTCTCAGTTTTGGGGTGTGACAGATTGGTATCAGAGCATTGTTTATAGTGAATTGAGTATATCAACCCATAAAATATATACTAACTATAAATACAATGGGATTAAAAATACTCTGACATAGATTTTATACTTCTAAATAGTAAAATATTTAAGTAAGTATACGTGCCTGCATTCATACTAAAAATCGGTGTCACAACGACAAGAACAAAGTATTACAATTGTCGAATACCACAAGTAAGCTTGGGGATGTATAGTCAGTCTTGGGAGTGGCATAGCCTGATCAACTATGCTGGTCCGAGGAGTGATTAGCATATGCCCAAGAATGGTTGTGATGTAGAAACAATTCTCAAAACTTACCAACATTACCACAATGAGAACATTATAACAGAACCTAAGTCTAAAATACCATAGGGGTGTTTTGTGTTACCATAATTCCTTACTTGAGAACTAAAAAGGATCTTCATTTCTAAGTTGATAGTTGCTATGTGGATACACTAAGGCTATATGTACCTAGGATGTTATAGACTTAGAAACGGTGAAGTTTTTGCTTTACCCTTATTCCTTGTGAATTTGAAGTTAAGGTTACTTATTCGAAAGCCTATCCTATGTTGATTACATATGACTGGTATGCACGTTACAAATAGCGATGTAACTAATAAAGATTTTCTAATAATTATCTAGATAGTTCGTCTAATAATTATTTCCTTACCCCAATTGTCGCATAGATAACATAATGGGACTCCATCCCCACGGCAACCCGTACCTTCCGAACATAGGCAATGTTGGATGGTTTGAAGAAGAACTAGAGAGTGATCATCCAATCCCTTTGAATGATCACCATGCTAAAAACATTTCGGATGTTGATAACTCCGAACCCGAGGTTGAGAACCTACCCCAGGAAGCTCCCGTTCCAATTCCTAACCCTCATCCGGCTTTTCATGGCCCGACGCCCCCTTGGGTAGAATGTTTGGAGATAGGGAGCGAAGAGCAAGATCAACCTATGTCATTTGATGGAGACCGAAGCTTCTACAACACAAGTGAAGGAAGCTCAGCAGACAGAATTCTTCCAATTCTGGCCCGCAGAGTTACCCGAAACGAAATTCAGGGCAGGACGGCTCTCCAACGTATCTAAGAGGTTAATGTCAATGTCAGAATGCATACCATTCGCACCAATCGCCTTAATCACAAGTGAGAGATCCGAGAGAAACCATGAGACCCTGCTGCAAGCACTAGCTGAAACCTGAGCCGAAGTCATAGAGCTCCAAGTACGCCAGAAGGTGTACGAAAGATACCTGCTTGATATAGAACGTCAACTAGCCGAACTAAGGGTTCACCATAGGGGTGACCGTCGCCAGTAGGAGATACCTTACTTCCTTCTTTTTTTTAAAGACCCGTGTTCCTGTCTATGTTCTATGTAGTACTTTCTATGTGACTACCTTGTACTGTAAGTACTTTTGGTTACATCTTTATGATGTCAAGAACTATCTCCTATGGATATGATGTAAGACCTTTTACAAGGTCATTTTCCCGAACTTTTACGTCATGAATATCAAAGATGTTGACAGTCGGCTAACTTTTATGTCATTCTTTATTCAAGTACTCTTATCATACTTTCATTGGAGTCTATCTGAAGCATGCTTTAGTCAAGTCATTGGACTATAGTAATTTAGCTCCGAAAACATTTCCAAGTCTCTTTTAGTGGTTGGATCATGTTATTCACCAACCAACGATACCTCGGCTTGAACGACAAGCGTCTTGAGACCATTCTACGAACTTACTTCCACTCATTACTAGGACTTAATCATAGGGATGTAGGTCAACCCTTCATAAACACACTTCCACTCAGTGCTAGGACTGCATCATAGGGATGTAGGTCAAACTTTCGAGAACATAGTCTTACTCTTTACTTGAACAATCGAAGTACATCTAAAGTCAACTAGAATCGCTCACAAAATCTTTATCTTTCGTGTTACAGAATAATGTCGTCATCCAGAAACAATCAGCCGAGCAACGAAACCCCTATCCTCCATATCGACGCCGCTACATTACAAGCTTCAGTAGCAGCTGCTGTGACAACTTTCCTTACACACATCAACTCAGGCAACACAAGCAAGACCGACAAAGGAGTCGAGAGTTCCGATGGTAGTACCAAACCGGGAAACCAACAAATGGCAACAGTCATAGACTTGCGAAGCCATAAGACCGAAAGGAAGAGACGATATCGTCAAGCCCTAAAGGAGCGCAAGAGATCCCAAAGACTTGCCATGTCACAGCAACAAGTGGCAACTCCTGCAGAACGCTTTAGGAAGCAATTTCCAAGGTGGTGTAATGAGGAAGGCACTCGTGTCCACATAACACTGGCTAAAAACCTCACTCCCGCCACCAAGGCTAGCACTAGCCAGTCATGCCACCAATGCGGGGAGATAGGGCACCTCAAGAAGGATTGCCCTATAACAAAGAACTCTGGTGTAGACGGTAGGATTCTCAGGATCACAGTTGCAGGAGAACCTACTCCGAACCCACATTAATGTAATTTAGGCGTTTCATTGTAACAGACTTATAAACCATCCAAAACTAGTGCAACCAGAGTCTTAATTAAGGGGTATGAACTCACCTATAGTAAGTGGATTGTACGGAAGTGTTGGACAAGGTGCTAGGTGTCAAGTGAAGACTTGAACACACACAATGATCCTATTTGACATATAAAGACATATATATGTATCTAATTAGTGATTAACACACCAATTAAGCAAGTATAAACACCCTAAAACATGGAAAACACTTTGGTCTAAGTGTTAGAAGGCCATTGGGTTGCATCAAAGGAGTGTAAGGCATTGCATTTGAGTTCACGGCCCAAGGACCACTCCTTAAGGCGTTTACGGCCCTAGTGGGTTTACGGCCATAAACCCATGGAAAACTCCACAAAGTCGAAGTATTAGGTCCTTATCTTAATGCTGGTTGGTTCTAGTCTAAATTCTAGTCATTAGGAAGGAAAATAGGGCGTCATTGCACACTTATAGGGAGTTTACGGCCTTGGGAGATCCTTGGCCATAAAGTCTCTTCCAACCTAGAATTCTTGATGTTTATAAGGTTTACACAAGTTAATTCTAGTATATAATAAGCTAGGACAAGTGTACTTACAATCTATAAGCTTGATTGGGTGTTTAAGGTCCAAGAACACAAGTGTGTGTTCTTGGTGTTTTGAAGAACACATGAAGATCTAAGTAAAAATGAAGAATTAATGGATGAAATGGAGTATATCAACTAGATGAAAGGTTATAACAACAAATCAAACAAAGAAAACACTTACATTTTGGAAGATTGGAAGAAAAGGGGTTATGATCCTTGAGAGAGAATAGTGGAAGTTCTTGAGTATGAAAGTTCAGAAGTGAAAGATTGAAGAGTAAACTCATGCTATATGCATGAGTTTACTGTGACATCCCCATTTTCACGGCCAGAAAACACCGATTTTTGTTTATGCTTTATAAAAATCAGAGTACCTCTTTTAATAAAAATGTTGCGGAATTTGTTCCCAGTAAAACATGATAATCGCGTTATCAAAGCACTTCCGAAGAAAAGTATTTTTATTCATTTTAAAACATTTGGGATGTCATCGTCAATACAGAAACATAATCATAAACAGAACTTACATTCATTATCACTAGTGATTTATATCTCCTTAATCTCTCAGTGTAATGTGACTTCATATCAACACCTGTGAAATAAATAAACTGAGTGGGTCAGGTTGGGAAACCTGGTGAGTACATAGGCATTTCAATCCCACAATGTTATACCATATATATAGTTTAAAATCACAAAATATACCATTTCACCATATATATAAACAACTCTTATCCCACCGCGTCGATCCTCACAACGAGACTATCCATATTCTCGGACCTAAGATTAGCCGTTTTACCTAATCCATACTCCCGGATAAAAAATGAACGACTTTACCTAATCCATACTCTCGGACTAGGGACAAATGACTAATCCATACTCTCAGATTAATAATGAATGATTATGCCTAATCCATACTCTCGGACTAGGGACAATGACTATGTCTAATCCATGCTCTCGGATCAATGACATATACTCAAGTTCTATTCTCAGAGTATAAGTCACTCGTACTCGTAAGAAAATACTACCCAATATTACTCATAATTAATTTAGGTTTACTCTTCATCCTAAATCATCATATATAATCAGGTATGTTCTTTAACATGTATTTTACGCAACATCAGTTAACTCGCACATAAACATATAATTAATACTTCAATCAATACATGTATTAAAATCATGTTCATGAAAAGGACTATGCACTCACACATAAACTCTTCAACAAATATTTAACTCTTTAACATATATTTAATACTTGTATTAAAATCATGTTCATGAAAGGGAGTATGCACTCACCTGGAAAGGTGGTGACTCGGCACTCGGACAACACTTCGTTACTCTTAAAACAACTTCCTCGACAAAACCTAGTATCATTACCACTAGAGTTTAGTCTGACGTTAACCGCGAAAAATTAATAGTATAGCTATTATTATTATTATATAAGCTTTAAATAACACTCAATATAACTCATAATAATAGCCCAAATACTTATTATAAGGTCCTAATAACATTACTATATTGAAACATAAGCTATACTAAAGATAGCGTAGGCATAGCTTACTTACAACGGGTTTTCTCGAAAACCGGGCTTCGCTGGAGCAGCATTCCCGAGCCGAAAGGCTCTTTTCTCAGGACTCCGGGAGCCTCAGGGCTTCCTTCGGGTGCTAGGGTGTTTACCTAGGCTTTTAGGGGGGGTTAGGGAGCTTAGAGAGAGAGTTTAGAGAGAGAAAGTAAGGTTTGAAGGTGTGAAGAATGAGGGAACCCGACACCTCTATTTATAGGGGTGCTGACTGACCTACTCGCCAAGTAGGAGGACCTACTCGCCGATTTGGTGCATGTGGCAACCTTCTGGTGGTGCCACGTGTCCAATTCTGGTGGTGCCACGTCACCCCCTATCGCGTATCAGCCTTCAAACTTAGAAAAATCGTAACTCTCGCATACGAGCTCCGTTTTAGATGTTCTTTATATCCACACGTAGGTAAAATCATGATCTACAACTTTTGTTTAGACTCCGTCGGCTAATTCTAGGCCGATCTTAAATTTAACAGCAGGAGACGTTTAGACTATTAAATGACCGTGAAGAATTCGTAACTCCTTCATACGAACTCCGTTTTCGTCCATCTTTTTACCATTGAGTTCTTATTAATGAGATCTTCAACTCTCATTTAGGTCACGTAAGCTAACAACCGCTCGAACTAAAATTCGAGTTTAGGGCTGTACACTGCTAAGCCAATACTTCGAAAAATCATAACTTCCTTATACGAAGTCAGATTTGGGCGTTCTTTTTATGGATTTTCTCGTTTTAACATATTCTACGACTTTCTTTTAGACAATTCAGGCTAAAAATTCTACAATCGTAAATTCACTTTTTACGCTTCCTGGTGTCGTGCCGGTTTTGCCGTAAAACTTCGGCGGGTCATATCTTCTTCATTATAACTCGGATTTCGGCGTTCTTTATATGTACGGAAACCTTGAGACATATTCTACAACTTGGTTAAGACTATTTATTATAAATAATCTTTTGCTGAAAAGTTGTTTTCGACACTTATCGCCTCTATATTGACTAGCCCGGATCTGCGGGCGTTACAATTATCTCCCCCTTAGGATGATTACGTCCCGGAATCATCAACGAAACAGGATAGTATAATGAATCCATAAGTTATCTCTTCATCCTAGGTAATAATCATAACTTCCTCATTTCTTCGAATGAGTATCCATCTCTTGGACTCCTTGACTGCAGGCGGTGCTCGATCTTGCACTTGCTCATTAGACTTTCAATCGTGACCTTCGTGTCACAACCTTATTCTTTATCAGAGACTCCTTCTGCTTATTAACAAACTTAGGATAAGTTAATTTTATTACTACAATTGACCGATGTGTCATATTCTAATGACCTATCACCGTTTGTAGCAACACTTAGACCCAGGTCTCTTAGAGTCAAATTCCGGAATGGAATATACCTTCCTTCATGGTCTAATGTGATGTAATCACACGTAGCATTTCTAGCTACCAACTTCTTTAACAACGAGCGCGATACGTCTATTGATCGCTTTGATTTCAATCGTTTGGTTTAAGTCGGACGCTACATCAAATTTGGTTCTCTAAACCACGTAACCTACTCATCGTAGTCGGACTCAATGTGATATGACCACTAGGGTCGGGATAACAACAATCTTCTTAGTCATTACCGAAACAATGGTAACGACATACTTGAATAAAACGAAATCAATTACTAGTTTCTTGGTAACCTTGTGACTTTCCCTGATCCAAGTGTGAGTCCTGTGCTTCCGGTAGTATAGGCCTCTACTACCATTCACACCTACTCATACTCGTCCCAAGTATTGTCTCGTAGTTTTCCAAGTCATAAAATCACAAAACAATTTAACACATACGATTGTGTCCAAATAATCATAAAAATTTCCCTAAACTCTACTAGGACTTCTTCCATGCGTATCTTCAATCATCAATTCTGCTTCAACTCGGTTGGTGATGGAAATTCCAGATGATAGGAAAACTTTAGGAATTACACCAATCGTTCCATCCTCCCGTCAATCAAATGTGTACATTCAGATGTACCGTACTTCTCTAGACGTATTGATTTTATCAGACGTATTCTAAAGGCAAGATACCTCTCTTATGATATCTTCCGATAGGCATCATTCACTATCATAAGCCTTTTCATTTCCACCATTTACATAATTTTCTACCAGCCTTCACCATGACGTTACGTTCACGGAAGCATGCGTTCAGTGCATCAAGACGAGAACATAGATAAAGAAGATTTAGACGTGTAATCCTCCTTATTACTCCGAAAAGTTACATGTCAGTTCTAATATGGTAATTAAACGTTTAGAAACCTGAGCACATAAAATTTCCAAATCCGGTCGGCAATAGACCATAGATCCGAACAAATAACAGCATATCAGACACAAGCATTTAGCACATACAAACATTTTAGGCATAATCCAAAAAATAATCTAGTGCTCACACGTCACAATCATCGCTTAGCATTCTAAGTTTAAGTCTAGAAATAAATCCATATTCTTAGTTCGCTTAAACTAATGCTCTGATACCAACTATGACATCCCCATTTTCACGGCCAGAAAACACCGATTTTTGTTTATGCTTTATAAAAATCAGAGTACCTCTTTTAATAAAAATGTTGCGGAATTTGTTCCCAGTAAAACATGATAATCGCGTTATCAAAGCACTTCCGAAGAAAAGTATTTTTATTCATTTTAAAACATTTGGGATGTCATCGTCAATACAGAAACATAATCATAAACAGAACTTACATTCATTATCACTAGTGATTTATATCTCCTTAATCTCTCAGTGTAATGTGACTTCATATCAACACCTGTGAAATAAATAAACTGAGTGGGTCAGGTTGGGAAACCTGGTGAGTACATAGGGATTTCAATCCCACAATGTTATACCATATATATAGTTTAAAATCACAAAATATACCATTTCACCATATATATAAACAACTCTTATCCCACCGCGTCGATCCTCACAACGAGACTATCCATATTCTCGGACCTAAGATTAGCCATTTTACCTAATCCATACTCCTGGATAAAAAATGAACGACTTTACCTAATCCATACTCTCGGACTAGGGACAAATGACTAATCCATACTCTCAGATTAATAATGAATGATTATGCCTAATCCATACTCTCGGACTAGGGACAATGACTATGTTTAATCCATGCTCTCGGATCAATGACATATACTCAAGTTCTATTCTCAGAGTATAAGTCACTCGTACTCGTAAGAAAATACTACCCAATATTACTCATAATTAATTTAGGTTTACTCTTCATCCTAAATCATCATATATAATCAGGTATGTTCTTTAACATGTATTTTAGGCAACATCAATTAACTCGCACATAAACATATAATTAATACTTCAATCAATACATGTATTAAAATCATGTTCATGAAAAGGACTATGCACTCACACATAAACTCTTCAATAAATATTTAACTCTTTAACATATATTTAATACTTGTATTAAAATCATGTTCATGAAAGGGAGTATGCACTCACCTGGAAAGGTGGTGACTCGGCACTCGGACAACACTTCGTTACTCTTAAAACAACTTCCTCGACAAAACCTAGTATCATTACCACTAGAGTTTAGTCTGACGTTAACCGCGAAAAATTAATAGTATAGCTATTATTATTATTATTATATAAGCGTTAAATAACACTCAATATAACTCATAATAATAGCCCAAATACTTATTATAAGGTCCTAATAACATTACTATATTGAAACATAAGCTATACTAAAGATAGCGTAGGCATAGCTTACTTACAACGGGTTTTCTCGAAAACCGGGCTTCGCTGGAGCAGCATTCCCGAGCCGAAAGGCTCTTTTCTCAGGACTCCGGGAGCCTCAGGGCTTCCTTCGGGTGCTAGGGTGTTTACTTAGGCTTTTAGGGGGGGTTAGGGAGCTTAGAGAGAGAGTTTAGAGAGAGAAAGTAAGGTTTGAAGGTGTGAAGAATGAGGGAACCCGACACCTCTATTTATAGGGGTGCTGACTGACCTACTCGCCAAGTAGGAGGACCTACTCGCCGATTTGGTGCATGTGGCAACCTTCTGGTGGTGCCACGTGTCCAATTCTGGTGGTGCCACGTCACCCCCTATCGCGTATCAGCCTTCAAACTTAGAAAAATCGTAACTCTCGCATACGAGCTCCGTTTTAGATGTTCTTTATATCCACACGTAGGTAAAATCATGATCTACAACTTTTGTTTAGACTCCGTCGGCTAATTCTAGGCCGATCTTAAATTTAACAGCAGGAGACGTTTAGACTATTAAATGACCGTGAAGAATTCGTAACTCCTTCATACGAACTCCGTTTTCGTCCATCTTTTTACCATTGAGTTCTTATTAATGAGATCTTCAACTCTCATTTAGGTCACGTAAGCTAACAACCGCTCGAACTAAAATTCGAGTTTAGGGCTGTACACTGCTAAGCCAATACTTCGAAAAATCATAACTTCCTTATACGAAGTCAGATTTGGGCGTTCTTTTTATGGATTTTCTCGTTTTAACATATTCTACGACTTTCTTTTAGACAATTCAGGCTAAAAATTCTACAATCGTAAATTCACTTTTTACGCTTCCTGGTGTCGTGCCGGTTTTGCCGTAAAACTTCGGCGGGTCATATCTTCTTCATTATAACTCGGATTTCGGCGTTCTTTATATGTACGGAAACCTTGAGACATATTCTACAACTTGGTTAAGACTATTTATTATAAATAATCTTTTGCTGAAAAGTTGTTTTCGACACTTATCGCCTCTATATTGACTAGCCCGGATCTGCGGGCGTTACAATTATCTCCCCCTTAGGATGATTACGTCCCGGAATCATCAACGAAACAGGATAGTATAATGAATCCATAAGTTATCTCTTCATCCTAGGTAATAATCATAACTTCCTCATTTCTTCGAATGAGTATCCATCTCTTGGACTCCTTGACTGCAGGCGGTGCTCGATCTTGCACTTGCTCATTAGACTTTCAATCGTGACCTTCGTGTCACAACCTTATTCTTTATCAGAGACTCCTTCTGCTTATTAACAAACTTAGGATAAGTTAATTTTATTACTACAATTGACCGATGTGTCATATTCTAATGACCTATCACCGTTTGTAGCAACACTTAGACCCAGGTCTCTTAGAGTCAAATTCCGGAATGGAATATACCTTCCTTCATGGTCTAATGTGATGTAATCACACGTAGCATTTCTAGCTACCAACTTCTTTAACAACGAGCGCGATACGTCTATTGATCGCTTTGATTTCAATCGTTTGGTTTAAGTCGGACGCTACATCAAATTTGGTTCTCTAAACCACGTAACCTACTCATCGTAGTCGGACTCAATGTGATATGACCACTAGGGTCGGGATAACAACAATCTTCTTAGTCATTACCGAAACAATGGTAACGACATACTTGAATAAAACGAAATCAATTACTAGTTTCTTGGTAACCTTGTGACTTTCCCTGATCCAAGTGTGAGTCCTGTGCTTCCGGTAGTATAGGCCTCTACTACCATTCACACCTACTCATACTCGTCCCAAGTATTGTCTCGTAGTTTTCCAAGTCATAAAATCACAAAACAATTTAACACATACGATTGTGTCCAAATAATCATAAAAATTTCCCTAAACTCTACTAGGACTTCTTCCATGCGTATCTTCAATCATCAATTCTGCTTCAACTCGGTTGGTGATGGAAATTCCAGATGATAGGAAAACTTTAGGAATTACACCAATCGTTCCATCCTCCCGTCAATCAAATGTGTACATTCAGATGTACCGTACTTCTCTAGACGTATTGATTTTATCAGACGTATTCTAAAGGCAAGATACCTCTCTTATGATATCTTCCGATAGGCATCATTCACTATCATAAGCCTTTTCATTTCCACCATTTACATAATTTTCTACCAGCCTTCACCATGACGTTACGTTCACGGAAGCATGCGTTCAGTGCATCAAGACGAGAACATAGATAAAGAAGATTTAGACGTGTAATCCTCCTTATTACTCCGAAAAGTTACATGTCAGTTCTAATATGGTAATTAAACGTTTAGAAACCTGAGCACATAAAATTTCCAAATCCGGTCGGCAATAGACCATAGATCCGAACAAATAACAGCATATCAGACACAAGCATTTAGCACATACAAACATTTTAGGCATAATCCAAAAAATAATCTAGTGCTCACACGTCACAATCATCGCTTAGCATTCTAAGTTTAAGTCTAGAAATAAATCCATATTCTTAGTTCGCTTAAACTAATGCTCTGATACCAACTATGACATCCCCATTTTCACGGCCAGAAAACACCGATTTTTGTTTATGCTTTATAAAAATCAGAGTACCTCTTTTAATAAAAATGTTGCGGAATTTGTTCCCAGTAAAACATGATAATCGCGTTATCAAAGCACTTCCGAAGAAAAGTATTTTTATTCATTTTAAAACATTTGGGATGTCATCGTCAATACAGAAACATAATCATAAACAGAACTTACATTCATTATCACTAGTGATTTATATCTCCTTAATCTCTCAGTGTAATGTGACTTCATATCAACACCTGTGAAATAAATAAACTGAGTGGGTCAGGTTGGGAAACCTGGTGAGTACATAGGGATTTCAATCCCACAATGTTATACCATATATATAGTTTAAAATCACAAAATATACCATTTCACCATATATATAAACAACTCTTATCCCACCGCGTCGATCCTCACAACGAGACTATCCATATTCTCGGACCTAAGATTAGCCGTTTTACCTAATCCATACCCCCGGATAAAAAATGAACGACTTTACCTAATCCATACTCTCGGACTAGGGACAAATGACTAATCCATACTCTCAGATTAATAATGAATGATTATGCCTAATCCATACTCTCAGACTAGGGACAATGACTATGTCTAATCCATGCTCTCGGATCAATGACATATACTCAAGTTCTATTCTCAGAGTATAAGTCACTCGTACTCGTAAGAAAATACTACCCAATATTACTCATAATTAATTTAGGTTTACTCTTCATCCTAAATCATCATATATAATCAGGTATGTTCTTTAACATGTATTTTACACAACATCAATTAACTCGCACATAAACATATAATTAATACTTCAATCAATACATGTATTAAAATCATGTTCATGAAAAGGACTATGCACTCACACATAAACTCTTCAACAAATATTTAACTCTTTAACATATATTTAATACTTGTATTAAAATCATGTTCATGAAAGGGAGTATGCACTCACCTGGAAAGGTGCTGACTCGGCACTCGGACAACACTTCGTTACTCTTAAAACAACTTCCTCGACAAAACCTAGTATCATTACCACTAGAGTTTGGTCTGACGTTAACCGCGAAAAATTAATAGTATAGCTATTATTATTATTATTATATAAGCGTTAAATAACACTCAATATAACTCATAATAATAGCCCAAATACTTATTATAAGGTCCTAATAACATTACTATATTGAAACATAAGTTATACTAAAGATAGCGTAGGCATAGCTTACTTACAACGGGTTTTCTCGAAAACCGGGCTTCGCTGGAGCAGCATTCCCGAGCCGAAAGGCTCTTTTCTCAGGACTCCGGGAGCCTCAGGGCTTCCTTCGGGTGCTAGGGTGTTTACCTAGGCTTTTAGGGGGGGGGGGTTAGGGAGCTTAGAGAGAGAGTTTAGAGAGAGAAAGTAAGGTTTGAAGGTGTGAAGAATGAGGGAACCCGACACCTCTATTTATAGGGGTGCTGACTGACCTACTCGCCATGTAGGAGGACCTACTCGCCGATTTGGTGCATGTGGCAACCTTCTGGTGGTGCCACGTGTCCAATTCTGGTGGTGCCACGTCACCCCCTATCGCGTATCAGCCTTCAAACTTAGAAAAATCGTAACTCTCGCATACGAGCTCCGTTTTAGATGTTCTTTATATCCACACGTAGGTAAAATCATGATCTACAACTTTTGCTAGACTCCGTCGGCTAATTCTCGGCCGATCTTAAATTTAACAGCAGGAGGCGTTTAGACTATTAAATGACCGCGAAGAATTCGTAACTCCTTCATACGAACTCCGTTTTCGTCCATCATTTTACCATTGAGTTCTTATTAATGAGATCTTCAACTCTCATTTAGGTCACGTAAGCTAACAACCGCTCGAACTAAAATTCGAGTTTAGGGCTGTACACTGCTAAGCCAATACTTCGAAAAATCATAACTTCCTAATACGAAGTCAGATTTGGGCGTTCTTTTTATGGATTTTCTCGTTTTAACATATTCTACTACTTTCTTTTAGACAATTCAGGCTAAAAATTCTTCAATCGTAAATTCACTTTTTACGCTTCCTGGTGCGGTGCCGGTTTTGCCGTAAAACTTCGGCGGGTCATATCTTCTTCATTATAACTCGGATTTCGGCGTTCTTTATATGTACGGAAACCTTGAGACATATTCTACAACTTGGTTAAGACTATTTATTATAAATAATCTTTTGCTGAAAAGTCGTTTTCGACACTTATCGCCTCTATATTGACTAGCCCGGATCTGCGTGCGTTACAATTATCTCCCCCTTAGGATGATTACGTCCCGGAATCATCAACGAAACAGGATAGTATAATGAATCCATAAGTTATCTCTTCATCCTAGGTAATAATCGTAACTTCCTCATTTCTTCGAATGAGTATCCATCTCTTGGACTCCTTGACTGCAGGCGGTGCTCGATCTTGCACTTACTCATTAGACTTTCAATCGTGACCTTCGTGTCACAACCTCGTTCTTTA
The DNA here is from genome assembly GCF_051521515.1 of Lactuca serriola. Classification (NCBI taxonomy): domain Eukaryota; kingdom Viridiplantae; phylum Streptophyta; class Magnoliopsida; order Asterales; family Asteraceae; genus Lactuca; species Lactuca serriola. The sequence continues at coordinate 161,461,653 of NC_136411.1, read as the reverse complement.
TCAGAGACTCCTTCTGCTTATTAACAAACTTAGGATAAGTTAATTTTATTACTACAATTGACCGATGTGTCATATTCTAATGACCTATCACCGTTTCTAGCAACACTTAGACCCAGGTCTCTTAGAGTCAAATTCCGGAATGGAATATACCTTCATTCATGGTCTAATGTGATGTAATCACACGTAGCATTTCTAGCTACCAACTTCTTTAACAACGAGCGCGATACGTCTATTGATCGCTTTGATTTCAATCGTTTGGTTTAAGTCGGACGCTACATCAAATTTGGTTCTCTAAACCACGTAACCTACTCATCGTAGTCGGACTCAATGTGATATGACCACTAGGGTCGGGATAACAACAATCTTCTTAGTCATTACCGAAACAATGGTAACGACATACTTGAATAAAACGAAATCAATTACTAGTTTCTTGGTAACCTTGTGACTTTCCCTGATCCAAGTGTGAGTCCTGTGCTTCCGGTAGTATAGGCCTCTACTACCATTCACACCTACTCATACTCGTCCCAAGTATTGTCTCGTAGTTTTCCAAGTCATAAAATCACAAAACAATTTAACACATACGATTGTGTCCAAATAATCATAAAAATTTTCCTAAACTCTACTAGGACTTCTTCCATGCGTATCTTCAATCATCAATTCTGCTTCAACTCGGTTGGTGATGGAAATTCCAGATGATAGGAAAACTTTAGGAATTACACCAATCGTTCCATCCTCCCGTCAATCAAATGTGTACATTCAGATGTACCGTACTTCTCTAGACGTATTGATTTTATCAGACGTATTCTAAAGGCAAGATACCTCTCTTATGATATCTTCCGATAGGCATCATTCACTATCATAAGCCTTTTCATTTCCACCATTTACATAATTTTCTACCAGCCTTCACCATGACGTTACGTTCACGGAAGCATGCGTTCAGTGCATCAAGACGAGAACATAGATAAAGAAGATTTAGACGTGTAATCCTCCTTATTACTCCGAAAAGTTACATGTCAGTTCTAATATGGTAATTAAATGTTTAGAAACCTGAGCACATGAAATTTCCAAATCCGGTCGGCAATAGACCATAGATCCGAACAAATAACAGCATATCAGACACAAGCATTTAGCACATACAAACATTTTAGGCACAATCCCAAAAATAATCTAGTGCTCACACCTCACAATCATCGCTTAGCATTCTAAGTTTAAGTCTAGAAAATAAATCCATATTCCTAGTTCGCTTAAACTAATGCTCTGATACCAACTGTGACATCCCCATTTTCACGGCCAGAAAACACCGATTTTTGTTTATGCTTTATAAAAATCAGAGTACCTCTTTTAATAAAAATGTTGCGGAAAAGTATTTCCGAAGAAAATCGCGTTATCAAAGCACTTCTGAAGAAAAGTATTTTTATTCATTTTAAAACATTTGGGATGTCATCGTCAATACAGAAACGTAATCAAAAACAGAACTTACATTCATTATCACTAGTGATTTATATCTCCTTAATCTCTCAGTGTAATGTGACTTCATATCAACACCTGTGAAATAAATAAACTGAGTGGGTCAGGTTGGGAAACCTGGTGAGTACATAGGCATTTCAATCCCACAATGTTATACCATATATATAGTTTAAAATCACAAAATATACCATTTCACCATATATATAAACAACTCTTATCCCACCGCGTCGATCCTCACAACGAGACTATCCATATTCTCGGACCTAAGATTAGCCGTTTTACCTAATCCATACTCCCGGATAAAAAATGAACGACTTTACCTAATCCATATTCTCGGACTAGGGACAAATAACTAATCCATACTCTCAGATTAATAATGAATGATTATGCCTAATCCATACTCTCGGACTAGGGACAATGACTATGTTTAATCCATGCTCTCGGATCAATGACATATACTCAAGTTCTATTCTCAGAGTATAAGTCACTCGTACTCGTAAGAAAATACTACCCAATATTACTCATAATTAATTTAGGTTTACTCTTCATCCTAAATCATCATATATAATCAGGTATGTTCTTTAACATGTATTTTAGGCAACATCAATTAACTCGCACATAAACATATAATTAATACTTCAATCAATACATGTATTAAAATCATGTTCATGAAAAGGACTATGCACTCACACATAAACTCTTCAACAAATATTTAACTCTTTAACATATATTTAATACTTGTATTAAAATCATGTTCATGAAAGGGAGTATGCACTCACCTGGAAAGGTGGTGACTCGGCACTCGGACAACACTTCGTTACTCTTAAAACAACTTCCTCGACAAAACCTAGTATCATTACCACTAGAGTTTAGTCTGACGTTAACCGCGAAAAATTAATAGTATAGCTATTATTATTATTATATAAGCGTTAAATAACACTCAATATAACTCATAATAATATCCCAAATACTTATTGTAAGGTCCTAAGAACATTACTATATTGAAACATAAGCTATACTAAAGATAGCGTAGGCATAGCTTACTTACAGAGGGTTTTCTTGAAAACCGGGCTTCGCTGGAGCAGCATTCCCAAGCCGAAAGGCTCTTTTCTTAGGACTCCGGGAGCCTCAGGGCTTCCTTCGGGTGCTAGGGTGTTTACCTAGGCTTTTAGGGGGGTTAGGGAGCTTAGAGAGAGAGTTTAGAGAGAAAAAGTAAGGTTTGAAGGTGTGAAGAATGAGGGAACCCGACACCTCTATTTATAGGGGTGATGACTGACCTACTCACCGAGTTGGTGCATGTGGCAACCTTCTGGTGGTGCCACGTGTCCAATTCTGGTGGTGCCACGTCATCCCCTATCGCGTATCAGCCTTCAAACTTAGAAAAATCGTAACTATCGCATACGAGCTCCGTTTTTGACGTTCTTTATATCCACGCGTAGGTAAAATCAAGATCTACAACTTTGGTTTAGACTCTGTCGGTTAAGTCTCGACCGATTTTAAATTTAACAGTAGGAGGCGTTTAGACTGTTAAATGACCGCGAAGAATTTGTAACTCCTTCATACGAACTCCGTTTTCGTCCATCTTTTTACCGTTGAGTTCCTATTAATGAGATATTCAGCTCTCATTTAGGTCGCGTAAGCCAAAAACCGCTCGAGCTAAATTTCGAGTTTCGGGTTGTACACTGCTAAGCCGAAACTTCGAAAAATCATAACTTCCTTATACGAAGTCAAATTTGGGCGTTCTTTTTATGGATTTTCTCGTTTTAACATATTATACGACTTTCATTTAGACAACTAAGGCTAAAAAGTCTTCTATCGTAAATTCACTTTTTACGCTTCCCGATGCCGTGCCGGTTTTGCCGTAAAACTTCGGCGGGTCATATCTTCTTCATTATAACTCGGATTTCGGCGTTCTTTATATGTACGGAAACCTAGAGACATATTATACAACTTGTTTAAGATATTTATTATAAATAATCTTTGCCGAAAAGTCATTTTCGACACTTATCACCTCTAAATTGACTAGCCTGGATTTGCGGCCGTTACATTTACGACCAGAAAAGGGTTCACGGCCCAAACCCCATTTGTTTGGCCGTGAACACCTAACCAAGGTGTTAGTTGTTTTGTTGTTGCCCCAAAGTCCTAGAATGTACTTCCTTTCATTCGTTCGTTTGAAGAATGAATATTAAAAACACTCAAACGGACTTCAAACTTGCTAAAAATTAGCAGAAATGTATTTGACTTTTATTTGAAGTGCTTGACTGTAGGGTTCGTACAAATTGAAATTTCGGGTTGTCACAGAATTCCTTTTTGAAAGTTTGAGGCTCTCTTTCAACCATATACATGCATAAATCATCTCCAAATGATTTCTCACTTGTCCCCTTTTACTCCAGCATGATCTATTTATTCCTCCATTTCTTCTTCATGAGAGGATTCTTTGTGCCTAATTGTTTTGGAACACTTGTCTTTTATTTATCAAGACATGGAAACACATTTTCGAAGTATGATGCATTTATTGGTTCCACTAGTGTACAATAAAAAAAATAAACACTACTGATTTGTACATAACCAATAAAGATACAACCAACAATCTAGTGTCCAATCCTTACAACCATTGGGTTATGTATAAAACCCTTTGTGAGACGCCCCCACATTCGAATGTATTTGTAAGATGATTTTATACCCGACCATAACTTAGATGGTATTTTTTTTCCTGTTTTCTTTTGGGGTACCTTATTTAAATGGTAATTAGTTGACAACACAACTTCCTCCCACATGGAGTGTGGCAACCCAAAACATAAGCAACAACATAGCATTCATCATTTAATTTAAGATATGATATTTCCTTTTGGTTATGCCATTTGTTATGGTGAATAAGGTGCATTAAGCTAATGTTTAATACCATGGCTTGCAAAAAATTCCTCAAGTAGTGATGTATATTCACCTCCACATTCACTCTTTTTGTTGAGATGATTCTCAACCTCACTTTTGTACAATTTAAACGTGTACATCTTTACTTTTAAGTAAATTAACATAACAAAGTTTAATGCGATCGTCAATAAAAGTGATAAAGTACTTATATCATATATATGGATTCGACTTCATATCACACACATTTGTGTGAATTAATCCAAGGGGTTTACTTGTCCTTTCAACGAACTTTAATGATTGGTGTGTTAACACTTACTCGACACAAGTGTCGCATCCATATTTTGACTTATACGAAAGTGAGGTATGTTTTCAAGTTTGATTAATTGTGACAACCCGAAATTTCCATTCTGAACAAACTGTTTGAAGCCAATAGAAGTAGAACAGTTACAGTGAAAACTCAGATTTCGAGTATAAGTTTGGCAGTTTTCAGGATATTACACTTAAGGAGATATTAAGAGAGTGGATGCACTAGGGTTTTGTGCAACACTGTTATTCCAAGACTCTAGGACATTAGAGTTCGTTCCAGGAATAAAAATAAAAATATCTCAGGACTATAAATAGAATTCTGAACCAAATTGGTTCATTTGTGGAATTCCATTTAGACAAAAGTCAAAATTCTCTCTCACGGATCTTCGGGTTTTTATCCCAAATTGTGAGTAACTCTTTCTAGTAGTGTTAGAAAGCTTTAAATGTGTTCATAACATAGATTACATAGCTAAATCATCCGATTTAGGAGTTTACTCCCCAAGGTGTTCTTGGGCGGTAAACTCCCGAAACCAAGCCTAGATTGTCCCCCGTGATGTACTACTGCCTTGGACTTGTATAGGAGTGTATTAGGAACATGAAATCAAGCTAGAATCACCCAAGTTTGGGAGTTCACGGCCCAAGAATATCTTAGGCCGTAAACTCCAAAGAACATGCTCTAAATGGTGCTTTTAAGGCACCCAAGGCTTAGACTTTATTTTACGCATGTACCCTAAAGTGTTTAGAACCTAGAAAACATAAGGAAGCACAAGTGTTGAGGAGTTTACGGCCAAGACAAGTTCTTGGGCCGTAAACACCTATAAAGGGGTCAAATGACACCCTAACTCCTTCCTTAAGCCAAGAGACCAATTTGGGCATGTACCTAAATGAGTTTTGGACTAGCTAACACACTTAGAACACCAAGAGTAAGGGCGTTTACAGCCCAAAAGGTTCTAGGGCCGTGAACTCCATAAAATGGTGCCAAATGGTGCCATAAACTCTTCTAAAGCCAAGTACAAAAGCCTAGTTTAGTTCCTAGTTAATTTAGGGACTTGAAAACACCATAAACACCCTCCCAAGGGAGTTTACGGCCGTAAACTCCAAGGGTATATGGTCACTGGGCCGTAAACTCCTTAAAGGAGTTAATATGGCACCCAAACACTTGTTTAAACCTTAGAACCAATTACCACTTGAGATGTAACAACCTTAAGCCACAATTAATGACTCAATGTAGAGTTTACAGCCAGGAGTTTACTTCCCTGGGCCGTAAACTCCAAAGAATATGGTCATTAGACCTTAAACTCCCATTTGAGGTATTGCACTCCTTTGTTGCAACCCATTAGCCTCCTAGCACTTGACCAAAAGTGTTTTTCCTCGCGTTTAAATGTTTATACTTGTATAACTAGTGTTTTAATCACTAATTATTTATATACATATGTATTCATATGTAATTAGGATCATTGTGTGTGTCTAAAGTCTTCACCTGACACCAAGCACTTGTCCGATCCTTCCTTACGATAACAGTCCGTTCAATTCCAGTCACTTACTGCAGGTGAGTTCATACCCCTTAACTAATGTTTTAAACTATTTTTAAATGTTTTATGGGGGGGATACAAGTGGAATCATGCTACTTATTATATCAATCACATGTGATTAATAAGTAGAATTATGCTAGTTATTACATCAATCACATGTGATTAATTTACAGCATTCAAATGATTTGGCTACTCATTAGCCATTTTACCAAACAGTTTTCATCAAATCATTTTATAAACATTTTATATGTTTTAAACTCCTTACTACACTGTACATTATACTCTGTATTTTACATTTCAAACTTATTTACAATTGTGTTTCAAACAAATGTTTCTTTTTACTAAACTGTTTTATCAAACCCATGCCTTCAAACTGTTTTATAGATTGACATCAAGTCGATCTTTTCTTAAAATAATATTTATGTTCAAATGTTTTACAAAACTTTTTTATGCTTTTATATTATAAATTGCATGCCTCTATATGTATAGTTATATAAGAAATGTTTAAAAGACTTAGGAAGGCTATCCACCCTATTTCCTTTTCGCGCTTGAGATGTGGTCTGGTGGGATATCGGGTATTCGTCCGAAGGTCGTTTAAATATTAGTTATATATCATGTGTACATATATAGTCATAAAAGGGCCTTCCAGTTCATCAGATACCCTTGGGTAGCAAGGGTATACCTCCACGTCCATACGTCTCAATTAGATTACTAGTAAACTACCGTATGGGTAGTTTAGGAAGATACTAGAACTATTACTAGAATGCAATATCATACAATGAGTCAGTTCATTCATGAGTCAATACTTTCTAGATCATTACTGTACATTACTATACTTGCTAGGTAGAGAGCACGTACATGACAGCTATAACATTACATTACATTACTATACTTGCTAGATAGAGAGAACACACATTACAGCTAGCACACATGGAACATTACAGTACACTACTATACTATTACATGATCACACTTACATAAGTACAATTACATGATCACACTTACATGAGTACGCTTACATATACATAGGACAGGCGTCACTAGGTGCTATAGCATGGAGCGAGTTCAGGATCTAACTATACTGATGAATCACAACGCAATTGTGATAGTTATATCAAGTATATATGATCATAGTAATGTGGATGCTCACGGCTTGCATACATGCAGTGGTCGTGGGTAGGTCCCAAAATCCCTTTGATAGGGGAGCATATAGTCTGGGATCTAGACATCACATTATACCTTATCCCTCAAATAAGGCAGTTGGGTACCGATGTAGTCATTTATTTCAAATGCTACAGTACTCATAAGTATTACCTTGGTCTTAAGGTAATTGGTACGGTTGTACTTCGGTACTACACCATAGTACTATTTCATTTTCCCATTACATTCACTTCGTGAATTGTTCACACGACGTACCATAATATAGAAAACTATATTTTTGACTAATAATAGTCGGACTTGGGAAAATACACATTCTTACTAGAGACACACACAGACACTAGATTGCCTTGGTAGAAGGCTACATCGAGATCAGTTAAGTCTTGGTAGAAGACTCCTTTTGTTACTAATAGGAATCATAAGGATTTCTAGGGTTTTTCAAACGTTTACAGTTGTTTTACAAACATCTTCATACTTACAGTTCATATACAAATTCTTACATACAAATTAAGACACTAAATACTTATGATCTCACCAGCTTCAAAGCTGATACTCGCTTTCAAAATTACTTGTATCCTCAGGTTATCATAGACAGGTACCGATGCAAGGAGAAAGGAAGATGGAGCTTGTTCAAGACCCATCTTTCATTTTGATTTATGCTTTAGTGTTTATCAAAATTTGACAGAACACATGTATAATAATTATATTATTAATGCAATGGATGATGTTGTTGCTTGTTTACTACTTTTCATTGTTGTGATACTGTACATGACGTCCTCCGCCCCAGAACGTTTCCGCCGTTCTCGGTTTTGGGGTGTGACAGATTGGTATCGGAACATTGTTTATAGTGAATTGAGGATATCAACCCATAAAAGATATACTAACTATAAATACATAAGGGATTAAAAATACTCTGACCAAGAGTTTATACTATAAATAGTAAAATATTTAAGTAAGTATACGTGCTGCATTCATACTAAAATCAATGTCACTAGGACAGTACAAAAGAATTACGATTGTTGGGCAACACAAGTGGGCTTAGAGACATATGGTCAGAACTGGGAAGATATAGCCTGATCACCTATATTATCCGAGGGTTGACTAGCATGTGCCTAAGTTTAATTGTGCGGTTGCAACAATGCTAAAATCTTACCAACCCTACCACAATGAGAACAATAGAACATAACATTTAAAATTAAAATGCTATAGGAGTATTTGGTGTTACTATAAGTACTTTATACTTGAGAACTAAAACGAGATCTTCATTACTAAGTTGATAGTTGCTAAGTGGATACACTAAGGCTATTTGTAATTAGGATGTTATAGACTTAGAATCTGTGGAAATTCTACTTCACCCCTATTCTGTGGGAATACGGAGTTAAGGTCACTTATTCGAAGGTCTATCCTATTAAGATTACACATAGCTGGTATGCACTTCACAAATAGCGATGTAACTAATGAAGGTTTTCTAAATAATTATCTAGATAGTTCGTCTAATAATTATTCTCTTACCCTAAATTCTCGCATAGAAAACATAGCTGGACTCCATCCCCACGGCAACCAGTACCTTCCAAATGAGGTCATAGCTGGTTTGTTGGGAGAAGAACCAGAGAATGATCATCCTGTCCCTGTGAATGATCACCATGATGAAGACCTTTCGTATGATGCTAACTTCGAACCAGAGCTTGAGAACCTACCCCGAGTAGCTCCGTTTCCAATTCCTAACCCTCGTCCGGATTTTCATGGCCCGACCCCTGAGTGGGTGGAATGCTCGGAAACAAGGAGCCAAGGACAAGATCAGCCCATGCCATTTAATGGCGACCGAAGCTTTGACGACTTGAACAATGGGGGCTTAGCAGATAGAGTCTTGCCAATCTTGGTCCGCAGAGTGGCCCGAAATGAGATTCAAGGCGGGACAGCCCTACATCAGATTACTGAAGTTGTCGCCGATGCGAGAATGCATACCCTCCGCACCATTCGTCTAGAAGATGCTCGCGAGAGATCAGAGAACAACCAGGAAACCCAGCTGCAAGCGCTGGCTGAACTGAGAGTTCACCAGAGAGATGGCCATTGCCGGTAGTAGACGCTTTACTTTATTTTCCTTATAAAAAGGAATCGTGTTTTTCTGTCTATGCCCGAAGTGGCATTTTCTATGAAATTATCTTGTACCGTAAGTACTTTAGTTAGGTCTTTATGCTGTCAAGAACTATCTTCTCTGGATATGATGTAAGACCTTTACAAGGTCATTTTCCCGAATCTTTACATCGTGAATATCAAAGATATTGACAGCCGACTAACTTTTGTGTCATTCTTCATTCAAGTACTCTTATCATACTATCATTAGGGCCTATCTGAAACATGCTTTAGTCAAGTCATTGGACTATAGCGAATTATATCCGGAGACATTTCCAAGTCTCTTTCAGTGGTTGGATCTTGTTATTCACCAACCCACGATACCTCGGCTGAACAACAAACGTTTTGAGACCATTCTACGAACTTACTTCTACCCATTACAAATACTGCATCATAGGGATGTAGGTGAACCTTCGCGAACATACTTCCATTCCGTACTAGGACTGCGTCATAGGGATGTAGGTCAAACATTCGAGAACATAGTCTTACTCTTTTCTTGAACAATCTAAGTACATCAGGGTCAACCAGAATCGCTCACAAATCCTTATCCTTCGTGTTACAGAATCATGTCGTCATCAGGAAACAATCAGTCGAGCAACGAAACCCCCATCCTCCATATCGACACCATTACATTACAAGCTGCAGTAGCAGCTGCTGTCACAACTTTCCTTACACACATCAACTCAGGCAACACAAACAGGACTGAAAAAGGAGTCGAGAGTTTAGATGGTAGTACCAAACCGGGAAACCAACGAACAGTAACAGTCACTGGCTCGCAAAGCCGAAAGACAGAGAACAAGAAACGAAAGCGTCAATCCCAGAACGAACGCAAGAAATCCCAAAGGCTGGCTATGCAACAACAACAAGTGGAAACCCCTACCATCCCAGTACCGAGCAGGCCATACGAGGGAAAACTCCCGAAGTGTGATAAGTGTAGTCTCCATCATCATGGGGCTTGCCATGAGATGCAGTGTTGCAATTGCCTAAAAATAGGGCACCATGCTCGTGGCTGTGGAGCACCGGCACGACCCATCACTCAAGTTCCTTTCATAGGGACTAACCTTACACACGAGAGTAGTTATAACGCCGAACGCTTTAGGAAGCAATTTTCAAAGTGGAGTAACGAGGAAGGCACTCGTGTCCACATAACATTGGCTAAACACCTCAATCCCGTCACCAAAGATAGTACTAGCCAGTCATGCCACCAATGCGGTGAGATAGGGCACATCAAGAAGGATTGCCCTATAGCAAAGAACTCGGGTGCTGATGGAAAGATTCTTAGGATCACAACTGTAGGAGAGCCTACTCCGGAACCCCTCGTTATGTAACTTAGGCGTGTTGTTGTAACAGACTTATAAACTATCCATAACTAGTGCAACTAGAGCCTTACCTTTTTGCGAGATCCTGTCTGTATAAGGATGCTCGTGCTGCGTATACTTGTCTTTTGTAGTATATCTTATTCGCAGCAATGGTCTTGTTGTAAGTCTAAAGTATTGTAACTCTGTTAATGGTTGCACGTTTGTGTTTTGTCTGTAAACGTCTTATGTTCAAATCTAATGTCTTTAAGTTTCAGTATGATTCCGACATTACCATACGACTCGATTCAATTTGATCCTCACAAAAACAGCTTCATACGTACATCTCTTTCTTCTAGATCACTTTTCCAGTGAAGCCGTCATATCAGAACACCAAAGTACTCATGCAAGGAGTACCTCTTAGTTATTTTCTCTCCGAAGAAATCCCTGAAGTACTCATGCCAGGAGTACCTCTTAGTTATTTTCTTTTCGAAGAAATCCCCGAAGCACCACTCGTGCAGTGCGTCAAGTTTAATCCAAGGATTCATGCGATTGATCTATCACTAAGGAAGGTATACATAAGAGTGATATATAATCAAGCTTCTGCAGGTTTAGAATTGATGATTCCACTTTAACATCTTTTTCCCCGATGGGATGTGAGCTTAAAGAAGAATCAGTTATTCTACTACCTTTTCAATCTTAATTATATGCGACTCGTATACCCGAAATTGTGATTGTGAAACCATGTATGAATTCTAATATGAACTTCAGGACAGAGAACTTCTTAAGCCTACGAGTAATCACATCATCATGTGAACAAACTTAGAACCCAGTACGACTCCCGTAAACAGATCAACCTATAGTTTAAACACTTACAGAGATACAAGAACAGTCCGGACAACTTAGCGAACTACACAGAAATAGAATTAGAAGACTAGGTTTCTCACCCTAGAGAACCTCGGTCATATTCTTCTAGAGATCGACGGATCGCATAGTATGTACCTCGGTTATCGAGGACTCCGTCAAGATTTTTCATTAGAAATCGTTATCTCTGCCTCGCGTAGACGAAACGGTTGAGCAAACTCAAGGAAAGAAACTACTTCCAGGAATGGATCTGAGATCCGAATATCACCAGTTCGAGTGTTAGGGAAGGATGTCCGGAAGACTATCTCCTGAACTCGATGCGGACACTTCGAGTCCGTAGTGATACCCTTTGGATAGGACCAATACGCCCATAGTTTTCATGAGCTAAATGAATAGGGTTACGTCTTTCTTACTTGGATCAGTTCGTCATTTCTCCATGTAATGACTTACTTATCAACCCTCGTAGTAAGAAGGAAACCCAGGGAAACATTTCCTACAGAGGAACTTTATCAAATTTCTCTAGGCACGAGTTTTGAAATTGAAGAGTCAAATTTCTATGACACACTGTTAGTAATGTGGGAAATTTTGAGTACTCTTTCAATTTGTCAAAGATGATGAGCATTTGTCGACACCAGAGACGCCGACAGTCATTCGCCAAATTCTAGGTCTTACCGACCTACCGACTTAGTTCATTCAGAACTCCTCGCAAATTACAGAAACCCGTACGACTTTGACCCAGCAAGGGGTGGCCCTTGACTAGGAAGTTAAGCAAGAAGAGGAACCTTTGGAATTCCAAGTGAGTGACCAAGCTCTTTAGGTTAACTCACTCTGGGAATGGCTTAATACGCTTCGTATCGCGTGGAAAGCTAAATCCAATATAGTTAGGACCTCCGAGATTCTCATCAGAATCGGTCCTGTGTCTCGCACAAACTAGCCCTACTCCGCGAACTCAGTAACATACATCCTACTCTTCGCGTCTCGATCGTGGAACCATACCTTTCCGTTAGGACTCTTGTAAGTCCCCTCGTCGAGATCCTCGCCTTCGTATTAGAACCGTAGTGACCCTCGACCGAGAGGTCAAGCGGACGAAACAACACCGTCGCCATTTAGTGAAGGTTCGTTGGAATGCCAACCGAGAACCCGATTTCACTAGGTGCGCTAGAACCAATCAATTAGGAAGTTCCCTCCTCACGACTCGATCATTCGTGCATACTTCCTTGCCTAAATTCTAATTTCGAGACGAAATTCCCTTCAACAGGGGGATGATGTGACAACCCGAAATTTCCATTTTGAACAAACCGTTTGAAGCCAATAGAAGTAGAACATTTACAGTGAAAACTCAGATTTCGAGTATAAGTTTGGCAGTTTTCAGGATATTACACTTAAGGAGATATTAGGAGAGTGGATGCACTAGGGTTTTGTGCAACACTGTTATTCCAAGACTCTAGGACATTAGAGTTCGTTCCAGGAATAAAAATATTTTCTGCCAAAAATATCTCAGGACTATAAATAGAATTCTGAACCAAATTGGTTCATTTGTGGAATTCCATTTAGAGAAAAGTCAAAAATCTCTCTCACGGATCTTCGGGTTTTTATCCCAAATTGTGAGTAACTCTTTCTAGTAGTGTTAGAAAGCTTTAAATGTGTTCATAACATAGATTACATAGCTAAATCATCCGATTTAGGAGTTTACTCCCCAAGGTGTTCTTGGGCGGTAAACTCCCGAAACCAAGCCTAGATTGTCCCCCGTGATGTACTACTGCCTTGGACTTGTATAGGAGTGTATTAGGAACATGAAATCAAGCTAGAATCACCCAAGTTTGGGAGTTCACGGCCCAAGAATATCTTAGGCCGTAAACTCCAAAGAACATGCTCTAAATGGTGCTTTTAAGGCACCCAAGGCTTAGACTTTATTTTATGCATGTACCCTAAAGTGTTTAGAACCTAGAAAACATAAGGAAGCACAAGTGTTGAGGAGTTTACGGCCAAGACAAGTTCTTGGGCCGTAAACACCTATAAAGGGGTCAAATGACACCCTAACTCCTTCCTTAAGCCAAGAGACCAATTTGGGCATGTACCTAAATGAGTTTTGGACTAGCTAACACACTTAGAACACCAAGAGTAAGGGAGTTTATGGCCTAAAAGGTTCTAGGGCCGTGAACTCCATAAAATGGTGCCAAATGGTGCCATAAACTCTTCTAAAGCCAAGTACAAAAGCCTAGTTTAGTTCCTAGTTAATTTAGGGACTTGAAAACACCATAAACACCCTCCCAAGGGAGTTTACGGCTGTAAACTCCAAGGGTATATGGTCCCTGGGCCGTAAACTCCTTAAAGGAGTTAATATGGCACCCAAACACTTTTTTAAACCTTAGAACCAATTACCATTTGAGTTGTAACAACCTTAAGCCTCAATTAATGACTCAATGTAGAGTTTACAGTCAGGAGTTTACTCCCCTGGGCCGTAAACTCCAAAGAATATGGTCATTAGACCTTAAACTCCCATTTGAGGTATTGCACTCCTTTGTTGCAACCCATTAGCCTCCTAGCACTTGACCAAAAGTGTTTTTCCTTGCGTTTAAATGTTTATACTTGTATAACTAGTGTTTTAATCACTAATTATTTATATACATATGTATTCATATGTAATTAGGATCATTGTGTGTGTCTAAAGTCTTCACCTGACACCAAGCACTTGTCCGATCCTTCCTTACGATAACAGTCCGTTCAATTCCAGTCACTTACTGCATGTGAGTTCATACCCCTTAACTAATGTTTTAAACTATTTTTAAATGTTTTATGGGGGGGATACAAGTGGAATCATGCTACTTATTATATCAATCACATGTGATTAATAAGTAGAATTATGCTAGTTATTACATCAATCACATGTGATTAATTTACAGCATTCAAATGATTTGGCTACTCATTAGCCATTTTACCAAACAGTTTTCATCAAATCATTTTATAAACATTTTATATGTTTTAAACTCCTTACTACACTGTACATTATACTCTGTATTTTACATTTCAAACTTATTTACAATTGTGTTTCAAACAAATGTTTCTTTTTACTAAACTGTTTTATCAAACCCATGCCTTCAAACTGTTTTATAGATTGACATCAAGTCGATCTTTTCTTAAAATAATATTTATGTTCAAATGTTTTACAAAACTTTTTTATGCTTTTATATTATAAATTGCATGCCTCTATATGTATAGTTATATAAGAAATGTTTAAAAGACTTAGGAAGGCTATCCACCCTATTTCCTTTTCGCGCTTGAGATGTGGTCTGGTGGGATATCGGGTATTCGTCCGAAGGTCGTTTAAATATTAGTTATATATCATGTGTACATATATAGTCATAAAAGGGCCTTCGAGTTCATCAGATACCCTTGGGTAGCAAGGGTATACCTCCACGTCCATACGTCTCAGTTAGATTACTAGTAAACTACCGTATGGGTAGTTTAGGAAGATACTAGAACTATTACTGGAACGCAATATCATAAAATGAGTCAGTTCATTCATGAGTCAATACTTTCTAGATCATTACTGTACATTACTATACTTGCTAGGTAGAGAGCACGTACATGACAGCTATAACATTACATTACATTACTATACTTGCTAGATAGAGAGAACACACATTACAGCTAGCACACGTGGAACATTACAGTACACTACTATACTATTACATGATCACACTTACATAAGTACAATTACATGATCACACTTACATGAGTACGCTTACATATACATAGGACAGACGTCACTAGGTGCTATAGCATGGAGCGAGTTCAGGATCTAACTATACTGATGAATCGCAACGCAATTGTGATAGTTATATCAAGTATATATGATCATAGTAATGTGGATGCTCACGGCTTGCATACATGCAGTGGTCGTGGGTAGGTCCCAAAATCCCTTTGATAGGGGAGCATATAGTCTGGGATCTAGACATCACATTATACCTTATCCCTCAAATAAGGCAGTTGGGTACCAATGTAGTCATTTATTTCAAATGCTACAGTACTCATAAGTATTACCTTGGTCTTAAGGTAATTGGTACGGTTGTAGTTCGGTACTACACCATAGTACTATTTCATTTTCCCATTACATTCACTTCGTGAATATTTCACACGACGTACCATAATGTAGAAAACTATATTTTTGACTAATAATAGTCGAACTTGGGAAAATACACATTCTTACTAGAGACACACACAGACACTAGATTGCCTTGGTAGAAGGCTACATCGAGATCAGTTAAGTCTTGGTAGAAGACTCCTTTTGTTACTAATAGGAATCATAGGGATTTCTAGGGTTTTTCAAACGTTTACAGTTGTTTTACAAACATCTTCATACTTACAGTTCATATACAAATTCTTACATACAAATACTTACATACAAATTAAGACACTAAATACTTATGATCTCACCAGATTCAAAGCTGATACTCGCTTTCAAAATTACTTGTATCCTCAGGTTATCATAGACAGGTACCGATGCAAGGAGAAAGGAAGATGGAGCTTGTTCAAGACCTATCTTTCATTTTGATTTATGCTTTAGTGTTTATCAAAATTTGACAGAACACATGTATAATAATTATATTATTAATGCAATGGATGATGTTGTTGCTTGTTTACTACTTTTCATTGTTGTGATACTGTACATGACGTCCTCCGCCCCAGAACGTTTCCGCCGTTCTTGGTTTTGGGGTGTGACATTAACCTTCTTAATGTGTCAATATTAACATGTTCAAATCTTGCATGTCACACATTATAAATTTAAGCAAGTAAGCGAAAGAGTTATCCAATTCATTAATATTAGGCTCATTAGCCAATATATGGAATTTAACATTCCATCATCCTCATAGACCTTGCCTAAAACATACTTTTTTAGGTTAGTACAAACTTATTGGACTCAAACATCAAACAAAATCCATGTTTGTTCAAAAATATCCAAACACTAAGTTCTTCTATGGAACATATAACACATCATTAAGTGTTAGCTCTTTTCTATGTTATACCATTTCTCGAATGTTTTAAACACCAAATTTAAGTGTTTAGCATGACAAATTCAAGAATAAATTTTTTCCTCAACTTGTACAAGCTTATAATTCTTGATTCACTCCCTCTTTGAGCACACATGGCGTGTAGCACCCATATTAATCCATTACTCAATGAAGTTAGCATCCATAGAGTTTACTTCGGAAATCGTTCCACTTTGGATGGTGACATTTCTGAAATCATTTATACTCTAAATATAAATGTTTAGAATTTAATTTCCAGAAAATATGTTTGCCTCTTGCTTGGACAAAACTCAACATAATTAAAAATATATATTTGAACAATTATGAAACTTGCTTTTTGATGCAGAAATTCTAAAATTTGATTTCTCATGTAGAAAACAGATGCAAAAATTATAATATTAGAAAATATGATGTTTTCTTTCAACAAAACTATTTAAAATATGATGTTTTTAATTAAAACCAAGTCGTTTTCTAATTTCCAAAGCTGTTTTACATAAAATTGAAGTCGTTTTTGACTAAACAAAGCCTTTTTGTTTTTCACAAAACAATGTAATCTGTTCAAGACCGCTTTAGCCCCACTTAAACCTGTCAAAACGGAAATCTAATTTCATAATCAAGTAGCCCTTTCTCTTAGATTTCCAAGGACTACTTGCACAAGTGCACACAATTTTTCTACAATTTATTATGAATTTTACAAAACTATGTATCATAGATGTTAAAATCTAACAAGTCACTGAAAATCGTATTTTTCACCCTAGTTAGAGTTGTTTACAGCTTTTGGCCAAAATTAATAAATAAAGTAGATTCATTTATCAAACTTTTAGAATTGGTTTGAACCAAAAATGAGCATCCATGATTAAGTTATGATGTTTCAAATATTAGGACAAATTAGAGCATTTCACAGCAACACATAAATTGTGTTTTTGAGTTAAGCTAGCTTCTTAACCCACTAGGTACTTAATAGAATCGGTATCGAAGCTGGAAAATTCGATACTTAAAAACAAATACATTTCTTAATGACTTAATGACCAAAGATGCTTTAAAAACAGAAAAAAATTCCATTTTTTTCATATGAAAATCGTACAATATCAAAATAATGAAAGTAAATTGTTTCCGATTTCTAGTCGTTTCGTACAAACGAATTTGTTTTAAGATTGTAGGAATAATATTTCGGTAATGTACGCAAACAAACAAGAAAACAGAAAAAAAAAAAAAAAAAAACTGAGGCATGTGTTTAACACATTGTCCTTAAAACAAATTCATCCGCTACCGGGTATTTGTTTCCCATGATACAACAGTTTGAAGTGGTTCTTCTAGACCACCCGAACCATCAATAGGCAAGGATCATAACCTCAATATAGCTAGAAAAAGAAGAAGATGAAGTGAGGAAGAAAAGAGATTTCTTTCATTCTTTTTGGTGTACTAAAATGGTTATAGAGTAGTGGTATTTATACGACACATTCTATAACCTCCCATTTAAACACCTCTATTAATCACAAAAATTAATGTGTGTTAATATGTAATTAAATTGTAATATTAATTACAATTTCAGTAGAAATATTTGCAAGAAAGGTCCCTAAACTTTTCTTTTCTTTCTCCCACCGATTAAACTCTTTTATTATGTCTTCCAACACCCTTATTTTAAGGATTAACTTATCATTCATATTAAATCTATTTTGAACGTGTTAAAAAATGAGGAAAACCCATTTTTATAAATTTGTTAACACAAATTTTACAACAGAAACTACTATGAATTTTCAACTTATCTATTAAATAGTACAATTCAAAAGATTTGTAACTAATAATACTTAGCTAGTGAATTAAATATAATGCTAAATTTAGTGATGGATAGTCTTAATGTCATTTAATCCTTAGAAACCTATAAAACAATTAAGTTTTGGATTAATGTGATTTTTTATCATTTCTATAAAAAAAAATTTGTATTTTGTGATTTATTTTGTTAAAAGTTTATTCATTATAAATGTATACAAAAATGTATTTTGATATATATAAAAAAGAAATTATTTTTATATAGTGAATTAAATATGTTAAATTCATATCTTGAACCTTATTCATTAGAAACTACTATGACTTTTCAACTTATCTATTAAATAGTATGATCCAAAAGGTTTTTATAGATAATACTTAAATGTTATATTAAGTGTAATGTTAAATTTATTGTTGGTTAGTCTTATTGTCATTTAACTTATTTATACTTCAATATATAATAATTTAGATAATTCAACTATTATGATTCAAAGTTAATTAAACAATTATATTTTTACCATTAGAATTTGATATTTTTATTCATTAACTTCCACAAATTTATGGAAAGCATTTTAGTTAATTATTTGATACTCTTATTTATTTATGTTTGATAATAAACATGCTAATATATTATAATCTTTAATAAAACCAAGCAAAAAAAAATACATAGATTTTATAAACATCATCATTTATATAAAGTTATTATTGTTTTAAGTAATTCATAAATTAAAAAATATATAACTTATTTGTAGCAACTTTTAGCTTTTTTCAAAGACATAATGTTAACCATTATTTATCATAAACTTATTATATATATATATATATATATATATATATATATATATATATATATATATATATATATATATATATATATATATATATATAAAGGTTTTATGATATTATATAATATATTAATTGTAAGGCCCTTTAGGAACAATACTTTTGTTCCTATTGGTCCTCAATTTTTTTTCTTTCATTCAAGCTTCTAGATCCGCCGCTTACACTTCATTGGTTTTTAAACCCGTCTAATACTATATCTTTCCAAAACTC
Source organism: Lactuca serriola (assembly GCF_051521515.1). Lineage (NCBI taxonomy): Eukaryota > Viridiplantae > Streptophyta > Magnoliopsida > Asterales > Asteraceae > Lactuca > Lactuca serriola. Next base: position 161,442,177 of record NC_136411.1, on the reverse strand, counting down.
GACTTTGATGCAAATTTGACACTATGGTTTTATAATGTTTTGAATTAAATTATTACTTTGATCTTCATGAATAAAAACATTGGATGAATTACTTATTTTTTTTTAAAAGAAGAAATTTGGGTTGAAAATTATGATGTTACATAACTGCACAAATAAATGCATTTAACAGTGCAATCATATGAAAACCATGCCAATTATTTGTTAGTGCGGTTTTCCTATAACCATACTAACAAATGCATTTGTTAGTGTGATTTTCCTATAACCGCACCGATAAATGCATTATTTCGTTCAAAAATTTCATTTCGCATGAGATCCCCGCCCCCAACCCAACCCATTTTTTCCATTAGACCCATTCCTCCTTTTCAAATTGACACCGTCACCTTCCATATTAACTCCTTCATTATCCTCCCAAATCAACTCGTTCCTGAATATGCTCTTTGATTCCAAAGTTCAAAAACATAAAGCAATATAGGTGTCGCTCGATTCCAAAAGTAGTCATCTTCTTCTCATTCCCAATATTCCAATAGGCAGAAACCCTAGCCAAAAACTACGACGACCCTTCCCTCCTGTGACACTTAACTATTGTAAGTTTCTTGGTTTGTGAGTTTTTTTCTGGTTAATATGATGTTTAGATTTCTATAAGTAGCACTATTATTTAGGTCTATATATCGTTATGGTCGATAAGTTGCTTTAACTTCCCAAACATGTTTTTTTATTGCTCGTATTCTAGGTATATCTCTTTTACTTCGTTATCCAACGATAAAAAGAATCAAAATTTGATATTCAAAAGGTATTCTTCTATTTCTTTTTGAGTTTCTTATTAACTAACTGGATTAGAATTTCTATATTATATTTATATTGGGATTTTATGGTTTAAGTAAAACCAATGGTTGGTAAACTCAACTAGCTGTAGAAGAAATGCTGTCTCCAGCTTTCCAAGAGGGACACATAAGTCGTCCCAGATGTGAGGTGAAGAATAGTTGCTTTATTATTTTGTGCGGTTGGTGTGGTTTCATATTTTATGGTGCAAATATTTATTGGTGCGGTTCCTTGTTTGTTGGTGAGGTAATGTATTCTTTCTGTAATGTTTGTCGGTGCGGTTTTGGTTGTCCTTTGGTGCGGTTTTATAACCACACTATTAAATTATGACATTTTTTGATGTGATATTTATTGATGTTGTTCGATACTCACACCAATTAATCATTTTAACCGTATCAACAAATGTCTCATGTACGAATGTTAGCGGGATTATGGGTTTACCGACAAGCATTGATGACCAATGTTTTTGATGTAGGATTGAGGGCAGGGAGTGGTTGTAGTAAAGAAATGATGAAGCAAATCTACGGCCGAAGGATTTGGAGATTTAGGTTTTTAGATATAACGGGAAACTAAAATCATAACAAAAACACACTATAAAAATGTTTGAATAAAAAAAGTTGGTAATAAAAAATGTAATATTAACCAAATCATAAGGACGTATTGAAAATTGAAAAGTGATATTTCCAATTGATAAATTGATTCATCCACTTGAAATGTATGTTTTACCAATTTGTACGATAACTGTAATGGTATTGTACCTCATGTGGATGGATCAAATTATTAAGTGGAAATATCACTTCCCATTGAAAATACTCTCACTATAGTAATGTATGTTTTACCAACTTGTAGTTGTAATGATGTTGTACCTAATATGAATGGATCAAATTATTAAGTGGAAATATCAATTTGTATAGAAAATACTCTCACAATAGTGATAACTACACAATAATTGTTTTTTTAAATAAAGTACTTTGGCCGTTTATAGACATTTGAATATATTATCTTTTCACTTGTTCCTTGAGTTAATCACTTAATTATACACCATTTACTCAACTATAAAAAAAAACACCCTCATCGAACAACCACCTTCATCACATCAATGGAAGCATCTTCCTTAATTTATGCAGTTGTGGGGCTAGCCACGGTGGTACTCCTTCACCTTGCTCGCCAACTCCGCCGTCCCACCAAACCCAACCTCCCTCCCGGCCCCAAACCCTGGCCCATCATCGGAAACCTCAACCTCATGGGATCACTTCCTCACCGTTCCATCCATGAACTCACTCATAAATACGGCGACATCATGCACCTCAAATTCGGTTCCTTTCACGTTGTCGTGGCCTCCTCCGCTGAGATGGCTAAAGTCTTCCTGAAAACGATGGACTCTAACTTCATCTGCCGCCCCAAAATGGCCGCCGGGAAATACACCACCTATAATTACTCCGACATCGTCTGGTCACCGTACGGTTCCTACTGGCAGCAAGCCCGTAAACTGTGTATCGTGGAGCTGTTCAGTGCAAAAAGGTTGGATTCGTTCGAGTACATTCGAGTAGAGGAGATGAAGTCGCTTTTGAAGGTGGTACACAAGTCGTCAGGCGAGTCGATTGTGTTGAAAGATTTGTTGTGGACTGTGAGTTTCAATATAATCAGTCGGATGGCGTTGGGGAAGCGGTATTTGGAAGAATCGGTGGCCGGAAACTTGACCATGAGCAGCAAACAAGTTAAAACGATGTTCGAAGAAATGTTCTTGTTGAACGGAGTGCTTAATATCGGGGATTGGATACCATGGATGGCTTTCATGGACCTTCAAGGATACGTGAAAAGGATGAAAACAGTTAGCAAGAACTTCGACGGGTTTCTCGAACACGTTTTAAACGAGCATGATGCACGCAGGAAGGCTGAGCCGCCGGAGGCTTTTGTTCCGGCAGACATGGTTGATTTGCTGTTGCAGATTGCAGATGATCCAGCTCTCGAAGTTAAGCTTGAGCGGCATGGCATCAAAGCGTTTACACTGGTAACCTACATAACTGATACAAACTTCAAAGAAAACCCATTGAAATGCGCATTTGTGTTAATAATAATCTTAAATATTTACAGGATATGCTTGCAGGTGGAACCGAAAGTTCAACGATAATAATAGAATGGGCGATGGCAGAACTTCTAAAAAACCCGGAAATACTTGAAAAGGCGAGAGAAGAGCTGGATCGGGTTATAGGTCGAGAAAGATGGGTCGAAGAGAAGGACATGGCAGACCTTCATTACATCAAGGCAATCGTGAAGGAGACGATGAGGTTGCATCCGGTTGTCCCGCTATTAGTTCCACGAAGAACACGAGAAGATTGTAAAGTAGCTGGTTATGACATTCCAAAAGATACTATAGTTTTCGTTAGCGTTTGGACAATCGGACGAGATCAAGAGTTGTGGGATAAACCTTTGGATTTTTTTCCTGATAGATTCATTGGGAATGAAATCGATGTGAAAGGTTATAACTTCGAGCTACTACCTTTTGGTGCAGGTCGAAGGATGTGTCCTGGTTATAGTTTAGGACTGAAGATTATCGAAACAAACTTGGCTAACTTGCTCCATGGATTTGATTGGAAACTGCCGGGTAAAATGAGGAAGGAGGAGTTGCAGATGAAAGAAGTATTTGGGCTCTCGACACCTAAAGAGATCCCACTTACTACCGTCGCTCACCCAAGGCTCGGATTCAAAATGTATTAATCTTTGTGATCAACTTTTAAGTGTGTATTATGCCTTGTAGCTATATAGTGTACACCTATAATTACATGCACTTACAAAACGTATCCTTTTTTTTTTTTTTGCCATACAAAGGATATGGTTTGTCATGTCACATTTTTTTATTTTATTTAAACAATATAATTTTGCTAAAAACTAAAAATTTCGTTAACATTAAATTAAAACATAAGAAAATAATAATAATAATAATAATAATAATAATAATAATAATAATAATAATAATAATAAGAAAGATACAAAACTACATTTAGGAATTGTTTGGGTTGTTTCTAGTTGATGTTTTTTTTTTATTATTTTGAGAACTGGAAGAAGACATTTTTGTAGTAAAAATATTGAGTAAAATATATAAGGTAAATTGTTTGATGTAGCAAAAATATATGTGTATGGTTGTATTTATAAATGGAAAAAACAAAATTAAGACACGAAAAGGTCAAAATGAGTAAATGGAGAAAAGAGAGTCGTCATTGGGATGTCATGGTGCATACAATTCTCTACATGACAAGCATCTGGCATGATGTTTGTCGTTCCACCTTAGCAATACAATGCCTCTTTGTTGAGCCACTCCCTACATCCTTATGTCATTTCGGTAATACCATATTTAAGAATTGAAAGAGTAAATTACGAGAATTGTCTCTAAGCTTTATCAAGAATTTCAAGTTTCCCAAAGATGTCTCTAAGTTCAGATTTTAGATATGCTAATCATAAGAGGGTACTTCGGTATTTTTCTTTCTCTCTGGTTTAATACCAGTATCTGTTCATATTCATTTAGTATTCCTATATCTTTGTTTTGAAGTTCCCTAAAATATACTTTTCATTTTTCCGGGTCATCATAGATCTTTTATTCTATTCACTCCTATTCTGCTTTTGAGATCTTGATAGTGTTCAACAACGGTGAGGAAACGTGGAACTACATCCAAATCTATTTCAACTATGCCCATGCAACGAGGTTTAAATATGACAAATGTAACTATTGGCTTGGGTACAAAATCCCAACATAGTTGTTGAAGCGAAGGAATTGAATAAAACATTCTTACTTCCAAGAGAGGTATTGGTGTCGTCATATCAAATTCTATTCTTTTTCAAGGATTTAATTTTTAGAAACGACAAATAATATTAAAAAAGCCACCCGGCTAGCAAGAAACTAGTTGAGGGCAAAAGGAGAGTTACAACTTACAAATTACAATAGTGAAATGGTGAGCAACACCACTCAATTAAACTATTTATACGAATTATGCGATTTTCTATGTTGTGCCAAGAATACACCATGGATATCACGTCATGAGCGATTGTAGTTGGAGATGTAATCACATTGTTGTAAATTTTATTGTTTCTAGCTCTTTAGATTCGCCATAAGAGACCATATAGAGTTGTCATTAATCTCTTGCATTTCTTTAGATAGTTCCCTCATCTCGCTCCAAAGTCAAATAATTCACCAACATTTGAGAATAATTGTCGGGGATATCAAACCAATCGAAAATCAAGTCGAGAGAAACAATGTCATGCGAGCAGCTAACTAGGAGATGATCCACCGATTCATATTCACCTCTATCGCAGAGTGAACACTGTGTCGATGAAATACAAACACCTTGTTTAGCAAGAGTTGTTGTAGATGGTATTCTACCAAGCCTTGCTCTCCAGATAAAGCATAACACCTTCCATGAGACTGTTTTAATCCAATCGAGGTTATTAAGGGAAAAATAAAAATCAATAACTTCCTCGTTATCACCTCGATATTATCGAACAAGATTTGCAACAAAATATTTAGACGATATCCATGCTTACAAGTCATGTGTTGTGTAGTATAAGTAAGGGTGTTAAAAACTAACCGAATCCGAAAATCCGATCCGAAGTATCCGAAAATCCGATCGGAAATTATCTGAAATTTCGGATATCCGAAATTCGGATTCGGATACAGATAGTGATAGTTAAAATTTCGGATAGTTCGGATATCCGAAATCCGGAAATATAAATTTTTATTTTCTTTTATTTTAGTTGATCTTTTATTAAAAATGAAACTTACGGAAAATTTAACCTCTTATATATGTTTATGTTTATAATTGTTTATATGGTTCATGCTTTTGCAATAGATTACGTATCCTATTTATATTTTTTTATTTTTAGTTACAGTTTCTATTTATGTGGATGCGATTATAATTGATTATGTTGCTTTTATTTCAAATAGATAAATGTCATTCCTAATTTCCCATGCCATCTCAGTGGCTTTGGATGTTTAGTATTTTTTATCATATCTATATTCAACTACTAGGTGTCAGACTCGTATAATACATGAGTTGATTTAAAAAAAGATTAAATATTAAAATTTAAATAGAAAATATTTTTTAATGTACAATTTTAAAATAAAAAAGGAAGAAACGCATTTATTGCAATTTAATATCATATATATTGTATTTAACACTTTACATATATAAGTATATGATTTTTATTTTAAAAATAGAAACAAACCAAAAATTGACAAATGGATAATATTTATTTCAAAAATACCACAAAATGACAAGTGTCAAAACTCATAAGAGATTGACATGTGGCAAAAAAAACCCTTCATTTATTAAGGATGATTTAAGCTACTCCAAGTGTGAATATCATCTTCTTTTCCGCTAATATCTTAATGACTTTTAATTGTTTGATTTGAGTTTTATGACTTTATTAAGGTATAGCACTTTGCAAAAACTATCCACTTATAGCATTGTAATTCCATTTTTTTCTTATTTAGACATTATACTTTGAAAACATTATGTAGTAAGGTGTTATAATAAACAAATCATTGAATGGATATTGATATATCTTGCATTTAACCTTTTCTTAATGGTTGATCATCACTTGGTATTCTAGAATCCTATGTTTATTTTGCAACATGGTATTTTTAGGTTTCATCTTATTCATGTATTATACTTTGAATAGACATTGCTATTTCTAGATTTAACTTTTTTTTAACTAGAAAAATATGTTAGATTTAATTCACATTATTACAATTTCTTTAATGTTGATGTCTTACCTCAAATGCAACCATTACCCCCATTAATTGAAATAGTTCAGTGCTAGTTATGTTGGTCGAATTGATGTGAAACAATATGAAATTTGTAAATGTTGATGACGACTAAGATTATGCTAATCTCTCAAAGATAGGAAACCATGAAGAAAATGTTGCTTTGGGCCCGAAGATAGTAGGGGAAATAACACAAATAAGTCGGATCCTAATGCTCTCAATCTGAACTAGTGTTATACCCTGTGTTGTTGGGTATAAAGTTGTACCGAGTTATCAAAACAACATACTCTTGTTCTTATATTTTTTGATATATGATGTCAAAGGAAAACTTAGTTTTGTTCAAAACTGTTAATAGAATTACCATCCATTTGGAGCTTCATATTAACAATTGTCCATCACCCAATTCCATGTGGTTTCCTGAAATCAAAACATAAAGGTGACAAATAGATGAAGGATTAACAACTCAAAAGAAAGGTCATTAGTGAACAAATGAAATAATCTCTCTATAATTGAAACTAGGTGGGGACCCCTACGTTGCGAGGGTCGGATGCGACAATTTTTTCCGTTGTTTGTTTGTAACATCCGGGAATTTGGATATAGCTATGTAATCCTTCTTGTTCTTCAAGTTGTCAAGAATTGCCCTTAAATGAATGTTATGGAAAATGAGTAGGTTGGGCATATTGAAGAGTATGTTGCGCGTACTCATGCGCTTAAGTTGGACGCAGGATACTCATGGTACGCTGGGCGTACCTTGAACTACGCTGGACATAGTGGGCCCAGACTCAAACCCTAAATGGGACTTGTACACTATATAAGGAATGTTATGGCCTTATCCTCAGCCACCACTTTCACAGAGAGAAACCCTAAGAGAGCATTATCCTCGTTCTAAAGTTGTGTGTGAGTGTTTTGAGCTAGAAAGAGCCTTTGTGTGATGGAAAAGAAGAGGAGGAGGTCCTTGTGGAGGCTAGAAGTTGGAGTACAAGTTTGGATTTGAGTTCTTCAGTGGGTGGAGCTTCTTTTAGAGGTAAAAAGCTCAGAGCTTTCCTTATCATGTTTGTGTTGTGCTTGATGGACCAACTTTTAGGGTTTTTGGTCCCAAGATGGAGGCTTTATGAGCAAATGGCCTCCATAAGCTAGAATCTTCCTTATTTCAGTGTATTATGAGTTGTAAGTTCGTAAAAATCCAGTCTTGGTCGTCAATATTAAGTCAAGCTTGAGTTAAGGACTTAATGAGGAAAGAGATTAAGGGTTTGGAGAGGTTGGTGGTCTTTATAGCCATGCAAAGGCTTAAAGGTTCTGACTTTATGACTTAAGAGGCAGTAGAGAGCCTAGATCCAAGAGATGGGCTAAGGTCTTAACAGGTTAAGACCAGGGGAAACAGATCTAGCAAACTGAGAGTACCCCCCGCGTGATTTTAATACGCCCCGCGTACCGGGTTGAGGTCCTGGATTAGATTCACGCACGCTGGAGTACGCTAAGCGTACCAAAGGGGTACGCCCCGCGTAACCCCTCTGTGGGCTTTTGGGCTAGACTTTGTTGTGGGCCTTTGATGTTGGACTTGAACCTTTGGGTTGTGTAATTGAGACTATGAGTAGAGAATGTTATAATTAAGCCTTGAACCCTTGTGTTGGGCTTGTCTTGTGGATTGAGGTTTGGGCCTCGGGGAAGCCCATTTTGTTATTGGGCCTTGGTGGGCCCAATGGGCTTAGGGCATTAATGGGCTGGTAGGTGGTCTATCTTTAGACCCAATAAGTGAAAGTTTGGACTTAGGTCCTAATTGAGATTATTGTGGGATTGGCACAGAGTTAGAGGCCGGTGAGTAGCAGCAGTGTTTATAGGAGCTGTTCTTCATCCGATGTGAGTCTTCTCACTATACTTTACCTAGACTGGTAATTAGAGTTATGTAACAGAGTATTTTGTATGTTGTTTATATGATGTGATACACTGCATTATTTCTATGTGATCTATGTTATGTATGTTTCAGAGTTTACAGAGTTAGGACCAGAGGGTCCAGAGAGTTATGGGACTGGAGGGTCCCAATGAGACACATTGACCAGAGGGTCAAACAGAGTTATAGCCTCGAGGGGCTAATATGTGTTGTATGTGGTATTTTGGGGAGCTCACTAAGCTTTGTGCTTATAGTGTTATGTGTTATGTGTTTCAGGTTTTCAGGTTAGCGGGACGGCACCGACTTGATTGTACACACCAGAGGAAGAGTTATGTTTTGAGGATCCTGGATTATTAATTAATCAAATATGGAGTTATGTTTTGAAAATTAAACAAATGAGATTGTTTTACAAGTGTTATGAAAAGTATGCATTTTAAAAATGAAAAATTTGTTTTAAATTTTCACGTCGTTACACGTTGGTATCAGAGCCTTGGTTTGAGGGATTCGGATGCACCTTCGAGTATATCTGGACTCAAACTAAGGAATGGAGGAAAATTTTCAAAATAAATGATTTCTAAAACGAGCAAGAATCTTTAAGAGAAAACGAGAAAGTGCAGTGTGTACAATCAGCCAGAGCTCGAACCGTGATTTCCCAAAATACCCTTACCTTATGTTTATGAGATATTATGAGATATTATGCATGCTAGAGATAGGCTAGGTATTTCATATTTAGGACTAGAGTGGCCTGATTTGTGATGCCTTAGCCTGGGAGTTGTTGTTATCTGTGATGCACCTTCGAGTATGTGCTGAGTAAGAGTATCTAGTGGGAATCCTTGTGGAGAGAGGGAGTTGATTAGAGGAGTAATCTAGGAGAGATACCTAGATGAGATTTGGTGGAGCTTACCGAGAGAGTAGCCAGATACTCGTGGGGGTAGAGTTGCAGAGTTCGGTGATATCTTTTGAGTACGAGTAGAGCTAGGGAGTTATCACCTAGAGCGAGTTATATGTGTTTATTCGACGCCCGAATGCTGCTTGCTTCGTGCTTTGTGGTACTTCCAACGATGGGAGTCAGCTACCAAGTGAATGTGACGATATTCAGGAGGTAGATGATTGGCATCATAAGGAGTTTCTCAGCAACTGATGGTGGAGAAATGTGAGAACCTAGGAAGAGCCTAGGAAGTGGCCATAGTCAGATGAGTACACTGACAGAGTAGAGAATTTTGCTGGGGAGCGAGCACGCGTGTTAAGATTGGTGATGAGAAGGTTGAGCAGCTACTTAGGGAATCCGGGGTGGTCCGTGTAGAGAGTATGGGTAGATGTGGCAGGTAGTATGGGCCCATAGTACTAAAAGCAGAGGACTCATACTCGATGCATGGAGTATTCCAGAGGTTCTAAGTAGCAGATCGAGAGGTGATGTCATGGTTCGAGTACCATGATTGGTAGCAGATCTAGAGGTGATGTCATGGTTCAAGTACCATGATTGGTAGCAGATCAACAGGTGATGTCATGGTTCGAGTCCCATGATTGGTAGCAGATCGAGAGGTGATGTCATGGTTCGAGTACCATGATTGGTAGCAGATCGAGAGGTGATATCGTGGTTTGAGTACCATGATTGGTGGCAGACTGAGAGGAGATATCAAGGTTCGAGTACCATGATATGTGACGGTTAGTACTTCTGGTTTTACCAATTATTCCGCAGTGATTATCTAGACCAAGGTCGGATGTGAAAGAGTATGGGTCTAGAAGGCCAGGATGAACGAGTTTTAGTGGAGCATCCCTTGATAGGGAAATTGAGTTAGCTCCAAGGGATTGCTGGTGATATGCCAGTAGAGTCGCAAGACTCAGAGTTGAGCAGGGACGGTGCGTTATGGAAGAGTACGGTCTAAGCTGGGCAGCCGCCCGATAGTATAGATGTCACCTTTGTGACCTGAGTAGTGCTATTTTCGTTCCTGAGGGATACGTAAGAAGTTTTGAGATTTCGGTTTCTGAGTTGGGAGTGAGTCTTGTGGGATCGCACTAATGGTGATCTTCAATCAGGGTATCTGGCAGTTGGTCTGTCGCAAGGGAATGATATAGCTTGATCAGGTTGTCAGTGGGGACTAAGATGGTCGAGGACCAGGATACAACCTATTGGAGTATAGTAGGGCATGTGTTAGCTGTAGCGTTGGAAAATCAAGAGGAGTATATCAGGGTGGTGACTCTTATTGTCTTTGATGGATATAGAGAGTGGAGATGTGGTTTCTGCTCTTATGATAAGGGACATGTCGGAGCAGTGGGCAAGGGGTCGATGATGAGGAGTATGATGGTTCATTATTTCCATATTAAGAGTCAGTGTTAATACTGGACAGTTGGGAGGTCCGGTGATGGTATAGTGTGAGATCCTGAATGACTAGAGGCAGTCATGATGGTAAGTTCTGATGGTTTCATATGAGATTCGGGTATTTGGAGTTGTTTGATCTCTGTCAGGGAGATCATCGAGCGTTGCATAGCACCTTGCGAAATTAGGTGCAATGTTACTGGTAGAGACAGTCTGTGGGATAGGGTGTTGGTGCACCACTTGGTGATGGTTTGAACCCTAAGTGGGGGAGGACCGGGTATTTTGTTGAAAGGATCAAAGATCTGTTCGAGATCGGTTAGAGATCTGGATATAGAGACCTGCGGTGTGGATTCATGTGATCAGGGTTATTGGTGTTTGAAGCAAGGTACATAGCGAGATAATGCATGTGGCATGTGTTTGGTAAAGGATGAATGTCTCCACGGCAAGTGGCCATCAGTCGGAGACCTTGTGATGGATAGGAATTCTCCGAGGTGGTTGGCTCGTAGGGTTGGTTTGGCAGTGGGAGAATTATGGTTCAAATGTTTGGGTTGTTATGCAGTTTGGGAAGGACAGGAATTGATTAGTCAGCCAATTTCAGAGTCATTATGAGTATTTTGGCATGGGTATGAGCAAAATAGGAAGGAGTTTTGGTTTTCCATCAACATGTTATGGGTCGTTGACGATCCCTCCATATTTCAAGGTAAAATTTTGAAATATTACGAATTTTAGGTTGTATAACAGGAAGATCAGTGGCTGAGGCGAGACATCGTGAGGTTCTAGGGTGGTGCATCGAGGTATCCAAATTTAATGTCTTGGATTTCGGATAATTTTTGGGTCGCGAGTTGAGATGGCAAGTGGATTATCTAAGACTATGGATTGCAGCAAGGAAAGGTGTTTTGTTATGACGATTGTCGTCATTTATAGTGGTGCATAATTCGGGTAGGAGCGTGCACCTATCTATGGATGATCCGCGTAGTGATCACAATGTGGCGTCGATCAGAGGATGAGATTATGAAGTGGTAAGAGTTAGTGGGGTGAGACTGCAAAGAACTGCAGTTCAATGAGTTAGTGAAAAGGGGTGTGGTGATACTATGGGGAGCTGTAGTATCCACCAGATAGTGAGAAGATGTGGCAATGTTGCGGGAAGCCAAGATATTCGCCAAACAGAAAGGGTGTTGTGATGCTACGGGGAGTCGTAGTACTCACTAGTCAGAGGGAGGGTGTTGTGATGCTATGGGGAGTCGTAGTACTCACTAGTCAGAGGAAGGGTGTTCTGATGCTACGGGGAGCCGTAGTACTCACTAGTCATAGGAAGGGTGTTGTGATGCTACAGGCAACCATAGTACTCACTAGTCAGAGAGGAGGGTGACGTGATGCTATGGGGAGCCGTAGTACGCACTAGTTAGCGAGAGGTTGTTATAACGAAGCACTCTTGTTTAGAGCATAACTCAGAAGAGATTTAGGCTTGTATAGCCCCAATCTATGAGTTCTTGGGAGCCTGGTGGTCAGAATAGGGGTGAGACTGGGGTCTCCTCAATGATCGGGAATCATTATATTCTGAGTAAGGTGTGGACATCGCAATCCGGAGGAATTGGACAAGTGAAGTACGCATGGGTTGCGGGTCACGAGCCATGAGTTGAATGGGTCATTGGGATGAATGGTCCCAACTGCGGGTCTGACCAAACTCTTAATTTGAGTTGATTCCTAGTGGTGTGTTGGATAGACGAGATGAGATTCTGGAATCGGAGGTGGGTTCCATGTGAGGGGTATTGTTTGTCATCTGATGTCTTAGACCTGAGTAGGTCAGGGCCTTGGTTCGGGAGGTGCATCGGGATGCACAGAACTATTGATCAGTAATCGACAGAGTTCAGGGGTGATCTGATCTTCAAGAGAGTTGTAGTGTTCACTTGAGGGAGAGCAAACTGCGTGACTTGTGCGTCACTAAGAGTTGAGATAGTTATTATATGGTGGGAATCGGTGAAACCTTTTTGGGTTATGGGATGGGTGAGCTTGAGGTTCATCTATTGGGTTTATAGAGGTCAGAGAAAATTCCCAGGCGAGCATGATCTTTTCCTTGTGTCCAAGATTAGAGTTTTGGGTTCATCCTCTCTAATGATCCTGACGATTTCCCTTGCAATGGGTCCTGGAGGAAGAGGGAGATTATGACCCTTCCGTCCTTTTGAGTTGCAATTGGTATTGATCAGGATAATGTTTCGAGGATGGTCTGGCAAGGAATTAGACTGCAACAGTTTCCAGTTATGGAAACTCAGATTGGGTACCGCAGTGGAAGTTGGGTCTGACCCTTTCAGGTCGAGAGTCCCTGGTGGGAATGAGCATCCTTGGAAGTGATTGTTAGTTTGAGGACCTTCGGTGGTGCATCTCGGTTTACTGGGTCCGATCTATGTGTTAACAAGGAGTGATTTCGGGGGCAAAATCTAATTCAAGTGCGGGAGGATTGTAACATCCGGGAATTTGGATATATCTATGTAATCCTTCTTGTTCTTCAAGTTGTCAAGAATTTCCCTTAAATGAATATTATGGAAAATGAGTACGTTGGGCGTACTGAAGAGTACGCTGCACGTACTCATGCACTTAAGTTGGACGCGGGATACTCACGATACGCTAGGCGTACCTTGAACTACGTTGGGCGTAGTGGGCCCAGACTTAAACCCTAAATGGGACCTGTACACTATATAAGTAATGCTATGGCCTTATCCTCAGCCACCACTTTCACGAGAGAACCCTAAGAGAGCATTATCATCGTTCTAAAGTTGTGTGTGAGTGTTTTGAGCTAGAAAGAGCCTTTGTGTGATGGAAAAGAAGAAGAGGAGGTCCTTATGGAGGCTAGAAGTTGGAGTACAAGTTTGGATCTGAGTTCTTCAGAGGGTGGAGCTTCTTTTAGAGGTAAAAAGCTCAGAGCTTTCCTTATCATGTTTGTGTTGTGCTTGATGGACCAACTTTTAGGGTTTTTGGTCCCAAGATGGAGGCTTTATGAGCAAATGGCCTCCATAAGCTAGAATCTTCCTTATTTCAGTGTATTATGAGTTGTAAGTTCGTAAAAATCCAGTCTTGGTCATCAATATTAAGTCAAGCTTGAGTTAAGGACTTAATGAGGAAAGAGATTAAGAGTTTGGAGAGGTTAGTGGTCTTTATAGCCATGCAAAGGCTTAAAGGTTCCAACTTTATGACTTAAGAGGCAGTAGAGAGCCTAGATCCAAGAGATGGGCTAAGGTCTTAACGGGTTAAGACCAGGGAAACAGATCTAGCAAATTGAGAGTACACCCCGCGTACCGGGTTGAGGTCCTAGATCAGATTCACGCACGCTGGAGTACGCTAAGCGTACCAAAGGGGTACGCCCCGCTTAACCCCTCTGTGGGCTTTTGGGCTAGACTTTGTTGTGGGCCTTAGATTTTGGACCGGAACCTTTGGGTTGTGTAATTGAGACTATGAGTAGAGAATGTTATAATTAAGCCTTGGACCCTTGTGTTGGGCTTGTCTTGTGGATTGAGGTTTGGGCCTCGGGGAAGCCCATTTATTATTGGGCCTTGGTGGGTCTAATGGGCTTAGGGAATTAATGGGCTGGTAGGTGATCTATCTTTAGACCCAATAAGTGAAAGGTTGAACTTAGGTCCTTATTGAGATTATTATGGGATTGGCACAGAGTTAGAGGCCGGTGCGTAGCAGCAATGTTTATATGAGTTGTTCTTCATCCTAGGTGAGTCTTCTCACTATACTTTACCTAGAGTGGTAATTAGAGTTATGTGATAGAGTATTTTGTATGATGTTTATATGATGTGATACACTGCATTATTTCTATGTGATCTATGATATGTATGTTTCAGATTTTATAGAGCTAGGATCAGAGGGTCCACAGAGTTATGGGACTGGAGGGTCCCACTGAGACACATTGATCAGAGGGTCAAACTGAGTTATAGCCTCGAGTGGCTAATATGTGTTGTATGTGGTATTTTAGGGAGATCACTAAGCTTCGTGCTTATAGTGTTATGTGTTATGTGTTTCAGGTTTTCAGTATAGTGGGACGGCACCGGCTTGATTGTACACACCAGAGGAAGAGTTATGTTTTGAGGATCCTGGATTATTAATTAATCAAATATGGAGTTATGTTTTGAAAATTAAACAAATGAAATTGTTTTACAAGTGTTATGAAAAGTATGCATTTTAAAAATGAAAAATTTGTTTTAAATTTTCACGTCGTTACATTGTTCTTTGTAAATGTCATTTGATCAACTACTGTTAGGGGAAACTCAATTTAAAAAACATACACTGTCCCATTTTATTGTTATGGGCCCTTTTAAATTTGTATCTTTATATAATCATACAACTTTCCTAATTGCACCTACTCCAAATATGACCACTGTAGTTCCAGTAGAAGAAAACAGTAATATTTAGGGATACAATCTCCCGTAGGAGTATATTCATTATATAGATAACTTTACAAAACAGATCCTAAATCAATGGATCTTTAGTTACAACACTTGAAGATAATTACAAATACTATAAACTAGTTATCTATATCTTATTTGAATTTTGTTGATGACCCTTCTGTTGACATTCCCCCTCAATCTTAACCGATACTAGGTTCAGATTGTGCTTCGTACGATTCAACATGTGTCGAGTAATCGGTTTAGTAAACCCATTAGCTATTTGATCATTTGAAGAGATAAATCGCACGTCAAGAGCACCCGTAGCCACTTTCTCTCTAACGAAATGAAAATCAACTTCAATGTGTTTTGTTCTAGAATGAAACACTGGTTTTGCAGTAAGGTAGGTGGCACCTAAATTGTCGCACCATAAAATAGGTGGCCTTGGCTGCTGAACTCCAAGTTCCCTGAGCAATGATTATATCCAAATGACTTCAGATGTACCATTAGCCAAAGCTTTGTATTCTGCTTCTGTACTTGAACGCGATACAATAGGTTATTTGCGGGAACAACAAGAGATTAAATTCGGACCTAAAAACACGGCAAAACCCCCAGTAGATCTGCGATAGTCAAGACAACCAGCCCAATCTGCATCTATAAAAACACTTAGTAGTGTAGAGGAGGTTTTTCTAATATTAAGTCCTATATTTGTCGTGCCTTTAATGTACCCAAGTATTCGTTTAACTACCTCCCAGTGCATATTAGTAGGTTTAGAGAGATACTGGCAAACCTTGTTTACTGCAAAGGATATGTCTGGTCTTGTTAAGGTAAGATATTGTAATCCTCTGACCATACTTCTATACTTGAAAGCATCCTCATCACTCAGTGGTTTACCATAGTCTTTTGCAATTTTATCTATGAGTGACATTGGGGTTGATACACACTTACAATTCTCCATGTGAGCTCGATGAATGAGATCTAAAGAATACTTGTATTGAAGTAATGTGATTCCCCCTGAATTGTGAGTGACTTCAATCCCTAAGAAGTAATTGAGACGACCAAGGTCCTTGATAGGAAAGAACAAGGACAACTTGCACACTAGATGATCGACAATTTCTTTAGAGGACCCAGCGATAACTATATCATCTACATAGACTAACATATAGATGATATGATGCCCATGATGGAACAAGAAAAGAGAAGTATTAGCCTTAGAGGAAGTGAAGCCTAGATGATGCAGTTTGTCACTCAGTCTAGAGAACCAAGCGCGGGGAGACTGTTTGAGGCCATAGATTGCTATTCGAAGCTTACAAACATGATGAGGATGTTTGGAGTCTTCAAAGCCAAGAGGTTGCTTCATATACACATCTTCATTTAAAAATCCATGCAAAAATGCATTATTAACATCAATCTGGCGTAAGTGCTAGTTTTTAGAGACCGCTAGAGAGAGCACAAGACGTACCGTTGCTGGTTTCACCACTGGACTAAAGGTGTCCTGATAGTCTACCCCATACCGTTGAGTAAAACCACGAGCTACCAAGTGTGCTTTATGTTTATCAAGAGAGCCATCCGGATTTAGCTTTGTCTTGAAAATCCATTTACAACCGACTATGTTCACGCCAGGTGGTATGGGAACTAAGTCCCATGTATTATTTATTTGGAGGGCTGTAAACTCGCTTTCCATGGCACGATGCCACTTTGGTTCAGCCATAGCTTGCTGAGATGAAGTCGCTTCAGCAAAAAACGCACGTCGATTCAGATTATATAGGATGGTGCCATTAGTAAATTATTTAGGAAAGGTTTTTCCTAATTGTCGTTGAGTTGTGACACCGATCGGAGGTGCTGGTGGATTGGCCGAAGCAGGAGAGTCGGGTGGGCTGACCTGAGCTGAGGATGAAGGTAGTGAGACAGCAGGGCTGGAAGGATTAGCAACAGTAGGGCTGGAGAGATCAACAACAAATGTGCCTTGTGTGTTGATAGAGTTTGGAGCACATGGTTCATTAGAGGGAATCGAAGCTGATAGTGAGACCCTTGGCATCGGTATTGAACAAGTGTTGGTAGCTGTTGATGATGTTGAATTGTATACAGTGGGAGTTGTAGCTGCAGTAGTAGAGTTAGCTAGCAATAATGATAAATCATATTCACTCAAATGGTCATTCACAATGGCAAGTTCAGTTTGTGGAAACGAAAGACCCTGAGATGTGGAGGATGGTAGAGAGGAATCTGATGAAGCAAATGGGAAACGAGATTCATCAAAAACCACATCCCGAGAAATATAAATCCTACCTGTTTGTTTGTCTAGACACTTATAACCTTTGTGTATAGAACTGTACCCCAAGAAAACACACAATTTGGATCTAAATGAAAGTTTATGAGTGTTATATTTTCTAAGACTCGGCCAACATGCACACCCAAACGTTCGAAGAAACGTGTAATCAGGTGTGATGTTAAGAAGGCGTTTGATAGGAGTGGAGTTTTGAATGGTACGACTCGGCATACGATTAATTAGATAGCTAGCGGTTAAAAATGCTTCATCCCAATATCTTAAGGGAAGAGAGGAGTGAGCTAAAAGCGACAATCCTGTTTCAACAATATGGCGATGTTTTCGTTCTGCCATGCCATTTTGTTGTGATGTATGCGGACATGACACATGGTGAGATATACCAAATTGCTGAAAATATTTATGAAGTTTGTGGTATTCGCCTCCCCAATCGGATTGGATAGCACGGATTTTTGTATTTAGGAGGTGTTTAACATGATTTTGGAAATTATAAAAGACCTGTTCAACATCAAATTTTTGTTTAATGCAATAAATCCATGTATATCGACTAAAATCATCCAAAAAACTGACATAATAAACCACCACTAGACACTTGAGCTGGTCCCCAAACATCCGTGTGAACCAACTCAAGTGGGAATGAAGTGACATGAACAGAATTATTAAAAGAAATTTGATGAATCTTTGCACGTTGACACGCATCACATATTGACTCACGATTAAATGAAAAATCTAAGTTATTTGACTGTAAAATGGACTTGACGACTGCTGAAGTAGGATGACCAAGACGTTGATGCCACTGAGATGATGAAACTTTGGTGCTTGACCCAACATAATGCGGAGTATGACGGATTGGCACCGGGAAGAGACCTCGTTTGCTTTTACCAATTAGAAATGTTTTCTTCGTGCGTATGTCCTTAACAAAGAAAACATTAGGGTAAAGTTCAATAAACACATGATTATCAGTAACGAGTCTATTAGCTGAAAGAAGATGTTTATTGATATGTGGAACATGCAGGATGTTTTTAAGAACAAGAGGTCTACCTAGAATGTGAATTTTAGAATGACCAATATGAGAAATATGCAAACATGCTCCATTGGCTACTTTGGATTTGGTCTTTTCCATGGTAACGTTCAGGTATCGACAGGCGATCAAGGTCACTTGTAAGGTGGTCAGTTGCTCCCGTGTCAAGGTACCAGTTTGGGTCGGTGTTGTAGGATCCAAACGTGGCACTGTTTCCACCTCGATATTCCTCTGATTGATATGCATGATTGAACCGGTTTCTACAGCTCAAAGTTGTATGTCCAGGTATCCCACATACCTGGCAGCGTGGGCCTCCACCACTGAATCTGCCATGTCCTCATCCTCGCCCTCTATATCCACCATTTCGATAGTTGTTTCGATAATTGTTGCTACTGGATCCATTGTTGTTCTGGTTTTTACGAGAATTATTGTTGTTGAGGGCACTATTGGTAGATTCTTGTTTTGTAGCAGAGTTAGCAGAGGACGAAAAATCAACAGGTCCATTCATTGCAGCTGATTGGGCTTCATGTGCAATAAGATATGAGTAGAATTTTGATAGCTTTACCTCCTGATTGTTGCTTAGGACTGTGATGGCGGTGAAAAGGTCTCCATGACCTTGCCCTAAACCGGCTAAAATATAACTGATAACTTCCTCATCAGTCATGGGATGGCCAATATTGGCCATGGTATCCGCCAATCCTGTCATTTTCTGATAATATTCCGCAGCGCTCATATCACCCTTTTTTGTGTTAGCCAGTTGGGTTCGAATCTGAATAGAGTTACCTCTATGTTGCGCTGAAAACATAGTATGAAGTGAGGTCCACAATTGCTCCGAAGTGTCTGTGCACCTGGTGAGTTGGGACAAAACGTCTTCAGTCATGGAAGATAATAAACCTCCTATGATGGCTTGATCTTGAGAGATCCATGAATCATGTGTTGGGTTATCTTCAATTTTTGCTGCCTCTCCTGTGTCGACAGTGATTTTGGCTACTGGAGTCTTCAAGGTTCCATCAAGGTAACCAAATAATTTCACACCCTTTAGAATCGGGACAACTTGTGCTTTCCAGAGCAGGAAATTGGTTCTGGTGAGTTTGCAGGTTACAGCCGTGGCAATTTTTGAAGAATTAATGAAATTGGATATAGAAGAGGAAACCATGTTGATGCTTGATCTAGGAGAAGATGAAGGAAGGGTGGAAAGAAAGAAAAGAAATTCAGAAACCCTAGGGTGAGAGGCTCTGATACCAAGAAGAAAACAGTAATATTTGGGGATACAATCTCCCGTAGGAGTATATTCATTATATAGATAACTTTACAAAACAGATCCTAAATCAACGGATCTTTAGTTACAACACTTGAAGACAATTACAAATACTATAAACTAGTTATCTATATCTTATTTGAATTTTGTTGATGACCCTTCTGTTGACACCAGTTTTCACATTTGCAATTTCCTAAATTTATGATCTATTAATGTTCATTCATTTTATTACCAATCTATATATTAAACATAGTAAAAGGAACATAAAAATTAACAAAAGTTACCTAGTGATTCTACAAATCAATGAAAAATGACGATGACAAATTCACCTAAAAAAAGCTTCATTCTTGATATGTAGATTCATGTAGGTATTTCAGCGAACAGCTGCTGTGCAACAATAAAAAATAAAAACAAAATTAGAAAATGTAATCTTAGACAACAAAAAAAACAAACATAGCATACGTTCGGTATAGAAGTTACCTTAAAGAATGGTGAAGCTATAAAATCGGAGATTAAATCTGACGGCTGGCGTACCCATGGTTCTTCTTTCCTAAATAAGAATGCACTGGGGCATTTCACTCGTAAAAATGGAAAAAAAAATACATATAAATTGAAAGTATGTTGCCATTTGGGTCATTTTACTCGTGAAAATGGAAAATGCACCTAATAGCAATGTAGTTTGGTTTTTGGAAAAAAAATAAAAGAAATTACGAAAAAAACGAAAAAAATGTGTAAATTCAAAGCTCGTTGCTATTTATTGCATTTAGCACCTAAAGATGGAAAAACAAAAAAAATGACTATGTACTTTGTTTTTTGGTAAAGGAATAAAAACAAAATGCAAAGTATATCGCTATTTACTCAATTTACTACTTCAATATATTCAACATCAATCTGAGTTCAAAACTGT
Source organism: Lactuca serriola (assembly GCF_051521515.1). NCBI lineage: Eukaryota > Viridiplantae > Streptophyta > Magnoliopsida > Asterales > Asteraceae > Lactuca > Lactuca serriola. The sequence goes on along the minus strand of NC_136411.1, from coordinate 161,421,546 downwards.
TGAAATCAAAAAAAGATTAACAATAAAAATAGTGTGTAACAGCAGCATTCAGATACATTTTGGTAAATAGTTCTGTAACTATAAAAACAATATATAACATATAAAAGATGGAATTGAATTCTGTTTATTAGGCCACAGAATGGAATCTCGGATTCCAATTCCAACGAAATTGTTATTACCTCAATTGTTATATATGTATAAACTATTTAGCCTTAAAAAGAAGTAAAGATCAGCAAACCTGGATAGGCAACGGAGAAAAGTGCCCAAGATCAGCAAACATGGCCATCGACCCTAGAAATAAAAGTAACACAACAAAAATTTTATATTAAAAATTGACACTTTAGATAAAAGAAGGACAATTTTGAATTTATATAAAAAAACGCTTACCTGTGATGCACAATAAGATACCCCCTAAAGATTTCCAACCTCCGATTTGCATTTTTTTGAGGAATCTATACATGTGAAACGGAGATAAAACCTTATAAATGTGAGAATTCCAATGAAAAATGTAACCTGGATGAACTGATGCATAAGAGCAATAAAACGACCATAGGAGCAAATAAGAACCCAACAGGAAAAAACTTAGTAAACTCTACATTGTAAAAGCACAAAAACTTAGTAAACTCCTAACAAAAATTAAGTTAGTTCCAGAATAGATTTTTTTTAAATATTGGCAGAAATGCTGGAGATAACTACAAAGGAACAATTATGGAATGACTAAATATGCAAGTTGTTGCATTCAAGTCTCTTCTACAAATTTCACCACCACCATCATCCTAAATACTAAATACATACAAAAACTAAGATTACAATCCACACGAAACCCAAATAAAGAAAGTTGTGAAGTCTATTTTTTACAGTCATGATATCACCTGTAAATGAGAATAAGTACATATTGTACTTACTCATTCTACAGGTTAGACAAGTTATTAAGGCGCTTAAACACTTTTTACCAGTACTTAATGCAACTGCTCGACCTTACCATCAATGAATCGCCTTTGCTCCAACTTCATAATAGTTACATGAGCACGGATCCAAACATTGGATTATAGATATAGCTACATTGTAACGCCCGTAGATCCGCGCTAGTCAATTTAGAGATAATAGGGGTCGAAAACGACTTTTCGAAAAAAGATTATTAAGAATAAATGATCTTAACCAAGCTGTAGAATACATCTCAAGGGTTCCGTACATATAAAGAACGCCCAAATCCGAGTTATAACGAAGAAGTTATGGCCCGTCGAAGTTTTACGGCAAAACCAGCACGACACCGGGAGACGTCAATAGTGAATTTTTGATAAAGAACTTTTTAGTCTTAGTGATCAAAATAAAAGTTGTAGTATACATTAACCCGAGAACATACAAAAAAAGAATGCCCAAATCTGACTTCGTATGATGAAGTTATGAATTTTCTAAGATTTGGCATAGCAGTGCACGGCCCGAAACTCGAATTTTTGTTCGAGCGGTTTTTGGCCTACACGACCTAAATGAGAATTGAAGATCTCATTAATAGGAACTCAACAGTAAAAAGACAGACGGAAACAGAGTCCATATGTAGAAGTTATGAATTTTACGCGGACATTTAACAGTATAATCTCCTCGTACTGTTAAATGTAAGATCGGTCGAGAATTAGCCGATGGAGTCAAAATGAAGGTTGTAGATCTTATTTTTACCTACGCGTGGATATAAAGAACGTCAAAAACGGAGGTCATATGTGAAAGTTACGGATTTTAGAAGTCGGAAATGTGTTGTGTGAAAATGGGTGATGTGGCACAATCTTGGTCATTGCTTTCTCCCTAAGTCTTGCCACTATATTGTGACATGTGGCACCAAGTTCAGCCATTTTTCACTCTATAAATAGAACATCTCCCACCCTCATTTTTTTCACACATTTCCCATTCTTTCTTCTCTTTACTCTCTCTCTCTCTCTCTAGAACCTCTCTCTAGCCCCGAAACCCCCCGAAAAGCCTACGGAACCTCCCTAGCACGAGGCGGAAGCCCCGGAGTGCTCGAAGGCTCCGAGAAGAAGAGTTTTTCGGCTCGGGAATGCTGCTCCAAGCAAAGCCCAGTTTTCTATAAAACCCGTTATAAGTGAGCTACGCCTACACTATTTTTAATATATCGTTTATTTAATTATAGTAACGTTATTAGGAACTTATAATAAGTACTTGGGCTATTATTATGGGTTATATAAGTATTGTTTAACGCTTATATAATAGTAATAATAGCTAGACTATTAATTAGTCTCGGCGAATAATAGACTAAACTCTAGTGGTAATAATATTAGGTTTCATCGAAGGAAATTATTTTTAAGAAGCGAAGCGTTGTCTGAGTTCGAATTCACCACCTTTTCAAGTGAGTGCATGTTCCCTTTCATCTTACACATAGATATGAAGTATTTTATATAAATTATGTGTTATGTGTGCATATTATTAGAATACTTGCTGTCTATGATGGATGAATGATTTTATACATGTTTTGAATGATTTAAATATGTATTTATTTTATATCTACATATATGTTGGGATAAAACATGGGTAGATAAAATAGTTGGTGTGTGGTGAAATAAAATGATGAGAGATAGGTGATGGATAGGTGATGATGAATCAGTGATGTAGGATGAAAGATATTATAACCTTGTCCGGCAATTTGGAGATATAGTCATCTACTAGAGTATAGATGGCGACCACAGACTATTCTAGACAACCCATGGAAACACTAGCAAAGTTATAACCTGTAGGTGATGAATTACGAGTCCAGGTGATGTTGTGACTGTATATTCATGTGATGATACTCTAACCCTTACTATGAATTATGAGTTCATGCGACGTTGTAACTATGTATTCATTCTTAGGAACGAGCATATAAGGAAATGTGAGGTAAAAATATGAGAGGTAAATATGATATAGGAGATGACCCTTAAGATAATTCTTTAAGGAATATTAAAGAAGATAACGGGGATGGGTAATCGGATTGATTGTTTGATGTTTAAATATAATAATTATATTATTGTGGGTTGAAAACCCTATGTACTCACCGGGTTTCCCAACCTGACCCACTCCAGCTTATTTGTATCACAGGTGTCGATACGAAGCTACTTTGCACTGAGAGATTTAAAAGAGATGTAGATCACTAGTGTAAATGAATGTGAGTTCTATTTATGCTTATGTTTCTGTATTGACAATGACATCCCAAATGTTTTAAATGAATAAAAATACATTTCTTCGGAAATGCTTTGATAACGTATTTATCATGTTTTTCTTGGAACAAATTTTGCAACATTTTTATTAAAAGAAGTACTCTGAATTTTATAAAGCATAAACATAATCGGTCTTTTCTGGCCGTGAAAATGGGGATGTCACATACATGCAGTCTTCCTTCGCACATTGTAATTAGGGCTTAAGTTAACAAACACAAACATCAGGAAGAACAAACTCCAAATAAACATCGCCCAAAAGAGATAAGAGAATAAGAAAAAATTGATACCTATTGCAGTGAATACCACCTGTAGTAACCCTCTCAGTAGAAGTGAATACATAAAATTAATTTCACAGAACTGTAGAGTGAAGAAATAAAATCAGTTTTGCAAATGATTTCCATAGCAATCGACTTCAGAATCGTTAATTTGGAAAAAAAAAGTTCAAACTTGGAACTGTTTGCTGCTTGAAGGAGCTACCTTCGTTCTTGCTGATTCTCTTTTTGTATAGTTGATATCGGTGGAGAATCTGACTTGATTCGAAGCCAATAACCTTCTATTCCGGCCTCAGCGGTGTCCTCCTCCACAGCCCTACTCACCATCACTGAACATATGGAAGAAAGAGGTTCTGCTTCTGTTGTTGTGATTGTTGGTGAAGATGTAGATGGCGCTGAGACGGTAGCATGGTGTTAGATTAAAGTGTTTACCTACAGTTGAGGCAGTGAGTGGAGAATCGGGAATGAGAACATGTGATGCTACCTCACAATTGTCGTTCCTAGGGTCTCGGTCGATTGCAGAGAAAGGAGGAAGGAAAGGTGGATGGAGGCGAACATGATAAGTGAGGCGATGGGAACTGGGAAGGCTACGCAAGAAGCTGACGGTTGTTGCTGACGAATCTTCTGGCCTTTGAGATCCTCTGGAACCTGAGAAGGTTCCCCCTGGAATGCAGATGGAAGAGTGACAATTCTAGGATCGGTTCTAGTGTCAATATTTTCTATGAATTCATAATCTGAGTCCTCCGAAGGTTCATTTGATGGTGAAGCTTCACTTCGGGTAGGAATGTAAGCAGCATCAGGTACTGGAACCTCAACGGTTGCAACAAGATCCGGAGTACAGCTTTCCCCCTCAACCGGAGAGGTGGAAGTATTGAGCGATACTACTTCAAATAGAGATGGTCCAAATACGTCGGCATGTTGTTGTTGAGCTGTGGGTGACACTAGAACTTCGGATAGTTTCGCCATTTCCATGGGAGCAAAAGATCATCATAGTTGACTTCAACTAGATTCAAAGGTCCAGAAGCGGCTGGAATGTCACTTTCCATGATTACAGTGGTTTCGGTGGACGGAGGTGCAATGCGGATGTGAGAGTCATCAAATTTCACATCAAAGCTTTCAATGATCAACCTTGTTCTTCTGATGAACTCACGTACCACCGGCACATTACCCTCTATTGCCTTACCCGCCTCCCAGGTATCCTAATGTAGGCAACATATCCAGCGCAACCCTGTTGGTGCTAACGCCTAGCCCTCGCTGCTGAACATAAGGCTGGTCCTCACTATGGCCTCTCGCCCTGAATCACCAGCTCTCCCCCACTTGGGGTCCTGATCCGCACCATCTGGTGCGCGTAGTTGATCACCACCCCGTTGAGGCTTAGCCAATCTATGCCTATAATAACCTTGTTCCCCCGCAACGGTATGGGAACCAAGTCTACCAGGTAGCGCTCCTCGAACAATCTCAAAACACAATCTCTGAAAACCTCTAATGTCCGTACTGACCGGTCGCCCGCAATCTCGACCTCTAGAGGGGAATCCAACGTGCCCGAGGACTCAACAAACCTCTTGCTGAGCGCTAGAGAGACAAACGATCGGGTAGCACCCAAATCAAACAACACCTGAACTAGAGAGAAGGAATCATACCTGTCACCACATCGGGTGTGGTGGATGCCTCCTCGGTTGTCAACTGAAATGCTCAGCAACGCACCACTGGAGCCTCTTCCTTGACCTTTCGTCCATCCGTGACTCGCGCAGACGCTGGAGTCAGCGCCACCACTGGCGCTGCTACTGCAGCTGTCAATCTAAGGCAGTTAGCCTTTTTATGGCCCCTCTGATTTCAATGAAAGCAAATCAGATCCAAAGTCTGAACAGTGAGGGCAGGAGAAGTACAATCCCTGCCAAAATGCCCCGTCTTGCCGCACTTGTAGCAGCCTGATGATCCTTCCCTACAAGCTCCCTCATGCAGCCTACCGCATTTCCTGTAGCGGCTCTTTCCCGGCTGGCCCTTCGACCTAGCATCGGATCCCTTGGGTTTCTTCCCCGAAACCCCAATACTCTGCTCTGTCTCTGCCTTCCTCTTTCTGAGGTGCTCAATCTCTCTGTCCCTCGACCTGACAATCATGGACTCCAAGGTCGGGCAGGTTGAATAGCTGACATGCTCCCGAATGTCAGCCCTTAACATATCATGATATCGGGTCTTCCGCATCTCCTCATCCCCTGCATACTGAGGTACCAACAAGTCCCTCTCCCGGAACTTGGCGGTGATCTCCGCCACTGACTTCGTAGTCTATCTCATATCCAGAAACTCTCTGGCCAGCTGCTGAAGCTCCACAGCTGGCGCAAACTCAGCCCTGAAACTGGTCACAAACTCTGACCAAGTTATAGCCTCAATGGTTGGGGCTCCCAGCGAGTCACCAACTGACTTCCACCAATCCCTAACTCTATCCCTCAAACAACCCGCAAAAAAATGGACCTTCAACCCCTCCGGGCAGAAGCTCGTCAACTGTGCAGACTCGATGTCCGCGATCCATCTCCTGGGTGCAATGGGGTCCTTCGCCCCCTGAAAGTCTGGCGCACCACTTCCTCGGAAGTCCTTGAAGGACAGTGTGTGCTTACCGGACTGGTTGGATGCCATGTCACTCCTGAATACTCTGAGGCGATCCTCCATCAGCTCAACAATCCCCTCCTTGATCGAACCAAAAATAGCTGGGGTCGCCTCAAAGATACCTCTCGTGATCTCAGACGCGATGAACTCGCGTAGCCCGTCATCAACCTGCTCAAATCCCTCACCCGAGCTTGATCCATAACCGGATCCGGACCCTGAACCCCCTGCACCATGACGTGTAACCACCATTCTGAAATAAAACATGTAAATGTCAGGTCGAGTTCCGTATTGACCTAATTCCTGGGGCTACTCCTGTAGCGAAGTCTCCGTATCGCTTAGCTCCAGCAGAGATGCAGGAGTTATCCAGTCAACTTAATGAGTTGCTTAACAAAGGATTCATTAGACCGAGTTCCTCACCCTGGGGAGCTCTGGTTTTGTTCGTCAAGAAGAAGGATGGATCCTTTCGTATGTGTATTGATTATCGTGAGCTAAACAAGTTGACTGTCAAAAACCGATATCCTCTTCCTCGTATAGATGACCTTTTCGATCAACTCCAGGGAGCCAGTTACTTCTCTAAGATAGACCTTCGGTCAGGGTACCATCAGTTGCGAGTTCATGAAAGTGATGTGCCCAAAACAACTTTCAGGACTCGATATGGACACTACGAGTTCGTAGTGATGCCCTTCGGTCTAACCAATGCGCCGGCTGTGTTCATGGATCTTATGAACCGGGTGTGCCGTCCCTTCTTAGACAAATTCGTCATCGTGTTCATTGACGACATCCTCGTTTACTCCCGAAGCAAAGAAGATCACAAACAACATTTGAGGCTAGTATTGGAAACCCTTAGATCCGAAAAACTATGCGCGAAGTTTTCAAAATGTGAGTTTTGGATACGGAAGGTAACTTTCCTTGGTCATGTGATAAGTGAGGAGGGTATTCATGTTGATCCTTCCAAGATTAAGGCAATAGATAGTTGGTCAGCACCGAAGACACCCACAGAAATCCGACAATTCTTGGGTCTCGCTGGCTATTATCGAAGGTTCATCCAAAACTTTTCCCGAATCGCCAAACCTCTAACCACTCTAACACAGAAAGTTATACCCTTTTGTTGGGATGATAAACAAGAGACCGCATTTCAGACGTTGAAGAAAGCTTTGTGCAGCGCACCTGTCCTGTCCCTACCCGAAAGGACAGAGGACTTTGTGGTCTACTGCGATGCGTCTACTCAAGGTTTAGGCTGTGTGCTTATGCAGAGAGGAAAAGTAATTGCTTATGCCTCTAGACAGTTGAAAACACACGAGGTCAACTATACCACACACGACTTGGAGCTAGGAGCCGTAGTTTTTGCATTGAAGATTTGGAGGCATTACCTTTACGGAACCAAGTGCACGATCTTCACTGACCATAAGAGCCTACAACATATCTTTGACCAAAAAGACTTGAACATGAGACAAAGGCGATGGGTAGAACTACTCAGTGATTATGAGTGTGAAATCCGCTACCATCCCGGTAAGGCCAATGTGGTCGCAGATGCCCTTAGCCGAAAGGAGAATACCATCAACAAAGCGAAGAGTCAGTCGATAACCATCCATTCCAATCTACCCATGCAAATCCGAGAAGCTCAGTTTGAAGCCCTGAAACCGGAGAACATGACAACTGAAGCTTTGAGAGGAATGGAAAAGAAACTTGAGATCAGAAGTGACGGAGTCCAGTGTTTTAGGGATCGAATCTGGATTCCCAAGTCTGGAGGATTAAGAGAGTTAGTCATGGAGGAAGCACATAGGACCAAATACTCTGTTCACCCGGGCTCTGATAAGATGTACTTAGATCTCAAGAAACAATATTGGTGGCCAAACATGAAAGCTGAGATAGCTACATTCGTGGGCAAGTGCTTGACTTGCGCCAAAGTCAAAGTCGAACATCAGAAACCTTCAGGTCTGCTTCAACAACCTGAAATCCCCGAGTGGAAATGGGAGATGATTACCATGGACTTCATCACCAAACTACCCAAGTGTTCTAGTGGGCACGATACCATTTGGGTAATTGTCGATCGTTTGACAAAATCCGCTCACTTCATTCCAATTAAAGAATCATACAAGATGGAAAGACTTGCGCGAATCTACATCCAGGAGGTAGTACGTTTACACGGTGTACCTGTATCCATTATCTCTGATCGAGATAGCAGGTTTACTTCCAGATTCTGGCAATCCCTTCAGAAAGCCCTTGGAACCCAACTAGACATGAGCACGGCATACCATCCTCAGACTGACGGTCAAAGCGAGAGAACAATCCAAACTCTGGAGGACATGCTTAGGGCATGTGTCGTTGACTTTGGAAAGTCGTGGGACGCACATCTACCATTGATCGAATTCTCATACAACAACAGTTACCACACCAGCATTAGGGCTGCCCCATTCGAAGCCCTATACGGTCGCAAGTGCAGATCCCCTCTGTGCTGGGCCGAGGTAGGAGATACACAGTTAGCAAAGAGTCGAGCCCCCGACAGCGCACTTACCGGTCCTGAAATCATCCGTGAAACCACTGAGAAAATTATCCAAATCCGTGAACGACTAAAGGCCTCGCGCGATCGTCAAAAGAGTTACGCTGATAATCGTCGGAAACCACTAGAATTCCAGGTTGGGGACCGTGTTTTGTTGAAGGTCTCGCCCTGGAAAGGCACTGTACGTTTCGGTAAACGTGGGAAACTTAATCCGAGGTACATTGGACCTTTTAAAATCATCGCCAGAGTTGGTCCGGTAGCCTATAAGCTTCATTTACCTCACGAACTTAGTAACATCCATCCTGTCTTTCATGTTTCAAACCTCAAGAAGTGCTTATCCGATGAAACTCTAGTAATTCCATTAGACGAAATTGAGATCGATGAAAACCTCAACTTTGTGGAGGAACCAATCGAAATCATGGATCGAGAAGTCAAACGTACGAAACAGAGTCGCATCCCGTTGGTGAAGGTTCGCTGGAATGCCAAGCGAGGACCGGAGTTCACTTGGGAGCGAGAAGACTCGATGAAACAAAAATATCCACAACTCTTTTCTAATCCATGATTTTTATCTTGTCTTGTGTTTAAACTTTGAATTTCGGGACGAAATTCCCTCTAACGGGGGGATAATGTAACAACCCGAAATTTCATGTCACTTCTTGTACCACAACTTGTAATTCAAATCCGATCAACCCGATGTCATTTTCAATTTCGTTTCAAATTTCTTCATTTCATTAAGTCAATAGTTTATATTGACCTAAAATGACTTAATGGGTGTCTTAATACATTTAGAAATCATTTTAACACCCAACTTTAGTGATCGGAATATTTCTAGAAACTACCATATCGGGTTACGGTAACTCAATCGGATAAGACCAAAAACCTCATTTAACGTCGGTATCGGGTAGAATTCTATCGTGTCCATTTCCCGAACATTATATAAACATGTTTTAGACTCCATTTGAAGCCTTTGGCCAATTTCTCACTAAACTTTCACAACCTCTCTCCTCAACTCAAAATCAAGGTCCAAAACAAAGAATTAAGGCTTGAAATCAAAGAGGTAACTCCCCTAACTTATTATTCAACCTCTTTAGCCTTCATTTTTGTGTTTAATTTGTGAATTGAGACCAAGAACATGAGTTTACGACCAAGGATCTAGCTTGGGCCGTAAACTCCTATCAATGGGGTTTTTAAGCCCTAAAACCCTCTCCTAAGCAATGTTAGACATTAGTAATGGCTTAATGACTTAATGGAAGGGACTTACAACAATTAAAACCTTGATTTTAAGTGACAAAAGTGAGTTTACGGCCAAGACACATTCTTGGGCCGTAAACTCATATTCAAAGGGTTTTTGAGCCAAATAACTCTTCCAAAACTTAGTTGAGACTTAGACATGAACCTTGGACTTGCTAATCTAGACTTGGAACACTTTAAACTTGATTTTTGTGTAAAAAAGAAGAGTTTACGGCCAAGACACTCTCTTGGGCCGTAAACTCCTCTAAAAGCGTGATTTAAGGCCTTTAAACATGTTCAAATGCTTCCAAACTTAATATATGGCTTTGTGGTAAAATCTAGATGCATCTAAAAATGGTTTGAAGGATTAAAACACAACAAAAGTATGATTTATGAGAGTTTACGGCCTAAGAACATACCCTTGGCCGTAAACTCATAAAACAATGTTTAGGAGGCATCAAACACACTCAAATGGCTTGTATAAATTTCTAGAATCACATGTGGTTGTTTTAAGCACCAAAAACTATTTTTTTTTCAATAGTAAAGGAGAGTTTACGGCCTTAGAACATACCTCTAGGCCGTAAACTCCAATAAATGTCTTAATTGATGTTCTAAATTCATAACAATGCTTAGAAAATTAGTTTGAATCGCATGTGATTGCCCTAAATAGCTCAAATCAATTTTTCTTAGCCTTGGTGAGTTTACGGCCGTAAACTCTATGAGTGTGGCTGTAAACTCATGCTTTAAATGTTTTAGATCCATTCCAAGTGTTCCAAGGTGTCTAGATAATTATTCCTAGCAATCCCTAAGTCCATTTGAACCCTTAAAACACCAAAACCTCACCCACATGAGTTTACGGCCGTAAACTCATGCATGTGGGTGTTCCATTGATGTAAACTCCTTAAAATGTTTACTTATGGAGAGTAAACTCAAGTCCCAAGTCCCTAGTGCCTTTAAACGTCCGAAGATGCCACCCGGGTCACTCCAAACGCTCATTTTAAAGTGTTTAACCTCATTGGAGTGTAATGTTCCATATGATTAGTGAATGTATCCCTAATTGTATATATATGGACATTATTTCATTTTACATAGGGTCATCGCGAGTAATCAAACCCCGAACCAACGTCTAGCATTCAAAAACCGACACGTTTCCGAGTCCGGTGAGTTCATACCCCTACCTTTTTCACTGTTTTTCACTGTTTTCAGGGGGGAACACAAGCAAAGTACAAGGGTTTTCCTGTACTCAAAAATCATTTTCATGTGTGTGTTTCACATTTCTTATGCTTTTAATACTGATACACGTAACTGATAACCGTTAGAATATACAGATCACTTAAACATTATTTGTGAAATGGAAACTATAAACTGTTATGTTTTATATATTTCACTAATGGTTTCCACATTTTTATTAGTTAAAAACATGACTTTACAACACATGAACAATATATTTCGTACACTGTCTTGTCCTCAGTAACATTCCACAGAGATACGTGAATGGAGGATTATACTATTATTACTAGTAAATTTGTTATTCTGTATGATTGGAGACACGTCCTCGGCGAACACTCCACAGAGATACGCGAGTGGAGGACTACACCCGTAACCAGAATCTCTGGGATTTAGAGAGCGTGACTTGAGTGTATAGATCTATACGGGACTGACTACCCCACACCTGGCTGCTAGCTACAGCCGAACCGAAATGGTTCAAGGGTGACGAAAGTCATAAGGATTGTGGACTACTTATTGTCACAAGGTTGTGGACTACTTATTGCCACAGGTTCAGTCTTTAGTATGGTTATGGAACTCGCAATTAGGATAACAGAGATTTACTAATAGTAATAATGAATCACATACTACATTTTACAGATAACCGGGATTCGGTTTACATCTTTTACATCTTTTACATATGATAGCCAACCTTCAGGAAGGTATGGGAACTTCCTGGGAAATCTTATACACAACCAGGTTTAACCAAATACATCTTTTACATTGAAAACAAACATACAGGAAAGCATGGGGCATTCCTGGGTAACCTACACATAATCTGACAAGAGTAGCCAACTGAATAATATTACATCTGTTACAATAACTACACTTCAGGAAAGTATGGGACTTTCCTGGGAATACACTGATACATTAAAGACATAAAACAATGTACCGGATAACTATATCATACATTTCTCTTATGAAACAACAACCAACTGTTAAGAAAATATGGGATTTTCTTGGTGTGTGTTACATTTTCAAAATCAGAAAAAGGAAACATAAACATTTTCACAAAACCAAAACTGCTTATGAACTCACCAGCTTTATGCTGATTTTCAAACCGCTTGTGTTCTCAGGTCAGCATTAGAATAGGTACCCAAAGATTCCTTTTGATCAGAAGATGGAGTTCATGAAGACCCGTTTCATATTGTCTATATATACTATGTATTTCAACTGTACAAACTTTACTTTTGAAACAACTGTAAAACTTTATTATGTAATGTAATGGTTGTTTTACTTTACTTACTATGTGCATTGGATTTGATACTCAACGTGGAGTCAACCCCGGAAATATTTCCGCCTTTGTTTTTCGGGGTGTGACAACTTACTTGAGCATGGTCGGTCGCACGCATCACACACCTTATCCTTTCTTAAAATTCTTTAACTTAGACTTTAGAAAACTAATTTCTTGTAAAAATCTTTCAAGCCCTCGATTTGAGTCCAGACACCCCCAGGGTGTGTCCGAATCTCTCAAACCAAGGCTCTGATACCAACTTGTAACATCCCAATTTTCAAGGCCAAAATTTTCATTTTTAAATAAGTAACTTATAATATAGTTTACCAAAAACATTGCCAATGTCATATCAATTTATAAAATCATAACAACATGTCTCAAAACCATGTCATCAATAGTAATAAAAATCAGAGTACAATCCCAGAAAACTCAATGCAAAAATCATGTATGTGTGTGATGCGCTACTACACCGCCGACTCCTTCCCCTTGGATGAAGAAGTACGTGAAACCAAAACTGAAACTGTAAGCATAAAGCTTAGTGAGTTCCCCTATGATACCACATACCATACAACCATACATACTGTCAGACAATTATGGGGTGCCCGACCTACCATGTCAAGCCATTCTGGGGTGCTGACTATCCGTGTCAGCCATTCTAGGGTGCTGACTCCCCGTGTCAGGCCATTCTGGGGTGCCTGCCTACCCGCCGGTCTATCTCACCCGATCACGGGGACTATTTCACCCCTACTACTATCACATAATAACATATCATAAACATGCTATCATACATATCCGGGGTGTCCAACCTACCCTTCAGTCCTAACAACTGATCGGGGGACTATTCCCCTCTTAATCCCACTATCACATAAAACATAACATATTGTCACATAGAACACATCAAGTGATAGCAAACTAGGCAATTATCACAAAGACAATCATCTTAACTGTAATCAACTACTAGTGGGTCAGCCTTGGTGCCTTAGACCCACTTCTACTAGAAGGTAACTCACCTCACTGTCGCGTAGTGTCTGCACTGTCCTCAGCGTGAAAATCGACTTTCCTCGACTCCTCAAACCCTACAAGACAACTCTCCTAAGTTATCAATTCGAACTCACAACCCCTACAAGGGACAACTCAAATCCAGGTCAAAGTCAACCTCCAGTTGACTTGACTCGTCGAGTTGGTCTACCAACTCGTCAAGTCCATACTCCTCTAACCCAATACAATCCCCAACTCTACTCGTCGAGTCCATACAGCTCTAACCCAATACAATCCCTGACTCTACTCATCGAGTCTAGCAAGAACTCGACGGGTTCTCCTTCAATCATACCATCAGGAGCATCTTCATCCAACTCGCCGAGTTCATCCTTGAACTCGTCGAGTTCATCTCCCTCATATGAATGTGTCCATTCTAAGACTCGCCAAGTTGTATGAACAACTCGTCGAGTCCATCTTCATGGATTGGGAGATTGCCTTGGGCTCGCGGAGTTTGCTCATACATTCGTCGAGTCCCATGATTTCCAGGTCTATAATCACATCCACCAATGTCGAGTTCTTCTCTTGACTCAACCAGACCCCTAAAACAGCAAAGGTTGGGGAACCACTACCCGACTTGCTGAGTCCCAAGAACAAATCGCCGAGTCCACAAAGGTCGATGTCCATAAACTCGATTTCTGCTAAGATCATCTCATCCAAAGGGTAGATCTGACCTCTTAGGATCGATATAACACGTAAAGTCACGAACTTTACGTCCATGCATGGGTCTTTAAGCTCAAAAGGACCAAAAATGAGACCTACAAGATGCATGGGGCTCTCATGGCCATAGAGTTGGCACCTTTATGCCATGAGACCCCTCCAAAGACCAAGATCTGAAGCCATAACTCCATATTACACTCCACAGCCCGAAAATGGCTTGGAATGCCCTAAATATACCAAAATCTAAGCCCTAAAGATGATTAAGCACATGGAAGATCAAGATAGAAGCTTTTTACCTTAAATGAGCTGGAAATGGAACACAATATTTGGATCTTCTAGCTTCAACTTGAACTCCCAAGCTCCTTTCCTCTTCTCAAGCTTCACAATCCACCAAAATTCACAAAAATGGCCTTTGAACACTCAAACAAGGCTAGGGTTTCAGGCTTATGTCTTTTGGAAGTATAAGGGACGATGGAGGCTTAGATGGGGAGAGATAAGTTGTTTAAATAGGGTGCAAACCCTCAAATTTCGGGTTTCACTCAAACAATGTCTACTTGCCGAGTCGGTCTCCCGACTCGTCGAGTAGATCACTTAAACTTCCTGTGGAACACGAGTCTACTCGACGAGTTGGACCCCCAACTCGTCGAGTCCTAGAGAAAAATATAAGAATTACTTGAACTAAATGCATACCAAGAATCAGGTGTTACACGATTCCGCATTCCTTGAGGTAGTCATGGAATTCAAGACTAAAGTACTCTCCACCTTGATCGGATCGAAGCATCTTGATTTTCCTACCCAACTGATTATCCACTTCTTACTTAAACTCTTTGAACTTTTCAAGGGTTTCTGTCTTGTCCTTGATTAAGTAGATACATCCATATCTGCTATAATCATCGGTGAAAGTCACATAGAAGTGGTTCGCATCCCTTGTGGTGGATCTAAAGGGCCCATACACATGGGTGCGTATGAGATCCAATAAACCCTCACCCCTTTCACAAGTACTAGTGAAGGGTGACTTGGTCATCTTTCCAAGCTAACAAGACTCACACACGTCATCGTCCCTAAGGTCGAATGACTCCAACACTCCATCCTTTTGGATTTGGGCTATACTCTTCTTGTTGACATGTCCAAGACGACAATTCCACAAGCATGATTTGTCCAAATTATTAGAAGACTCGATATGCAACACGTCGTTTACTAAGTTGTCTACAACCATCACAGTTTCATATATTCCATTACAAGGCAATGCTTCAAAATAGAAAACACCATTAAGATAAGCATTAATAGAACCCTTTTTATTATCAAATGAATATCTAAATCCTTGTCTATACAAACCATGAAAAGAAATGATGTTTCTTTCCATTTCTGGCAAATAACTGATGCGTGCAAATAGCTACACCTAATTTTAAATTTATAACCTAACTAACTTAACTAACTAAATTGCACCTAAGCAGTGTACCTAGTCAAATTATAGAATTGTTTGGGTAAGTCGGGTGTCGATCACAAGGAACGGTTTTGACTATTTAATCTAACTACTAAAATTAATCTAAAATAAGCAAAGATTTAAATTGGTTTTTATCTGATTTTACAAGTTCAGACAAACCTTAACAATTAACTGATAGTTTTAATTAATATTCTAAAAATACTTCCGTTTAGTTCGAATCCACTTCTCCTCTTTGGTTAGTTACTAATTATGGATTATTAAAGTTAGTTACCAATTATTATGTAATTAGCAATTCAAGTACAAATTTACTAATATTTTTACCAATTCATGAACTACCTTGTATGGTCATACATAAGCAAAACACATAATTAGTTATTAATTATAAATGGGCTATGTAAGATTTATCTAAGCAAACACAATTATGGTCATAATTTATGTTCTCTAGCACAACTAAATTAGTTACTTTTATCACTTATCTAAGATTTGGTCGATCCTAGCTCTAGCAATTTAATAGTCACTAAATTATTAGGTAACAAGTTCATGTAATTTAATGGTCACTAAGCTACACATAACCTTAACTAAAGCAACAAAGTTACAAACTTTAACATGCTAGGTAATGATAATCAAACACATGCAAAAAAACAACTTATAAAATCGATAAATTAATAAACTAAGCCATAGATTCAAAGTTTCATCTAGTTAAACGAAAGTCTACTAATTTAGCTACTCATATCTAAAAGTAAACACACAAGTTCATAATAAATTGACATGATTAAATTAATGCAAACCGAATGTAGTGTTTTAATCTTCAAATTCTTGATCATCAAACAATCTCTCCTTCCAAAAGGTGTTTTTCGCACTTTTCTGACTTCTAAACTCGATTATAACTCCAGGAAATCAGATCCAACCCCCCCATAGTTGATATGCTAATGGATATTTATATTTACCAAATATCGCGTCTCACGTTGTGAGAAATAAGGTCTCACGTCGTGATCTCAGTAGAATTCGTGTTCGGCAAGGAAACTGCATTCCGCGTAGCTATCTTCTAGAAGAATCAATCTCACGTCGTGAAATTATAATCCTCACGTCGTGAGAACTGGGAATTAGGATTTGTCACAAAAACAAAAGTCGTCCGAAATTTTTTCTAGTTTTCAGATCATTTTGAATCTCGTCAATCAGAGTTACGAGTCACGAGATATAGTCAAAATACTGACAAGGGGTCAAGCTGTCCAGCAACATCATTTTTGTATCTTTTTCAACTCCAGTCCTCCAAGTATCCATCTTTTGTCGGTTTCAATCATTTTCTTCGAGAATGTCCAATTTTGGCTGAAAAATATAATTTAAACATAATAAGTACGAAATATCTTTTCAATTAACTAAATTATAGCTTAAAATGTATTAAAATATTGCCTAGAAATGTGTATAAATATGGCACTATCAATAACAACAATGATTCAAATCTAGTCCTAATCCATTACTAAGTACTAAAGAGCAAACTCCAATCTTGGTGATAGGCGGCGATGTTCTGTTCTCCATGATCAAGTTTATCTTCCCATGCTCTACATCCCTATTTTTTCTTAGGCCCTGCAAGTCGGAACAAATGTGAAAACCACATCCTGTATCAAGTACCCAAGAAATAGAATGCGATGAACCGGAGTTTCCTCCTCGGGTTGAACCGTAGTTTCCTCCTCGATTTAAGTGCCAACGTCAGAGGTTCCTTCATTGCTCGACTCTTAAAGTTCTTCAAGATTGATTTGGCTCCCACTATCCCCTTGGCTTATGAGTTCTCGCTCTCGGAAAACCCCTCTCCTTGAAGCGAAGACAACATTGTCACTCGGTCTATAGAAGAGATATCCAAAGGACTTATGCGGATAGCCGATGAAAATACACCGCTCACTACGAGTTTCGAGCTTGTCATGAGTCTCTCTTCTTACGAAAGCCTTGCAAACCCAAACATTGATATGTACCAACAAGGGAGCTTTCCCTATCCACATCTCGTGAGGTGTTTTGGCAACCTTCTTTGTAGGGACTAAGTTAAGGATATGGGCGGCAATCTCTAACGCATACCCCTAGAATGAGATAGGTAGCGAAGCATGACTCATCATGGAACAAACCATGTCTAGCAAGGTTCGATTACGCCTCTCAGCTACACCATTCAACTGTGGTGTCCTAGGCAGCGTCAATTGCGAAATGATTCGGCATTCCTTGAGGTAGTCGTGAAATTCAAGACTAAGGTACTTTGCACCTCGATCAGATCGAAGCATCTTGATTTTCCTGCCCAACTGATTCTCCACTTCTTGCTTAACCTCTTTGAACTTTTCAAGGGTTTCTGACTTGTACTTGATTAAGTAGATATATCTATATCTGCTATAATCATTGGTGAAAGTCACATAGAAGCGGTTCGCATCCCTTGCAGTGGATCTAAAGGGCCCACACACATCGGTGCATATGAGATCCAATAAACCCTCACCCCATTCACAAGTACCAATGAAGGTTGACTTGGTCATCTTTCCAAGCAAACAAGACTCACACACGTCATTGTCCCTAAGTTCGAATGACTACAACACTCCATCCTTTTGGAGTTGGGCTATGCGCTTCTTGTTGACATGTCCAAGACGACAATGCCACAAGTATGCTTTGTCCAAATTATTAGAAGATTCGATATGCAACACATCATTTCCTAAGTTGTCTACAACCATCATAGTTTCATATATTCCGTTACAAGGCAATGCTTCAAAATAGAAAACACAATTAAGATAAGCATTAATAGAACCCTTTTCATTATCAAATGAATATCTAAATCCTTGTCTATACAAACCATGAAAAGAAATGATGTTTCTTGCCATTTCTGACGAATAGCAACAATGATTCAAATCTAGTCCGAATCTATTACTATGCACTAAAGAGCAAACTCCAATACTGGTGACAAGCAACGATCTTCTGTTCCCCATGATCAATTTTTTCTTCCCATGCTCCACATCCCTATTTCTTCTTAGGCCCTGCAAGTCAGAAAAAATGTGAAAACCACATCTTGTATCAAGTACCCAAGAAATAGAATGCGATGAATCATTATATTGCATAATATAAATACCTACAAAGGACTGCTTGATCTTCCCATGCTTGATGTCTTGCAGATATTTCGGGCAGCTTCGTTTCCAATGCCCCTTCTCATGGCAGTAGTAGCACTCTGCATCCTTTGGGTTAAAGGTGGGTCCAGCAGAACCAACCTTGGTTCCACTCGAAGAGGTGCCATCATGGGACTTTCCCTTATGGTGGCTCTTTGAGGGAGCCTTCCTCTTCTTACCCTTTCCTTGCCCAATAGCCAAGACGGGGGCAGCAGTAGAAGTAGGAGTTTGTGCAACATACTTGTTCTTGAGGTTGCTCTCAGCAGTCCTCAACAGACCTTGAAGCTTTCTCAATGTGACCTCCTCTTTGTTCATGTGGTAGGTCATGCGAAACTGGTTGAAGCAGGGAGGCAGTAAATGAAGGATGATGTTAATCGCCAGCTCTTCATCAAAGTTAACATTTAACTTCAATAGGAGGTCAACAGACCTCTGCATCTTCTGCAAATGAGAAGTGACAGACTCTCCGTCTCTCATCTTGGTCGTGATCATCGAAGTGATGATCTCGTACCTCTCCTACCTCGCACTTTGGTGATACCTTTCAACCATGTCCTGATGCATTTCGTAGGGATAGAAGTCCTCGTAGGACTTTTGGAGTTCAGCAGTCATGGTCGCTAGCATGATGCAATGGACTTTCATGGCATCACGCTCATGGGCCTCAAAGGCAGCGATCTCTTCGGGAGTGGCAGTGTTCATGTCCACCTCTTTCAGCTCCTTATCGAGGACATACTCCTTGTCCTTGTACCGGGTGACCATTCTTATGTTACGGATCCAATCATTATAATTGTTTCCGTCGAAGATCACCATCCCACACAAATTCATGAGTGAGAATGAGCCGAAGACGTTTGATCCGGAAGCGTTGTTGTTCAAGTTCGACATCTGGAAAGGAAAAGAGACAAAGTTTGATTAGATAAGAATCCCTAATTAAACACCCAAATGAAAAATTAGGGTTAGGATCTAACAACATTATTTGCAATTTAGAAGAGGGATGTTGTAATCTAAACAACAAATAATTTGAAGGTAAGTGAATGATGATTCACTAATTTCCACCATGAAAAACAAAAGAGAATTAAGTTTTAAATGTATTGAAAACTCCTAGATCTTTTGAGATTCATTGAACTTTTCAATGGCATGTTTAAATCTCGATATGCCCCTCAAGTTTGTGACTGGGATACCAATGATCACAAATAGGGTGTGAATAACCATGCAAATATACATGAGCATCGTCTTCTTCGGAAGCCATAACTACAACTTTTCTAGAGTTTTTAAAGAAGATAAGATGGTCTCGAAATATATCAGCTAGCAATTAGTGAAAGGGGATGTTAAGAACACAAAACCCCCTATAAATTTGACATAAGAGATTGAAAAATATAGACAAATGATTAGAGTACATACAGAAACAACGTCGAGCGACTTAGGTTTATCTCTACCGGAGTCAACATCTGGGCCACCATCGAAGCCGGAGAAGAAAGAGGTGGGAGTCGGATAAGACAACATCGGTGCAGGTGAAGATGAAAGACGAAAAGGATTTAATCGGATTTGAGTTCTAAAGAAAGCATTACATTAGGTGTTACATGTGGCAATTGAGTTGATATCTAAACCTACTGATTAGGATGAGTGTCACCAGATGACCCCTTCAAATTTTCCAAAATGATCTTTTAAAACCAAAAAAATACAAGTTTGTGCCCTTCAAATACAAAAAAAAATCACGAAGGATCATTTAAACCAATATAATAAAGTTTGTTGGGCTACATTGACAATAATCCCTCTAATATATTAATACATTTAACATTTTTTGAAAAAGGTCAATAAAAAGTTATAAATACAAAAAAATAAAAACAAATAATTGGAAAACAAATAAGAAAAGTAAAAAGATGAAAAAATTAAAAATATAATACGAAAAGAAAAATGAAAAAACTAAAAAAAACTCTAATATATTCTATATATACACTAAAAAATACAAAACAAAAGGTAAAAAAAGTGAAATTGTTGAAAAATAAAGTTAAAAAAAGAAAATAATTAAAGTATATATATATATATATATATATATATATATATATATATATATATATATATATATATATATATATTTATAAAAACCCCGAAAATAATAAAGTATACAAAAAATGAAAAATAATGTTAAAAAACCATGTGGTGTAATTTTTTGCAAACCTCAGAGACCAAATTTAAACTTTTTAGGGCTGATTTTGCAAAAAAAAAAAATTAACCATGAAACTCATTAAATGGCTAGAACGATAATTCTACAAAAAAGTTTTGGCATAGCAATAATTTTTTTTTGAAACGACAAATATATTAAAATAAAAAAACACCTCACATCAAGACGATGCAAGGGAAAAGTACAAAGCAAAACAAAAGACAAAAACAAAAAAATTACAAACAAAGAAAATGACCAAGATTCCAAACTCTCCAATCCATGTTTTGAAAGCAACCTCTATGTTTACACCATATGAAAGTTATCGTTTTTATCTTCTCCACCGTATTCGTCGGTACAAAAGGGAACTCTTTTGAAAACCCTTTGATTTTTGTCTTTCCATATACACCACAAAACCCCACATAAAATCACATTCAACATACTTCTTTTTCTTTTTGCACTTAGACCACCGATATATGAAAAGTTACATATCATTTACCGAGTCAAATCCATCGTGTGAGATTTCGCACCAAGAAAGAATCGAATCCATGACAGCTTTTGCCAAAGGGCATAAAAGAAGGATGTGATCGCTCGTCTCCTCATCCAAGCTACAAGAACCACACATAGTCGATAGAATAGGAACTCCCCTTGATTTTAACGCGACTGATGATGAAATTCTACACAACTTCGCTCTCCAGATAAAGCATAAGATCTTAATGGGTATCACGTTACACCATTCGAACGGTCCATCACAGACCATGTGACTCATCATTTCGATCCTTTCTCGTAACAGTCTCACAGAGAATTGTTCGTCCATCCCAAAGTCGGAGACCCAGCAGCCTTCAGTTGATTTCCAATACACAATCTCAAATATTATGACTTTTTCCGTTACATATTAAAAATCTAAAACTTTTATAATATTAGTCATTTAAAATTTAAAATATAAACTCTCTATAGTATGGAAAAAAATTACTCCATTCAAATCGGGTTTGCTGGACCGTTTGAGAAAAGTGGTCCCTATGTTTCGGACGTCAGCAGACCCGTAGTGCAGCTCTGGTGTATTCACGTTCACGATGCGACGGAGCTTCATCAGACTTCCGCTGACTTCCATTACTCAGTACTTTGACCGTGTCACGTCCGCTGCACCGATCATCCCCACTCCTCCAACCAGTCGCCGTTCATCAACCTCGGGCGCGCCTCCTCAAATTCGGGGCCTGGAGTTGGATCGTGCTGTAGCGCCGATCGATGGCTGTGATTACAAGCACTGGCTTGTGGTTATGGATCCTCCGATAAGCTACCCGTCCCGACATCAAATTGTCGAACGTTATATACAAACCCTAGCTTCCGCATTGGGTAGGTATGTGATAACTGATTACATTTCTAATAAAAAGAAAAACTGTAGTTTATGCGGACAGAATTTGTAAGACGATGCTAAATTGATCCGACTTGCTTTTGTTTGATTAAATTGAATGGTTTTACAGTGAGGAAGAAGCGAAGAGGTCAATATACTCGGTTTCTACAAAGTATTACTATGCATTTGGTTGCAAAATCGACGACAATGTGATTAGTAGTATCAAATGTAACATTCTGAATCGTCTTCTTTTTACTAAATTCTGATACCGTTTATTGTTTCTGATATTTATATGCTTTATCACTGAAGCTTACTGTTCTTCGCAGCTATGCCCAATGTTAAATGGGTTTTGCCTGATTCTCATATCTGTCATGGCAAAGATGATTATGGAGGTATGTAGATTGTTCTGCGTTAAGTTTCATTAAGATTTATGGCTGTTGCATTGTCAGAGATGTCAAACTCATTGTGGGGTTGAATTTCTCCAATATGATATCTACTTTGAAAATGTTTCATACGATATGCAACCAGCATTTGTATACATTTTATCTTTAATAACACAGCATCATCTGAATGCACTTATATTAAGAACTATTTGAGATGTGATACAATGTTAAAAATCAGTTTTCTTCTCCACAGGAGAACCATTTATTGATGGACATGTTGTTCCTTATGATGAAATGTTTCATGAGGATTGGGTAAAAGATGAAAGCAACAATGGATTTAGGAGGAGAAGCCGAAGGAGATCTAGAAGGAAAGAACAAAAGATAGATAGCAACTGATCTTTTCCATTTCATGTTTCAAAAATACATAGGGTGAGTGTATTTGATGGAAGTTTTGTATAAATTTAGTTTCAATATTGTAATGGATTTGATTCAAGATTTGAGACTATATCCATGTGGGGATATCTAGCCTTGATGAAGGCATGATTTATGGGGTATGTCTTCCCATTATCATACATCACCAATCTGTTATGAGTCTATTTCACATATCACAATTTGAAAAATTACCTTAAACTAGTATAGGAAATACCATGATACGCCATTATCCATAAAACTAACAAAATAGTAAAATGTTAATTCAAGTTCAAAGTCAGCAAATAACCTAATGCGCGATACAGAGAAAAAATTGTCGAGTTGTTGTATCCTTAATTTAGCTCAAATTTTTTATTTTTTTTCTCGAATTTAGCTCAAACGAACACCAACAAGATAGAAAAGAAGAGGAAAACTTGTTTTCTTTAGTTGGCTTAAGTTCATTACAAATTTACAACCTAAATAGGAGTGACAATTGCCAAACTCAAACTCCTGTAAACAGAACCTCAAAACCGTACAAATGTTGCCATAATGTGGATAAAAAGAATATAATCTTAGTGAAAAACAATTTTTTTTTTAAAAAAAAAAAAAAGATGAATGTAAACTCTAGACGTAGTAAGAAAGAAAGACGTGATAGAAAGACAAAACCTGACAAAGATGAATCATGTCGGAGGTGGATAACGACTATACAATAACAAAAATACGATCAAAATTGTGTAGGAGGAGGTAAGATTTATGCAGACTCTAGCCCTTTAGCTAAGGGTAAGGAGGCCGCATCCATAGATGACATTCAAAATAAGGAAAAAAAATAACTTTAGGAAAAAAAACAACTTTGAGCCCATAGGCATCTTGCATATGAAATATCGCCCTGGTAACAGTCAGAGCAAGACTATAGTTAAAGGAACTATCTTAGGTTCTGTTTGTTTTTTTTTTTGGAAAAACCTCTTCAGACCTTTTATTGCTGCGCGGCGCAGTACACGCGCAACACTTTTCATCCCGCAACTGTTTGTTTTCAGAAGTCTTCGGATTAAAAAACTTTTGCGCGTGTTCTTCTTGACGCAACACTTGTTTGTCTCTTCCTACCTCTTCCAACCACTTATTTTTCTTTTTTTCTTGTTAAAATATTGATTATATATTGCTGAAATCTTATTTCATTTTTTTTTTGTTTATTCTGGTTGAATTTTTTTTATGTTGAATAATAATAATTTATTGATGAAGTATCATTATTTTATGCTAAAATATCTTTATTTTTGTTAAAATATCATTATTTTTTGTTCAAATATCATAAATTCTTGCCGAAATGTTATACATTATTAAATTTTCGGTATTAAAAAACTATTTTCGGATTAGAAAACAGTTTATTTTAATTTTTTAATATCTACAGCAACATGCAGATGTTAAAAAAACAAACATGTTTCTTATTACAGTCAGCAGCCGTTTGGTCCATCTCTTCTACTGCAGAGGGTTGCAGAGGTGGTCCGCAGACTTTATAGATTTTTGCTTCATAAAAACAAACAACACCTTAATGTTTTTGGCAAAACAATATATAAAAAAATCAAGATTTCTAAAACGTTAATTTATATTTCAATAGTCCAAAATCTCACATACCCAATTTACTTCGAATATAATCCAATAAAGATAGCACAATACAACTTAAAATCTAATAAAAAAATATAACATAAAACACTTAACAGTGAACCAATGGTTTTGTGCTCTAGACTCCCCACTAACAATAGACGGCTATATAGAAAAAACAGTTACAAATAATAAAGATGAAAATATAGAGAAATAAGAATAAGTAGAAAGAAACTAGATACTAGCTTTATGTCGTGGTTTACCCTATGTAATTCTTTAAAATTGTACTAGCTTTATGTTATTGAATTGAGGCTGCTGAGCGTAACTATGTGGCCTTGTTATGGAACTTAGTGGTTAAGTTTAGGTCGGAATTAACTAAATTATATTAATTATTATCACCTAAACTGATTGGACTTATTATTTGTTTTCTTTTTCCTTAAGTATCACTAAACTTTTATACACTAGGTAGCTTGCATGTCGCTATTAAACTAAAGACAATCAACAGTTATAATCAACAGTTTCAACTTGAGTTGTTAAGATGTGATTATCTTTCATTCTCATGAATTAGGCATATGCATGTCTATTATCATGCCATCTTATTATAATAAACATTTATCTAGTTGTACTATTTATCTAATTCATTTGTAACTGAATCTTGTAATACCCTTTTTTTTTATTATTATTTGTTATAATATTAATTTAATACAATCTTCTAGAACTTCCAGCTCAGATTTCAGATTGACCTTTGAATATTGACTTTGGGCTACAACCTACACACATCGTTGGTCTAGGCTTGTTTGATAAGTGACTTATTAATGTAGGGCACTAATAAGACTTAAATAGGGTGGATTATGCAAATTAATTATAATTTGAATTGGTAGTATTATTGTCTTTATAATTAGAAATATTCAACGCTATGATTCCATTCCCTAAGTTTCTACCACCCACAACCAAACTTTTTATGAAGTTATATATTATGTAAGATCATGATGGAAAATTGGAATACTCTTTAAATATTAAAATATAGTCGGTGTTCCTTAATCGCCCATGTTTTTTTTAACTATTTAATAAACAATCAAGTAGTTGTATTTTTGTGAAAATTATAATTAAGAAAAAAAACTATATTTTAATTCACACTAGCTTTCCAATTGAACTCGTTTTTGATAGGGTGAATTATTTTGTTTAGGATGACTCAAGTTGTTTTATAAATGTTGATTGAGTCATATTTGATCGAGTTAAGACTGACTGAGTTCATGGACGTATCTAGTTATATTGAAGGCGGGTCCTAGGACCCATCTATTTTTTTAAAACTTATTATAAGTTATGTATCAAAAAAATTGGGAACTACCTTATAAATTTTAAGGACCTACTTTATAACTTTGCCAAAAAGAAAATGGATTAAAATGTATGAAACTTAAAGTTTATATTTCAATCCATTTAAAATAACTCAATGACTCAATCTGCTTAAAAATTAATCATTAGACATTAGCCTAGTCCATTTAAGATTAAACAAAAAAAGGAAAAAAATAACACAATTGCTTCAAATGTAAAAAGTCGCTTGGGCCGAGGCGTGATCAACATCATACAATGTTACCCTGATAATCGCTTCCACGCGGCCACCAGTTTCGCCCTATGTTATTCGTCGTCCGACCATCGCAAACGCCAACTGGCCCGTCGCCGCCGCTCCGCCAGACGCCAATCTGCCACTAGTATTATTTATTCTCTCATTTTTTTTTGTTTCACTTATATAAGGAACCACTTGGTTTTTGGTTCTAAATTCGTCACTGACTGAGTTAGAGACATATCAGATGAGTCGAGACCGAGTAAGAGACTTCTAAGCGTAATATCAAACAATCTGAATCGACTTAGTTAAATCAAATCTCTTACCAGACCCAGTAAGAAACATATCAAGCAACTCATCGTCCGGACAACGTTATGCCTCTGTTGTTTGCTTAAAAGGAAATTTTAATTTTTATAATTAAATTTGTTACAATGTGAATGAATTATTCATCATTGTAGTATGTGCGGTGAAAATTCATTTCGAATTGGTCCATTTGACCTGTATGAAGGCAAATCTTATTTCAAAGTGGTTCTTTCCAAGTCTGAGAATTTATTGCAAAAGGTCTTATCTTATGATGCATGTATTGAAATCCCATTTATATAGGACATTATGTGAAGAAAAACAAAACATTATTGAAACAACGACGAAAGCGCTAAATCCAAATTTAGTAAACAATTTGTCATTTTTTTCTATGCCTTTAGAGGTTTGTTCGTCTTATCTTAAATGTAGTAGTTCTTTTTATTTAAAAAAGTAAATTGCAAGAATGATCCTTGTAATTAACATTGGTCTTTGGTTTAAGTCCCTCAAAGATAAATTTTAGACAAAATTGTAAAAATGGTCCATGTGGTTTGTCAATTTCTGTAGGTAAGGTCCAAAAAAATTTATTAGCAAAAAATATCCCTAATTGATGGTTTTGGTCCCTATTTTGTTAAGTTTAACAGCATCTGCTAACTTTTGACAAATGACGGATTTATTCAATGTACTATTTCTGCAGTTTTATCTTTTTATTAAACTACAAGGACCAATTATGCAATTTTTCTTTTTCATTTTATTGAATTATTAAATAATTGAATTACTTTTTTCTTTTTAACTTTTGACTTATTGTATTATTTTTTTATTGGATTATTATATATTAATAAATATTATTTTTAATATGTTATATTTATATATTAATAAATATTACTTTATTTTATTATTAACTTTTTTTAATAATTTTTTTAATTTCTTCTTTATTGCATTAATTCTTTTTTGTTGGATTATTATATATTAATAAATATTATTTTTAACATATAATATTATATTTATCTATTATATAATATTATATTTATCTATTAGTAAGTGTT
This sequence comes from Lactuca serriola, assembly GCF_051521515.1. Taxonomy (NCBI): domain Eukaryota; kingdom Viridiplantae; phylum Streptophyta; class Magnoliopsida; order Asterales; family Asteraceae; genus Lactuca; species Lactuca serriola. The sequence continues at coordinate 161,394,191 of NC_136411.1, read as the reverse complement.
ACTTTATTAGATTATTAAATTCATTTAATTAATTTTTTTAAATTTTTTTATTTTGTTATTTGTTTTGATTGGATTATTATATATTAATAAATATTACTTTTAATATATTATATTTATATATTAATAAATATTACATTTTTTATTATTAATTTTTTAATTGAATTTTTTAATTTCTTCTTTATTGCATTAATTCTTTTTTATTGGATTATTATATATTAAACAAATATTATTTTTAGCATATAATATTTATCTGTTATTAAGTGTTGCTTTATTGAATTATTAATTTTATTTAATTATTTTTTTTAATTTTTTATGGCATTAGTTCTTTTTATTGGATTATTAATTTAAATTTATTATTTTTATTTATAATAAATAATATTTTTTAATTGTTTTTATTTTTTTTAAATTTCTTTCTTTATTGTTTCAAATAAAAATACCAAAAAATCATACCCACCCCACATTCTCTAATTTATTTTAAATATTTGGAAGATAACATATTTTGGACAACACCACCACCATCACTCGGTCACAACAAATCACTATTGGGTCGTCTCCAACCCTGTTACTATATATATATATATATATATATATATATATATATATATATATATATATATATATATATATATATATATATATATATATATATATAAGTATATAAGTTCAATAATTATTCACGAAGTGAGATCATCGTGTGTATTTTAGTTTTTGTGTATGCACATATATTTAAATTTGTTATTTATTTCAATAAACTTATGATTTTGACATATATAATTTCCCTAAAAATATTTCTACATGAATTACCAAATCTGAGTATTCACTACTCGGCGGTCGGCCAAAAGAATACCGAATAACGAGTTCTACAACTTTGTCACCACCTATAGTGTTATGGTGGTTTGAAAACCCTCGATCTAACATTGTCGTCATCGATGGTGGTATCTGTAATGAATGGTCGGCTGGAGGAAGTATGTTTTTTGGGGTTTATTTCGCATTGTATGGGTAGTTAACAGGTGTAGTTTTCATCGAGAATGTCCGACTGTAGTCAATGATTGATGATTTCTAGCGAGATGATACGACGACGCAAGGTGGTAAAATGCAACGAATGGAGGAGCTGACTCGGAGTGTTTGCTATTTTTATTTAAAATAATAAAGAAAGAAATTAAAATAAAATAAAAACAATTAAATAAATATTATTTATTATAAATAAAAACAAGAAAATTAAATTAATAATCCAATAAAAAGAACTAATGCAATAAAAAAATTAAAAAAATTAATTAAATGAAATTAATAATCAAATAAAGTAACACTTACTAATAGATAAATATTATATGCTAAAAATAATATTTGTTAATATATAATAATCCAATAAAAAAGAATTAATACAATAAAGAAGAAATTAAAAAAATCAACTAAAAAAATAATAATAAAAAAAGTAATATTCATTAATATATAACTATAATATACTAAAAACAATATTTATTAATATATAATAATCCAATCAAAAGAATTAACGAAACAAAAAAATTAAAAAAAAATAAATGAATTTAATAATCCAAAAAAAATAACACTTACTAATAGATAAATATTATATGTTAAAAATAATATTTATTAATACATAATAGTCCAATAAAAAAGAATTAATGCAATAAAGAAGAAATTCAAAAAAAAATAATTAAAAAAGTAATATTTATTAATATATAAATATAATATATTAAAAATAATATTTATTAATATATAATAATCCCATAAAAAATAATACATAAAGAAAAAAGTTAAAAAGAAAAAAGTAATTAAAATAATTAAAATATAATAATTTAATAAAATGAAAAAGAAAAATTGCATAATTGGTCCTTGTAGTTTGGTAAAAAGATAAAAGTGCAGAAATGGTCCCAGGGGTAAATCCATCATTTGCCAAAGGTTAACCGCAATGCTGTTAAACTTAACGAGGTTTGGACCAAAACCACAATAAAACCATAAATAGGACTTTTTTTGCTAATAATTTTTTTTTGGACCTTACCTACAGAAATTGGCAAACCTCATGGACCATTTTTACAATTTTGTAAAAATTTAACAAAAAATGTCCGACAATATTTCATTGTGAAATGGGTCACTTATTTTAACTTCCGTATTTTTTTTCATTGTTAGTATATTTACGAACACATCACATGAGGAAAAAAATTCTCTTTTTTCCCCCTTTAATCTCTCCCTTGTGCTTTAAAAATATTGTTATTTTTAGGGATAATGACTTGAAAGGGTAACGAACTTTCGACTTTGTTTACATTTAGTCACTAAACTTTTTTTCGTTGTCTATTTGACACTAAACTATTGAAAATGTTCACATTTTACCCTTATGACTGGTTGTTACCGGTCATAAGGGTAAAATGTGAACAATTTCAATAGTTCAGTGGCAAATAGATAATGAAAAAAAGTTTAGTGACTAAAAGTGAACAAAATCAAAAGTTTGTTTCCTTCTAAAAAGGTTCAATGACTGAATGGGCCTTAAGTCCTCATTACCGCCTCACCAGCCACCCAACTCCCCTGTGTGAAACCTTAATCGGCCATAGTGAGCTAGGAGAGAAAGAGCGCTAAGATTTGAGTGTTTTTGTGATACATTGGAAGAGAATAAGAGAGCATCAAGCTTGGATCACGAGGAGGCTTTTGGATCTAGAGGTTTTTCAGGAGTTTGCTTCAGTTGGAGGTAAAAAGATGCTAACTTGATCATTTCCTTATGAGATTTTGGGTTAGGGTGTTTGTAGGGTTTTCTCCCATCCATTTTGGTGGTATTGAGTCACTTGAGCATGTCTTGAGGTTGAAACCTAAAATCTGGACTATAGGTGGTCTAGTGAGCCCAAAGACCCGAACTTTATTGAGATAGAGGCAAACTTGTGTGCATGTAACCCTTGTTCGAACTTGTATTGGCATTATGAGCTAAATATGCCATGCATGGACATAAAGCTCGTTGCTTTACGTGACATTCGAGCCTTAGGGAGCTAGATCTAGAGTTTGGGGTCATGGATCTGCCTTAAGACATATGAATGAGCACATGGACTGGATGGACTCGCCGAGTCAACGAGCTGAATCGACGAGTCGACTAGGGTTTTCTCCAATGAGTCCGGACATCGGTAACTCGGCGAGTTGATGAGACAAATCAACGAGTTCAATTGATTTTTCGCGACATTCTGAGGAAATGAGGGGAATCGACGAGTCACATAGATGCACTCGGCAAGTCAGGTCAACATGGACTGTTGACTCGAGTGTGGTAAAGTAGCCTTGTGACATGAGAGAGAGAGAGAGAGAAAGAGAGAGAGAGAGAGAAAGAGAAAGAAAGAAAGAGAGATGTAAACACCTCTATATAAGGTGGGTTCATACCACATGTAGAGGTGTGCTCGATAGATGTAACATTGAGAGTGTTAGTGTGTGTTAATTATGTAGATTTAGATCTAGATCCTTTTTTGTAAACACCTTTCATGATCGAATGCATCTCTTAAACGCCCAAATCACCGCGTTCTTTGTGGGTTCTTTAATTCCACATGTCAAACCAATGGTCATAATTCACATAAGTAAGAATGATTACTTTTTTTGTAAAACCAAAATCAGTTTTTCGTAGATTTCTTCATCAATAAATGTTGCTAGAATTTAACAAAAATAGATAATTTGCTAAAACATAATACAAGAGGAAGTTTGTTTACATTTAGTCATTGAATTTTTTTAGAGGGAAACGAACTTTCGATTTTGTTTATATTTAATCACTAAACTGTTTTTCATTATCTATTTGCCACTGAACTATTGAAATTGTTCACATTTTACCCTTATGACCGGTAACAACCGGTCATAAGGGTAAAATGTGAACAATTTCAATAGTTCAATGACAAATAGATAACGAAAAAAGTTTAGTGACTAAATGTGAACAAAATTGAAAGTTTGTTACCCTTACAAATAATTATCCTTCTTTTAACACCATGTCTCTAACATTTTCTATAACGTCTCCCGCATTAAGAACCCTAACCACAAGTTCAAAAAGGAGTTTTGATTTTATTAATCATCGAAGTACTGAAATTGTCACCGTTTGATCATTAAAGTTTTAATTGTGCTAATTAAGTCCTTAAATTTTTAATTTTATCACCATGTAGCTATTCAAACAAGCTATATCGGCTTTGTAGGTTTCCCTTTTTATGGATTTTTACAAAAGCATTCACAAAAAGGACATTAAGTTGATGTAAAGACTTGATAACTGGGAATTTCATTTTAATAAAAAAAAATCAAATTTAAGGTTCCATGATGGACAAATATCAAGACTGCCAAATATATATCACAGAAACATGTTACCAATAGAACTAAGAATATTAGCAATCAATATGTTTGATATCCAATATGTTTGGATGGTAATATAATAGTAATTGAATAATCATGATATAATAATAGTATAGAATTTTAAATACTACGTACTACCATACCAACAAATCTATATATATATATATATATATATATATATATATATATATATATATATATATATATATATATATATATATATATATAATAAAAGAATATTTTTAATTTCCTTTTGACATGTGTCATCATATTAGGCCTCCTAATTAATACACATTTTATTCTTTTTTTGTCATGTGTCACCCTATTAAACTTCTTAATTAATGCATGTCACTTGTCAACCTATTAATTATCTATTTCAAATTTTAAAATTTTCATTTTAATTACAATAAATTAATAACAATGAAATAAAAATTAAAATAAAATTAATACAAATTATAAGGTGATATAATTTCACATATTTATTTAAATTACTGTAACGACCCAAATTTCACATCCAAAAATTTCGTTTTAAAAACATTACTTTAGAAAAATATTAATAGTTAAAAATATTGTTTGATCAAATCATAACAAAACGTAAGCCATGTCTAAAAGTCAAATCATACAATCATCAAAATATCAGAGTATAAATCTCAGAGAATCTCGTAAGTGCGGAAACCCGTGTGTGTATATGATGTGCCGCTACCGCGCCGACTCCTTCCCCTTCGACGAAGAGGTACCTGAAACCAAAACTATAAACTGTAAGCACAAAGCTTAGTGAGTTCCCCCATCGTACCACATACCATACAAACAAATAACACGCATACTGCCAGGCTATTCTGGGGTGCCTGACTACCCGGTACGGCCATTCTGGGGTGCCGACTACCCGTGTCAAGCCTTTCTGGGGTGCTGACTACCCATGTCAAGCCATTTTGGGGTGCTGACTACCCATCGGTCCTAACAACCGACCCTCGGGAACTAGTCCCCTCCTGCTACCACTATCGCAAATAACATAACAGGCCAGCATGCAAACATATCATCACATACTGTCAGACATTTCTGGGGTGTCTGACTACCCTCCGGTCCTAACAACCGAACTCTACTATTATCACATATAACATATCATGCTAGCATATAACATATCAGATAGTAGCAACCTAGATGATATCAGAAAGACAATCATCTAACATACGACTCCTACTGGTGGGCCGACGTTGTGGCCGTAGACCCACCGCTACTGGAAGGTAACTCACCTCGAAGTAGCTGCTGAACTAAGCGGGAATTGACTGTCTACTGTTGCTGCTGCTGCTCCGGAAATCCTCCGGCTCCAATTCCCACAACATACTCAATCAAACACTGCTAACTGCCCTTTGGGTAAAATGACCATTTTACCCCCGATCATGACCTAAGTCAAAATCAGAGTCAACTTTCAGTTGACCAGACTCGCCGAGTCCCTACCCAAACGTTGTCTACTCGTCGAGTTAGGCGACGACTCGACGAGTTCTCCTTTTTAACAGATACTCAGGTCCTTCATCCTACTCGCCGAGTTGTATGAACAACTCGTCGAGTTCATCTTCATCCGATGAACACTCATGCTAAGACTCGCCGAGTTGTATGAACAACTCGTCGAGTCTGTTCTTGATCTAAGGAGATTGCCTTGAACTCGCCGAGTCAGGGCATTGACTCGCCGAGTACCTCCATAGATGAGTTCAGCTTCCGACTCACTGAGTCACACCCCGTGACTCACTGCTCACTCGACACTACGAAAAGGGGACAAACTCGGAGACTCGCGAACAGACTCGCCGAGTCACATGAACGACTCGTCGAGTCGTTGCCATGCACCCACTAAATACACCGATTTGCTCGATTCCAGTCCATGCCATTCACAGATCTGGGCTTCTAGGACACGAATCACACGTAAAGTTTCCAACTTTATGTGTAGATATTCACCAATATGGATTTTAGGGTTCAAAATGCCTCAAAAGGGTAGATCTAGGGTGAACAAGCCACATGGGTCCATAAAGCTAACAGATCTGAGCTCCTGGAGCTCAATCTTGCCTAGATCTAGAGGCCAATCAACTTATTACGAAGCATTATGCACACACAAGCTTGGGGAATGGCTCAAGAATGTCTTTCATGAAGTAATAAGCATAGAAACAGGGGAAAAACGGATTATACCTCAAAGGAACTGCTGAAAGAGTGCAAAGATGCCTGGATTCCTTTCCTTCCTCATGATCTACTTCCCTCCTTGCCTCAAAGCCTTCAAGAACACACACAATAGCCTCAAACTCTCAAGGAACAAGCTTAGAACGAGGGTTGGGAGCTCTGGGGGTGAATGGGAGCTGACCTGGGGCGGATAGGCTGTTTAAATAGGGTGCAAACCCCTGAAACTTAGGGTTTCATCCAACAACGGTGACTCGCCGAGTCCAGCATATGGACTCGCCGAGTCGCCAACTTAAACATGTCCCGGGTCCCGTCCTGACTCGGCGAGTCTGACCTATGAATCGCCGAGTCCAAGGCAAAAAGAAAGAGAATACTCAAATAAGATTTACGTACCAGGAACCAGGTGCTACAAATCTCCCCCACCTATTTTAGACTCCGTCCTCAAAGTCTGCTGCTCGATCCTGAAACAGCTCGGGGTAATGCTCCATCATCTCGTCCACCGGCTCCCAAGTCCATTCCGAACCCTTGCGGTGCTGCCATTGCACTTTCACTAGCTCCACCCTCTTGTTCCTCAAATCCTTCGACTTCCTGTCTAGGATTGCGACTGGGCGCTCAATGTAATTCAGGCTGTCATCAACCTGAATGTCCTCTAACGGCACAACCGCTGAATCATCCACTAGGCACTTTCGCAGCTAAGAAACATGGAAAGTGTTGTGGATCTGGCTGAGCTCGGCTGGCAGATCCAACCTATACGCCACCTTGCCCACCCGGGCTACAACCCTGAACGGTCCGATGAATCTTGGGCCCAGCTTGCCCCGCTTCCTGAATCGGACGACACCTTTCCAAGGCGACACCTTCAGGAGAACCATATCCCCGACTTGAAACTCCAAGTCGGATCGACGCTTGTCGGCATAACTTTTCTGCCGACTCTGAGCAGTCTGAAGCCTGCTCCGGACCTGCTGAATCCTCTCAGTCGTCTTGAGCACCACTTCGGTGCTCCCCATGATTCTCTGGCCAACTTCTCCCCAGCATATCGGGGTCCAGCACCTTCGTCCGTACAACAACTCAAATGGAGGACGATCAATACTCGCGTGGTAGCTGTTGTTGTATGAAAACTCTGCCAGGGGAAGATAGGTATCCCAGCTACCACCGAAGTCTAGCACGCACGCCCGCAGCATATCCTCCAGAGTCTGGATGGTCCGCTCGCTCTGACCATCCGTCTGCGGGTGAAAGGCAGTGCTAAAATGCAGACGAGTGCCCAACTCGTCATGGAATCTCTTCCAAAATCTGGAAGCAAAACGCACATCCCTGTCCGAGATCACCGATACCGACACCCCGTGCCGCGCCACGATCTCCCTGATATAGATGTCGGCCAATTTCTCGGCCGATATGCTCTCCTGAATCGGAATAAAATGAGCACTCTTGGTCAATCTATCCATGATGACCCAAATCGAATCCACTCCACGTGCGGTCCTAGGAAGCTTCGTGATAAAATCCATCGTGACATCTTCCCATTTCCACAGTGGAATATCCAACGGCTGCATTTTGCCATGCGGTCTCTGATGTTCGGCCTGCAGGTCAAACACCGCTCGACGTACCATGCCACATCCCGCTTCATGCAGGGCCACCAATAATCCATACGAAGATCCCTATAAATCTTCGTCGCCCCGTGATGAATAGAGAATCGGGACTTGTGCGCCTCATCCATCAAAATCTGGCGCACGCCTCCGTGATACGGCACCCACACCCTACGGTGTAGTGTCAATAGTCCTCGGCTATCATAATCAAAGGAGGAAACCTGACCCACTACATGCTCGCTCTTCCGATGTTCCTCCTTGATAGCCTCCTGCTGAGCCTCCCGAATTTGCTCCAATAGGGGAGTCACCACGGTCATCCTCAAGCAGACGTACCTGATCGGCGCCGCCTTGCGGCTAAGCGCATCGGCCACCACGTTGGCCTTCCCCAGGTGGTAAAGGATCTCGCAATCATAATCCTTCACCACATCCAACCACCGACGCTGCCTCATGTTCAGATTCGGTTGATCCATGAGGTACCTCAAACTCTTGTGGTCCGTGTAGATGGTACATCGAACCCCGTAGAGGTAATGTCGCCAAATCTTGAGGGCAAAAACCACTGCCCCCAACTCCAAATCTTGCGCCGGGTAGTTCGCCTCGTGAGGCTTGAGCTGCCTCGAAGCGTAGGCAATGACATGCCCTCTCTGCATCAGTACTGCGCCCAACCCAGAAATGGACGCATCACAATAAACCACAAAATCCTCTACGCCCTCTGGCAGGGCTAAGATTGGCGCCTCGCACAATCTCTGTCTCATCGTCTCAAATGCAGCCTGCTGCTCAGGCCCCCACCGAAAGACCACGGCTTTCTTCGTTAGCCGCGTCAGGGGCACGACTATCTTGGAGAAATCCTGAATAAATCTCCGATAGTAGCCTACCAATCCTAGGAAACTCCAAATCTCATATGGAGACTTCAGAACCTCCCATCTCATCACGGCCTCGACCTTGGCCGGATCGACCAGAATCCCGTTCTGGTTGACGAGGTGTCCCAGAAATTGCACCTCGCGCAACCAGAACTCACACTTGGAGAACTTGGCATACAAGTTCTCCCTCCTCAGGGTCTCTAACACCTCCCTCAGGTGTTCCTCATGCTCCTCCTGAGTCTTGTAATATACCAAGATGTCATCGATAAAGACTATCACAGACCGATCCAGCATCGGTCTGCACACGCGGTTCATGAGGTCCATGAACGCGGCAGGAGCATTGGTGAGCCCAAACGGCATCACCACAAACTCATAGTGGCCATAGCGCGTCCGAAACGCTGTCTTCTGCGCATCCTCCTCCCTGACCCTCATATGATGATAACCCGATCGCAAGTCAATCTTGGAGAACCAAGATGCTCCCTAAAGCTGGTCAAAGAGGTCATCAATCCTCGGGAGCGGGTAACGGTTCTTCACTGTTACCTTGTTCAGCTCCCGATAATCTATACACATCCGATGCAACCCATCCTTCTTTTTCACAAACAGGATCGGGGCTCCCCAAGGCGAACTGCTTGGACGAATAAATCCCTTGTCTAACAGCTCCTGCAGCTGCGTAGACAACTCCTGCATCTCGGGAGGAGCCAACCGATACGGTGCTTTGGCTATCGGAGCCGCACCAGGAACAAGGTCGATCCTGAACTCCACCTGCCGCTCCGGAGGTATCCCAGGTAGCTCCTCCGGGAAAACATCTGCAAAATCTCGAACCACCGGAACATCGCTCACTGTCGCCTTGCCCGCCTCCTGGGTATCCATCACATACGCGACATATCCTGCGCATCCCTGCTGAAGGTAGCGCCTAGACCTTGCTGCTGAACATACAGTGGGTCCACACTGAGGCCTCTCACCATGAATCACTAACTCTCCCCCGCTTGGGGTCCTGACCCGCACTAGCTGTTGCGCGCAATCTATCACCGCCCCATTAGGGCTCAACCAATCCATGCCAATGATCACCTTGTTCCCGCGCAGCGGAATGGGAACCAAGTCTACCAAGTAACGCTCCTCAAACAAACGCAGAACGCAATCTCGAAACACCATCGATGCTCGCACCGATCGATCATCAGCAATCTCTACCTCTAAAGGGCAATCTAACTCGCCCGAAGTCTCATTAAACTTCTTGCTAAGCGCAAGAGAAACAAACGATCGGGATGCACCCGAGTCAAACAATACCTGAACTGGGATGCCGTTCACATAGAACGATCCTAATGCATACATATACATACGGAGCACATATCAATATCATAACATCATAAAAATAAAAATAGAGGGAAAGAATCATACCCGTCACCACATCGGGTGCGGCGCGTGCCTCCTCAGTAGTCAACTGGAATGTTCGGCTCCTCACCACCGGAGCCTCTACCTTGCCCTGCCGGCCATCCGTGATCCGCATGGTCGCTGGAGCTGGCGCCTTTACTGGCGCTGAAACTGTCAACTGGGGGCAATTGGCCTTCTTGTGGCCCCTCTGGTTGCAGTGAAAACACAGCAACTCGGATGTCTGAATGACCGCTACCGGAGCAGTGCAATCCCTGCTGATGTGCCCAGGCTTGCCGCACTTGTAGCAGCCTGACGATCCCATCCTGCACGCCCCCTCGTGCGGCCTGCCGCACTTCCTGCAGCGGCTCAGTCCTGACTGGCCTTTCGGCCTACCATCTGATCCCTTGGGCTTCTTCCCCGAAGCCCCTCCTGCCTGTCCCTCTCTAATTTCCGTTTCCGGATGTTCTCCAAATCTATCTCCCTCTCCCTCGCCTTGGCAATCATAGAGTCCAAGGTAGGGCAAGCAGAAAAGCTAACATGCTCCCTGATGTCAGCTCGTAGCATGTCGTGATAACGAGTCCTCCTCATATCCTCGTCACCAGCATACTGGGGCACCAACAACTCCCTCTCCCGGAACTTGGCGGTGATCTCCGCCACAGTCTCCGTCGTCTGTCTCATATCCAGAAACTCCTTGGCCAGCTGCTGAAGCTCGACAGCCGGCGCAAACTCTGCCCTGAACCAGGTCACGAAGTCCGACCAGGTCATAGCCTCGATAGCTGAGGCTCCCAACGAATCACCCACTGACTCCCACCAATCCCGGGCTCGGTCCCGTAAACATCCTGCTGCATACCTCACCTTCGACCCCTCGGGGAAGAAGCTAGTCAACTGGGCAGACTCGATGTCTGCAATCCATCGCCTGGCAGCAATGGGGTCCTTCACCCCATGGAAATCCGGCGCACCACTTCCCCTGAAGTCCCTGAAGGACAGTGTGCGAGATCCTGACTGGCTAGATGCCAAATCACTCCTGAATGCCCGCAGGCGATCCTCCATCAACTCCATGATCCCTTCCTTGATCGACCCAAAGAGGATGGGGGTCGACTCAAGGATGCCCCTGGTGATCTCTGACGCGATGAACTCGCGTAGTCCCTCATCTATCGGCTCGAAACCTGATCACGAACCTGACCCCTCTCCTGAACCGCCATCTACCGGCCTCGATCGAAGTACCACCATTCTGCAATACATCACAACAATAATTAGAGATACTGATACTTCCTGAGGGGTCACAACTACATACAAGTTTCCCGGTCTTGTCTTGGCCTTCCTTGGTTCGGGTACGGATCCTCTGCTTTCAGTAGTACGGGCCCATACTACCTTCCACATCTATCCGTACCTTCTTCAAGGACCGCCTCGACTCCACCAGATCCCTTTCCCTATTGCTGAACACTACTATACTCATCCCAGGCTCGCCCTAGGAAATCTCCGACTCTACTCGATCCAGTCCTCAGCTGCTGCAGACCTCCTTGTAATGCCAATTAGCCATCACCCGAATACCATCACATGCGATGAGACTCAGATAATCCTTCGAGTACCCGACTCGTCCCTACAACGGTTGGACTCAAACAAGAGCTACGTAGTAGGATCAAATCCGGCACTCTAAGATTATTCAACTCTGATCACATGTGACGTGACGTATTCGTCTAATGGCTAATTCCCATTATTCGGAGTCCCACATAGCACGAAGCAAGAAGCATTCAGACAAGGGAAACAACCTCAAGCAACTCCGCTCTCATGGAGGGAAACTGAACTAGCACACAGTGCTAACTCACACTATCGGGCACAACCCTAATAGGCTACCCTACTGCTGTCTACTCGATACTAGCATGCAATTCTCATACAGCTGGAACACATAAAGCAGGCACATAAGGCATCACTCCTAGATCCTTAGTCCTATTCTAGCATGCTGTTCTACAAAAGCTGATAAACATAACATAAACTTGTATGGGTACTTTGGGGAATACTTACTTGAGCTCGGCCGGTCGCGCACATCACACACTTCGTTCTTTCTTAAACTCTTTTCTCAATTTTTAGTAAACATTTTCTTTTAGAAATTCTTTTAATCCCTCGATTTGAGTTCAGACACCCCTGAAGGTGAGTCTGAATCCCTCAAACCAGGGCTCTGATACCAACTTGTAACGACCCAAATTTCACGTCCAAAAATTTCGTTTTAAAAACATTACTTTAGAAAAACATTAATAGTTAAAAATATTGTTTGATCAAACCATAACAAAACGTAAGCCATGTCTAAAAGTCAAATCATAAAATCATCAAAATATCAGAGTATAAATCCCAGAGAATCTCGTAAGTGCGGAAACCCGTGTGTGTATATGATGTGCCGCTACCGCGCCGGCTCCTTCCCCTTCGACGAAGAGGTACCTGAAACCAAAACTATAAACTGTAAGCACAAAGCTTAGTGAGTTCCCCCATCGTACCACATACCATACAAACAAATAATACGCATACTGCCAGGCTATTCTGGGGTGCCTGACTACCCGGTATGGCCATTCTGGGGTGCCGACTACCCGTGTCAAGCCTTTCTGGGGTGCTGACTACCCATGTCAAGCCATTCTGGGGTACTGACTACCCATCGGTCCTAACAACCGACCCTCGGGGACTAGTCCCCTCCTGCTACCACTATCGCAAATAATATAACAGGCCAGCATGCAAACATATCATCACGTACTGTCAGACATTTCTGGGGTGTCTGACTACCCTCCGGTCTTAACAACCGAACTCTACTATTATCACATATAACATATCATGCTAGCATATAACATATCAAACAGTAGCAACCTAGATGATATCACAAAGACAATCATCTAACATACGACTCCTACTGGTGGGCCGGCGTTGTGGCCGTAGACCCACCGCTACTAGAAGGTAACTCACCTCGAAGTAGCTGCTGAACTAAGCGGGAACTGACTGTCCACTGTTGCTGCTGCTGCTCCGGAAATCCTCCGGCTGCAATTCCCATAACATAATCAATCAAACACTGCTAACTGTCCTTTGGGTAAAATGACCATTTTACCCCCGATCATGACCTAAGTCAAAATCAGAGTCAACTTTCAGTTGACCAGACTCGCCGAGTCCCTACCCAAACGTTGCCCTGAATCCCGTTCCTACTCGTCGAGTTAGGCGACGACTCGACGAGTTCTCCTTCTTAACAGATACTCAGGTCCTTCATCCTACTCGCCGAGTTGTATGAACAACTCGTCGAGTTCATCTTCATCCGATGAACACTCATGCTAAGACACGCCGAGTTGTATGACCAACTCATCGAGTCTGTTCTTGATCTAAGGAGATTGCCTTGAACTCGCCGAGTCAGGGCATTGACTCGCTGAGTACCTCCATAGATGAGTTCAGCTTCCGACTCATTGAGTCACACCCCGTGACTCACTGCTCACTCGACACTACGAAAAGGGGACAAACTCGGAGACTCGCGAATAGACTCGCCGAGTCACATGAACGACTCGTCGAGTCGTTGCCATGCACCCACTAAATACACCGATTTGCTCGATTCCAGTCCATGCCATTCACAGATATGGGCTTCTAGGACACGAATCACACATAAAGTTTCCAACTTTACGTGTAGATATTCACCAATATGGATTTTAGGGTTCAAAATGCCAAAAGGGTAGATCTAGGGTGAACAAGCCACATGGGTCCATAAAGCTAACAGATCTGAGCTCCTGGAGCTCAATCTTGCCTAGATCTAGAGGCCAATCAACTTATTACGAAGCATTATGCACACACAAGCTTGGGGAATGGCTCAAGAATGTCTTTAATGAAGTAATAAGCATAGAAACAGGGGAAAAACGGATTATACCTCAAAGGAACTACTGAAAGAGTGCAAAGATGCCTGGATTCCTTTCCTTCCTCTTGATCTACTTCCCTCCTTGCCTCAAAGCCTTCAAGAACACACACAATAGCGTCAAACTCTCAAGGAACAAGCTTAGAACGAGGGTTGGGAGCTCTGGGGGTGAATGGGGGCTGACCTGGGGCGGATAGGCTGTTTAAATAGGGTGCAAACCCCTGAAACTTAGGGTTTCATCCAACAGCGGTGACTCGCCGAGTCCAGCATATGGACTCGCCGAGTCGCCAACTTAAACATGTCCCGGGTCCCGTCCTGACTCGGCGAGTCTGACCTATGACTCGCCGAGTCCAAGGCAAAAAGAAAGAGAATACTCAAATAAGATTTACGTACCAGGAACCAGGTGCTACAATTAACGATTATAATTGATTAATAATTTTGTTTTCTAACTATTAAAGTTCAATTAATTTTGTAGCCGTGGTTTCACGGGTTATAAACTAGTATATATATATATATATATATATATATATATATATATATATATATATATATATATATATACACACACACACACAAACACAGAGATAGAGAGAGGTTCAAAGCTAAAAAAAGATTAAGAACCCTAAAATTAATTTTTAAAATGTTTTCATTAAGGGTATTTTAGTTAAATCCAACATTTATATTGTATTAAACAAACATTTCATTCGCTAGTTTACAAACTATTTGCCATTTGTCGTCAGACTATTTTTGGATCGTCGTCGGACTAATGTTAAATTTGGTGATATTTTCTGATCATATTGACAACTTAATTGAACAAACATTATAGCTCGCATTTCTTTTGTAATACTTTTTATCTTTCCAGCTAAAATATACAAAATTTTAGTAAAAAGAATAAAAATATTTCTTGAAAAGTTCAATTTTCTTTTTTCTATGTTGTAAATTTCTTTAAAAAAATGTACCGTGTATAAGAAATATTCATAGTTTAATAAACATAATATTTCACTAATACACAATTTAATGTTTCATGCATACCTTCATTCATATTTTAATACAAATTTTATATACAATATACAACTTAATACAATCCATTTTTAATTTAATCCATAAAATTCACAACATAACATAATACAATCTATTATACACGCATTCACCTATTTAAAGAATCCAAACTCAAACTCTCCAACCTACACGACAACAAATTATCACACGTCACCACCATCCACACGTGTCGACGTCGCAACCATCATTCCTTCCAAATCATATATATATATATATATATATATATATATATATATATATATATATATATATATATATATATAATCATTGATTGACAGCTTAAATATCATATTCACAATTTAATAAGCCAATTAATTCACTTATTTAATGCAAAATAATTATAAAAACTGATACATTTTTAGATATTTATACAAGAAAAAAATAAATATATTCATAAGAAATAAATACAAACATTCACACATAAATCATTCATAATTTAACTCAAAATTCATTAAAAATTCACAGTTAATTCACAATTAATTAACAAAATTCATTAGAAAATCATAATTTGGGGTGTCCATGTAGGTAGACACTCGTTGGTGCCCTTGGTTGTCACTACGATTGGAATTGTCGACACTGTTTCTATTTCTGTGTGTGTTGTTAGCGCTGAGTTGTGTCATGGCAGCTGTCACGACAACTATTACGGTTGCTTGGAATATAGCGGGGTCTATATATAGAACATCTTTTGCGCCGGTATGCTAGTTACTTGCATGTGAAGGCAAGATTATGTTGCATGGTATGAAACGAGTCTGTAAGTAACTATGGTCGTTGCTAGTTGTATTCTATCTATTTATATATACACATATAAATTTCTCGTTTTGCTGTGCAATTCTCAATGTTTCGACCAACATCCCTTATGATGTATTTATGGTAGTGAGTGGGAGTAGGTACTGTACAAATGTTAAGTTTAACAAAATAGAATATATGTGTCAAAATCTTAACTTGGTCGGATTTCATGGGTTTTGGAAGGCGTATCTCTCTTGATTTTACTATTACTAGTTGTGACGAAAGGTGCGATAAACCTAACACATAGTGCGAGTAGTGTAGTCACTAACTTACTAGGTTATATTAGTTTATTAGTTATTTAAAGTCACGCATAAGGTGTCCTACCGTCTTGCATGTCTTGCGGGTGGTCTCCTCTACTCTCTGTTCTGCTATGATTGTCCTAGTTTTAACTGCAAGGATTTGTTGTCTCATGGTGACTATCTTTTCCTCTAAAGAGTGTAGGTGGTCCGTATTGTTTTCCTGATTTATTTGTAGGCATGGCATCCATATGGTATTCTTTGTTCTTCGTGGGTGTGTTGGATTTGCATCGTCATGTTTCGGGCTTTGCCACTGATCTCCATTACTTCGTAATGGAGAGCCTGAACCTGAATGTCCGAGCGGGCCCCTCATGTCCGCTCCTGATAGCGTAAGGTTCATTAATGATCTCTCCAGTGCCTTTCTCTTCGTCTAATCCCTTTTCGGAATCCTCCTCGTGAACGCCTTTCTGGTTCTTCCTCGACTCCTCCGTTGGTTGTTGTAGTGGGGTTACAATGTCTAGATATGTTGTTTGTGCGAGAATAAGGGTGTGTAAAGAATCTATGAGATTAATAAAAGCATTTCTATTGAAATTTTTATGGTGATCCTTACCGGTCCTCCTATAATCACGTTGTGTGTACAAGTTGTATATAACTAAGATCGAATAGACCTTCGAATATGTGATCCTACTCTAAGACCACAACCAAACAAGGAACAGGTAGTAAAGCGAAATCACAAATTTTAAGTCTATAAAATCTTAATTATATAGAACCTTAATGTATACACTAAGTAATTATAGACCTGCCAGTAAGGGTCTTTAGTTTTCACATGAATTATTTATAGTATCATAAAATACTCTTATAGTATTTTAAGCTTTATGTTTGGTCCTAGAGTTTCTTGGTATATAGAGTTGGTAAGTTTTAGACTCGTTGTTCACCACGACTATTCCCAAACACATGTTGGTCGTATCTCAAATAAATATAGTTGACCAGTCTATATTTATCACAGATATTATTACATAACTGTCTAGGCTTAACCGCAACGTTCAACTTATCTAAATACTTTTATGTAGTTCTTACTGTGATACTGTTTCTGGTATGTATGGATGTTCGTATACTTTTACAAAAAAATACTTGTATATTTTAAAAGTATACTTTTAGTCCGATCGTTTCAGCCCCATTGTATTTATATTTGTATATCTTTTGTGGTTTGGTATACTTAGTTCACTATAAACAATGCTCTGATACCAATCTGTCACCCCCCAAACTGGAACGACGGAAACGTTTGGGGGCGGGATGCCGTCATGTACAGTATCATAACAATTGAATAATAGTAATCAAAGAAACACAACCATCATATTGAAAATATACAATTTATATTATGTTCAAATCATTGTTTGTTTAACACCAAAACTATAGCAAAAACTAAGACGTGACACTACTATGCTCCGTCTTCGTGAAACCTGTGTGGGTACTTGTCTACTAATTTCCTGAGAATACAAGTGGTTTGAAAAAGTGTCAATATTTAAGTTGGTGAGTTCATAAGCATTTTGTATGTAAAAGTATGCTCTTTGCTCCTTGAAAACGTTAGTGTGTTCATGAAAATTCAATATTTTCTATAAAACGAGTTTGTAAGCCATTGTTCGTAAAATGATAGTGTTTATTTCAGAAAATCCCATATTTTCTATAAAATGAGTTGTAGTGTTAATACCTTAAGACCAAAATGTATAAGTTTCTTATGCTTAAAAATATGTAATACAAAGTTCTAATTTATGTAACTGGTGTGACCCATACTCCTTTCTCCTATGGATCACTTAGTGTATACAAGTTATATATAATCAAGATCGAACGAACAGTCGAATGAGTGACTCTGCCCTAAACCCACAACCAACCAAGGAAGGATCTAAGGCGGAATCACACATCTTAATGCCTATAGGATCTTCATTATATATAACCCTAACATATACGCTAAGTAATCATTGAGTTAACAATAATGGTCCTGTAAGTTGCACTATAGTAGGAAAATAGTGTACTGTAGTTGAATGTCACACCCCTAAACCGGAACGGCGGAAACGTTTGGGGGTAGATAACGTTATGTACAGTATCATAAAAATTGAATAATAGTAATCAAAGCAACACAACCATCATATTGAAAATATATAATTTACATTTTGTTCAAAACATTGTTTGTTTGACATCAAAATTATAACAAAAGCTAAGACGTGACGCTACTATGCTCCGTCTTCGTGACACCTGTAAGGGTACCTATCTACTAATTTCCTGAGAATACAAGTGATTTAAAAAAGTGTCAACATTTAAGTTGGTGATTTCATAAGCATTTGGTATATAAAAGTATGTTCTTTGTTCCTTGAAAACGTAAGTGTGTTCATCCAGAAAATCCTATATTTTCTGTTGTAAATGTAATGTCATCTTAATACCTTAAGACCAAAATGTATAAGTTTCTTATGTTTATGATATTTACTTTGAAGTTCTAATTCATGTGATTGGTGTGACCCATACTGCTTCCTCCTATGATCACTTAGAGTATACAAGTTATATATAATCAAAATCGAACGGACAATTGATTGAGTGACTCTACCCTAAACCCACAACCAAACAAGGAACATGATCTAAAGCAGAAATACACATTCTAATGCCTATAGGATTTTCATTATATATAACCCTAACGTATACGCTAAATAATCATGGAGTAAACAATAATAGTCCTTTCAGAAATGTAAGTTGCACTGTACTAGGAAAATAGTATATTGTAGTCGTATTAGTATGTAATCCCTTTAAACTAATGTTTCTAGAAATGTAACCCTTGTTGTACTGAGAATTCATGTAATGCAGTTTTATTATTATATAAAACTATTTTAAGGTATGTTTGCCCCGTAACCCAAATGTAAAGTTAATGTTCAAATGAAACTGTCTGAAAATATATTACTCCGTAAATGTGTCGTTGTTTTCTCCATGTGAGTTCTTATAACCATATTGTGACCTAAGATGGCCTGAACATGACATTCTTCATGCGTCGAAAATGTTAACGACATCTGTCACCCTATGCCTGCTGGTCTAACTGTAGCTAACATTTGAGCTGCAGAATTGTCAGTCTCGTATAGATCTATACACAAATATCTTGTTCTCCCTACAGGTGACTCTGGTTATAAGTCGGGACTTTCGTTGGCACTTAGATAAGTACTTGAATACGTCTCAAAAATTGCTTCAACAAGTTTACGAGTTATAAACTGAAAACCCTTTTAGTAAATGAAATGTAATACCCTTTAATAATTTAAATGCAATACCCTTTAGTAATTTAAATGTAAGTAAATGAAATTGTAACTTTTCCATAGATATTTCTAAGTGTATAATTCTTGTTAAATGAAGCATAAACTATACCTATTATAATTTATAATATATATTCTGTTGAAATGAACCGTTGCGTTTTAACATATTTTTGCGTAAGGTGTTTACAAAGCATAAGAAAAGATAATAAGCGATTTATATTTTTAAACACAATATCTATTGTGTTTTACTTGTATTCTCCCCCCTAAAACATAGGAAAATCTTGGAAAAATGTGGGGGTATGAACTCACCTCGGGTGTGCGTTCTTGGTTAGGTACGATGTGGTTACGATGAACTTTGGGTTAGAACACATATAATTTCCAAATTCCTAATAATATATAAACACATAATATTGTGTTCATATTAGTAAAATGATTATTAAAGTTTTGTATATAAGACAATATATTAATGAAGGATGCTTACTTTGAATCCTTAAGAAAACTTTGAAGAACTGCTTTCTGGGATAAATTTTAAAGATGTTCTTTGGGAATGTATGGAGGTTGAGAGAAATGAGATGAATAAGTTTCACTGGGAGATGTTGAATGAGTCTAACTTTCGTGATTATGTATATATATGGAATGAGATAAGAGGATGTGATAAGAAGTGTCAGTGAAGTGATATTTATATTGGTATGTGTAATAGTGCATTGGGAAGGAATCTTATCTTAATATAGAAGGGGTTTTCAGCTTAAGTGGGAGTGATTTCGGTCTAGAATAACCGAAATCACTTTGCTTACACAAAAAGATATTGATTTCGGTCCTATATTCAACCAAGAAGGGAATTCCAGTTCAAGAAGAAAGGATTTCGGCCTTAATGGGCCTTAGACTTGTGATTTCGGTTATGGTATACTTCCATGAAGTTGTTTTCGGTTCTAGACATGATCCAAGAGAAGGTTTTCGGTCCTAAGTGTTTCCATAATGGAGATTTCGGTCCTTTATGGCTAAAAACTCAAAGGTAGTGGACCTATAATTGAAGATACTTAAACAATGTGATTCATTTGAGCTTTGTTGACCTTTCTGACTCCTAAAGTCTTGTTAACTCATATTAGTTTATGTCCACATGGTCTTTAATATATAAGTATATATGTCTCATATAAGGATGGCTTTCAAAGTATAATTGTTAACTTATATAAACATGGTTTCATATCTAATGGTGATTTAGTGTAACTAGGTTACAATGTGGTTTCACTTATACATGATTAACATTTAGATTTTTATTGACCCGAAATAACCGGTTGTTACATTGTATTTGTATGTAATTCGTTTAAATGTATGTTTCTAGAAATGTAACCCATGTTGTATTGAGAAGTCGTGTAATGTAGTTTTATTATTATATAAAACTATTTGAAGGTATGTTTGCCCCGTAAACCAAATGTAAAGTTAATGCTCAAATAAGACTGTTTGAAAATATATTACTCCGTAAATGTGTCGTTGTTTTCTCCATGTGAGTTCTTATATCAATACTGTGACCTAAGATGGACTGAACACGACGTTCTTCAGGCATCGGAAATGTTAACGGCATTTGTCACCCCTAGACCAGCCGGTCCAACTGTAGCTAACAGTCAGGGTGTGGGATTGTCAGTCCCATATAGATCAATACACAAATATCTCGCTCTCCCTACAAGAGACTCTGGTTATAAGTCAGGACTTCCGTTAGTACTTAGGTAAGTACTTAAAGACGTCTCACAAATTTATTGCTTCAATGAGTTTACGAATAATGAACTGAAAACCCTTTTAGTAAATGAAAATGTAATACCCTTTAGTAAATGAAATGTAATAGTGTAATACCCTTTAGTGAGTGAAAATGTAATACCCTTTAGTGAATGAAATGGTAGTAACGGTGTTTCGCATATTTAGTAATTTCACATAAAAATGCATATTTACACAAATATTCTTGTATTTTACTTGTAACCCCCCCCCCCCTAAAACATAGAATAAGATGTGAAAAATGTAGGGGTATGAACTCACCTCGAATGCGTGTTCTTGGTTGGTTACGAAATGATAGCGATAATCCTCAGGTTAGAACACATGTGAATAATTGTATCCTAATAATATTTAAACACATAATATATGTGTAAATTAGGTAACTAACGATTTAAAGTGTTAGACAACACTAGATTATGTAAGAAATACTTATAAAAATACTTAGAAATGATTGAAGTTGTTCTTGGTGTTCTTGTTTGGATTTATGAAGATTCAATGATGATCTGGGAATGGTATGAAGCTTTGAAGGTTCTTGGATGAGTTTTGAGAGCAAAATGGGAAGGATTTTGGTATTGGTAATGAGAATTGAGGCTTAGATTTCCGTCTAATCATATATATGAGGTTGAAATTGATGTGATGTTTACATTGGGATGCGTAATTTATCACATTGGGAGCTTAATCCTACAAATCAAGTGGTAAAATATCTAGATATTTAAGGAGTTTTCGGCCATCACATGAGTGATTTTGGTGTAGGCATGAAAGAAATCCCTCATACACACTCACAAGAAGATGATTTCGGTCCTAATGGACCTTAGACTTGAGATTTCGGTCTTTAGCGTGTGGTGTTTTCGGCCATGCTTTAGCTTCATGAAGAGTTCGGTCCTAGCATCCATAAAAGAAGCGATTTCGGCCCTAAAATGTTTCCTAGATTCTCAAAACCGAAATCCCTAATGTAGTGTGTAAATTCTATGTTTAATGTCTTATTTATTTGATTTTTGATGATTTATAACTATCATTAGTTAGCCTTGTTGACTTGGAAAGTTTTATTATGAATATGGTTTTCAATATATATATATATATATATATATATATATATATATATATATATATATATATATATATATATGAACTTATATAAACATGTATTCTTGGCATCCAAAGTTTTTATTGTATCAATGTTATGATGTGAATTCATTGATACACAGTTAAAGGTTAGACCTTGATTGTTCTAGAAATTTTTCAGTTGTCACAGAAAAGCTATATTCCGAAATGATCCTACCTCCCAAATGTCCTGCCTGGCTGATCCTTACTTGTTAGATCTATTGGTATTCATTGGGAGTAGTTATAGGCCTATCCTATGTTACCATATTGTCGTAGAAATTAATAAGTTATACTATTATAGGTTGATACTCGTTAGGCGTATTACCCATCTGTTGGATCATCAATCGGATTGCATAGATCCTATCAATCGTCTAAGTAAATGTCCAGGTGAGTTCATCTCAGTATATTATGTATTCCACTATATATCCATGTGTGTTAGAATATAAAACTAGCAGCATAGAGCCCATAGTATAGTTTTCTATGTGTCTGTAGAGCTGAATATGTAGTATCTATGTGCGTGATTGTTCATATGCTTATAAGTTGTTATAAATTAGTTAGGGGATGATGGCGGAACGACAAAGAGGTCGGAAGTCTATAGGCCTACGTGTTAATGAAATGGCATCTTGTAACAGCCCGGATTGCCAGGTATCTTTATTGTTTTGATTTTTAGTGTTTTGAGAGGGGACTCGGCGAGTTGGAGCTCAGACTCGCCGAGTAGGGTCGCGATTCTGGACGCGGGATTCTTCTGGACTCGGCGAGTCCAGGATATGGACTCGGCGAGTCCGCGTTGTTTAATGAAACCCTAATTTCTCGGGTTTGGGACCTATTTAAAGGGCCTTATGGCCGTCATTTGCACCCAACAGTCCATAGAGAGAAACCCTAGAGTGCTTTAGCGATTTGAGAGAGAAAGGAAGCATTTCTTGACCTTTGTGTGTTGTTTAGCAAAGAAGAGGAAGGTTCTAGCCAAGAGGAGGCAAAGGAGATTGCTAATCTGTGGATTTGGAGCTTAGATCTTCGATCTAGAGGTATGATTTCAGCTCATCTTCTATTTTGTGAAGTATATTTGGTTTTAGGGTTTCTTGTGATCCTTGTTGGGTTGATTGGATGGCCAAATAGTCCCTTGCTAGTGATAAGGCCTTGGATCTGGATCCATAGAGGTCCAGAGAGCCTTATTCATCAAGCTTTATGGAGAACAATGGAGGTTACGACCTTGAGTAGTGATATTTGTGGGTAATCCTTCATATATGGTCATATAGAGGTTGTTTGTGCACCAAGTCTAGGGCTTTACATGGTGATTCAGTCTAGGAAGGCCAGATCTATGAATTGTTGGAACAGATCTGACCTTAGAAGCAAGTTTGAGTGATTGCATGGCATGGATTCGCCGAGTCCGATGAGCAGACTCGGCGAGTAGCTTGAAGATTGCCTTGGATCGGCCAGTGAGTGATCCAGTCGAGTCACGGGTTGACTCAGTGAGTCGGTACGAGTTAGAGAGGGTCGACAGGTGGACTGAGTCGAGCTGGGACTCGCCGAGTTGTTCTTGAGACTCGGCGAGTTGAGTCAGGGTGGCCCCGCGACTGTCCCAGGTGGAACTCGTCGAGTCAGGGGAAGCACTCGACGAGTAAGAAGGGAATCCTAGGGAGTTGGCGAATACGTCTAGACTCGCCGAGTTGCCCTTGTGCACTCGCCGAGTCTGGTCAAGTTGACCGTTGACCAGAGTTGACCTATGTTTGACTTCTTAGGGATAGTCAAACTTAGAAGATAAAAGTGTTAACAAGAGATGTATGATGTTATAGGGAGATTGTAGCTCGGCGGATCGAGCACGAGTGACTTCGGGATTTGCTAGCTATCGATATTCACGAGGTGAGTCTTCTCACTATACTGAACCCGGAAGGGTTTGACTGTGTGATCGGAAGGTCGGATATGATATGAGACATATGTGTTATGTGTGAAAGGTTAATTGTTATATGTGCTATGTATGATTTATGTGGGCCGGAAGGCATTATGTTATGGGCCGGAAGGCGAATATGTTATGGGCCGGAAGGCGTTGCAATGTGGACCGTAAGGTTGGCGTGGGTAGGACCGGAAGGTTTACCCAGCAGGGACGGAAGTCCCCTGGGACACATGGACCGGAAGGTCCGGGCCTGGAAAGGCGTATGTGCGTAAGTTGTATTTTGGGGAACTCACTAAGCAATTATGCTTACAGTTGTTGTGTATGTGTCTCAGGTACTAGCGAGGACCGTGGGAAGGCGCCGGCGTGATCTGTACACACTGATAGATGATTTATGATCTTGGGATTCATATGATTTGTATTATGATATGACACGTGGGATGTTTATGCCTTATTTTGGATGAAAACACTTTATTTTGAAATGAAAAATTTGTTTGAAAATTTACGTTGTTACACATCTAGGCCATAAGTACACATTGATACGTGTTAACAAAATAGCTTGTAGGCCGTAAGTACAAGTAAACTCACGTTGAAGACAGAATGGTATGTAGGATGTAAGTCTAAAATACATATATTATTTGTATGCATGTAAGTGTATTGTGTTATATGGTATATTGGGGGAACTCAATAAGCCTGGTGCTTAACCAGTTGTTATAAATGTTTTTCAAGCACTTCAATCATTCGTGAGAAGGGCAAGGTTCGACTATACTCATGTGCATTCGCAATCATGTTTTCCGCATTATAATCTGATGTAATTGAATATTTAATAAATAAAAATGAAAATTTTGGTTTGAAAAAACGCGACATTACAAGTTGGTATCAGAGCCCTAGTTTGAGTGAATTGGATGAACACTCATGTGATTCCAGACTCAAACTAATGATCTAAGTAATTAACAAATATTTTTATAAAAAGAATAATTCAAAAAGGAAAGAATGTGATGCGTACAATAAAAAAAGCTCATAATGGAAAGTGATTACAAAATATCCTTATTTTTTTATGTTTGCTATTATATGAAATGTTAGAAATGCATGCCGATGTGTAGGCTAGGGATCTTTTCGGGAATTGTCAGATTGAATTGCCTGATGAATTAGAAGCCTTATTTCCTAAGGATTTGATTGTTAATTGCTTCTTAGAGCCTATATTAATATTACTTAGTTTTTCAAAAAATACATTAGGTTACATGCTCCCAAAATTAAATAGTTTTAGATTGCTTGAATTGGCACTATTGTGTAGCTCTTGTCTGAGTCCAACCATTGTAGTGTCAGATCATTCAGTCATTAAACTGTTTGATTTTAGTGGCATGCAATTGTATTCGTCCGATAATTAGTTAATATTAGTAGAAGCTCTTCCTCGGCCGATAATAGAGTGAGGCAGAAGGAATCCTAGAAATAGAGTCGAGGAAATATAAAATGACATATAATAGGACGTCAGTAGAAACGTAAGATCCTAGAAAAGTCAGAAATAGACTAGTTAGACCCTTGAACACTATGTGCATGAAAAGGCATGTCTATAGGAGAGTGTAGCAACTTAGAAACATTGGGACAGTTCTTGCGTTGAGTATGAGTTGGTATGGAAAGTAATATAAGGGCCCATACTACCGGAAGTATAGGATTCATACTTGAACCAAGAAGAATCACAAGGTTACTAAGAAACTAGAAAGGATTGATCGTTACCTCAAAATAGTGTATAGATTCGTATTAATCTAGCGATGTCTATATCTCCAGAGTGGTGTTGATCACGAGGGGAAGTGATTCGGGTTTTGGATCAAAAGGATCAGGACCAAGTGAGACTGACATTCGCGAAGCAGCCGTATCAACTGACATAAGAGAAACAATTCTGAGATTTTCAAATCTATCAAGACCGAACTAATCATCATGTTTGAAGAACGGTATGCCGCCATAGCAGCCACTGTTGTCATTGTTGTTGCAGCCTCACCTAGGGAGAAGGAGATTCCCTATATAGAGTTCAATAACACAAAACCTACTGAGTTTCAAGGTTTTAGAGATCCAATTGCTGCAATGAGATGGATCTCTAATGTAGAAGGATGCTTCTACACTTGTGACTACCCAGAAAACTTGAAGTTTAGGTATGCACAAAATCTCCTACGTCATAGGGCGAAGGATTGGTGGAACTTTTTCACAAAGGATTACTCACCACGGAGAAGAGCTAGTGACCTAGGAGCATTTTTTTTAGAAGTTCAAAAAGGATGATGTACCATTAGTAAAGAGGTAGCGACTAGTCCAAGAATATTTGTCGCTCAAACAAACAACTGAATCGGTGACAGAGATCACCAAGATGTTCACAGAGAGGGCCTTATTCTTCCCAAAATATTCCTCCTTAGAACAAGTGCAGATGTCCCGATACCTGAGCATACTCAAGACCGATATCAGAGAGTTTTGTATTGAGAAATCGATACAAAAACTTTGGAGAGATGCAAGAACATTCAAGGAAGAGGGAAATTTAGTTGGAAACTTAAGCGAAGGAGAAGAGGCAGAATCCAGCTCCCTCCTAGCCAATAGCCAAGATGTCCAAGCACACGGATTCGAGGCCTAAAGGTCAGAGAGGCCCAGGGTGTGATATGATGGGTTTTGTTTACTACAACATCCTATGGTGCACATACAACTCTAAATACCTTGGATCTATGTTTTCACAAATTAACTTGCAAATGGTTTCCAAGGCATTAATCCTGTAACTGGCATGCAATTGTCATATACCATATAAGATACTACTTAGAGTAACATACCTTTTATGTTGCTTGAAGTCTTGATGTATTTGGCCTTAAGAGCTTAGCCCCAATATTGTGGAAGCCTCAAATGAAGTCACAACACATCATGGACAAAAGATGAAACTTGAGAGAGAATTCATACACACCAAAATCGTCAATATCCTCCAAGAATACATTAGTGGTTATTTTGGATATGAAGTAACCTATTTATATGTGGAATTCCAAAGGTCATGGGTATAACCCAAATCCATACCCATGGGTGTTATGATCCATGGTTCATGTGGCCCAACTCTTTATGTATCCATACATAAACTTGGTCCAACATGGATCATAAGCCCAACACATATAAATATAACTAATTACCATAATTAGTCCCCATAGATTTAATTAGTCTCTTTTGATCACTAAATTAATTCCAAATTAATTCTTGATCAATACTAATTAAAACATGTGATTTCATATTAATATATTCGAACTTATAATATATTAATAAATCATAAATAACCTTCTCTCAAGAGTCTATCCTAACAAATTGTCCTGATGATATGCAACCCAAATGGACCATGCTACTATCGGGTCAAGTACATACCAATAATAGTTATGGGCTTAGACATCTAATGCAACAGTCTCCCACTTGGATAAGTCTAAAACTATTATTACAAGTATGACTCCAAAACCCGACTAGAAATCATAGCTCTTAAAATCCGCTGTCGAACTCTGACCTGGTCAATGACATGTCCATTAGATAATCGATCATATATTCCTCCATTCTAGATATCATATGGACTGAGGCACGGATTATAATCATTCATTCTGTCCATTTGTTGTTTCCCAATTTCTGATTTATGACGACCGACTAATTGAACAAATCAAATCAGTCCAGGCCCGGCCGAGCACTTACGTTTTCATCACTAAATCATCGAGGGGCCCACAAATATCGCTTTTATCCCTCCAAGGTTAAAAGGAATGGATAAACTTCAACTCATATGCTTGTACTAACTGCTTGTTGAATCATACACAAAGGCACGTTTTATAACATCAAGCTACTGATGTGTTTTCGTACAATGAATGTACAACCAACTCATAGTCAACAACTCATATCTCTAGGTTTGAAGAATATAAGATATTATCATCTCATGATCACTCGTGATAAAATCCATGAAGTGAGTCAAATGAGCGTGGGTTAATCCAATACTTGAATCTCATTCCAAGAGCACTCATGAATATTGTAGCAACTTTTGCTATGTCTAAACACTTTAGACATCTAGAAGCCCAATTCATGTCAGTCTTGATTCATACCTACTTCCAAAGTATGATTGACTATGGAGAGTTTGAGTAACCTAGTTATTAAGGAAGTCAAAACATGCAAAGTGAAACACAAGAATAATCGAATCCAATATGGTCTCAGAACTTATGAATATAAATAAAACACCTTTTATTTATCACCATATTAATTACACATTATTCATTGTATAATGTTTCGATTTATCAACCTAATACTTGAATTAAAACAATAGTCATGCCATGATCCAAACATGCATACTATGTTTGTCCAAACAATAGTTATGCCATACTCCAAGTATGCACACTATGTTTGTCTATGATCCTTATTTTGTGAAATAGACCAACTGAACATGATTCCAATGATGCTCATTTCACAATCCCAAATCCTTACCACAAATATAAGAATACCAAATTGTTACCATTTTTGGAAATCTGTTAGATTCTAAACTTATATACATTGATCCTCTTGTAATGAATATGCACAAAAGTCACAAAGACTTGGCAACAAACATTACAAAGTATTCCAATGGAGAGCAATTCCATAGAAACGAAGTCTCACATTCAAAGTACATTCCTTTGAACATCCTTCTTGCATTAAGTTTTCTATTCTTACACAGATTAATGAACAACTTCTACCTATGGAAACATTTCCACATTCCCATTTTGACTATCACTTCTGAATAAGAGTTGCCTCCTTTCAGAATATGTCAATATGGTCCTTCCAAAATCAACACTTATACTTCTAATTGCCCATGAGAAACTAATCTTTGGTAAACCTCAGATTGTCCTCGACAATTGTTTAATTATTTTAGTCATACCCAGTTCTAGTACTTTTTCCCTCTTAATGCCCTATGCATTTGAAAAAATTTAGAACAGATGAATATTAGAACACATGTAATTGATCCTATATCTGAAGCATATGAGACACGATTCATGATATCACACATAAAGACGTGATACTAGACCAGTCTTTTTCTATAATATCTCTATTTCTATTTGCCATGTTCTCATAATTCAGATTATGAAAAAGGATGTGTTAATCATAATCGAATTTAGAACGCAAATGATGTAATTATGACTAAATTTGTTTAAAAACTCACAATATAATCTTTTAGAATTGGAATGAAGTATAATTTCTTCTCCCTTAATTATAGCAAACAACTTTTCAACCCCCGCAACTTCACGAATTGAAACCCTTTTGTTTTCTATAATTAACATTGCTAACTTGCAAAACTTAACCTAAAAATCATGCTCCCACTAACATGATAATTATTATTATAACACTTATGCTCCCACTAGCTTTGACACGTATCCAGAAATCATTTGGACTTTTAGAAATCAATACTTTATTGACTTTCTTACCAAAGTTTAGATTTCTGATACGAGATGCTTTGATAAGACTTTATCAAAATCATACACCTTTTCTTAGATAGCTCACATGTGTGTCTAAACAATTTTTAGATCTATGAAAAGGGATTCTGTAATCATAGTCTCAATTGTTTAGACATTTTCCATTTCTCACAAGTCCATGTTAGTGTGCTGGTTAACCACACATGTTCCACTATCGACTTTGAGAATGCAAATATCACAATTGCTATCTACTTAAAATCTATTTAGCGAAAGCATTTCCTCACCATCATTTTCATGGATCGAAAAGAAACCTTATGACACTTAGCTTTTATGGTGTATGTGTTCCTGTCCATGTGAATTTGTCATAACCTAACCACAAGAGGAGGTTAGTGACAAATTCAAACTCATATGGACTGAACTTGATCAATCTTAATTTCTCGCCACCTGGCAGCACAAGGGCCTACCGTTGCTTCCAGGTTGTTATGCAAACAACTAAGAACTCATAGAACACAGATGCATAGTCAACTTTTAACTGGAATGGGCACAGAAACAAGAATATGTCAACATGATAGGTTACAAACCTCAAGTCGTGTGCTAGTGATAAACAACATGTTTCATTCTTGATTAATTCTTGAAAACTTTTCAAGATCTTTAAGACACCCACTGACTTCTTGACTCTTGTCAAGAACCATTCCTTGACAAAACAAATATTCAAGAGTTAGTTCGGATACTTATCAAGATAAACACTTCACATAATTGGTCTCAGTTGGTCTTTGTTTTATCCAAAACATCACAACTTACCAATTTCAAATGTATAAGAGTAAGAAAACATATATTTGATAAGTGTGATAAACCTTCTTAAGATTATGTCACTCAAGTTACAATCTTAGAGTATTACTCTAAGACTCAATTTTTGGAACAAAGTATGATTCATCCTTTTGATTTAACCATTTCAACAATTCACGATTCCTCTTCTTAGTTAAACAAGTGCACTAAGATGTCCTAAGAGGATCAATTGTGATATGGTTTTCCATAATCATTAGGATGATCATAAAACATGATACTGAAGTACTCTCCCATCTTTTCAGATTGGAGAAACTTTTATCTTTCTGCCTAAATTGATTCTTCTCATTCGTCCTGCCATACATTGAAACTTTTCCAATGTTACAGAATTATACTTAAACTTGTAAGTGTAACCATATTTACTAAATTTTAGTAAATCACGATGAATAACTTTATCGTTCTTTGTGGTTTACCTGATCAGCGCACAACCAAGTGTACCCGATCTCTAAGTCCTTCACTTGACTCACATATACATGTGAACAAGGAATTAGTCTTAATTTTCCAAATATCAAAAATTCTCATTCATTATACCATGCAAGTTACATGATTCCAAGTTTCTATCCAACTGAAACTTGGTTGATGAGAATCTTTTCTTATTTGGTAAATTATGGCACTACCACAAACGAAAGAATCATATCCATTTTCCAATATTGCTATCAATGGAATCATATAAACAACAATTTTTCACAAATGCCATTGTAAGGATACTTAAAATAATAAATAAAATCAAAACTTTTCTTTTATTTTAAAACTTGCGGAAAAACTTATCCTTACAATGCAAATACATATGAAAATTATGTTACTATGCATTCCTAAGCAATCTGTCATAACTCTTAAGCACCAGCTTAAAATTTTGATCATCGAACCATGCGATCGAAATCCATCTATTCACGATCAGAATCAACTTACTCTTCTTTTAAGTTCCCTTTCATTTCTTTGATTCTTAAAACATCAAAATGCGACATAGTCACATCATGTAATAAGAATCTCAAAATAGGAACTTAATAGAGTTAGATAGTGGACTTTACCCGAAGTAAAGTCAAACCTTTTAACTTTACCATCCTTATGATCTTTCAAGTAAATAGGGCATCTTCACAACCAATGTCACTTCCTTTGGCAAAAGAAACATATGGACTCTTTGGGAATGGTACACGAGACTATCTCAGACTTAGCCTTTCTCTTTACAATTTGGTCAACTGAGTTGACTATGGTCGATCCCTTTCCACTGGGAAGAGAAAGCTTTTTTGGATTTCCAATGTTACCATTGTCAATATCCATGGAAGTTTGGGAAGTCGATCTTCCAATCAAATTTGCTTTACGACTGCTCCAAATCATTGTTGATTCAGCAGCATCAAGCAAATAGGTAAGATGATTAAGGGTCATGTCATGGTTCGTCACATAGTAGTCCTTAAAGAACTCACTATATGACTCGGGAAGTGATTGAAGAACCTAGTCAACAACCAACTTCCTCAAGACTTTGACACCCAACTCTCCCGACCTGTCTATGACTTCATGTCCAAGATGTGAGCACACACAGACTTTGCTTGCAAATAAGGCTTGAGTGACCTTGAACTTTTCAAGAACTTGTGGGTTAGGGAGAATAACTGGAGGAAGTAGAGGAAGAGAAGTATGATTTTCATGATCCAATCGTGGGACATCATCTTCATTAGGAAAGCTTGTTCTAAGGGATTTGGGAAGATCATAGTTGTCTGAACCAGACATCTACAATGGGAGAAAATCAAGTTAGTGATTTAAGTCCTTAATATAACACCCAATATGAAATATTAAAGCTAGGACCCAACACAATATTTTATAACTTGGAAGAGGGATGTCGTAATGCAAGCTATAAAATATGTGAAGGTAGGCGAATGGCGATTCACCCATTTCCACCATGAAAACCTAATAGGGTATTGGGTTTTAATTGGATTAAAACTCCTAGATCTTTTGAGATTCATTGAACTTTTCAATGGCATGCTTAAATCTTGACTGTGCCCTTTCAAGTTTGTGACTGGGATGCCGAGGATCACAAACCAGGTGTGAATAACCATGCAAATTGACTTGATACCCATAAGTTTATCACCTAATTGATGTGTCGGTTAACCACACATACTCCACTAATCTATGATAAACATTAAGTTACCCTTTGCCACTCTTACTAGTGTGTCAGTTAACCACACACGCTCCACCAACGACTTGGTAAGGTACAAAGTGTAATTTCATGGGTTAGCACCAAATTCACATTTTCCTAAGTAACTAAGATTGGGAATTTATAAGTGTTTAGTTACTTAGTATTTATCATTATACCTTTAATGAAGGGGCAATTATAGTCCTGTACTACCCGTTCGACTAACGACCCTCCACCAGTCAAGGAAGCGGTGGGTGAGTGTGGGCACCCATTAAACTGCCATTTTATAGGCAGTAACCTTATACCTCCTTATAGACCAGCTTCGTGAATGAGGCCTACTAACGGTAAGACTGACTTACTCTTATACATATATATATATATATATATATATATATATATATATATATATATATATATATATATATATATATATGTTAAACCTATAATATTATAATAGTATAAGGGTTAAATTTTAAACTATTTAAACTTCTAGGGTTTGGAACTAAAGTATACGTGGGGGAGGGGGTAACTTTACAAATTCCAAAACTTGAGGGAAAGTTTTGAACAATTCAAAAACTTTTGGTTTCCATAGCTTATGAGTTTAAAGCAGTTTAATGAAAAAAACCTTCAAGTTCCATAACTTGAGGACAAGTTATGGAAGACTTTAAAACATTTAAAAATGAGACTCTTCATTTTCAAAACTTATGGAAATCTTATGAGTTTTAAAAATAATAAATGAGACTTTTTATATAACTTGAGGACAAGTTACAAAAACACATTTTATGAACAACTTTTAGATCAATTTGGATCGAAAACAAATTATCACATAATTTTTCTATTAATCTAAACTAACTCATAAGAACAAGATAATTCATATCACCAATCTTCAAGGAATTAGCATGAACATATAAACTAATACAAATCTTGAAATTATGACAATTATCTTTGAAATTGGATTAGCATGATCATTATCTCATCAAAAACAGGTTTATAAGTTCAAAAACAACTTAGGGTAATGATCCTAGTCCAATTCCAGACTAAAAGGTCGAAAATCTGCGCTCTGGGCCTCCTACTCGTCGAGTGTATAAACCTACTCGACAAGTAGGTTGAATTTCTTCATGGACTCGGCGAGTCCATCAGTGGACTCAGTGAGTCCACAGTCCAGACAGCCAGAAAATTGCATCAAGTATAATTGAAAACAAGCCTTGGCTCTGATACCACTGATGGTTTTTGTATACTACACCATCCTATGGTGCACATACAACCTTAAATACCTTGGATCTATGTTTTCTCAAATTATACTTGCAAATGGTTTCCAAAGCATTAATCCTGTAACTAGCATGCAATTGTCAGATACCATATAAGATACTAGTTAGAGTAACATACCTTTTATGTTGCTTGAAGTCTTGATGTATTTGGCCTTAAGAGCTTAGCCCCAATATTGTGGAAGCCTCAAATGAAGTCACAACACATCATGGACAAAAGATGAAACTTGAGAGAGAATTCATACACACCAAAATCGTCCATATCCTCCAAGAATACATTACTGGTGATTTTGGCTATGAAGTAACATATTTATATGTGGAATTCCAAAGGTCATGGGTATAACCCAAATCCATACCCATGGGTGTTATGATCCATGGTTCATGTGGCCCAACTCTTTATGTATCCATACATAAACTTGGTCCAACATGGATCATAAGTCCAACACATATAAATATAACTAATTACCATAATTAGTCCCCATAGATTTAATTAGTCTCTTTTGATCACTAAATTAATTCCAAATTAATTCTTGATCAATACTAATTAAACATATGATTTCATATTAATATATTAGAACTAATAATATATTAGTAAATCATACATGAACTTCTCTCAAGAGTCTATCCTAACAAATTGTCCTGATGATATGCAACCCAGATGGACCATGCTACTCTCGGGTCAAGTACATACTAATAATAGTTATGGGCTTAGACATCTAATCTAATATGATAAGTGTGGAAAATCACACAAAGGGATTTTTCATGCAATAATATGATACAATTACAGCGCTGAAGTACATTACTGCCGAGGCTATAAGCAAGGAGCACAACGAGTGCACATCTGTTTCCACTACAACCGAATGGGTCACATCAAGTCCAATTGTCCTATTTTGAACCCAACAGGAGCAATACAATCTCCAGCACCTGCATCATTAAGGATAACTGATGGAAGAAAAGGCGGAGTTAAGGCCCCAAGAGCCAAAGGGTGAGCGTTACAACTCATGATAGAAGAAGTGAGGGAACATCAGAGAATGTGGTTGGTTGTTCTTCTGACCAAGGGTAGGCTCATATCGAATAAATTAGTTTTAGGATTCCATTAGATCTCAATGATAGGTTTAACAAATATACGACAACAATATTATAATAAATATGGAATCTTTACTTTAGATATTGTTGCTAGTATTAAGATAATCAAACATATGCATTAGAGTATTTCCAAACATCTTATGCTTATCCTATTTTAAGGAACTCACTTGTGAAGAATACAAGTAGTAGTAGTACGATAGGAATTTCAAAGGTCATTGGATATGAAAAAGATGAGTAAAAAAGGAACTACCAATTTCATAGGCAATGCCAACTTAAGCCTAAAAGGAACCACCAATTTCATAGGCAAAGCCAACTTAAGGAACTACTAATTTCATAGGCAAAGTCAACTTAAGGAATTGCCAATTTCAAAAGGAACTACCAATTTCATAGGCAAAGCCAACTTATGCTTTGATCAATGACAAGTAGTTCCTTCAAAGTCAAAAAGGAACTACCAATTTCATAGGAAAAGCCAACTTAAGCTTTGATCAGTGACAAGTATTAATAGATAATGGGTCGAACCCAAGTGGAGGAGAACCGAACCTTAAGCAAAAAGTATGAGGAGCAGCTTGATTCTTGGATTCGACACCAAGGTATAGGAGTGGCAACATAATTAGGTGGAGATTGTTAGTTTTGTCATAAGGAATACGAACCAAGTAGATAGAAGTTTTCATCTAGGTTTAGGGTAAAGAAAGAATAAAGTCTCCTGCTAAGATTATCCATAGGCTATAAGCTTCTTAATTCTTAAGGAAAGGTTTGGCCTTTCCTCCCAAGCATCAGAAAGGATTTAGTAAACCCGTTAGTTAAATATCAGGTTGCCAGGACACCTGAACTAGGCTGATAAGCTACCCACAATCTAGGATCGTAAGTGGTTTAAAAGTACGTCATAAAGAAATATCATAGGACACAAAGTGAAAATAGTACACTGTAAGCCTTTTTAAAGGCACGTTCCAGAAAAACAGATTTCGTTAGTATGTCGTAGATGAATTACCCTAGTTAATCACTTCATAACGAGTCAACTCTTTCCATATTTCACGTCCGAAGGTGACCATTCGTCGTAAAATATTAACTCAAAGATTCCCAACTAACGAGTTCCTGGTTTTGTAAGACTTCGCAAGAAGCTCAGGAGTACGTCTAAGGTAGAAAATGAAGTTTTATGAGATGTATACATGCTACAACGTCGATTTGATCTCAATAACTCTAATAAGATAACGTCTAGGTATGCTAGGAGTAGGATTTCGGGGATGAAATCTTTATAAGTGGGGGGAGATTTGTAATACCCAATTTTTATCGTTTCATAGGATTCAATATAAATAAATGTTTATAAAATTCAATGTATAAATATATTACTCGTTAGCCAAAAAATAGGAAAAATAAATCGAATCGTTGGCAAATCGTAAAAATGAGTGTGTGTGTGTGTGTGCGTGTGTGTGTCTATATATATATATATATATATATATATATATATATATATATGTATGTATGTATGTATATATAGGGAAATCTCCAATAAAGTCCTAAAATTTTGGCCCGGTTTACGTTTTAGTCCTAAACTAATATTTGTTTACGAAAAAGTCCTAAAAACCGGCAAAAGCATGCATTTTGACCCTTTTTGACCTGTTGGAACTGACAACAAATTAATTTGGGATTATTTCATAAACTGACCTAAAATATTGGGACTATTTCACAAAATGACCCAAGATATTGAGACTTTTCTGCAAAAAAATATTAGGAGTTTTCTGCAAACAAAAACCTTATTATTATTATCATTATTATTATTGTTATTATTATTATTATTATTATTATTATTATTATTATTATTATTATTAAAAATATAAACAAGTATACTAATTTTTAAATTCATTATTATTAATATTTTTAATAATACATATAAATACACTTAAATAAAAAATATATTAAAGAAATTATTTAAAGGTGAAAGTGGTGGTGATGGTTATGCTTTAAGCATTGAAATCATGAATATCTGTTTGTATGTCCTCACTTTGTATATGATCATTTCACATTTTTTATTATTGTTTTCAATTCAAAATATTAACACTTAACAATTTAAAAGAAGTTGTCTATTTGTAAAATTATGTATAAATAATTTAAGATAAAAGGATTTCTCACATTGTATATAAAATTTCTTAAGGTAGAATGATTTCTTTTCAAATCCAATAGATCCACAATAAATATTTACATTGGTGGCTCATATCAAAATTCAAAAATATTAATTAAAATATCTTATTTAATAGAAAGTAATATGACTTATTTTGCTTTATCACACTATATTTGCTATGTTTCCAAAAAAAACCACAAGGATAAAGTAATGAAAAAGTGCAACACACATGTTGGTAATTCAAATACCTACACACAAGACATACACGCATATCACATGCTTACTATTTGTAAACAATTTAAAAAATCAGTAGCTTCTTTTAAATTGTTAAATGTTAATATTTTAAATTAAAAACAATAATAACAATTGTGAAATGACCATATACAAAGTTAGAATATACAAACAGACATTCATGATTTCAAAGCTTAAAGCATTACCATCCGCTCAACCTTCACCTTTATAAAATGTCTTTAATATATATATATATATATATATATATATATATATATATATATATATATATATATATATATATTCAATTTAAATGTATTTATATGTATTATTAACAATATTAATAATAAGAAATTTAAAAAATAGTATACTTATTTATATTTTTAATATAATAATAATAATTAAACTAATAATAAGGTTTTTATTTGCAGAAAAACCCTAATTTTTTTGTTTTTGCAGAAAAGTCCCAATATTTTGGGTTAATTTATGAAATAGTCCCAAATTAATTTGTTACCGGTTCCAACCAGTCAAAAATGGTCAAAACGCAAACTTTTGCCGGTTTTTGAGACTTTTTTGTAAACAAAAATTAGTTTAGGACTAAAACATAAACCAGGCTAAAATTTTAGGACTTTATTGGAGATTTCCCATATATATATATATATATATATATATATATATATATATATATATATATATATATATATATATATATATATATATATATATATATATATATATATATAGAAAGTACACATCGTCCCGATCCCGAAAATATAAATTTCATAGAAATCTGACTCCGTATGAATTAGATATGATTTTTATGAGATATAAAAGTTAGTCGCGCACAAGGAATGTGTGTCGTAAAAATATGTGATGAGAATGGTTGACTTTTGGGTAAAGTCACTAAAAGGAAAATTGTAGTACTCTTTAAGATAAGAATTTTGGTAAAAAGAACACCAAAATTGGAGTTCCGTAAGAGAGGGTTATGATATTTACAAAATCATTAAATCATACAAATATGAGGGCTAAAAATATAGTCAAAATTAAACAAAGGCGCCTAAAGGAAAGTTTTAGTACTCTTTGAGAGCTACACGTGGAAAAAAA
This sequence comes from Lactuca serriola, assembly GCF_051521515.1. Lineage (NCBI taxonomy): Eukaryota > Viridiplantae > Streptophyta > Magnoliopsida > Asterales > Asteraceae > Lactuca > Lactuca serriola. Next base: position 161,355,745 of record NC_136411.1, on the reverse strand, counting down.
ACGTCAAAATGGAGTCTGTATGAAGAAGTTATGGAATTTACAAAACATGCGTTTTGCATTGCGCATAGAGCACACCAGGTGCTTACTGGGTGCGTGACGCGCACTTCTAGAAGTTAAAAACGCGTGCCACTGAGAGCTTGACATGTGGCACAAAGTGGTTGGGGATACGTTACCTTAAAATGTGCAACATGCACCCTTTTTGAATGTCGCGCACCCTAAAAATGGCCTATAAAAGGGAAGCAACCCTTATTCTCTCCCGCACCCCCTCCAACGCTCTCTCTCCATATCTATCTCTCTCTCTCTCTCTCTCTCTCTCAATATTATGAGTTATAGTTACAAAATCTCCTTAGCATTTAGGATGGTTTGGTGAAGCTTTGAGGCCCAAGAGAGCCAGACAACTAGTAGTTATCAGGCCAGAGTTCTGCTAGTACAATTTCTGGACTTTGTCTATGTAATATCTGTAAGTTAAGCTACACTCTTTTGCGTTCGGTGTAACTTCTAATTATAGTCATAGTCGTTATTATGAAACTATAATTAAGACTTATCAGTAATTCCATATTATAATACCAATTTATCTACTTATAGGAGAGGTGTCTAGAATGGTTACGTTTGCTTGGTTGTTGGATCTCAGAAAAGCTATATGCCAAAATGATCCTACCTGGCTGATCCTTACTTGATAGATCTATCAATACTCATTGGGATTAGTGATATGTCTAGCCTACGTTACCAGATCCTCGTAGAAATTAATAAGTTATACTATTATAGATTGATACTCGTTAGGCGTATTACTTGTCTGTTGGATCACCAATCGGATTGCCCAGATCCTATCAACCATTTAAGTAATTGTCTAGGCGATTTCATCTCACTATAATATGTATTCTAGTATATATCCATGTGTGTTAGGATATAGGAAATAGCGGTGTAGAGCCCATAGTATAGTTTTCTCTGTGTCTGTAGAGCCAAATATGTAGTATCTATGTGTGTGGTTGTTGATATGCTTATAAGTTGTTATAAATTAGTTAGGAGATGATGACGGAACGATAAAGAGTCGGGAGTCTATAGGCCCACGTGTTAACGAAATGGCATGTAGGCCGTAAGCACACATTGATAAGTGTTAATGAAATATCATGTAGGCCGTAAGTACACGTAAACTCATGTTGAAGCCAAAAAGGCGTATAGGTCGTAAGTCTAAAATATGTATACTATTTGTATGCATGTATGTGTATTGTGGTTTATGGTATATTAGAGGAACTCTCTAATCCTAGTGTTTACCAAGTTGTTATAAATGTTTTTTGAGGCACTTCATTGGTTCGTGAGAAGGGCAAGGTTCGACGGTACTCATGCGCATTTGCAATCATGTTTTTCGCATTATACTCGCATGTAATTGAATATTTAATAAATAAAAATGAAAATTTTGCTTTGAAAAATCGGGACGTTGCAATCATCTGTTAATCCTGGCCTATCATGGCCATCAACTCCAGAATTAGATCCTCTAATGAACACCATACTGAAAATGATATATATATATATATATATATATATATATATATATATATATATATATATATATATATATATATTAGAAATGCCACAATCCATACTGTTACAATCATTACAAAAAGGCTAAGCTCTCAGGGTTTGTGACTTTCTTGCTATGCGTATGGGTCCTATGTTTTCAGTAGTATGAGCCCATACTACCTTCTACACCTACCTGTATTTGTCTCAATGGATCATCAGAAACTAGCCGAAAACAAATCCATAACTAGGATACATATAAATCCCATACTCACTCTCTTGAGAGTGGCTAATTATTCCTCATATGGCCTGCTACACCCATACTCACTCACGAAACTTCCACCAACCCTGCAGCCGCTCGTGCATGCTAATCATACATAACACTGGATCCCATAGATATTCAAATACTTGATTCTACCCTAAGCCTACAACCAATCAAGGAACAGGAAATAAGGCTAAACCAAACATTCTCATGCTATAAAATCTTAGTTATGTACAACTATGATGCACACACTAAGCAACTACAGTAATGATGCTAACTCCATCTAACACACAAGAGATTCTCCTAGGCTATCAAGCATCATAACTCAGGTAATTCCAATATGCAATTCTTGAATTTCCTTATCTTATAAACTAGCATCTAGTTCTATCAAAATCATCATCATAAGCAAATAATAGTGTGGATTTATTAAGGTACTTTCTTGCTCAGGTTGATTGTACACATCACATCCTTCTCAGTCATCCTTGAAAACAATTTGGAAAAAAATCTTAAAAACTATTTTTGAAAATATTTTGAAAAATTTTCTTTTGGAGATCCATAGTTTGAGTCTGGATTCACACGAATGCCCATCCAATTCTCTCAAACTTGTAACATCTAATTCTGATACCAACTTGTAAGATCCCAAAATCACATTAAACTTTCTCATTTTTAATTAAAGTAAAATCATTGTTTCCAACCAAAAAAAAGTCATAAGAAACCATTATTAAGTACAATTATTCCAAAATCAATGTATCATAACATCTCCAAAACATGTCACCAAAGGATGTGTACGAGTACGCCTTTTCTTTGCCCTGATCATCAGAAGTCCCTGAAACATAACACTTAAACTATAAGCCAAAGCTTTGTGAGTTCCCTGATAAGGGCTTATTTAGTCATAGAAATCATTCATTATCTTATTAATTATTGTTGATTTTATATCATTTTATGAACAAAAGATACTTAATTAGCTTAATACTTCAATTTCAGCAATAAAAGACATGCTCGGGTGAGAAAGGAAGAGGATTGAGTGATTGGAAGCTTGTATCTTGGATTTTGAAGAAAGAAGGATGTTGCTGGACAACTTGACCCCTCATCAGTGTTTTGGCCATATCTCAAGAACCGTAACTCCGATTGACAAGATTCAAAATGTTATGAAAACTAGACACAATTTTGGACGACTTTTGTTTTTTGAGAAAATGTTGATTCCAAAAGAAACTCAACGAGTTTTTAGCACAAACTCGACGAGTTGGTTAGAATGTTCCAGATTCGAAGATGCCTTGCCATACACGTTGTATACGCGCATTATCGAAAAACTCGACGAGTTTTTGGTGAAAACTCGTCGAGTTGATGCTGTTTTCAGAATTTATATATAGAAACTCTTCTCATTCGAACCCTAACTTTTTGTGGAGGCTAGCTGCGACTTTTGAAGACCAGAAGGGTTCTTGGAGCTGCTATTTTCGAGATTGCAACATAAGAGACAACTTAGATGAGAATCAAAGGCAAATAATCATTCTTCTTTTCTTAATCTTTGTTTTGAACCATGTTTGAAACATTAGATTTTGATTTTAGGTTATTACTTGCTTTAGATATGAGCTAAAAGCTTTTTACTTCTGTTTGGATGAGATAATCTTATGAATATGGTTTGATTGAGTGGTTGAATTGATATTAATTTGGTTATTCATCTTGTTAAGCTTATTAAAGATCCTTATGTATTGATGATAAATGTTTTTAGTTAACAAATAAGTGATTGAGTTGCATGAATATCTTCTTGATTACTTGATTCATATAGTTTTATGAATATAAGATTGTATGCTTAGGAATGGTGAATATGAAACTAGGGTTAACTATAAAATATGTAAATCAATGTGTGAGCATGTGTGATGAACATCTATACATGAGTTGATTGAATTGAACAAATTTGATTAACTATTATTATAAGTCTTGCTTGATACGAACTAAACACTAGGAAACTTGTTAGTTTAATCAACTGGCCATTGTTTGAATTAACTTGTCTACTAAAGGATTAGTAATAATGAACATGAACTTAATCACATTAGGAATCGGTAACCATTGACATATTAATCCATTGCACTTGCCACGAAATCAACCATAGGAATAAGGGAATCGAATCTGAACAGAAGTCTCTTTTATCATTGAATCTAGTTGTCCTTTCTTGTTCTTCTTAGTTGTTAATTGTCTTTGTTTGAAAGTGAATTGATTGATTAAGTTTCTAGTCTTGCAAAACTAGAGAAACCCCCTCTTTTATTAATTGTTTTTAATTAGGTAATACTAGTACTTAATTTGATTGTTACCGTTCCCTGTGTTCAATACCCTACTTGCTTAAACTATACTATTAATCGATAGGTTCACTGCCTTTCGTGTGTTTAATTTTTGTTTGAAGTAATAGGATTAAAACTAGTGCATTTTACACACATCATTCCCTAAAATACCACCACACAAACATATAACACCTTGCATATTGGGCCCACAACCATCAGACTGGATTACCCGTAAGCCCACAACATGAGTCTGACATGCCTTTATATGCCACATCTCATGTTTGTATTGCTCTCGAGCCCACAACATAAGTCTGGCCCGCCTTTTTGGCCCATAAATTATGTTTGGCTTGCTCCCGGGTTTGTTGGCTTCCGCATAGAGCAGTACTGCCTCAACCTAATCACACTATGTCGACATAAGCAACAAATAAACATATAACTATAACAAATAAACATGCATATCTTAGCTTATCACTACAACATAATAACATCCTAAAACATCATACATAATCTACCGGGGCCAACATTGGTGCCTTCGACCCCCTATTACAATAAGGAAACTCACCTCATAGTATGAAAAGATACCAGAAAAGAACACTACTCCAAATACCAACTCTATAGGTCACCTATACAATAAACAGTTACCTAAACTCAAACTACAGCTCAAAAATACGAAAAATGCCCCTAAGTCAAACTTGGTTAAAGGTCAAAGTCAGCAAGTCAAAAAGTCAAGGGAAAGTCATGTTGGCTGAGTATGCTCCGCATACTTAGCTACTACGTTAGGCATAGTCGTAACTCATCCAAAATCATGGGACTCTAATCCAGTACGTGTAGCGTAACCCTTGGTACGCTCAACGTACTCCGTCTGAATCTAGCACTTCATATTAAGAGCTTATTCCTTAAGGACCTTTTTTCCAAAACCCAGATCTAGACTTAAAACAACATTCTAAGTCATAAAGTTTCCACATTTATGACTTTACATGGCTAGGCAAAGTCCAAAAGCTAAAACCCTAACTTAATAATCCACTAAGGCATCATAACTCTTGCATGGAAGAGATAGAAGGACCAAGATCATATTTTTATGGTTCCTAACACCTAAAAATGTCTAAAATGATATCTCTTCTGGTTAGAGTAATCCATTCCCATGAACACCAAGCTTATGGGACCAAAAATGAACACAACTTCAAGGCTAACAAGATCAAATCAAATAACTCATCAATTTTCAAACTTTATACCTCCAACGGATGCTTGAGGCTGAAACACTTGTGGTTCGGCTTGACTAACGGTCCTACTATAGTTTCCTTCTTCTGACTGTCCCTCATTCAATTTAGGTTGCATAATGGGTATAGTAGGTTCATCCCAATTGAGCAACATTTATCTCATCTCCTCCTTTTGTTTGGCCATCATAACACGAATCATCGCTTGGACTCCTGCCATCGTAATTGGTTCGGGTGTAGTTGCTACCTTTAGTGCACACTCAATCACTCATGGCTCAGGCTGTTGGTTACCGTTTCCCAATCCGCTTCGAATTCTTACCCTGTCGATTTATACACCAAATCGGACGTTCGTTGTACAGTGACAGGAATTAAGATAGAGAAAGCCTTATTTATGATAGATGTATAAATCTCCTTATCATTTTGTTACATGTCAGATCTAATACCATAATTAAACGTTTAGAAATCTGAACACATAAAGTTTCCAGATCCGGTTGGCAATAAACCATAGATCCAATCAAATGATAACATCATAAAGCATATAAGACATATTATAGCATAAATCATTTAGCACATAAAAACAATTTAAGCATCTTCCCTAAATAAGCTAGTGCTCGTGTGTATTCATGAATACATCCTAAATATAGCAGACACTCATCTCAAAATCATCTCTTAGAATTCTAAGTTTAAGTCTAGAAATTTCCCATAAATTCCTAATTCGCTTAAACTAATGCTTTGATATCAACTGTGACATCCCCAAATTCACGGGCATTTTAATGCTTATTTAAAAAATCAGAGTATCCATTTTAAAGAATAATATTGCGAAATTTTTAGTCCCAGAAAACATGATAAAATATATTATCAAAGCATTTTCGAAGAAATGTATTTTGTTTATACTAAAACATTGGGATATCATCGTCAATACCGAAACATAAGCATAAACAGACCTTATATTCATTTACACTAATGATTTACATCTCCTTTAATCTCTCAGTGTAATGTATCTTCATATCGACACTGAGTCGGTCAGGTTGGGAAACCTGGTGATTACATAGGGTTTTCAACCCACAATAATATAATTATTATGTTTAATCATCAAACAATTAAACCAACTTCCCATCCCCATTATCTTCTCTATTCTTAAGGGTCTACCCTAAGAATCATTTATTCTTCATTCATTCATTCCTAAGGATTGTCCTAAGGAATAGGCATGAAGTCTATCACTGCCAGGGTTTATGCAACAAGTACTAAGTCCATAGTGTTGGATTAGTGTCTAAGTCCATAACTATTTTGGTATGTACTTGACCCGATTATGAGCATGGTACTTTTGGGTTGCCTTCACCATAGCAATATGTAGGATGAATTAAGGAGAGAGAGGTTTAAATATGATTTATTAATATATTATGAGAATAATATATTAAAGGAGAAATCATATTGTTTAATTAATATTAGTCAAGAATTAATTGATAATTAATTTTGTGGCTAAAAGAGATTAATTAAATTTAGGGGACTGGACTGCAATTATTGGATAATTGAGTTATTGGGCTAAGGAATGCTAAAGTAACAAGGGGTGAACAAAATTATGATGGGAGCCCATCATATTTTCGTCCATGGCCTTATCCAGAAGGTTCCATGGGCTGCTTAGAGTTTAAGCTGTCCATTAGGGTTTTGACTGAAACCCTAGTAGCCCACACAAGTATATAAAGGACCCCTTAGGCCCCAAAAACATGGACAACTTATTCTTAAGGGTTTCCAGCCGTTTTTGGTGTCTTCCCTCTCCTCCCTCTTCATCCAAGTTGCATATGGTGTTTGTGACTCCATTAGAGGTGTAGCACTTGAGGCACTAAGCTTTTGAAGCCAATCCAAGCAAGGAATTGATTGTTATTGATATATAACAATCAAAGGTAATTCTCTAAACCCTAATTCAGTTTATAATATGTTAGATCTAAGTTTATTAGTCTTGGATTCATTGCATGTACAATAGAGAAACCTAGATCCAAGCATTAGGGTTTGTATGAGCACATAGGATTGTTCTTATGCATAAAACCCATCAGTGGTATCAGAGCCTTGATTGGTTTCAATTGTATGTGATGCTTAACTATTTTGTTTGCTAAAAATCGAGTTTTTTTTGCCTCTGCCCAACACAACTCGGCAAGTCAGTATCTGGACTCGGCGAGTTGGCCCTACTCGGCGAGTCCAAGTCTGACTCGGCGAGTTAGTGCGTCAGGCAGATGGTATTTCGGGATTTAGCTGCTGTTTTGACTTGGATTTAATGCCTAATTTGTTTTTTGAAGTTAAAATATGATTTTATCTTAATTAAATGTTTATCCTTGCCAAAACAATAGATAATTTAAAATCTTTTAAATATTGGTTGTTTATGTGATAAATATGGATTATTTAAAGTTATTTGGTAATTATCTAATGACTAAAATAAGATTAGGTCAAATATAGATAATTATGAAATTAATTTTTTAATTTGAATGATTTGTTATTTGATCCCTAATGTTTTGAAATGTTTCAAAACCTGCCCTCAAGTTTTGGAATTTAAAAGTTGATTAAAAGTTTAATTTTGAAATGCTGAATTCTAAAACCCTAGTAATTTGAAAAGTTCAAATCACACCCTTATGGTTTTATTAATTAATTAAAGTGTATAATTAAAAGTAATTTAATAAATCCATAAAGTTTTGGTTTACATTTAATTAAATTAAAAGTATAATTTACTAAGTTAAACTGCCTAGTATTTTAAAAGTATAAAATACACCCTATACTATATATAACATTAAAAGTATAATATTATATATGTATGAGTCAACAGTCAGTCTTACCGTTAATAGGCCTCATTCACGAAGCTGGTCTATAAGGGGTGTTTAAGGAAATTGCCTATAAAATGGCGATTGAATGGGTATCCACTCTTACCCACTGCACTCTTGACTAGTGGAGGGTCGTTAGCCGAACGGGTAGGATAGGACAGAAACCTTCCATTATAGGTATAATGAAGTACAAAGTACCTAAATGCTTTTTCAAATTCCCAAATCATAGTTACTTTAGGCAAAATGTGAGATTGTATGCTAACCCATGGAATTACACTTCGTACCCTTGTCAAACGTTAGTGGAGCGTGTGTGGTTAACCGGCACACTAATTTGGGGATGACATTGGTGGCGAAGGGTGGCTCAATGCTTATCATAGATCAATGGAGCGTGTGTGGCTAACCGGCACATTGATTAGGTGATTGTAGCATTGGGTGCACCACGTGATTCGTATGGTTATTCAAACCTTATTTGTGATCATCGGCATCCCAGTCACAAATAGTAGGGCATAATCAAGATTAAACATGCCACTGAAAAGTTCAATGAATCTCAAAAGATCTAGGAATTTCAATTCATTTAAAACTTAAACTTCTTTTTCTTTTTTCATGGTGGAAATTGGTAAATCGTCATTTACCTACCTTCAAATATTCTACAACTAGATTACGGTATCCCTCTTCTAGGTTGTAGAGTATTGTGTTGGATCCTAGCTTGATGTTTCATTTGGGTGTTACATCAAGAATTCTAATCAACATAACTTGAATTTTCTCCCGTTTTTTAGATTTCTGAATCTTACAATGGTCTTCCCAAATCCTTTGGAACAAGCTTTCCAAATGAAGATGACGTTCTGAGATACGATCAAGGAAATGAGAGTCATGCTTCACTTCCTCCACCTCCTCCAATTGTTCTCCCTGACCCACAAGTTCAAAGGCTTGAAAAGTTCAAGCTCACTCAAGCCCTTTTGGCAAATAACACGAAGATGGGAAACATGTGTGTGCACACGTCTTAGAGATGAAGTCACACATTGATAGGTTAAGCATGTTGGGTGTCGAGATTTCAAGCGAGTTGGCTACTGACTGGGTTCTTCAGTCACTTCCTGAATCATATAGTGAGTTCGTTAGAGAGTACTATATGATGGATCACGACGTGACCCTCATTAATCTCACCTATTTGCTTATAGTTGCTGAATCAGTAATGATTTGGCGTGCTGGTCAAGCAAATTTGTCTGGTGAATCAAACTCCCAAACTTCAATGGACACTGGGAACATTGGAAGTCCAGAAAGAACTAAGTCTATGATTGTCTGATGTGTTGTGCCAAAGGAGTCCATTTGCTTTTATTGCCAAGAGAAGGGGCATTGGAGACGAAGCTGCCCTAACTACCTGAGAGATCTAAGAGATGGGAGAGTCAAGATGTATGGCTCTACTTCAGGTAAAAATCCATTATCTAACTCCTTTGAGTTCCTATTCTAGATTCTTAATACGTAATGTGATAAGATTACATTTTGATGTTTTGTAGGATCGAAGAAAAGAGAGGAAGCTTAAGGGAAGAAGTGAGCTGAATCTAATCGTGAAGAAATCGATTTCGATCGCATGACTTAAAGATTGGATTCTTGAGCTACTACTTGGAGTTAGAATAGATTGTTAAGAAATATGTAATAACATAGTTTTTCAATTGAATTGCATTGTAAGGACAATTTTTTTTTCCGCAATAAAATGAATTTTGATTTATTTATCATTGCAATGGCATGTATGAAAAATTGATGTTTGAATGTTTCTATTATTAGCAACAATGGATTTGATTCTTAATTATGTTATTTGTGGAAATGTCAAAAGTTTACCCAATAGGGAGAGTTTCTCATCGCCCAAGTTTCAATTGGACAGAAACTTGGAATCATGCAATGTGTATTGTATGATGAATGAAAAAACTTTCACATTTAGGAAACTTAGACTAATTCTTTGACAAAGTGTCAATTAAAGGACTAGGATATCAAGTACACTAGGTTGTGCGTTGATCAAGTCCACAACAAGAGTGACAAAGATATTCGTCATGATTTACTAAAGTTTAGTAAATATGATTATAGTTATAAGATTAAGTATAATTCTAAGTTGATTGAAAGAGTTTCAATGAATAGTAGAATGAATAAAGAAGAATCAAGTAGGCAGAAAGATAAAAGTTTCTCTATTCTAAGAAGAAGGGATAGTACCTTTTATTGTGTTTTATGATAAGTCTTAATGATTAAGAACCATGTCTCAATTGATACTCTAATTGATTCTTAGTGCAATTGCATGTCTTAGAAGAGGAATCGAGAATTGTAGAAATGGTTAAATCAAGAAGTCAATCATACTTCGTTCCAATATCAAGTCTTAGAGTCAAGATTGTGACATTGAGTGAAAAGTCTTAAGTAGGCTTATAACACTCATCAAATGTGGAATTTGGAAAAGTTTTCTTATTCTTGCACATTTGAAATTGGTAAGTTGTGCTGTCTTGGATAAGACAAAGACCAACTAGGACCAATTATGTGAAGTGTTTTGTCTTGATAAGAACTACACTAACTCTTGAATATTTGCTTTGTCAAGAAATGTTTCTTGACAAGAGAATCTTATATATCAAGGAGTAAGTGGGAGTCTTAATGGTCTTGAAAGGTTTCAAGAACAAATCAAGAATAAACCTTATAAATCATCACTAGCACACGACTTGAGGTTTACAACCTATCGTGCTGACATTATTTTGTTTCTATGTCATTCCAATTGAGTTAATTGTGTATGTGAGTTCTATGAGTTCTCATTTGAATGCATACTAGAGCCTTAGTCGATGGAAAGTACATTGACATGTAAGGACAAGTTACTAAACTACTTGGAAGACATGGTGGGCACTCGCGTTACCATAAGGCAAGAAATCAAGATTAAGAAAGTTCAGTCCATATGAGTTTGGATTTGTCACAAACTTTGGTTTTGGCAAATTCACATGGATAGGAACTCATACACCATAAAATATAAGTGTCATAAGATTCCCTCCCTCATGAAAATGACTGTGAGGAAATGCTTTCACTAACAGAGATTTTAAGAAGATAGCGATTGTGAAAATTGTATTCTAAAATTCAATTATGGTTACGGCATCCCTTTCCATAGTTCGAATTATGAGATTTGGCAATTAGTTTCAACATTTGGAACTTAGTAACATAAGTTCTTAATTGTTTAAGCACACATAAGAGCTATCTAAGGCAAAGGTGTATAAGTTTAAGAAGCTTAGATAAAGGCTTATCGAAGCATCTGGTATTAAAAATATGAATTTCAGAAATTCAATAGGCATTGTTTTTCTGGAAGTTCATTTGTTTTCTGAATACATGTCAAAGCTAGTGGGAGCATAAGTGTTATGCTTATATGATAATAATCATCATGATAGTGGGAGCATAAGTGTTATGATTGTATGATTATTATGGCGAGTATTGCAAGTTAGCAATATTAATTATAGAAAAACAAAGATTCAATTTGCAAAGTTGCATGGGTTGAAAAGTTGTTTTGATATAATTAAGGGAGAGAATATTATACTTCTTTTCAAAATCTAAAGCTTAGATTGAGAATTTTCAATAAGTTTAGTCAAAGGATACATAGTGTGTTCTCAAATTTCGATTATGATTACGGCATCCCTCTTCATAGTTCGAATTGTGAGAATGTGACACATAAAATATTATGGCAGAAGATTGATAAAGTATCATAACTTTATGTAAGACATTATGCATCGTGTCCCATAAGCTTCAGGTATAGGATCGATTACAAATGCTATAATATTTGACCACTCTAAAATTTTCCAAATGTCTAGCGCATTAAGAAGGAAAAAGGACACTAGAATTGGTTTTGACTAAAATAATTAAACAACTATCAAAGGACGATCCAAAGTTCGCTGATGATTGGTCGCTTGTGAGTAGTTAGAAGTATGGTATTGGATGGACCATATCGACATTATTATGAATATATAAGATTCTATTAAGAATGAGTTGTCATATGGAAAATGTGGAAATGTTTCTATATGGGAGTTGGATATTGAGATTATATGTCTAGATTAGAAAACTTTATGCAAAAGGAAGTTCAAAGAAATGTACTTTGAATGTGAGACTTCACGTCTATGGAATTGTCTTGTAGCAATTTCTAAGAAAGTACTTTGTAATTTCATTAGCCAAGTCTTGGTGACTTTTGGATCATTGCGCCAAATGTTAGAATCTAGCATATTCTAGTAGTGGCAAGAACCTTGTGTTCTTACACTAACAATGGGAATTGAGGAATTGTGAAATGAGAATCATTGGAAAAATTTTCAATTGATATATTTCACAAAGCATGGACCATAGGAAACAAAGTGTGCATGCTAAGAGCATGGGACAATTGTTGTTTTAATTCAAGTAATGTGTTGATTATCCGAAACATTAAATGATAAATAATGAGTAATCAATATGGTGGATAAATAGAAGTGTTTTATTTACTCGCACAAGTTTAGGGCCATATAGGATTAAGTATTATTGTTATGTTTCAGTTTGCATGTTTTGACTTCCCGAATAACTAGTTTATTCAAACATCCATAGTCGGTCATACATTGGAAGTAAGTATGAAGGAAGACTGTTTTGAATCTGTCTATAGATTGTCTGAAGTATTTAAACATGGCACAAGTTTGCTGCAGAGTTCATGAGTGCTTTGATAAGATTAGAGTATTGGATTAAACCCACGCTCACTTGGATCACTCCATGGATTTATCACGAATGATTAAGTGAGACGATAATATTGTATATTCTTGAAACCGAGACGTGTGAGTTGTTATTTGTTGGTCGGTTGCATATTGATAATAAGTAAACGCACTAGTAACTTGGTGTTATAAAACTTATTGTTGTGTGTGATTCAATCAGTGAATGCAAGCGAGCATTTGAGTCGAAGTTTATCCATTCCTTTTATCCAAAGTGGGATAAAAGCGATATATGTGGGCCTCTCGATGATTTAGTGATGACACCTAAAGTGCTTGGCCAAGCCAGGACTAAGTTGATGTGTTCAATTGTAGTCTGTTGTCAGTCGTCATAAATCGGAAGTTGGGAAACAGTATAGAGAGAATGATTAAAATTCATGTCTTATTTCTATACGATATCTTGAGAATGGAGGAATATATGATCCCTTATCTAGAGGACACGCTATCTGATAAGATCAGAGTTGACAGCGGCTTTTGAAAGCTACGATTGCTGATCAGGTTCTGAAGTCATACGGAAAATAGTTATTAGACTTATCCAAGTGGGAGACTGTTGGATTAGTGTCTAAGTCCATAACTATTTTGGTATGTACTTGACCCGATTATGAGCATGGTACTTTTGGGTTGCCTTCACCATAGCAATATGTAGGATGAATTAAGGAGAGAGAGGTTTAAATATGATTTATTAATATATTATGAGAATAATATATTAAAGGAGAAATCATATTGTTTAATTAATATTAGTCAAGAATTAATTGATAATTAATTTTGTGGCTAAAAGAGATTAATTAAATTTAGGGGACTGGACTGCAATTATTGGATAATTGAGTTATTGGGCTAAGGAATGCTAAAGTAACAAGGGGTGAACAAAATTATGATGGGAGCCCATCATATTTTCGTCCATGGCCTTATCCAGAAGGTTCCATGGGCTGCTTAGAGTTTAAGCTGTCCATTAGGGTTTTGACTGAAACCCTAGTAGCCCACACAAGTATATAAAGGACCCCTTAGGCCCCAAAAACATGGACAACTTATTCTTAAGGGTTTCCAGCCGTTTTTGGTGTCTTCCCTCTCCTCCCTCTTCATCCAAGTTGCATATGGTGTTTGTGGCTCCATTAGAGGTGCAGCACTTGAGGCACTAAGCTTTTGAAGTCAATCCAAGCAAGGAATTGATTGTTGTTGATATATAACAATCAAAGGTAATTCTCTAAACCCTAATTCAGTTTATAATATGTTAGATCTAAGTTTATTAGTCTTGGATTCATTGCATGTACAATAGAGAAACCTAGATCCAAGCATTAGGGTTTGTATGAGCACATAGGATTGTTCTTATGCATAAAACCCATCACATAGTTGCCGATGTAATCTATTAGGCACTAAGTCGATAGCTGCCAATGTTATCTATTAGACACTAAGTCCATAGTTTCCAATAGTTCATGTATAGGACACTAAACCCATAGCTGCCAACGTTCACTTATAAGGCACTAAGTCCATAGTTGCCAGGGTTTTTTGAGTACATCCAGTGAACACGTAGTTCACAAACACCTACAGGTTGCGAGCCTGCTAGCGTTCCACTGGACTGTCTAGAATGGTTCGTGGTCATCATCTATACTCTGCCAGATGACTAGATCATCGTTAAAGTTAAGGCTTCTCGTCATCTTTCACCTCTCATCATCTATATCATCTTTAATCTCTCATCATTCATATACCCATCTTTACCCAATATATTTATAGGTATAAAAATACATATACAGTTTAAATCACGTAACACATGTATAAATCGTTCATCCAACATAGATATCAAGAACACAGATAATACGCACATATAGCACGTAATTTATATTAAATACTTCATATCTATGTGTAAGATGAAAGTAACTATGCACTTACTTGTTAAAGTGATGACTCAAAATTCGGGTAGTGCTTCGCTTCTAACAATCGTCATTTCCTTCGACAAAACCTAGCATTATTATCGCTAAGTTTTTAGTATAATATTTATTGCAACTACTTATTAGACTAGATTTATCATTAACTCCAAGTCTACTTCACGATCTATTAAGTAAGGAACAACCAGGTAGGATCATATCGAAGGTAGGGTCCGTTTGGTATACAAAGTATACTGTTTAGAAATCTCACTTTAACACCTCACTAAATCAAAACCTAGATATCATCCTCGTATGTAGATATATCATTATAACGACTTGGAATCACTGATAAATCTTGTTTATAGGTTCATAATAACGATAATGAACTTAAACATATGTTATACTTAAAGTAGGGTAAACATAACTCACTTATAAGGGGATTTAGCAAAGAACCGAGCTCTGCGCGGGCAGAACTTCTGAAATGAAAGCTATTCTTCTCGGGGCCTTCTGGCGCTTTGGGACTCGCTTCTAACACCTAGGAGGTGTTAGGGAAAAACTTATAGGGTTTAGGGGTATTTGGGAGAGAAGTTGAGAAAAGGTGTGAAGAAAAATGAGGAATAACGACTCTATTTATAGGTTGGCAGATCGTGTTATGCGGGGGGTAATGTTGATGTACTCGGGGCGTAATTGGTATGCGGGGTGTACCAGGCCTTACACTGGGTGTACCGGTAACACGTGTCAAGATCGCATGCGAAGCCATGGGGAAGAAGGTGGGGCTGAGATTGTGCCACGTGTCAGCCTCACATCTTAACCCATAATTTAATTATCTTCTAAATTCTATAACTTTCGCATACTAGCTCTATTTTTTGACATTTTTTTATATCCACACGTAGGTATCGACGTGATATACAACTTCCGTATAGACTCCATCGACTAATTTTGACTTTATTTTTAAATTTATATTTCAATAGGCTTAGACAGTTAAAGTCCGTTTAAAATTCATGACTTTATCATCCAATGACCGTTTCGTCTGTCTTTATATCGTTGAGCTTCTATTAAAGAGATCTCCAATTCTTGTTTAGACTGTGTCGGCTAAAAATCGATCGATCTAGAATTTCATTTCCGGACTGCATACTGTTATGCTAAATCTTAGAAAAATCACAACTTTCTCTAACGAAGTCAGATTTGGACGTTTTCTATATGCACGCTCTAGGTTTAACGTATACTACGACTTTCGTTTAGATCGCTAAGGCTAAAAAATAATTTATCAAAAATTCACTTTTTACGATACGCGGCGATGTGTCGGTTTAGTCGTAAAACTTCGACGAGTCATAACTTTTTCGTTATAAGTCGGATTTCAACGTTATTTATATGTACGAAATTCTTATGACATATACTATACTTTAGTTAAGACTGCTTATTCTAAATATTTTTCTATCAAAAAGTCATTTTTAATGCTTATTATCTCGAAATTAACTAGTCCAATTATGCGGGCGTTACACGACTGGTCCCTACTTGCCATTCTATGACGGCCTAGTTCCACGCCATGAGGAACAATATGATTAGCATAATCAAGTTAAACTGCTTTTAACTCAAATTCAAAGGCTCAAAAACCCAGATCTACTCCTTTTCAACGCCTTAATGGATAAAATTTCCAAATTTATCCATTAAGACACTTCAATAAGACAAGATCTCTTATCAAAGGTTTAATAAAGGCAAAATCATGACATTGGATTTACCATTAAACACTTTTCTCAAAGCCTTTAGTCCAACCAACTCCAGAGGAGTTTCTAATACTATATCTAACATAAATTTGGGTGCTTTATAGACATGCATGACCATTGCATGTCTAAATTCCATTTTAGGTCAAAATGAGCAAAAAGATGATCAAAACTCATGCAAGGCTAAGAATCTCAACCAAAGTCTATATCTACAAGATATATTGCTCATACGACTCAAGATAGTCAGAAAGTTGCAATCTTTATCACATTAAACCAACCAAACATCACTTATGGACCAAAATAAGCTAAATAAGCTAGATCTACAACCAAAAAATCATCAAGATGGAAACTTGAGGACTTACCAATGGTCCAGAGAATGATTCCAAGGATGGGGAGAAGTTTTTGCTTGATCTTTGGGCTAGCACCTTCTTCTTCTTCCTTCAAAATGCAACCAAACACCACAAAAAACTCAATGTCACACAAGGGAGGCTAAGGTTAGGGTTTCCGGTCTTGAGAGGGTGATGGAGGATGAAAGATCATGATATCCTAGCCATAATGTCCTTTATATAGGGCCCAAAGCCTAGAGATTACGGTTTCTCCAAAATTGGTTGCCACGACATGGCACCAATTGCCACACTATAGCGGGTAATTTAAATCTGCGGTCAAGAGAAATAACGTTGCATCGTGGTGAAGCCCCACCACGTCATGGCCACCCAAAAATAAAATTATAAAAAATAAATGAATAGACCCATGTCTGAAAAAGGTGTTACAATAGTCAATAGTTATTATCATATTAGATTAAAAAAATTACTAAATGTTTTTTTTAATAAAATAAAAAAAAAACTTTACTAATTTAATTAGTAGATGACAAAATTGTCTAGTGCCCTTGATGATTTTTAACTATTACAGTTGAAAACTAGAAAATGTGTTGACATATATCATTTCCAATTAATAATTAACAAAGTTGTTGGTAGCCAAATAATTAGATAACAAATATACTTTGTACGGTATTTATATCAACTTTTTTTTAATACCAACTATAGTTTATAAGGTATATAGTTTAAGAAAAATAAATTGATATCTTGTCATATCTGACAAATAAACATTAGCTATGCTATCAATAGCATGCTATATTGGTGTTATAGTGTTTATCGAAGCTCCAAACCACTATTTCAAAATAGTGTACGAATAACGGTGACGATATTAGTGGCACTATTGAGCGCTATTTACCGCAATACACATCACTGCTATAGCGACACTACAACCGATTTGCACTTTCATTCACATTTTGACCATTTGGCTACTCGACAGTACCAGTTATGTGTTTTTCCCTTTATTCCTTTCCTTTCTACACACACACACACCGCGACATACAATGTTTCAACAGTTTACACTTATAAACTCGTGACTGTCAAATGCTTCAATCACTGACTGTGAAATCTATGTTAAATGTTAAATGTGATGTTTTCTTTAATCATTTAATTTTAAATGTTTCTCTTTCATTGTTTCACACTTATGAACTCCTTAATTTGTGAATTTATGAAAAAATCAATATAATTTATGAATTTATGAAGCATAGAAGCAATCAATCACTCCTTGACTATGAATATATGATTTAGCCTTTAGAAACATAAATTAATAAATTTATGAAGTTATAGTTTTAAATTCTTAATTTGTTTCAATATATTATATATGTTTATGTAATATATAATATTAATACTCTAATATATAAATTCTATATAAATATATAATATAAAATTATAAATAATACTTAATACCGTTATACCACCGAAATAACCTTGATTTTAAATAGCAGTATTTGACCGATATTGAAATTTTGACAGCAATAAATATATAAAACATTGATAAGCAAATTCAAAAAGACAAAACTGCATAAATGGTCCCTGTTGTATGTCGAAAATTACCACTTTGGTCCAAAAAGGTTTGGACTAGCACCACAGGTCCAAAGTTTTCATTTTGTTGCGAGTTTGGTCCAATCTGTTTTGAATTTTTATAAAATGACGATTTTGCCCTTTGTATTTTCATTATTATTTTTTTTAAATTACAAAAACTAAAAAAGGAAAAAAAAATCTGTTTGTATTATCACCCCTACCCCATATTTTTCTCTCTCCCATTCAGAAAAAGAAAACACCACCAGATTCCGGTGGCTGCCGAAGCACCGTCGTCTGACCACTAAAACCACCGTCGACGTCGGAACCCTAGAACTATCCGGCGCCGACTTCGCCAGAGAAAAAAAAACTGAGATTTGAACCTCCAGAGACCATCATTCTTCTTTCTTTCTGCTGCTACGATGGCCATCTCTCTCTCTTTCTCTCCCTTCTACTGTTATGAACCACCTGTCGGACCATCCAAATCACCACTGATGACGAAGATCTAAACATTTCTCCGCCACGACGGAGATCTAGATTTGCTGGTTGTTTGACAAGAAAAAGAGAGAGAAAGAGGGTGGAAACAGATTTGAAAACTTAGGGTTTCGTAAAACTAGAAGGGTGGCGTCTAGGGCTTTTGCTATGTAGACACCTCGCGGAGAAGAAGAGAAACGAGCGGTTTGATGGTTCTGACGTCTAAAACTAGTGTTTTATCGAGCCACAGACGTCATCGTCATCGCCGATGACGAACAGATCGAAGGCGTCGTCAGATGAGAAGATAAAAGACAAAGGCGATGATGGTTCCGACGAAAAGCAAATAGAAAGAGGGAGAGATTGAGTCCGGTTTCCGACAGATCTACGCCGTCCTTAGGAGGGTTTCTTGTTCGCCGGAAAAACGATTTCTCAGATTTTGCAATTGATTTCTCGATTTCTGGCAAACTCGACTCAGTTCATCTATCTTCTCAGTTCGTCCTTCGCCCTTCGCCCCTTTCTCAGATCTATGGCACCAGAAACCCTAGCCTCAAATATCGAAACCCGCTTCGTCAGAAGCCTCCATCGCCGGTGGTGGTGGCTGGTGGTGAAGGAGATGAGCAATTTTTTGTGTGAAACGAGAGAGAGAGAGAGAGAGAGAGAGAGAGAGAGAGAGAGAGAGTGTTTGCATTTTATTTTCTTTTTTCCGTTATAAAAAATTATAAAAATAAAATAAAAAAGGAAAATTTTCTTTTTTATTTTTGTTTTAATTAGAAAAAAATCTTTAAATAATAAAAAAACTGAAACAGGAAAAAACAAGGACAAATTCGTCATTATGAAAAAGTTCGTAGTAAATTGGACCAAACTCGCAACAAAATGAAAAGTTTGGACCTCTGGTGCTAGTTCAAACATTTTTAGACCAAAGTAACAATTTTAAGCAAACCATATAGATTATTTATGTAGTTTAGTCATTTAAAAATCTCAATAGTTGCTTTCCGAATTTGATTCTAACCACAAACAATTACTTTGAAACAAAAAAGAAAATGATTAACAATTGACCTTAGATATTATTACTTTTGATGTATTGTTACAAATCTTCCTTCGAAGATGAATTACTACATATACTAGTAAATCTTGATACCACCTACCAAATAAACCTCTTTTCTCTTCTTTTAAATGATACAAAAGAAATAACAATCTTAAAAACTACCCTAAATATAAACAAATTTTAACATTTTAACAAATTCACACCTCCATTTTCTTTGGGTTGGGGCAAAGGCAAAAGTGGACTATTCGTACCCTTCTTAAAATTCTTATACAAAGCTGTATCAGAGTACACAGCTCGTGACCTCATTGACCTTATCCTGTGTTTATGCCTGTGACCTTTCTTTTCACCTTCCCGCCGGCGGCCATGCTCTTTCTCCTCAACCACCACCACCACCTCCGCCTTCTCGCCGGAGCTACTACTCCCACTAACATCCTTATCTCCCTCTTTCTCTTTTTCTACACCTTTTTCTCCTTCTTTAGGAGCAATATACACAAACGAACCAACTTCCAAATCGTCCAACTCCAGTATATGTTCCAACGTCTTCACCACTTCCGTCATAGCAGGTCGGCATTTCGGGTGGTGGCTTAGACACCGGCTAGCCAACGCCGCCGCCTTCTTTGCGCCTTCCACCGGAAAATGACCATCGAGTTTACAATCCATTATTCTATCAAGATTACTCGGATCTTTCAAAAGCGGTCGTGCCCATTCCACCAAACACTGCTCTCGATTTGGTCGTTTTTTATCCATCGATCTTTTCCCCGTTAATAGCTCTAACAAAACCACCCCGAAGCTGTAAACGTCGCTCATGGTGGTCAAATGACCGGTCATAATATACTCCGGCGCCGCATATCCGTGTGTCCCCATGACACGTGTACTGACGTGCGTCTCATCTCCTTCTGGTCCATCTTTCGCTAGCCCAAAATCCGATAGTTTAGCAGTATAATCCTGTTAACATATTAGAATCAGAAAAGAGAAAAGGAAAAAGAAAAAGATGATATAAAGTTATTATAAAGATCGATGAACAAAAGAATATAAGAAATTACCGATGCTAATAATATATTCGAAGTTTTGAAGTCGCGGTAAATGACGGGTTTGTCCTGGCAATGAAGAAAGGCGAGACCTTTTGCAGCACCAAGTGCTATTTGAATCCGGGTCAACCATGGCAATGAGATCGAATACCCTGAATTTATATATAAATAACAAGATTTTGATTAATATTCTGCATAATTATATAAAAAAGATTGAAACTTTATAAAGAGATTAAGAAAATTACTTCGGAATAATTGACTTTCCAAATTGCCCCTTGTCATGTACTCATAAACAAGAAGCCTGTTCTTCTCCTCGCAACAATAACCAATCAACTTCACAAGATGAGGATGCCTCAGTTGCCCCAAAAACGTCACTTCAGTCTACAAATTTATAAAAGAAATCCAAAATGAGTAAAGATTTGATATAAAAGAAGAAAAAAAAAAATGGTTATTTATTTATATGCTTACAAGCCATTCATTGTGGCCTTGACCACCATCTAAATCCAAGAGCTTGACGGCAACCGGTTGAGCCTCTAAACCCGGTCTAAGTTTATCATCTATAAAACCCTTGTGAACCGTTCCGAACCCACCTTCACCGAGATAATTACTAGATGCGAAATCATGTGTAATCATCGTAAGTTCCGCCATAGTGAATTCATGAAGGTCCCACCCAACGATGGAATTCGAAAGTCCATTGATGATGGAAAGTGATGAACTAACATCGGATATCGATAATCTCTGCGAAGTACCCGTTTTAGAAACAAGAGTCTGTGGGTCTAAGCGAACCGTTTTGTTTGTGAAACAACCGAGTAGAATGGTTTTCCATGCGTTGGGTTTTCTTAGAGCCATGGGAGAAGAAGAATGTGGAATAATGGTGGTGAAGGTTAGGAATATATATATAAGTAGGTGTGATTGTGAACCGGCCGGTTCAGATGAGGGGTAATCTGGACAAAATTAGGAGGTGAGCGAACCAACTATCATTTGAAAAAGAGAGGATAGAAGTTGGTGGCAAAAGGGTTTTGGTTAGAAGATTCTTGGAACAAAAAGTCTTTAAGAATAACTAATCACTTATTTTCTTGCAGGCTTCTAAGCACCTGAGTATAATAAATTAGACAAAATTACATAAATGGTCCTTATCATTTATAAAATGGACCAAATATAGTTGATATGCAAATTTTTTTGACAGGGTGAGATATCCTGTGATTTGAAAACGTTGCACCGTAAGTCTTTTTTGGCTATCATTGTTAGAATATAAAAGCTAAGTACTTGTGAAATTACCAATCTATCATTCATTTATATATTTGTCACTATTACATGAGACTTGGACACAATCACTACACTTAATGTGCCTATCTAATGAAGCCTACAACTCTCCTTACGACCTCACTGTTCAAAACCAAAACAATCCCATAAATCAAAGCCCGATTTCAGAAATTATAACAAAAAATGTGGAAAGTTAGTGTTGCAAAATGGATGTTTGTTAATTTCAAATGTGTCTCAGATCAATTTATTTGTTAGTTGTTGTAACATCTCAAAATACAAAGAAAAAATTTTTCAATTTTAAATCAAACAAATCATTCATTCATTACTTCCAGAAGATAGTCAGAGTATCGAAAGATGTTTCAGAATAACATCAGAGTAATAACAAAATCATAAGTGCAGAATCTTCAATGGATGTGATGTAATCATGTCGGACCCTTCCCTTTGGAACCAGAATTATTTGAAACATTTAAACATAAAACTGTAAGCACAAAGCTTAGTGAGTTCCTCAAAATACCACATACCATATATATTAGTGGGCCTAACTCTAAGGGTGTATTTTAACCCATGTGAATGTTATTGTAATGATCCACAATCCATAAGTATTTTTTTAATTCATCAATCCAAACATCACATGTCTCGAAATCATCCAAAATACAAACTAGCACAAAATATCAGAGTAACAGAGATCATAAATGCGGAAATCATGAGGGGGAGGATGCTCTGCCATCACGTCGGGCCCTTCCTTTTTGTACCGGAAATACGTGAAACCAAAAACATATCTGTAAGCATAAAGCTTAGTGAGCATCCCAAAATACCACATACACCCTACACATAAGTATAACCTCACGTAGGTGTGTCAGATTTGTAACAACCCTCGGGTCCGTATCAACCCTATGTAACAACAAATAGTTGTGTCAGGTGCGTATCAACCCCCGGGTCTGTATCAACCTTGAGTCCATAATGACTTCGAGCCTAACTTGGCTCCATGCATATATCATACAATCATAAAAGTAATAGTAACATAATGACATACATCTTATACATACAAATCAGTGGGCTGACTTTGGTGCCTTCGACCCACTAGTGTGGTAAGAACATTTCTTCTAACTGAAGATAACTGAATCGCACACTCAAGATGTTGCTAACATGGCTCCTCACACTAATCATAATTCAATAACAATCCTAATTAATAATCGAGATTAATCCATAAACGAAGGTCTAATTCATCCTTTATCTATCTAAGGGAAAAAAAGACCATTTTGCCCTTCCCATTCATGACCCAACTAGACAAGGCCCCAAAACCCCTAGGGTCAAAGGCCCAAAAATAGCCCAAATGTGTTTCTTGGTAGTACACCCTACCCACCGGATACAGAAGGATTACAGGGCAACAATCCACGTACTCAAGGTTACGCTCGGCGTACTCTTCAGAAGTCTAGACGTTCTATTAAGGTCTTAATACTGTAAGACTTAACGTCCAAACTTCAGATCTAACTCTAATAAACGTCTAAAATCATAAAGTTGCAACCATGGCTACATGGAGCCCAACACCAAAACCTTAACGCATTTAACCATCTAAAACTCCATAACACTTGCATGGAAGAATAATAATGTCTGAGCTTGCATTTTTATGTCACTAAACACTTTAAAGTGCCTGGAAAGACAACTCAAAAGCTGTGTAGTATTCCATACTCACAAAGATCAAGGTTTTGGGACAAAAAGAAGATAAATCTAAGCTTAAACAAGATCTATCAAAGAAATCATCAAGATTTGAACTTTATACCTCTTGAAGATGCATAAAGATGAGAAGAATTTGGATCCAAAGGCTTGAAAGCAACGCCACAACTCCAAAGGCTTTCCCTTAGCACCAAGAACACCAAAATATCACTAAAAAGCTTCAAATTTTGCACACACGGATTAGGATTTCAAGATTGAGGCTAAGAGAGATGGAGGCTAGAGGTAATAAAGGGTTTAAGGCCATAAAGTTCTTTAAATAGGCCCCAAACCCTAAAAATTAGGGTTTTCCCTCTTCATGTGTAATGTAACGTCCGTAGATCCGGGCTAATCAATTTAGAGATAATAGGGGTCGAAAACGACTTTTCGACAAAAGATTATTTAGAATAAATAATCTTAACCAAGTGGTAGAATACGTCTCAAGGGTTCCGTACATATAAAGAACGCCGAAATCCGACTTATAACGAAGACGTTATGGTCCGTCGAAGTTTTAGGGCAAAACCGGCACGACACCGGGAGACGTAAATAGTGAATTTACGATGGAGGAAATTTTAGCCTTAGAAATATAAATAAAAGTTTTAGTATACGTTAAACCAAGAACATACAAAAAAAGAACGCCCAAATCTGACTTCGTATGAGGAAGTTATGAATTTTCTAAAATTTGGCTTAGCAGTGCACAACCCGAAACTCGAATTTTAGATCAAGCGGTTTTTGGCTTACGCGACCCAAATGAGAATTGAAGATATCATTAATATGAACTCAACGGTAAAAAGACAGAAGAAAACATAGTTCGTATGTAGAAGTTATGAATTTTACGCGGACATTTAACAGTATAATCTCCTCGTACTGTTAAATTTAAGATCGGTCGAGAATTAGCCGACGGAGTCAAAATAAAAGTTGTAGATATTGTTTTTACCTGCGTGTGGATATAAAGAACGTCAAAAACGGAGCTCGTATGTGAAAGTTATGGATTTTGGAAGTCGAAAGTGTGCTGTGCGAAAATGGGTGACGTGGCACAATCTTGGCGATTGCTTTCTCCCCAAGTCTTGCCACCAGATGGTGACATGTGGCACCAAGTTCAGCCATATTTCACCCTATAAATAGAACCTCTCCCACCCTCATTTTCTTCATACCTTTCCCATTCTTTCTTCTCTTTACTCTCTCTCTAGAACCTCTCTCTAGCCCCAAAACCCCCTGAAAAGCCTAGGGAACCTCCGTAGCACGAGGCGGAAGCCCCGGAGTGCTCGAAGGCTCCGAGAAGAATAGCTTTTCAGTTCAGGAACGCTGCTCCAAGCAAATCCCGAGTTTCTATAAAACCCGCTGTAAGTGAGCTACGCCTACGCTATTTTTAATATAGCTTTTATTTAATTATAGTAACGTTATTAGGAACTTATAATAAGTACTTGGGCTATTATTATGGGTTATATAAGTATTGTTTAATGCTTATATAATAGTAATAATAGCTAGACTATTAATTAATCTCGACAAATAATAGACTAAACTCTAGTGGAAATAATACTAGGTTTCATCGAAGGAAAATATTTTTAAGAAGCCAAGCGGTGTCTGAGTTCAGAATCACCACCTTTTCAAGTGAGTGCATGGTCCCTTTCATCTTACACATAGATATGAAGTATTTTATATAAATTACGTGCTATGTGTGCATATTATCTGTATACTTGCTATCTATGATGGATGAACGATTTTATACAAGTTTTATATGATTTAAACTGTATATGTATTTATATCTACATAATATGTTGGGTAAAACATGTGTAGATGAAATATGAGTTGGATGATGAGTTGAGAAGTGATATAGACCATGAGGTAAGGGTGAGAGGTGGACGATGTGAGAATCCTTGGTCCCAAATGTTGGCCCCTTCATCTAGCAGAGTATGGATGACAACCACAGATTATTCTAGATAGTCCAGTGGAACACTATCAGACTCACAACATGTAGGTGTTGTGAACGATGTGTTCACCGGTGTACTCTAAAAACCCATTGACATGTATTGTGAGTGGACTCTCGAAAACAATACTGTCAATAAACGAGATAACTCTAGCAGCTGTGATCGAAGGACAATACTGGCAGCTGCGCCTCATATAGAATGTCATAATTATGGCAACTACGTCTAAGTGATAGAACTAGCAGTTGTGCTTGAAAGTTGTGTCATTGACAACGATGGACTTTGTACCTATTCCTTAGGAAAATACTTAGGAATGAATGAACGAGAAATAGCTGATTCTTAGGGTAGATCCTTAAGAGTAAAGAAGATAATGGGGATGGGTAATTAGGTTAACTGTTTGATGATTAAACATAAAAATTATATTATTGTGGGTTGAAAACCCTATGTACTCACTAGGTTTCCCAACCTGACCCACTCAGTTTATTTATATCATAGGTGTTGATATGAAGTCACATTACACTGAGAGATTAAGGAGATATAGATCACAAGTGATCATGAATGTAAGTTATGTTTATGCTTATGTTTCTGTATTGACGATAACATCCCGAATGTTTTAAAATGAATAAAAATACTTTTCTTTGGAAATGCTTTGATAAAGAATTTATCATGTTTTACTGGGTACAAATTCCGCAACATTTTTTTATTAAAAGAAGTACTCTGATTTTTATAAAGCATAAACAAAATTGGTCTTTTCGGGCCGTGAAAATGGGGATGTCACACGTAAGCCCAACGTACGCGAGGGAATTCACGACCATCTTTAAGGGCCTACGCCAGACATACCCATCTCATACGCCCAGTGTATGGACCAATTTTGCAATCATTTTAATGAATTAATGCTAATATGAAAAATACCTAGAGCACTAACATTACAGTTATGATCCAACCATAGTCTTACAATCATTTCCATTGCTATAGCCCAACTGTAGTCTTTCTTGCCATGATCCAACCATGGTCTTCCATACAAGTGTTATGTCCAACCACAGTCTTTCATACGAGTGTTGTGATCCAACCACAATCTTTCATGAAATAGTCACAAAAATAATCTAGCATCCTACATAATATAGTGAGAAAACTTACCTCATAAATGCAGTCGATAGCTAACGAGCTCTGACAGTCGAAAAGTAGTTGTTAACACCTCCTATTGAATCATATAAGGTAAATCCATAGTTTACCTTCTAAAACTAGCAATTGACCAATAGTCAAACCAAGCCAAAAGTCAACAGTTAATTGACCTCCACATCGTGGACAATCCATGGCCACGTCGTGGCTACCCAGCTTAGTCGCGATTAGAATATGCTACAAGAATGTGTCCAACATGCCACTACGCCGTGGAGAGTCCAAGAAAAACAATCATGAAACCCTTCTTCACCATGTCACAGTTTCCTCATTGCTACGTTGTAACATCCCAAAACTCATAAATCAAATTTTTTTTGTTCTTATATTAAATAAAACATCAACCAAACGTATTTATCAAAACCATAAGGAAATCATAATGTATCCATAATCATCCAAAATACATCAAAGTCAAATAAGCGAAAAGTCATGGTGTGTGTGATACAATCATCCCGAGCTCTTCCCATTCGATCCAGAAGTACCTGAAACATAAATTGGAACCTGTAAGCACAAAACTTAGTGAGTTCCCTAAAATACCACATACCATACATATACGTTAGCTCATGGTTTTACAATGTCTATTTCACCCCCGAGTCTATTTCAAATCATATGTTATCCTAAGGCTGTACCAGGTCTATTTCACCCCCGGGTCTATTTCACACTCGAGTTTATTTCAACGCATATGTCAGCACAAGGCTATACCGACTCTATTTCACCATCGGGTCTATTTCACCCCACATACATATAACAATCATGAACACAGACATACAACACAAACAACATGAGTTACAAAGACTACAAGCACATATAATCCCTAGTGTCCTATAGTATAGTGAGCAAAATCACCTCAGTCTGATGTCAGTCAAATAGATGCTCAGGCTGCTGAACCGAAGAATCCCCACACTAACCATCCAAATAAAACCCAAATTAATAATTGGGTCATAAACCATAATCGAGACTTTAATTAACTAATCATGACTCCTAGCGTAAAATACCATTTTACGCTTCCCTCAATTGGCCCAAACTTAATGGCATAAAAGCCAAATAATGGCCCAATTCCTAAATGGCACTCAAAGCCCAATATGGTCCCAAATACAAGAAGGCCCAAGCCTAACAATAACCTATAATCAGAAAGACTTGTGGCCCAACAAGGTCCCAAAACCCTAAAGTCAAAAGACGGCCCAACATCAAAGCCCATGACTAGGTCGTGAAGGCTAAGCATTCACCTAGTACAACTGGCGTACTAGGTCGCTACACAGAGTCGAGAATCCAGACGCATAGGCGTAGCGTATGCATTTGTATGCCCGACGTACGCCCCCTTCAGTCACTTCATCCATTAATTCCTTATTTCTTAAGACCAAATGTCTAAATTTCAAATCCAAGCCTTGGGGAACGTCTTAATCCATAAAGTTACTAACTTGGTTCCTTTGCATGGCTTAAATTGACCCAAACCTTATATTTAGCATCCTACTTTCACCAAATGGACATAACTCATGCATGGTTGATCCTCAACCATCAAGATGTTAACTTTATGGACTAGTGATCTCAGAAATATCAAGAGGAGCAACTCCTAACTTCTGGAGTGGTAAAATCCCACTAGATCTCATTCATGGGACAAACAATGTCCAAACTCCACAACATCTAGATCTAAGCATATAATGAGTAAGTTCAAAGCTTTATACCTTTATGAGCTAAAAATAATGAGTGGAATCTCGATGTACAAGCTCTTCCTTGGTTAATGCTCATTCTCTAAGTTTCTTCTTCTTCAAGGTTCATCAAAGACCCACTAAAACACACACAAATAGGTCAAATCCCCATGAACTGCTGACCGAACTCACCCCAACATATCGGGGTCCTACACTTCCTCCCACATAGCATCTCAAAAGGAGGTCGATCAATGTTGGTGTGATAACTGTTGTTATACGAAAATTCTGCCAAAGGAAGGCATGTATCCCAACTACCGCCAAAATCCAGTACGCATGCCCGCAACATGTCCTCCAATGTCTAGATAGTCCGCTCACTATGACCATCAGTGTGCAGATGGAAAGTCGTACTGAAGTGCAGATGAGTACCCAACTCCTCGTGAAATCTATTCTAGAACTTGGAAGTAAATCGAACATCCTATCAAAGAACATAGAAATTAGCACCCCATGCCATGCCACCACCTCCTGAATATAAATATCGGCCAACTTCTCTGCCAAAATACTCTTCTGGATCGAAATAAAATGAGCTCTCTTGGTCAATGAATCCACGATGACCCGTATCGAATCCACTATGTGTTGGATTAATGTCTAAGTCCATAACTGTAATTGGTAAGACTTGACCCGACCCGACATGGTCCATTTGGATTGCATGGCATCATGCATTTGGATAGACTATAATGAGAGAAATAACACTTAAGGTTGGTTAATATATTATAAGTTCTAATATATTAATAAGATTATATAATTAGTATTGATCAAGAATTAATCTAGTATTAATTAAGTGACCAAAAGAAGACTAATTAAATATATGGGTTGATTTTGTAATCATCCATACTTATATAGTGGGCTAATGCTCCATGGATTGTCAAGTTGGGCTAAAACCCATAAGATGCTCCATGGATGCTCCATGGTGTATTTGTACCCATGGATCATGGAAATGAAAGGCCATAACAATTAGGGTTTACATGGTGTAACCCTAACTATATAATGATCTTATTCTTGGAGAAAATATTCCACTATATGTGAGAAAAAAGGGTAGCCGATTTCATGAAGTGTGTATGTTCTCTCAAGTTATTCCAAGTGTATTTGGTGTTGTGTGAGCCATTTGGGGTGTCACACTTGGGGCACTAGGCACTCAAGCTTCATGAAGACATTCTACATCAAAGAGGTATGTAATTCTAACTTTATATATTCATATGATTCAATGTTATTATGCTAGTTAGGATGAATACCTTGGAAAGTTTATATTTGCATGTATATTAGAGAAAACATTAGGGGTGAAAACGAGCCGAGCCGAGCTCGAGCATGGCCAGGCTCAGCTCGGGCTCGTTTAAGTTATACGAGACTCGAGCTAGAGCTCGGCTCGATTCGAGCTTTCTTTTACTGAGCTCGGCTCGAGCTCGTAAAGAATTATACAAGCTCAGCTCGGGCTCGGGCTCGGCTCGTTTGTCGTTTGATGTGCCTAAATAAGCTTAAGCTCGACTCAATCTCGTTAAGAAGCTCGTTTACTAATACCCGAAATCCATAATTTCCCAAATATGTTTTTATTTTAATATAAGAAAATAATAATAAATTATATTATATAAAGGCTCGTTTAGGCTCGTGAGCCTAATCGATCTTAGTGACATAGGCTCGAGCTTGAAGCTCGTTTAATAAATGAGCTTAATATTAATCTCGAGCTTAGCTCGGGCTCGTTTAAAACCGGTTTCGAGTCGAGCTTTTAACGAGCCAATCCCGAGTAGCTCGCGAGTAGCTTGGCTCATTTGCACCCCTAGAAAACATAGATCCAAGGTATTTAGGGTTGCATGTACACTTAGGAGTGTTAGAATGCTCAAAACCCAACAGTGGTATTAGAGACAGGTTTGCTTTCTCTTATACTTGATGCAAATAGATTTTTCGAAGCCAAGAATCTGTCAGGGCCTAAAACTTGACGAGTTCTGGTAGAAAACTCGACGGGTTCATGTATTAGAACATGAACTCGATGAGTTCCATGTAGAACTCGACGATTTTGGCCTCCAGACAGCATAACTTCGTGTTTTTTTGGCTGGAATTGGACTAGGAACATTACCATAAGCTGTTTTTGAACTTATAAACTTGTTTTTGATGTGGTAATGTTCATGCTAATCCAATTTCAAAGATAATTGTCAACAGATTCATGTTTTGTATTAGTTTAAGGATTAGACTAATTACATGAAAAAGTTTGATTTGAATTATCTTGTTCTTATGAGTTGCTTAGATTAATAGAAAAGTTATGTGAAATTGTTGTTTTCAATCCAAATTAATCTAAGAGTTGATTCTAAAATGTGTTTTTGTAACTTGTCCTCAAGTTATATGAAAAGTCACATTTAAGGTTCATAAAACTCATAAATATTTCCATAGGTTATGAATAAAGAAAAGTCACATTCTTTAATAGTTTAAAGTCTTCCATAACTTGTCCTCAAGTTATGGAACTTGAAGACTTTTTGGATTAAAACTACTTTAAACACATAAGTTATGGAAATTGAATAGTTTTGAATAGTTTCAAAACTTTCCCTCAAGTTTTGGAATTTGAAAAGTTCACTTATGAATACTTTAATTCCAAGTTAAGCCCTTAGAATTTTAAAAGTTAAAATTCAACCCTTATACTTTATAATATTATAAGTTAATAATATTTATATATATGTATAAGAGTAAAGTCAGTCTTACCGTTAGTAGGCCTCATTCACGAAGCTGGTCTATAAGGGTGGTATAAGGTTATTGCCTATAAAATGACAGTTTAATGGGTGTCCACTTTCACCCACCGCTTCCTTGACTGGTGGAGGGTCGTTAACCGAACGGGTAGGACAAGGACTAGAATTCTCCCTTCATTAAAAGTATTAATGATAAATACTAAGTAACTAAACTCTTAGTAATACCCAATCTTAGTTACTTAGGGAAATGTGAATAAGGTGCTAATCCATGAAATTACACTTTGCACTTTGTTTAAGCCATTAGTGGAGCATGTGTGGTTAACCGACACACTAACCTAGACTTAACAAGGTAGGCAAAGCGTAACTTAATATTTATCATAGTATCGGTGGAGCGTGTGTGGTTAACCGGCACATCGATTAAGGGGTAAATATTAAGGGTACCAAGTATATTTGCATGGTTACTTCACACCTTGTTTTGTGATCCTCGGCATCCCAGTCACAAAATCTGAAGGGCACACTCGAGATTGAAACATGCCATTGAACAGTTCGATGAATCTCAAAAGAATCTAGGAGTTTCAAAAATCAATTAAAACCTAATAATACATTTCGTTTATCTTAGTGGAAATTGGAGAATCATCATTCACCTACCTTCAAATATTTTATAGCTTGGATTACGACATCCCTCTTCCGAGTTATAAAATAGTTTGTTAGGTCCTAGCCTTAATATTTGATATTGGGTGTTATATTAAGGACTTTTAATCAACTATCTTGAATATCTCCCAAAAGATGTCTAGTTCAGACATCTATGAGCCTCCCAAATCTCTTGGAACTTCACTTCCTCCACCTCCTCCAATTATTCTCCCTATACCACAAGTTCAAGGTCACTCAATCCCTATTGGCAAGGCAAGGTCTAGGTGTGCTCACATCTTGGAGATGAAGTCACATACTCACAAGTTAGGAGAGTTAGGTGTCAAATTCTTGAAAAAGTTAGATGTCCAATCACTTTCTAAGTCACATAGTAAGTTCCTTTGGGAATCCTATGAAACAGACTATGACATGACCCTTAAGGATCATATCTATTTGCTTGGTGCTGCTGAATCAGCAGCACTGGGAGAGCAAATTTGATTAGTAGATCAACTTCCCAAACTACCATTGACATTGACAATGGTAACATTGGATATCTAGAAAAACCTTCTCTTCGCAAGGAAAAGGATTGACTATAGTCAACTAGGTTTACCAAATGGTAAAGAGAAAAACTAATTCTGTGATAGTCTCATGTACTATTACCAAAGGGTCCATATGTTAAATTGCCAAAGGAAGGGGCACTGATTGCGAAGCTGCCAAATTTTTACCTAAGGATGTTAAAGTCAATAAGTTTGACTCTACTTCAGGTAAAGACCACTATCTAACTCTGTTAAGTTTCTATTATGAGATTCTTGATACATGATGACTGGGTCACATGTTGATGTTTTAAGAATCAAAGAAAAGTGAAGAAACTTAAAGAAAAAATATGTTGAATCTGATCGCATAGATGGATTTCTATCGCATAGTTTGAAGATCAGATTCTTGAGCTACTTCTTAGGAGTTATGATATATTACTTAGGAATAGATAACAACAAAGTTTTCATGTGCTTTGCACTGTAAGGATAGTTTTTCCGCAAAGTTTTTAAAATAAAAGGAAAAATTTTGATTTTATTTATTTTAAAATATCCTTATAGTGGCATTTGTGAAAAAAAAACTTTGTTGCTTATATGATTCCATTGATAGCAATATTGGAAATATGAATTTTATTCCTTCATTTGTGGTAGTGTCTAAATTTACCAAATAAGAAAAGATTCTCATCACCCAAGTTTCACTTGGATAGAAACTTGGAATCATGCAAGTTGTATGATGAATGAGAATTTTCATCTTTGGAAAATGAAGACTAATTCCTTGTTCACATGTTTAAGTGAGTCAAGTAAAGGACTAAGGGATCGAGTACACATTCATGTGCACTGGTCAAGTCCACCACAAAAGATCGATAAGACTATTCTTCATAATTTACTAAAGCTCAGTAAAGATGGATATACTTACAAGGTTAAGTGTAATTCTGAGACAATGGAAAAGGTTCTAATGTATGGCAGAGCGAATAAGAAGAATCATATTAGGCAGAAGGATAAAAGTTTCTCAAATCTGAAAAGATGGGAGAGTACTTTAGTATCATGATATATGATCATCTTAAAGATTAAGAGACCTTATCACAATTCATCCTCTAAGTTCATTCTGATAGCTAAGAAGAGGAGTTATGAAAGTCTCAAGAATAAAACCTGAAGTTCTTCACTAGCACACGACTTGAGGTTTATAACCTATCGTGTTGACATATTCTGTGCCCATTCCAGTTGAAGTTGGTTTGCATATGAGTTCTTAGAGTTCTCAATTGGTTGCATAAAAACTTGGAAGCAATGGCAGGCCCTTAGGCTGCCAGGTGGCAAGAAATTAAGATTGAGTTCAGTCCATATGAGTTTGGATTTGTCATTATCCTTGTCTTGTGACTATGGTTTTGACAATTCACATGGATAAGAACACATACACAATTAAATCTAAGTGTCATAAGGTTTCTCTCCGATTCATGAAAATGATGGTGATGAAACACTTTCACTAATTAGACTTTAGCTAGATAGCAATTGTGATATTTGCATTCTCAAAGTCGTTAGTGGAGCGTGTGTGGTTAACCGGCACACTAACATGGACTTGTGAGAAGTGGAAAAGGTCTAAACAATCGAGACTATGATTACGACATCCCTTTTCATAGTTCTTAAAATTGTTTAGACACACCTGTGAGCTATCTAAGATAAGGTGTATGATATTGATAAAGTTTTATCAAATCAATCTAGTATCAGAAATCTGAACTTTGGTAAGAAAGTCAATAAAGTATTGTTTTTCTAGAAGTTCAGCTGATTTCTGAGAACATGACAAAGCTAGTGGGAGCACAAGTGTTATGCTAATAATCATCATGTTAGTGGGAGCATGATAGTTATGATAAAGGTTGCAAGTTAGCAATGTTAATTATAGAAAACAAAAGGTTTCAATTGGGAAAAAGTTGTTTTGCTATAATTAAGGGAAAGGAAATTATATCTTAAATCTATAAGCTTAGATCGTGAGATTTTAATCAAATTTAGTCAAGTATGTATATATATATATATATATATATATATATATATATATATATATATATATATAT
This sequence comes from Lactuca serriola, assembly GCF_051521515.1. NCBI lineage: Eukaryota > Viridiplantae > Streptophyta > Magnoliopsida > Asterales > Asteraceae > Lactuca > Lactuca serriola. Next base: position 161,321,271 of record NC_136411.1, on the reverse strand, counting down.
ATATATATATATATATATATATATATGAATGATATGTTGGAATGGCTCAACATAAGAAAATTCTATATATGGGTCCATTATTTGCGTTCTAAAATTCGATTATGATTACGACATCCCTTTTCATAATCTGAATTATGAGAACTTGGCAAATTGAAATGGAAATATTATAGCAAAAGACTAGTTTAGTCTTTATGTGAGACATCATGAATCATGTCCCATATGCTTCGGATATAGGATCGATTAAATGTGTTATATTTGTCCTTTCTAAAATTTTCCAAATGCCTGGGGCATTAAGAAGGGAAAAGGTCTAGAACTGGATATGACTAAAAAGATTAAGCAATTGTCAAGGATAATCTAAGGTTTTACCGAGGATTGGTTGCTCAGGGACAGTTGGAAGTATAGTGTTAACTTTGGAAGGACCATATTGACCTAATCTGAAAAGAGGCAATTCTTGTTCAGAAGGGGTAGTCAAAATGGGAATATGGAGTTGTATCCATAGGTGGAAGTTATCTGTGTAAGATTAGGAAACTTAATGCAATAAGAATGTTCAAAGGCAATGAACTTTGAATGTGAGACTTCGGTTCCATGGAGTTGATCTCCATTGGAATACTATGTAATGTTGTTGACAAGTCTTTGTGACTTTGGGCGTAATCGTTACAAGAGGACCAATGCATATAAGTTTAGAATCGAATAGATTTCGATAAATGATAAGGATTTGGAATTCTTACATTTACAATAAGGATTTGGGAGTGTGAAATTTGAATCATTGGAATTATGTTCAGTCGATCTCTTTCACAAAGTAAAGATCATAGACAAACATAGAGTGTATACTTGGTGTATGGCAAAGCTATTATTCAGAAAAAACATAGTGTACATGCTTGGAGCATGGGACAACTAGTGTTTTTAATTCAAGTATAAAGTTAATAAAACTGAAACAATGAATAATGAATAATCAGTATGGTGACAAATAAAAGGTGTTTTATTTATATTCATAGGTTTGATACCATATTAGATTAAATTATTCTTGTGTTTCATTTTGCATGTTTTGACTTCCAGAATAAGTAGGTCGTTCTTCCTGATTGATTAAGTTATTCAAACCATCCACAGTTGGTCATATGTTGGAAGTAGATATGAATCAAGACTGTCATGGGTTGGCTTGTAGAGGTCTAAGTTGTTGGACAAAGTGGTGCTACAACACTCATGAGTGCTCGTAAGTTATGAGTATTGGATTTAACCCACGCTCATTGGAATCACTTCATGGATTTTATCACGAGTGATCATGAGACGATAATATCTTATATTCTTCAAACCTAGAGATATGAGTTGTTACTATGAGTTCGTTGTACATTGATTGCACGAAAACGCATTGGTAACTCGATGTAATAAAACGTGCCTTTGTGTATGATTCAACAAGTAGTAGAACAAGCCATATGAGTCGAAGTTTATCCATTCCTTTTACCTTCGGGAGAAAAGCGATATTTGTGGGCCCCTCGATGATTTAATAATGATACATGTGAGTGCTTGGCCAAGCCAGGACTGATTTGATTTGTTCAATCAGTCAGTCATCATGAATCGGAAATCGAGAAACAACAGATGGACAGAGAGAATGATTATAATGCGTGTCTCAGTCCATATGATATCTAGAATGGAGGAATATATGATCACTTATCTAATGGACAAGTCATTGACAAAGGTCAGAGATTATCGGCAAGGTTAGAGTTCGACAGAAGCTTTTGAGAGCTACGATTATCAGTCAGTTCTTGAAGTTATACGCAATAATAGTTTTAGACTTATCCAAGTGGGAAACTGTTAGATTAATGTCTAAGTCCATAACTGTAATTGGTAAGACTTGACCCAACCCGAAATGGTCCATTTGGGTTGCATGGCATCATGCATTTGGATAGACTATAATGAGACAAATAACACTTAAGGTTGGTTAATATATTATAAGTTCTAATAGATTAATAAGATTATTTAATTAGTATTGATCAAGAATTAATCTAGTATTAATTAAGTGATCCAAAGAAAACTAATTAAATATATGGGTTGATTGTGTAATCATCCATACTTATATAGTGGGCTAATGCTCCATGGATTGTTAAGTTGGGCCAAAAACCATAAGATGCTCCATGGTGTATTTGTACCCATGGATCATGGAAATGAAAGGCCATGACAATTAGGGTTTACATGGTGTAACCCTAACTATATAATGATCTTATTCTTGGAGAAAATAGGCCACTATGTGTCAGAAAAAAGGGCTAGCCGATTTCATGAAGTGTGTATATTCTCTCAAGTTATTCCAAGTGTATTTGGTGTTGTGTGAACCATTTTAGGTGTCACAGTTGGGGCACTAGGCACTCAAGCTTCATGAAGACATTCTACATCAAAGAGGTATGTAATTCTAACTTGATATATTCATATGATTCAATGTTATCATGCTAGTTAGGATGAATACCTTGGAAAGTTCATATTTGCATGTATATTAGAGAAAACATAGATCCAAGGTATTTAGGGTTGCATGTACACTTAGGAGTGTTAGAATGCTCAAAACCCAACACTATGTGCGTCGTCCGTGGTAACTTTGTGATAAAATTCATCGTAATCTCTACCTATTTCCAAACGAGAAGTTCTAACGGCTCCATTTTTTCGTGGGGTTGCTGATGCTCGACCTTGAATTTCCTGCAAGTCAAGCACCTCTCCACATATCAAGCCACGTCTCGCTTCATATATGGCCACCAATAATCAAGCTGGAGATCTCCATACATCTTTGTCGCTCCGGGATCAATAAACAATATCTACTTGTGCGCCTCCTCCATCAAAACCTGACGCGCACAACCCAAATACGGAACCCACACCCTCTGATGAAGGGTTATTAATCCTTGGTTTTCATAATTGAAGGAAGCCACCTGACCCACTATGAGCTCACTCTTTCAGTGCTCTTTCTTCATAGCCTCAACCTGATCCTCTCGAATCTGCTCTAAGAGTAGGTAATCACAACCATCCTTAAACACACATCCTTGATCGGGGCAGCAACCGCCTTGCGGCTGAGAGCATCGGCACGATGTTGGCCTTCCCTGGGTGTTAAAGGATTTCACAATCATAATCGTTCACCACATCCAAGCATATACGCTGCCTCATATTACGATTCGACTGATCCTTCAAATACCTCAGACTCTTGTGATCCATGTAGATAGTACAGCGGATCCCATAGAGGTGATGTCGCCAAATCTTGAGGGCAAACACCACTGCCCCCAACTCTAAATCATGCATAGGATAATTCGCCTCACGAGGCTTTAGTTGCCTCGAAGCGTAAGCAATCACATGAAACCGTTGCATTAATAATACACCCAAACCCACTATCGATGGATCACAGTACACCATAAAATCCTCAACACTCTCCGACAGGGTCAAAATCGGCGCCTAACACAATCTTCGCCTCAGAATCCCAAAAGCTGCTTGCTACTCAGTCCCCCAACGAAACGTGACGGTCTTCTTCGTCAATCGGTTCAAAGGAACCGCTATCTTGGAGAAATCATGAATGAATCTCCGATATTAACCCTCCAATATAAGGAAATTATGAATCTTAGATGGATACCTCGTAACTTCCCACCTCATCATCGCCTCGACCTTGGACGTATCGACCAGAATACCATTCTGGTTGACAAGGTGCCTGAAAAACTGCATCTCGCGTAACCAGAGCTCACATTTAGAGAACTATACAATCACTCCCTCCTCTGAGTCTCCAATACCTCCCTCAAATTCTCCTTATGTTGCTCTTAGGTCTTGGAATAAGCCATGATGTCATCAATAAACATAATCACAGAGCGATCCAGTATGGGTCTGCATAAGCGATTCATGAGGTCTATGAATGCGGCTGGAGCATTGGTGAGCCTGAAGAGAATCACCACGAACTTGTAATGTCCATAACGAGTTCGGAAGGCCATCTTTTGTGTATCATGCTATCCCAATGCTACTAGCTCCTCATCATGAACCTTCAGTAGTTGCTATACTGAAAATATTCCAAGGAAAGATCATACATCAAAACATAGTGCTCAACACCAGACCACACTCCTATTTTTTTCTTAGTAGCCTCAAGGTTCCTCCTGAATCTTATACAGATCATGTGGTTTCAGTAGTACGGGCCCGTACTACCTTCCACACTTATTCGTAGTCAATTCAGAATTTGTCCCAAGGCCTTATGGCACTGAACTAGACCACTCCTAGGCACGCTAACACCTACTTCTCATGCGAGCTACAACTAACTTCCTAGGAACTCTTACTAGGATTATCCTCGCTCCCGCACTACTGGTTGCTTTTGTGCATGCTTGTTGTACACAATACGGGGTCACATTGATTGTCGAATAATCAAATCTGCCCTAAGTCCACAACCAAACAAGGATCAAGAAGTAAGGTTAAGTCTATCATTATGTGGCTATTTAATCTTGACCATATACAACTAATCAACATACACATATCAAACACATAATCGTGTAACATATAGCAACCAATTCTTTATATCATAAGGCATCACAGAAAGCAGACACTTCTATCTAACTGTTCCTATAAGAACCCTAAACTATGCACTAGCATGCTTTCTAACAATTCACATATCAACAAAGTCAAAAATTCAGTGCATATAACAAGTATGGGTACTCTCCTGTTCGGGCTATGGCTGACTGTACACACCACATCTTTTTATAAAACCAAAGTTAAGTCAAGGTCCGCGTTCCCAATTCCAAGCAAACAATAAAACAAGAACATGACAAGAGATCAAGCCAACTTCCTTAACCCAACCCTTTTATTATAAATTCTTTTTCAAAAACGTTTTTTGAAAATTTTCGGATCCAAGTTTGAGTCTGGATTCACACAAGTGTTCCTCCAATTCGCTTAAACCAGGTCTCTGATACCAACTTGTAACGTTTTATTTTCACAACTAAAATTTTTTATTTTATTAAGGTAAAAATTCCGAATTATAAATCCATTATTTAGAAAACCATTTATTCCAAAATATATTTATTGAAAATCAGAGGAATATAAGAAACACAGAATCCTCAATGCTGCTGATGAGTGTGTCTAGTCCCGCCTTTGCCTTCCGATGATCATCGATAAAGCCTGAAAACATAAACCAGGTAAGCACAAAGCTTAGTGACCCCCCCCCCCAAAAAAAAATACACCATACGATAAACATACAAGCATACATAACGGACCACAATCACTGTACTGGAATGCCCTGGCCCAATCAGTCCTCAGATTGGAATGCTACATGCAACGGGACCAATCAGCCATTGGGATGGAATACCTGGGGTTTGTTGGCCTATTGCCTCAATCCAACCTCTCTTCCCGAGCCTCCGTGCCTACGACTTACAACCATCCAACTTTGGGTATCTTGGCCTACAACACAAAGCAGGACCACCTAAACACCTCACTACCGCCTACTAGTCCTCTCATAGGATACTATCCTACTACCAACTAACCTCCATGAAATGCATAACCATAAGTAACCAGAGGTGAAATAGTCACCCGAACAGATGATCCTACTCTAGAGTCACAACCAAACAAAACACACTGATGAAATCCTAGATCAAGATTTCTCAGGCTATCATACATGACTACATATAGTCCCTATGGTACTCGATTGGATGATAACCAGTCTACTAGAACTCTAACCAACATACCACCGCTACAAATTCCTATCATACAAGGATATATAGATATGCATAGATCTACCAGATCACTACAGCACAACAACATACAATACATAAGGATACATAGGCAACAATCCAATGAATGCATAATTGTATATACTTAGAGGTGAGATAGACACCCGGACATGTGATCCTACTCCAAAGCCACAACCAAACAAGGAACATGCAAGAAGCCTACATCAAGAGTCCTCATTCTATCCTACATGACTATATATAGTCCCTAGGTAATACCTCTATGAAAAGATAACTAAAAGGAGTGGGTTGGCATTGGTGCCTTTGATCCACAGTACAATGAGGCGAAACTCACCTGAATCAAAGAACTTTGAAACACTACGAAATGATCCCTTTTCTGCACTGCATGCATCCATGAATCCACTAACACAAAAACTAGATATAATCTTAATTAATAGCCCAAAATCCTCAAGTTTGACCCAAAGTCAAACTTGGTCAAAAAGTCAATGGTCAACGAAAGTCAATAATAGTCAAAGTCCAAGGCTACTGAGTACGCCCGGCGTACGAGGCTTGTTCTCATTCCTCCATTAAGCACTTTATCCCATAAGGTCTTTTGTCAAAAGCTCATATCAAGACTCAAAACATCGATTTAAGTTATAAAGTTTCTACCTTTATGACTTTTCATGGCTAGAAAAAGTCAAAAAGCTAAAACCCTAACTTATTAATCCATTAAGACATCATAACTCTTGAATGGAAGGAATAGAAGGACCAAGATCACATTTTTATGGTTCCTAATATCTCCATAACGGATAAATTTTCCAACTTTATCGATTAGGATGGTCTAAACAACCAATATCTAGTCTTTATGTCTCAAAAGGACCAAAAGTGCATATGTCTCAACTTAATCCATTAAGTCAAAGTCTCCAACCTTCAGATCTAAATCAATATGATGTTTAGATGGATAAAGTTTCCAACTTTATCCATAACAAGGTCACAAACTTTCAAGATCTAAACTTTATGCACTAAAGTGATGAAAAGCTCATAACACCGAAAACTAGCTAGATATAACAAATGCATCATCAAGATTCAAGCTTTATACCTCCAGAAGAAAGACCAAGTGAATAAGGTCTAGATCTACAAGCTCCAATGCCACCAACACTTCTCCAATGAGCTCCTTCTTCTCTAAGATGCTCTATGAACACTCCAAGGCTCTCAAAAGCTCAAGGATCTCACAAATGGGGCTAGGGTTTCGAAATTAGAGTTAGAGAGGATGGAGGTTGAAGGTAATAAGGGTCTGGAATGAGTTAAGGTCTTTAAATAAGGTCTAAGCCCCAAATATCAGGGTTTGCATCAAGCTTGCATATGCCCAACATACTCCTAGTTCGCCCAGTGTACCAGGTTGATCCTCTGCGATCAACCTGGCCTAGTATGCCCAACGTACTCGCCTTAACCCAAAACCTTCCTAACTTCTAGCGATCATAACTTCTTCGTTCTGACTCCGTTTTCGAAGATCTTTATATCCATGAAAAGGTATTAAAGATACCTACAATATTATCTAGATATCCTAGACTAAAAACTTCTCTAAAAAAAATCCGTATTTCGTGCAAGACCCCGACCTATGACTTTCCCTTTTCTACCCTTCGGCCCAAAACACAATTCAAAGGTTAAGATCTCAAAAACATCATTGCCTCTTTCCAAAAGGTCTAAAAATTACCTCCTTAAGGCCTAAAGCCTTTACATAATCAAATTTTCCTTTTCTACCCTTTAGGACAGTATCAGGTAGCAGCCAAGTAGGTCAAGTCTGCCGACCCGGGTTCAGGATAAGCTGAGGGGAGGAGTTCCGAGTATGGAAGGTGCGGGAAGTTTCATGATGGGATGTGCCAATTATTTGTATGTTGTAGATGTGGAGAGGAGGGTCATTTTGTTAAGGATTGTACGCGGAGTTCGCAAGCTTTTTTTCGTTGTGACCAGGAGGGCCACATCAGAGCAAGTTGTCCCTTTCTTGTTTTTGGTGAGGTGTTGATCTCTACACCCCTAGCTTGGCAGTTACCCGACGGTCGTCATAGGGAATCCGGAGTTTTAGGGGCTGAGGTTTGAGTTATCAGTTCCTCTATTTAGTCCATTAATGCAGTTTTGATATTCATCTGTATTTTCTGTTTATGTTTCGAAGTTTAGTTGTAATCTTGGATGATCAGTTTAAGGGAATTATCTTATTTAGATCTATTTAAATTTATTTCTTGTTATGAACGGTATAATTATCTTTGTCCTCAGTTGTATGTGTATTGGAATTTATGAATGTTGTGTGGGATTTGATTCTCCTATGTATCTGGATATCAGTGGTTGGGTTCAAGTGGTAGAGTTCAAGTTTGTATGGGTATCGAAGGGTTGTGAAGTTATCATATTCTAGCATACTTCAAGTGGGGAGTATGGAACCTCATAGCAGGAAGACCCTATACCCAGGTTTAGTTCTCAGTCAGGATTTTTCCTAGTTCAAGACTTTCGTGCAATTGCTAAATTTTCTAGGTTCACATCGAGTTTATCGTCAGTTGTTGGATTTCCCTCGATTTGTATTAGTTTTTGATGGAATAGAAATCTATAGGTCATGCTTGTGCATTAGACTCTAAGGCGTAAGGAGCCCTGGTTGAGGGATGTGATGAGGGATTCCTTTCCTGTTCTGATTAGGGCTTAAAATTCCGAGTCACAATCCAGGGGCCGAATCGGGTCGGTTAAGTCTTGTTGGGATCAATATGTGTCTTGTTAGGCTACGAGTGTTGTTATTAGCTAGTAGATCAGGGGTAAGCCCGAGTGGTGTTGTTGGTTAGTAGATCGGGGGTAGAACCGAGTGTTGTTGTTGGTTAGTGGATTGGGGGTGAGCCTGAGTGTTGACAGTAGATAGCTAAGCAGTGCTATTAGATCTGAGTAGGAGCGTGGCCCAGTTTAGTATGTAACCAGTTGGTTTTCGTCGCGATGGTGCACTTATGTGCTTGATTAGCATGACGACCTCTGGCCAAGAAGGTTTTGAGCCGATCAAATCTACATATTTTTAGACAGCTTGGTTGATGTGAGGAGTTGCATCATTAAGTAGAAGAGAAAGCTGATTTTGAGGACGAAAAGTTGGGGAGAACTGTAACATCTTGTTTCCTGTCACTTCTTAGTTCAGGGTCATGGACTGGAAGTTGATTGTGTAAAGGCTTTGGGCCTTAAGGAGGTAATTTGTAGAACTTTTGGAAGGAGGCTAGGGTCCTTCAATACCTTTGAATTGTGTTTTGGACCAAATGGTAAAAAAGGGAAACCCATAGGCTAGGGTCTTGCACGAAATATGAATTTTGTCCTAGATGTTTTTAGTCTAAGATATCTATATAATATTGTAGGGCCCTTCAATACCTTTCTGTAGATATAAAGATAATCGAAAACGGAGTTAGAACCAAGAAGTTATGACCGTTAGAAGATAAGAATGTTTTGGGTTAAGGCGAGTACGTTGGGCGTGCATGGTGTACGATGGGCATACCTGGCAAGGATGATCAAAGAGGATCAACCTAGTATGATGGGCGTACACAAACCTGATGTAAACCCTAATATTTGAGTCTTAGGCCTTATTTAAAGATCTTAAATCATCCCAAACCCTTGTTACCTTCAGCCTCCATCCTCTCTAACCCTAATTTCGAAACCCTAGCCCCATTTTTGAGATACTTGAGTTTTTTAGTGCCTTGGAGTGTTCTTGGTGCATCTTGGAGAAGAAGGAGCTCATTGTAGAAGTGTTGGTTGCATTGGAGCTTGTAGATCCATACCTTGTTAAACTTGGTCTTTCTTTTGGAGGTATGAAGCTTGAATCTTGATGATGTATTTATTAGGTCTAGCTAGTTTTGCGTGTTATGAGCTTCTTGTCACTTAAGTGCTTAAAGTTTGGATCTTGAAAGCTTGTGACCTTGTTATGGATAAATTTGGAAACTTTATTCATCTAAACATCATATTGATTCAGATATAAAGGTTGGAGACTTGGACTTAATGGATTAAGTTGAGTCATATGCACCTTTGGTCCCTTTGAGACTTAAAGACTACATATTGGTTGTTTGGACAATCCTAATGGATAAAGTTGGAAACTTTATCCTTTATGGAGCTATTAGGAATCATAAAAATGTGATCGTGGTCCTTTTATCCCTTCCATGCAAGAGTTATGATGTCTTAATGGATTAATAAGTTAGGGTTTTAGCTTTTTGACTTTTTTCTAGCCATGAAAAGTCATAAAGGTGGAAACTTTATAACTTAAATCGATGTTTTGAGTCTTGATCTGAGCTTCTGACAAAAGACCTTATGGGATAAAGTGCTTAACGGAGGAATGAGAACAGGTCGCGTACGTCGGGCGTACTCAGTAACCTTGGACTTTGACTATTATTGACTTTCGTTGACCATTGACTTTTTGACCAAGTTTGACTTTGGGTCAAAATTGAGGATTTTGGGCTATTAATTAAGATTCTATCTGGTTTTTGTGTTTTTGGATTCACGGATGCATGCAGTGCAGAAAAGGTATCGTATCGCAGTGTTTCAAAGTTCTTCGATTCAGGTGAGTTTCGCCTCATTGTACCGTGGGTTGAAGACACCAATGCCGACCCACTGGTTTTGGTTATCTTTTAGTAGAGGGATGCCCTAAGAATTGTGTGACATCTCCAAATTCATGGTCATTTTTTTAAAAAAATATTTATATTTATTTAAAAATCAGAGTATCCTTTTTGAAATAGTATTGTGGAATTTATTCCCAGAAAACATGATAAAGATGTTATCAAAGCATTTCCAAAGAAATGTATTAAAATTTAAAACATTGGGATGTCATCGGCAATACATAAACATAAGCATAATGAAATAGCCTTATAGTAATTAAACTAGTGGCCTAATACTCCTTGAATCTCTCAATAGAATGTATCGTTCATATAGCCACCTGTGATACAATAATCTGAGTGGGTCAGGTTGGGAAGCCTGGTGAGTACATAAGGATTTCAATCCTACAATGTTATATCATATATATATATATATATATATATATATATATATATATATATATATATATATATATATATATATTGTAATACCGTAAATTTTCAAACAATTTTTTTTTCATTTTCAAAACCACAAAATTCTCAATATCACATTCCAAAACCTACAATTGTCAAATTGTCAAAAACACAAATTCACAAACTCTTTGATAAAATCCAGGATCCCCAAAAACATGAAGTCTATCTTGTGTGTATAATCAAGTTGGTGCTTTACCGTGATCCTAAGAAGTACCTGAAACACATAACACATAACACGGTAAGCACGAAGCTTAGTGAGTTCCCCAAAATACCACTCATAACTCGTTAGCCTCTCATGGCTATATCTCAAATAAGACCCTCTAGTCGATGTGTAACAGTGGAACCCTCCGGTCCCACAGCTCGGGTGGACCCTCCGGTCCTAAGTCAGTAAAGCTCAAGATAATACACAACATAAATCACAAAGACATAATGTAGGATATCACAATATTCAATATAAGCACACAAGACCCTCCGGCCACACAAAGATTACCACTATAGGTAAGTATAGTGAGAAGACTCACCTCATAAGGAAGCAAATAAACCTCGTACATGAATCACCAATCTAGCCCCCGCCTAACATATATGATAATTATCTCTAATTAACACATACATCACAACTCCAAATAAACCAAGTCATTTTCTCTCTCTAATCTCTTGGAATGGGTAAAAGACCATTCTACCCCTCCATGGTCTCTATATTCCTTGTCTTGACCAAACCCTAAGGTCAACTAAAGTCAACACTCGGGTTAATAATCAATGTTGACTCGACTCATCAAGTGCATCTATGTGTCTCGTCGAGTCCCCTCGCTCCTTCAAAAATGTCGCGAAAACCCAAATTAACTCTCCGAGTTGTCTCATCAACTCGCCGAGTTACTCCTGTCCAGACTCGTCGGGGAAACCCCTAGCCGACTCGTCGAGTTGGCTCATCAACTCGGCGAGTCCCTTAAGTCTCTTTTCTCATTCAAACGTTTTAAGGCAGATTTACAACCCCAAACTCTAGAAATGCCAAAACCATTTCCATTTAGGGTCCTAAGCATTAAAACTCTCCTCTAGCTTGATAAAGCTTGGACCTTTGGGCTTAAGGGACCTCACAAGGTCCAAATCTGAAGTCTCAATCTCTTGGCAAGCTCAAAATGATCAAAGTCTCAAGGAAAGATGGAAAAAGCCCTTAAAACTCCCTAGAAACAAGATCTAATAAAAAGATGATCAAGGTGGTGACTTTTACCTTCCAACAGAAGCTAAAGAGTGGATGAACATCGGATCCAACAGTGCTTTCTCATTCATTGCCTGATACTCTTCTATTCTCTTCCACTAGTGCACTAAAATGCCGAAAGAATAGCTTTCTTTCTCTCTTAGATCAATATAGACGATTAGGGTTTCACACAGGGGAGTATGGTGGCTGGTGAAGCGGAAATGAGGGCTTAAGGTCCTTTAAATAGGACCCAACCCTGAAGATTTAGGGTTTCCTCTCACAGCGCCAACTCGTCGATTTGGTCCCTCCGACTCGTCGAGTTGGCTATAAAACCCACGTGGCCAAAGCCGTCTCTACTCGACGAGTTGGGGCATCCAACTCGTCGAGTTGTTCAATCAACTCATAAAATATATATAAATATTATTCTTGGGATTCGGGATGTTATATATATATATATATATATATATATATATATATATATATATATATATATATATATATATATATATATATATATTAGAACTCGCAATATACAATTTCACCTCACATAAGCAATTTTACCCACCCTCGTCGATCCTCACAACAACATGATCCATACTCTCAGATCTAAAATTAATAACTTTATCTAATCCATACTTATGGATCAGGTATGTCTAATCCATGCTCTCAGATCAATGATGAATAATTATGCCCACTCCATACTCTCGGATTAGGGACGAATGAGTATGTCTAATCCATGCTCTCGGATCAATCATAAAATTTAAAGTTCTACCCTCCATGTATATCTCACTCGTACTCATAAGAAGATACTACCCAATGTTCCTCTTAATTAATTTATGTTTACTATGTATCCTAAATCGTCATATATTGTCAGATATGCTCTTAAGACGTATTTCAGGCAATATCAAATATTTCACACACAAACATATATTTAATACTTTAATTAATACTTGTATTAAAATCATGTTCATGAAAGGGACTATGCACTCACATGTTAAAGTAATGACTTGAAATTTGGGTAGCGCTTCGCTTCTAACAGTTGTCTTTTCCTTTGATGAAACCTAGTATTATTATCACTACGTTCTAGTATAATATTTATTACGACTAATTATTAGTCTAGATTCATCATTAACTTAAAGTCTACTTTCATGATCTATCAAGTAAGGAACAACAAGATAGGATCATGTTGGAGGTAGGGTCCGTTTGGTATACGAAGTATACTGTTTGGAAATCCCACTTTAAACACCTCCCTAAATCACAACCTAGACATCATCCTCGTAAGTAGATTAATAAGTATAACGACTTTGAATCACTGATAAATCTTTTTTATAGGTTCATAATAACGATAATGAACATAAACATAAGTTATACTTAAAGTATGGTAAGCATAACTCACTTACTGTGGGTTTTAGCGAGGAACCGGGCTCTGCAAGGGCAGAACTTCTGAGTCGAAAGCTCTTCTTCTCATGGCCTTCTGGCGCTTTGGGGCTCCCTACTAACACTTAGGAAGTGATAGGAAAAGGAGAAGAGGTCTTTGGGGTGTATGGGTGAGAATGGGTGAGAAATGTGTGAAGAATGGAGTGATTTGCGCTTTCTATTTATAGTCTTTCTGAAAGCCGAATGTGGGGCGTTCAAGAGTTGAACACTGGGCATTCGGATGCCACGTGTCTCCATCTCATTCCAAGCTGTGAGGAAGAAGCTGTGTCCCAGATCACGCCACATGTCACTCACAGATTTCGCCCAAAATTAATTATCTTCTAAAATCCGTAACTTTCGCATACCGGCTCCGTTTTTGACGTTAATTATATCCACGTGTAGGTATCGACATGATCTACAACTTTTGTTTAGACACCATTGACTAATTTTGAATTTATTTTTAAAGTCATATTTTAACAGGCTTAGACAATTAAAGTCCGTTAAAAATCCATAGCTTTGTCATCCGATGTCCATCTTTTACTGTCATCATATCATTGAGCACGTATTAACGAGATCTTTAATTCTCATTTAGGTTGTGTCGGCTAAAAATCGATCGATCTAAAATTTGATTTCCGGGTTGTGTATTGCTACGCTAAATCTTAGAAAATCATAACTTCTTCAAACGAAGTCAGATTTGGACATTCTTCTTATGTATGTTCTCGATTTAACATATAGTATGACTTTCGTTTAGATTGATAAGGCTAAAAAGTAGCTTATCAAAAATTCACTTCATACGATACGCGTCGTCGTGACGGTTTTGTCACAAAACTTCGACGGGTCATAACTTCTTCGTTATAAGTCGGATTTCAACGTTCTTTATATGCACGGAATCCCTGTGACATACACTATACTATGGTTAAGATTATTTATTCTAAATAATCTTCTATCAAAAATTCATTTTTAACGCTTATTATCTCTAAATTTACTAGCCCAAATCTGCAGGCATTACAATTATCTCCCCTTAGGATGATTACCTCCTAGAATCATCAACAAATTAGGGCTTATGTAATGACTCCACACGTTATCTTTTCATCCTAGGCAATAGCCATAACTCTTATGTCCTTTCAAATGAGTATTTAACTCTTGACTTCTGGCGGTGCTCAATCTTGCACTCGCTCTTCATACTATGTTGGACTTTCAATTGTAACCTTCGAGTTACAAATTCGATCCTAATTGGAGACTCCTGCTCCTTCTTAAATAGACTTAACTTAAGATAAGTTCTTTACTTCGATTGTCGTAACAAACTGTGACATCCCCAAATTCACGGTCATTTTAAAAATTTTATTTATGGTTATTTGAAAATTAGAGTATTCATTTTTAAAGAATAATGTTGTGGAATTTGTTCCCAGAAAAGCATGATAAATACATTATCAAAGCATTTACGAAGAAATGTATTTTGTTATATTAAAACTTTGGGATGTCATCGTCAATATAGAAACATAACCATAAACAGACCTTACATTCATTTACACTAGTGATCTACATGTCCTTTAATATCTCAGCGTAATGCAGATTCGTATCGACACCTGTTATTCAAATACACTGAGTGGGTCAGGTTGGGAAACCTGGGGAGTACATAGGGTTTTCAACCCATAATAATATAATTATTATGTTTAATCATCAAACAATTAACCCAATTACCCATCCCTATTATCTTCTTTATTCTTAAGTATCTTCCCTAAGAATCATTTATTCCTTAATATTTATTCCTAAGGATTATCCTAAGGAATAGACATGAAGTCCATTGCTGCCAGGGTTTATCAAATCTCATCTCTAATCTACCCATCTTTACCCATCACAATAGGTATAAAATACGTATATAGTTTAAATCGAATAAAACATGTATAATTTTTTCATCCAACATAGATATCAAGAACACAGATAATATGCAGACATAGCACATAATTTATATTAATTACTTCATATCTATGTGTAAGATTAAAATAACTATGTACTTACTTGTTAAAGTGACGATTCGAAATTCAAGCAATGCTTCGCTTCTAGCTATTGTCTTTTCCTTTGACGTAATCTAGCATTATTATCGCTAAGTCTTAGTCTGATATTTATTGCGACTAATTATTAGTCTAGATTCATCATTAAATCAAAGTCTACTTCCATGATCTATCAAGTAAGGAACAACCAGGTAGGATTATATCGAAGGTAGGGTCCGTTTGGTATACGAAGTATACTGATTGGAAATCCTATTGGATTAGTGTCTAAGCCCGTAACTATATTTGGTATGTACTTGACCCGGTTGTGCATGGTCATTTTGGGTTGCCTTCACCAAAGCAACTTGATAAAATGATTGATGGAGAGAGAGAAAGAGAGAGAGGTTATTATGGTTTATTAATATATTATATGAATAATATATTAAAATAGAAATCCTATAGTTTAATTAATATTGGTCAAGAATTAGTTAAGAATTAATTATGTGGCTAAAACAGATTAATTAAATAAGGGGGACTGGAACTGTCAATTATAAGATAATTGAGTTTAGGTTGTGAATCCTTATGGATATAGGGGGCGAAATTTAGAGTGTATGCCCACTTTAATTTCGTCCAATGGGCCTTATTCCAGAAGATTCTTAAAGCTGCTCAGGGGCTAAGTTATCCAATTAGGGTTTTGACTAAAACCCTAGCAGCTCAGCTATTTAAGGACCCCATAGGGCTACAGATTTCGGCCAACCTGAGAAACCCTAGAGTTACTATAGCCAAAATTGTGCTTCTTCCTCCCTATCTTCTACATCATCTTCTTGCCTTGGTGTTTGTAAGCCATTAGAGGCGATACATTTGTGACACAAAGCCTTTGTAGATTGAAGATTCTTGCAACTATTGAAAGATATCATCTAAACTTGTTTTTATTATAGATCTTGTTTTCAAAGTATGTTAGATTAGGGTTTATAAGCTTTGGATAAATTCGCATGTAAAATAGAGAAACCTAGATCCAAAGCTTTAGGGTTTTGCATATGCACAAAGGATGTTCTTTTGCTCAAAACCCATCAATGGTATCAGAGCCTAGCTTGGTTTCTATTGTATTTTATGCATGGTACATTTATTCATTGCTTAAAATCGAATTTTATGCTATCTTCTGTCACACCCCCAAACCAAGGATAGCGGAAACGTCCGGGGGTGGAGGACTTCATGTAGAGTATCACACCAATGAGTATAATAGTGCTCAAAGTAAATACAACCATCATAAATATAATTGAAAAAGTTACACCAAAGTATATGTTTACATTATTCGAATCAATTACATTATGATACAAAATGAACTGTTTGACGATTTATCGTCCCATCCTCAAAAACGTTGTTGATTTCCTGTTTCACTGAATTCCTGAGAATACAAGTAGTTTTGAAAAGTGTCAACACAAAGGTTGGTGAGTTCATAAGCTTTTGACAGTAAGAGTTTGAAAATCGATCTTTGTAAAGAGATGTATGTTACCAAGAAAAATCCAATATTTTCCTTACAAAAGTTATGTGGTCCTAAATACCAGGACCGAAAATGAACAAGTATTTGTCATACTTAAGGATATAAAAGTGGTTTCAAATTGGCGTAAAAACCCTTTCTGATTTGAGAAAACTCTCGTAATGAATGGTGTGTAGTCTTAAATACCAAGACTGAAAATATACAACAATATCTGTAATTATTGATATAAAAAGTGATTTTAAATCGACATAAAACCCTTTTTGATATGAAGACGTACAAGTATTTTTCCATACTTAAAGTAATTTCAGTGAGCTAAATCGACATAACTCGCTAAATTAAAGTTAGAACCCGTAAATCTTATGATTTGTTAATACCACATGTGAGCTATCATAACCATACTTGACTTAGACGACCTTGTAATTGCGACGTTCTTCAGGCGTCGCGAAACTGAAATGACACTTGTCACCACAGACCTGCCGGCCTAGCTGTTGCATGCAACTCAGGTGTGGGTTTGTCAAACCCAATATAGATCTATACACAACTATCACGTTCTCCCTACAAGAGACTTTGGTTACAATTTACAGGACTTTTTGAATTGGTTACTTTGGAAGTAACCCGAAGCGAATGACTCACAAATTTATTCATTAACAGATTTACGTGAACTAAACTGAAAACCTTTGGTAAATAAGTTTGAGAAGTAAATGATGCATAAACTATACCTATTATAGTTTATCCAAAACGTTTGTAATGTATAAGAACTCTTTTATGAAAACGCATTTGTGTTATGAATCCATAAACTATGCTCATTATAGCTTAATATACGTGTTCTAAATGAATGAATAATCTTATCATGAATGACTAAGTTTCAGTTTATGGTGATAAACTAACAAGGAAACACATTCAATATTTAGAACTTATTGTTATACACTTTGCTCAACATAATACAAAGTGTTATTAAAGTTATATGCAGTTAACTAAATTTAACCTTTCTGCACTGTTTTAGAAAAGTCATAGAAAAATCATACGAAGTCAAAAACTAAATCCGTAAATTCTGAGAGTTCCTAAAATGTGTCTAGTTTACTTATAATTTTTATCATGATTTTTAATGACCTCCAACTTGGGTGAAAAAGTCCATAATAACAGACTGGTCCGGATTGGTGTTTAAAATGATAGGCAGTTTTGTAAAAATCACCATAAATTGTAGAAAACTCGTATGGAGATGTGAAAGTAGTCATTTTAAAGCTAAGAACTGGAACTAATTACACCTAAAATAGTTTTGAAAAAAAAATGTTTAAGTTGTCCAAAACAGTCCGTGAATGGAGCCCAACTTTTCTGATGAAAGGTGTTAGAAAAGTTTAGTTATGTTCTTGGTGTTTTAACTTGTATTCCCCCCCCCCCCCCCCCCCATAAAAACTTAAGAAAACATGAAAATGTAGGGGTATGAACTCACCTTATGTGATTTCAGTAGATGGATGATGGAGAAAAGAAGTGTTCAACTCAAGAACTCTTTGGGAGATACTTGAAGATTTGAGGAGCTAACAACAAATATGACGATATTTGTGTAAGCAATCTATGATTTGAGTAGAAGGAAGTGAAATAATCATATGGAGGATGTTAATACTTACCAAAAGTAGAAGAAAAGCTTGGAGTATAGCCTTGAATCTCGAATTTTAGAGAGAGAAGATGAGAGAAAGTGAAGTTTGTTCTTGATGGAGGAATGAGAGGAAATGAAAGAAATGTGAGGAAAGAGGAGGGTTTTCTAACCCTTGGCCAAGTGTATGGTTGGAAAAAGGTGGAAAAGTACCATGAAATGACTATGTATGGGCTGATGGTGAATAGTGACATGGAGTGGGTATGGGAGTGGTTGCTTGTGTCATAGAATAAAGAAAAGTCAACACTCCACCTCTTGTACTTCACCCACTCTTCTTGGATAAGGTTTATCCCCAAAAATGTGGATAATTAATAAATATGGGGCCTTATATGTTAAAATAAAGTTTTGGGTGAAAATCCCGCATTAAAACAATTAAAAACAGAGCTAAAATGAAATCGTAGTCGAAAACCGGGAAGAAATGCTCTTCCTGCGAGGCTTCTCGTAAGGGGGCCAAAGGTTCGGTCCCTTCTGGTGTTGGGCCGAAGCGAAACGAGGCGAAACAGCAAGAAGCGAAAGGGTAGGCTCGGTCCGAAGCATCAGGAGCGAAATAGACCGAAATGAACAGTAACTTCGGGTTCGGACTTGTGCGAGGTTCGGGCCCGAGAGCACCCTTCAGGTTCGGTTCAGCAGCCTTTGGGTTCGGTTCAAGAGGGTTCGGTCCCTAAGAGGACTTTCGGCCCTAAGAGAGGTTTCGGCTCCTTAAGAGGGGTTTCGGGTCCTTAAGCCTATTTTACTCGTTTTTACCCCGTTTCAAGCCGTTTTTGACCTGGTTAAGGGTCGGGATGGCCCGAAAGACTATAAAAAGTTTAAGGAACTTATGAGAGAGATTTGGGAGAGATTTCACATACTTGGAGAGATTTCTCATACAAAGAGAGATTTGGGAGAGATTTCACATACTTGGAGAGATTTCTCATACAAAGAGAGATTTGGGAGAGATTTCACATACTTGGAGAGATTTGGGAGAGATTTCACATACTTAGAGAGATTTGGGAGAGATTTCATATACTTAGAGAGATTTGGGAGAGATTTCACATACTTAGAGGGATTTGGGAGAGATTTCACATACTTAGAGAGATTTGGGAGAGATTTAACATACGTGGAGAGATTTCCGATAAAGAGAGATAGAGTGAAAACGATTGAGAGGGGTTTCGTGTGTGGCATTTGTTAGTGTCCGACTTCGCGATGTGAGGTTCGTAAACCCCGTTAAGCCTTGTTTAAGGATCTTACACACTCCCAATGAGTATGCAACATTGTTTTATCGGTTTGGATCGTCGCTTACCACAGTTTTTAGGTTAAGGAGATCTAGATGTACGTACTTTTCGATTTATGATCTCTTATGAGAATAGCGAGTTGTTTAGAAATTACATAACGTAAACTCTAGTACCCACGGGCAAATTGAGTCGAACGGTTTAACTTGATGACTTCAGTTGACTTTGACTTGACCGGAAATTGACGGTTGTCATATCATCCCCCGTTAGAGGGAATTTCATCCCGAAATTTGAATTTAGGCAAGGAGTAGGCATGAACATTCGAGCCAAGAAGTGGGGATACTTCCTAATCGACTGATTCTCGTGCTCCCTAGTGACTCCAGGTCCTTGGTTAGTATTCCAGCGAACTTTCACTAATGGGAAGCGGCGTTGCTGCATCCGCTTGACCTCTCGGTCCATGGTCACTACAGTTCTTCGACGAAGGTGAGGCCCTTGTGGAACTCGATCTCGTCGAGAGGGATTACAAGAGTCTCGTCGGATAGATACTTCTGCAAGTCCGAGACGTGTCGAGTAGAATGTACTTTACCAAGCTCGCGGGGGTAGATTGAAGTTGCGAGTTACAGGGGTGATTCTGACAAGAATCTCGAAAGGCATAATTATCTGGGGTTTTAGCTTTCCACGCTTTCCGAAGCGTATTAAGCCTTCCCAAAGTTAGGCTTCCAGAGGAATTTGGTCTCTTATTCTGGAGTTCTAAAGGTTTCTCCCTCTTTCTTCACTTCCAAGTCAAGGGTTGCTCCCTTCATGGTCAAGGTCGTAAGGGGGTTCCGTAATTTGCGAGAAGTTCTCTCGGGACTAAGACGGTAGGTCAGTGAGACCCGGAATTTTGGCGTATTCCTGTTGACGCCTTTGGTGCTGACTGTTTCTCAACGGTTTTGATTAATTGAAATGGTCCTTAAGAATTTCCACATTGATAATGATGTGTCTTAGGAATTCGACTCCTCAATTCCAAAACTCGTATTTAGAGAACTTCAGGTAAGGCTTCTCTGATCGTATTGCTTCCGTGGTTTGTTGTAGCTGCTCTCCTTGGTTTCCTTCTTACTACGAGGGTAGATAAGCAAGTCATTTACAATGACCATGACGAACTGATCCTAGTAAGAATGGCACATTCCTATTCATTACGTTCATGAATACTACGAGTGGGTTGGTCCTATCCGAGGGGTATCACTACGGACTTGCAGCGTCCGCATCGAATTTGGAGGATTGTCCTCGGACATCCTTCTCCAATACTCGCGACTGGTGATATTCAGATCTCAGGTCCAATTCCTGAAGGGTACCTCGTTCCTTGCGGCTGGTCGGCCTATTCGTCTATGCGAGGTAGATAGTAAAGGTTTCTACTGGAGATATTGTCGGGGCCTCTGAGGTCGATGGAACTACGAGCAATTTGCCTTTCTATTTGAAGAATAAGACCGGAGCTCTCCAGGGTGAGAAGCTTGGTTCTTCAATTTTATTGTTGAGTAGTTCGACAGGTTTGACCTGACAGTTCTTGTAGCTCGGTAGGAAGCATGTGGGTTTGGTTTACGCGACTAGGCCTTTTCGGATGGTAGGACATTTACTCGTCCTTCTAGGCAACCTTGGCCCGAAGCTCATGGCAGGACTCGTACCTGGTTCATCTATTATTAACTTGCGCATATAGGTCGTATGTGCTTAAGATTGGCAAGACAGTTGGATGGGTGACTCTGCCCCAAGTCCACGACCAGACATGGAACAGGAAATAGGGCGGAAGCACACATTCAATGCCTGTAGAATCTTAATTATACATTATCCTCGCGTATACACGTAGTAGTGGTAGACTAACCGTATCCGTCCCAAGCCTCTATGCTTGAACCTTGTCTGCTGTATGCGTGACATTCCCGAAGGTCTCCTGTAAATACTTATGATAAGGTTTCTGGAAGTATAACACTCCTCTGGTGCGTGTTTTGGGGGTTTCACATCGAGAGATGACTCGGAGATCCATGCTGGACGTGTTTATGGGAGACAAAGGTTTCGATATTCGGTGGGTTAGGTGAAGGGTCCTTTTGTAGTCGTTAAATCGGGAAGATGAGGACTATACTAATTGAAACTGAATGGTGACAACCGAATATTTTTAGATAACATGTGTTAAGTTGTATTCATAAGAAGAGATCACTAGAGTGATAGAGTATCTTGTGTTTCTTTTCAGGGTATTCTGTTTTGTTTGATATTATTATTACCATAGATGATTCATACCATAGTGTCTAGCACTGGTAGTGGGTGTGTTTCGATAGCCAGTAATGATACTTGATATCATGATCCCTGACAGGTCTCCTTACGATCGAGCGGTATATGAACGTCGTATGTAAGTTGATGTTGGTGAAATCATCGAGCGGGTGGCCCCACTCAATTCCTACTACTAGACATGGAATAGGAGTCAGGATGGAATTTTTTGTTTCAAGAGTTCGGTATTTTGATTATAATTAACCCCGATGTATGTACAAAGTCATCGCATCTTACAGGTAATGACCCTAAGGTCATATATGAATGTCTTTGGTTTGATTTGACGAGAGAGTATTTTAACTATTTTTAGAAAGACTGAGATTTTAGCAAACATACCAAATTCATTACAAACATATGGTACTTAAACGCTTTTGTCGTTGGAAACATTACAAAAGTCCTAATATGGTTCCCTGTTACCCTTTCTGGTTCGTTTGTCACACTCCTCTGGCTCCCCCGTCATTCCTCTCAGTTGGACAGTTTCTCTTGAAGTGTCCTGTTTCGCCACATAGGAAGCACACTGGAATTACTTTGGTATTGGGGGTTGGAGCGATGTACTGATTCGGGGCCCTATAGAAACGAACGATATGCCCTTTCTTGTCTCAGTTTTTACAGTGTATCTCCCGGAAATTCCCATGGTGATGGAAGCCACATTGGTTACACCTCGGGAGTGATCCCTTATATGGTTTGGCCGACGTTTGGGTGGCAGACCCCGTGGCTAGTGTCGAGGCATGAGTCATGATTGTTGTTGTAATTGTAGGGGTGGCCATGGGTTGTTGTCTTTTAGTGGATCTTTGAGATTGGTTGCGCTAACTTTCGCTTCTTGTTCGTAGGTTTGTGTCCTGAGGTATTTTCGCTGGCAGACACCCATTGGTGTCTCTAATTGTTACCACAATCTGTATTGTCAGTACCGCTTCCATCTATGCTGGCGTTGTTAGTATTGAATTGCGCCATGACGGCTGTCACGGCTGCCGTGACTGCAGCCTGAAAAGTAGCAGAGTCTATCTGCAGGGTTGGTGCATTGCTAGTTGGTTGATTGCCTCTTGGTGAAGACATAGCTCTGTTCCATGATGAAAAACGACTTCGTTAGTGGAAATGATTATCTTAATTGCATCCTTACGATTTATATTTACGCATATAAATTTTTGCACATTACTGTACTATTCCTAGTGTTTCCGCTAACGTTCTTGAAATGGAGTTATGGCAGTGGGTAGGAGTTGGTTTCATACGGGCGTTAAGCTTCACTCATCTTAGAATCATGTTTGTCCGAACACGCTTGGCTGAGGAGTTTTGATGGGATCCGGTGCATTAGTGCTGGTATGATCGCACCCCATAGGTCTATGAAGAAGGAACTTCCCAACAAAATGTTTAAAGGTGAGATGATAATGAGTTTTTAGAACGGATATACGTTGCGAGTTTCTAACTAAGTTTATCTTATATCGATTTGTAACGTAATTCGGTCGTTAAGGGTGTTCTGAAAACAATTCATAGCGAGATACTTTATATGGTAAACTCAAGTATTTCAGTAGTTCTGTACCCAAGTGAAACCTTATACTTGACCCAAGCTAGGTTCTTATTATGACCAATTGATGTATGCTTAGTTATATAACTAAGACTAAATAGACCTTCGAGTCTGTTAGGTATATCCTAAGCCCATCTTGTTAATATGATTCTAGTAATTCTAGTTTCAGCGAAATTTTTTGACCTAGATGAAGGTTTACCTCACATCCGTGCATGGAAAAGTTTTGATAGCAACTAGATCTCTCGTTTAGTATGACCGCTTAAATCACAGTATCGTGCTTACGCCTAGAATAGAGTAGCACCAACGCATACTCACGAACCTAATTTACAAGTTCTTGTGAGCGGTATGAACTCTACTTATGACGATCCGTCCCTTGCGATGCCTGAGGAAAAGTCGATGCACCTTGCAGCTCTGTTAATCGATGCTTGGCTGTAATCCTCCCCTCTTTGAATGTCGTGTGTCTACCCCGTTACTCTCTTGCCTCTGCCCGAGTGGCGATAAGGTCCTAAACAGAGAGTTAGTCTCCGAAATAGTAGTCTCTTTCCGAGTCTCGGGTACGTGAGACAGTAGGGTCTGTAGTAGCGCACAGTTTCCGAACTCGGGTTGTAGTCTACCTACTTTAATCCCCAATGTTCGCGATCTGCCGGGTCTTCGCCGGGAGGGCTCTGTCAGTCGGTCTCCTGTGGTTGAGGTTATAGCACCCTCGTTGGTCTCCACATGGTGGTTGTTGTCATTGCTGTCGACATTCAACCCTCAATCACGATTGCCCAACGGGGAACAGGTTCGATGTAGTCGAAACGGTTCGCGGAAACCCTTGCTATGCATGGAGGATTGATTACCTCCGGTTCCGCTTTTGATTCTTCTCATAACCATTCACCATTTCTCGGGTACGGATTGGGAAAGTAAGGGTCGTCCGGTAAGTAGGATCTTGCTATGTTGTACGTGCGAGAATAGGAGTGGAAGAGATAATTACTTGGCGCTAACTCTATAATTAATTATTTATAGGGGGTGATCCTTATTAGTTACTTCTATAATGACATATTGCATACTAATTACATATAACAAGCTATGATAGATCTTCAAATAAGTGATCCTACCCTAGGTCCACATCCAAACAAGGAAAAGGAAGTAAGGCAATGACCACAAATTCTAAGTCAATGACTTCTAAGTTATATATAACCTTAGAGTATCCACTTAGGGACTATAGACCTATTACTAAGGATCTATTTAGTTTCCATATAAGTTATGATATTACAAAATACTCCTATAGTATTTTAAATTTTATGTTTGGTTCTAATGTTCTCATTGTGGTAGTGTTGGTAAGTTTTTAGACTTGTTGCCATATCACAACCATTCTTTGGCATGTGCTAATCACTCCTCAGACCAGCATAGTTGATCAGGCTATGCCACTACCAAGACTGACCATACATCCCCGAGCTTACCTGTGATATCCAACAATCATTACTTTTGTTTTGTTCTAGAATGATGCTGACCTTAGTATGTATGCATGCATGTATACTTTTAATAAGAAACTATTTATTTCTAAAAGTATAGTTGTTTTGAAAACTTTAAATCAGAGACCTTAGTCCCAATGTATTTATAGTTTGTATATCTTATGTGGTGAGATATACTTAATTCACTATAAACAATGCTCTGATACCAATCTCTCACACCCCCAAACCAAGGATGGCGGAAACGTCCGGGGGTGGAGGACTTCATGTAGAGTATCACAACAACGAGTATAATAGTGCTCAAAGTAAATACAACCATCATAAATATAATTGAAAAAGTTACACCAAAGTATATGTTTACATGATTCGAATAATTTACATTATGATACAAAATGAACTGTTTGACGATTTATCGTCCCATCCTCAAAACGTTGTTGATTTCCTGTTTCACTGAATTCCTGAAAATACAAGTAGTTTTGAAAAGTGTCAACACAAAGGTTGGTGAGTTCATAAGCTTTTGACAGTAAGAGTTTGAAAATCGATCTTTGTAAAGAGATGTATGTTACCAAGAAAAATCCAATATTTTCCTTACAAAAGTTATGTGGTCCTAAATACCAGGACCGAAAATGAACACGTATTTGTCATACTTAAAGATATAAAAGTGGTTTCAAATTGGCGTAAAAACATTTGAGAAAACTCCTGTAATGAATGGTGTGTAGTCTTAAATACCAAGACTGAAAATATACAGCAATATCTGTAATTATTGATATAAAAAGTGATTTTAAATCGACATTAAAGTTAGAACCCTTAAATCTTATGATTTGTTAATACCACATGTGAGCTATCATAACCATACTTGACTTAGACGGCCTTGTAATTGCGATGTTCTTCAGGCGTCGTGAAACTGAAATGACACTTGTCACCACAGACCTGCCAGTTTACTCATAATTTTTATCATGATTTTTAATGACCTCCAACTTGGGTGAAAAAGTCCATAATCACAGACTGGTCCGGATTGGTGTTTAAAATGATAGGCAGTTTTGTAAAAATCACCAAAAATTGTAGAAAAATCGTATGGAGATGTGAAAGTAGTCATTTTAAAGCTAAGAACTGGAACTAATTACACCTAAAACAGTTTGGAAAACAAAAATGTTTAAGTTGTCCAAACCAGTCTGTGAATGGAGCCTAACTTTTCTGACGAAAGCTGTTAGAAAAGTTTAGTTATGTTTTTGGTGTTTTAACTTGTATTCCCCCCCCCCCCCCCCTAAAAACTTAAGAAAAAATGAAAATGTAGGGGTATGAACTCACCTTATGTGATTTCAGTAGATGGATGATGGAGAAAAGAAGTGTTCAACTCAAGAACTCTTTGGGAGATGCTTGAAGATTTGAGGAGCTAACAACAAATATGACGATATTTGTGTAAGCAATCTATGATTTGAGTAGAAGGAAGTGAAATAATCATTTGGAGGATGTTAATACTTACCAAAAGTAGAAGAAAAGCTTGGAGTATAGCCTTGAATCTCGAATTTGAGAGAGAGAAGATGAGAGAAAGTGAAGTTTGTTCTTGATGGAGGAATGAGAGGAAATGAAAGAAATGTGAGGAAAGAGGAGGGTTTTCTAATCCTTGACCAAGTGTGTGGTTGGAAAAAGGTGGAAAAGTACCATGAAATGACTAGGTATGGGCTGATGGTGAATAGTGACATGGAGTGGGTATGAGAATGGTTGCTTGTGTCATAGAATAAAGAAAAGTCAACACTCCACCTCTTGTACTTCACCCACTCTTCTTGGATAAGGTTTATCCCCAAAAATGTGGATAATTAATAAATATAGGGCCTTATATGTTAAAATAAAGTTTTGGGTGAAAATCCCACGTTAAAACAATTAAAAACGGAGCTAAAATGAAATCGTAATCGAAAACCGGGAAGAAATGCTCTTCCTGCGAGGCTTCTCGTAAGGGGGCCGAAGGTTCGGTCCCTTCTGGTGCTGGGCCGAAGCGAAACGAGGCGAAACAACAAGAAGCGAAAGGGCAGGCTCGATTTGAAGCATCAGGAGCGAAATAGACTGAAATGAATAGTAACTTCGGGTTCGGACTTGTGCGAGGTTCGGGCCCGAGAGCACCCTTCGGGTTCGGTTCAGCAGCCTTCGGGTTCGGTCCAAGAGGGTCCGGTCCCTAAGAGGACTTTCGGCCCTAAGAGGGGTTTCGGCTCCTTAACAGGGGTTGCGGGTCCTTAAGCCAATTTTACTCGTTTTTACCCCGTTTCAAGCCGTTTTTGACCTGGTTAAGGGTCGGGATGGCCCGAAAGACTATAAAAAGTTTAAGGAACTTATGAGAGAGATTTGGGAGAGATGTCACATACTTGGAGAGATTTCTCATATAAAGAGAGATTTGGGAGAGATTTCACATACTTGGAGAGATTTCTCATACAAAGACAGATTTGGGAGAGATTTCACATACTTGGAGAGATTTCTCATACAAAGAGAGATTTGGGAGAGATTTCACATACTTAGAGGGATTTGGGAGAAATTTCACATACTTAGAGAGATTTGGGAGAGATTTAACATACGTGGAGAGACTTCCGATAAAGAGAGATAGAGTGAAAACGATTGAGAGGGGTTTCGTGTGTGGCATTTGTGAGTGTCCGGCTTCGCGATGCGAGGTCCGTAAACCCCGTTAAGCCTTGTTTAAGGATCTTACACACTCCCGATGAGTATGCAACATTGTTTTATTGGTTTGGATCGTCACTTACGATAGTTTTTAGGTTAAGGAGATCTAGATGTATGTAGTTTTCGATTTATGATCTCTTATGAGAATAGCGAGTTGTTTAGAAATTACATAACGTAAACTCTAGTACCCACGGGCAAATTGAGTCGAACGATTTGACTTTATGACTTCAGTTGACTTTGACTTGACCGGAAATTGACGCTTGTCACATCTTCTTGACAGACTCGTCGAGCCCAATGAGGTACTCGATGAGTAGGATGAATTTGGCGAGTCCTGTAAGGGGCTCGGCGAGTCAGGCTGTCAGACAGACGGATTTTCAGGATTTTTGCTTATTTTGACTTAGGATAATTACCATAATTGTTTCTAATTAATAAAAATACAAAATTTTGTTGATTACTTATGATTATCTTTGTCAAAATAAAAGATTTTTTGTCATCTAGTTAGATAATTATTACATTATTTGTCAAAATAAAAGATTTTTTGTCATCTAGTTAGATAATCATCAAAATTAATTGTTTAATTGTTTATTTGAATTTTAATCTAGATAGTTTTGAAATGTTTCAAAACTTGCCCTCAAGTTTTGGAATTTAAATTTTTGATTAAAAGTTTAATTTTGAAATAATTAAATTCCAAAACCTAGAATTTTACAAGTTTAAAATTCACTCTATACTATTATAATATTATAAGAATAATTATTATATATGTATAAGATAAATGGTAGTCTTACCGTTAGTAGACCTCATTCACAAAGCCGATCTATAAGGGGGGGGGGGGGGTATAAGGTTACGGCCTATAAAGTGGCCATTTTATGGGTGTCCACTCTCACCCACCGCTTCCATGATTGGTGGAGGGTCGTTAGCTGAACGGGTAGGATAGGGCAACTAATTCCTCATTAAAAGTATAATGATTAATAAAGTAACTAAATGATTTTTATAAAATTCTCAATCTTAGTTACTTTAGGAAAAAATGTGAATTTGATGCTATTCCATGGAATTATACTTTGTACCCTTGCTAAGACGTTAGTGGAGCGTGTGTTTGGCTCTAAGCAAAGATGGCAAAGGGTGACTCGTTGTTTTTCATAGATCAATGGAGCGCCTGTGGTTAACCGGCATATTGATTAGGTGACTATAACATCTAGCGCACCAAGTACATTCTCATGATTACTCACACCTTGTTTGTGATCCTCGGTATCCCAGTCACAAACTTGAAGGGCATATCGAGATTTAAACATGCGATTGAAAAGTTCAATGAATCTAAAAAGATCTAGGAGTTTTCAATACATTTAAAACTTAATTTCTTTTGTTTTTCATGGTGGAAATTAGTTAATCGTCATTCACTTACCTTCAAATTATTTGCAATTTAAATTACAGCATCCCTCTTTTAAGTTGTAAATAATGTTGTTGGATCCTAGGCCTAATTTCTCATTTTGGGTGTTTAATTGGGGATTCTTATTTAATCAAACTTTGTCTCTTTTCCTTTTCAGATGCCGAACTCGAACAACAACAACGCTTCAGGCTCAACCTCATCCGGCTCGTTCTCACTCATGAACTTGTGTGGGAGGGTGATCTTCAACGGGACCAATTTTAATGATTGGATCCGGAACATCCGAATGGTTACCCGCTACGATGACAAGGAGTATGTCCTCGATAAGGAGCTGAAGGAGCTGAACGTAAACACTGCTACTCCCAAGGAGATTGCTGCTTTCGAGGCCCACGGGCGAGATGCTACGAAAGTCCATTGCATCATGCTCGCGACAATGACTGCAGAACTCTAGAAGTCCTACGAGGACTACTATCCGTATGAGATGCATCAGGATTTGCTGGACCGGTACCACCAAAGTGCCAGGCAGGAGAGGTACGAGATCATCACGACCAAGATGAGGTACGAAGAGTTTGTCACTACTCATCTGCAGAAGATGCAGAGATATGTTGACTGCCTGCTGAAGTTAAATGTTAACTTCGATGAAGAGCTGGCGATTGACATCATTCTTCATTCACTGCCACCCTGCTTCAACCAGTTTCACGTGACCTACCATATGAACAAAGAGGAGGTCAGCTTGAGCAAGCTTCAAGGTTTGTTGAGGACTACTGAGAGCAACCTTAAGGATAAATCCATAGCACAAACTCCTACTCCTACTGTTTCCCCAGTCTTATCTATTGGGCAAGGAAAGGGTAAGAAGAGGAAGGCTCCCTCAAAGAGCCATCATAAGGGAAAGTCCCATGATGACACCTCTTCAAGTGGAACCAAGGCTGGTCCCGTTGCACCCACTTCAAACCCAAAGGATGTAGAGTACTATCACTGCCACAACAAAGGGCATTAGAAACGAAGTTGCCCGAAATATCTGCAAGATATCAAGGATGGAAAGATCAAGCCGTCCTACGCAGGTATTTACACTATTCAATCTAATGATTCATCACATGCTATTTATTGAGTTCTCCATACAGGGTGTGGTTTTCATATTTGTTCTGATTTGCAGGGCCTAAGAAGAAATAAAGATGTGGAGCATGGTAAGATAAACTTGATCATGGGGAACAGAAGAGTGTCGCATGTCTCCAAGATTGGAGTTTACTCTTAGTGCTTAGTAATGGATTAGGACTAAATTTGAATACCTGTTGCTGTTCGCCAGAAATGGCAAGAAACATCATTTCGTTTCATGGTTTGTATAGACAAGGATTTAGATATTCATTTGATAATGAAAAGGGTTCTATTAATGCTTATTTTAATGGTGTTTTCTATTTTGAAGCATTGCCTTGTAATGGAATATATGAAACTGTGATGGTTGTAGATAATCTAGGAAATGATGTGTTGTGTATCGATTCTTCCAATAGTTTGGAAAAAGCATGCTTGTGGCATTGTTTTCTTGGACATGTTAATAAGAAACACATAGGCCAACTCCAAAAGGATGGAGTATTGGAGTCATTCGACCATAGGGACAATGACGTGTGCGAGTCTTGTTTACTTGGAAAGATGACCAAGTCACCCTTCACTGGTAATTGTTAAAGGGGTGAGGGTTTATTGGATCTCATACACACCGATGTGTGTGGGACCTTTAAATCCGCCACAAGGGAGGCAAGCCGCTTCTATATGACTTTCACTGATGATTATAGCAGATATGGGTATATCTACTTAATCAAGCACAAGTCATAAACCTTTGAAAAGTTCAACGAGTTTAAGGAGGAAGTGCAGAACCAGCTGGGCAGGAAAATCAAGACGCTTCGATCCGATCGAGGTGGGGAGTACCTTAGTCTTGAATTCCACGACTACCTTAAGGAATGCGGAATTGTTTCGCAATTGACGCCACTTAGGACACCGTAGTTGAATGATGTGGCTAAGAGGTGTAATCGAACCTTTCTTGACATGGTTAATTCCATGATGAGTCGTGCTTCTCCACCTATCTCATTCAAGGGGTATGCCTTAGAGACTGTCGCCCATATCCTTAAATTAGTCCCTACAAAGAAGGTTGCCAAAACACCTTACGAGATGTGGACATGGAAAGCTCCCTTGTTAGAACATATCTAGGTCTGGGATTGCGAAGCTTTTGTAAGACATGAGACTCACAACAAGCTCGAACCTCGTAATGAGCAGTTTATTTTCATCGGCTAACCGCATAATTCCATTGGATATCTCTTCTATAGACTGATTGACAATGTTGTCTTCGTTGCGAGGAGAGGGGTTTTCCAAGAGAGAGAACTCATAAGCCAAGGGGACAGTGGGAGGCAAATCAATCTTGAAGAGCTTCAAGAATCGAATGATGAAGGAACCTCTAACACTAGCGCTCAACTTGAGGAGGAAACTCCTGTTGAACCGATTGACGAGTCGTTACCTCTTAGACGTTCCAGTAGAGTTAGTGTTCCGCTTGTGCTGTATGGTTTACATATAACAAGTGAGGGTGATACGTTTATTATTGATAGTACACTAATAAATTTGGATGAACCTAATAGCTATAAGGAATCCATGGCAGGCCCAAAGTCCGCAAAATTGAAAGAGGGTATGGACAGCGAGATTCAGTCCATGTATGACAACCAAGTTTGGAATTTGGTTGACAATGTGTCAGGTCGTAAGATAGTCGGGAGCAAATGGATCTTCAGGAAGAAGACCAACATGGATGGGAAGGTACACACTTATAAGGCGTGATTGGTTGCGAAGGGCTTTACTCAAACTCCCAGAGTTGACTATGACAAGACCTTCTCACCGGTTGCGAAGATAAAGTCTATTACAGTGATGCTGGCCATTGCTGCATTTCATAACTATGAAATATGGCAGATGGATGTCAAAACCGCTTTCCTTAATGGGAAGTTGGCTGAGGATGTTTACAATGAGTCAACTAGAGGGTTTTCTCGATGCGAAGCATCCTAATAGAGTGTGTAAGCTTGAGAAATCCATTTATGGATTGAAACAAGCGTCTCGCAGATGGAATCTTTGTTTCGACGAGAAAGTCAAAGAGTTTGGCTTCCTGCAAAGCCAGGATGAGTCATGTGTATATGTAAAATCCAGTTGGAGTATAGTTAGCTTTCTCGTATTGTATTTCGATGACATACTAGTCTTAGGAAACGACATCCTGAACCTGCAGGAAGTCAAGTCCTGGCTTGGGAAGTGTTTCGCTATGAAGGACCTCGGAGAGGCTGCCTATATTCTAGGACTAAGGATAGTGAGAAACAAGAGTAAAAGACTAATAGGACTTAGTGAGAATACTTACTTGGACAAGGTACTAAAGCGTTTTAGTATGGAGAATCCAAGAAAGGGGAGTTACCGATCCAAAGTAATGCCAAGTTGAGTAAGACTCAAAGTACAAGTACCGAAGTTGAGATAGCAGAGATGAGTTCAATACCGTACGCTTTCACAGTTGGCTCGATCATGTATGCTATGACTTGTAATCACCCTGATGTGTCCTTCTCTTTGAGCATGGTCAACATATATCAAGGGAACCCTGGCAGAGCACATTGGACCACAATCAAGAACATTTTTAAGTACCTTCGTAGGACCAAGGAATGGTTTCTAGTCCTCGGTGGGAGTGATGACTTAAGGGTGCGAGGGTATAGTGACGCCAGTTTTCAGACCAACCGGGACAACTACCGTTCTCAGTCGGGCTGGGTCTTTACCCTGAGTGGAGGAGCAGTGACTTGGAAAATTTCCAAGCAGGAGACCGTAGCTGATTCAAGGTGCGAATCAGAGTACATAGCAAATAGTGAAGCATCAAAGAAGGCGATATGGTTGAAGAACTTCATTGGAGACCTTGGAGTTGTGCCAGCCATAAAGGAGCCCATGGAAATTTTATGTGATAATGAAGGAGCGGTTTCCTTGACCAAGGAACCAAGTGATTATGGTAGATCTCGACATATCAACAAGAAATATCATTTTATTCGACATCGGGTGGAAGAGGGACTCCTCGTAGTGAAGAGGGTATCGTCAGAGGATTACCCAACAGATCCCGTTACGAAGGGACTGAGTATGGTTAAACACTTGCAGCATGCTAGGAGCATTGGGTTGAAGGACAATAGTAGTTTAGATTAGATAGCTTCGAAACGTGTAATAGCTAAATTGTAATTAACATTTGATGATTAAATAAAGGAGTATTATTTATGAGTAAAGTTACTGTTTATGTTAATTATTTACCTATTGTTCCATTTTGCATGTTTTGAGTTCCGGAATAATAAGATTATTCAAACAGTCCACAGTCGCTCATACTTTGGAAGTAGGTATGAAAGAAGACTGTCATGAATTGGCATGCAGATTGTCTAAAGTGTATTAGACATAGCAAAAGTTTGTTGCAACGTTCATGAGTGCTTATGAATAAGATTTGAGCATTGGATTAAACCCATGCTTGCTGGTATCACTTCATGCGATTTATCACGAGTGATCGCAAGACGATAATATCATATGGTCTTGAAACCTAGATATATGGTTTATTGTTTACAAGTTGGTTGTGCATTGATAATGCGTAAACGCATCAGTAACTTGATGTTATAAAACGCATTGTTGTGCATAATTTGATAAGTGAATGGTAAATGCATATAAGTTGAAGTTTATCTGTTCCTTTTATCCTAAGAGGGTAAAAGCGATATCTGGGCCCCTCGATGATTTGGTTTGACTTATGTGTTGGGCCCGGTCAAGACTAAATTGATGTGTTCAATTAAGTTCTATGTCAGACAAATCAGAGATCGAGAAACAAACTGCTAGACAATAAGTATGACTATGTTCCATGTAATTGTCTGCACGATATCTAGAACGGAGGACTATATGATCCCTTATATAAAGGACATGTTACTGATAAGATCAGAATTCAACAACATATTTGAGAGCTACGATTGCTAATCAGATCCTGAAGTCGTACTTGCATTTATAGTTACTAGACTTATCCAAGTAGGAGACTGTTGGATTAGTGTCTAAGCCCGTAACTATATTTGGTATGTACTTGACACATTTGTGCATGGTCCTTTTGGGTTGCCTTTACCAAAGCAACTGGACGGGATGATTGATGGAGAGAGAGAGAGAGAGGTTATTATGGTTTATTAATATATTATATGAATAATATATTAAATTAAAAATCATATAGTTTAATTAATATTGGTCAAGAATTAGTTAAGAATTAATTATGTGGCTAAAAGATATTAATTAAATAATGGGGATTGGTACTGTCAATTATAAGATAATTGATTTTGGGCTGTGAATCCTTATGGATATAACGGGGGATGAAATTTAGAGTGTAAGCCCACTCTAATTTCATCCAAGGGGCCTTATTCTAGAAGGTTCTTAAAGCTGCTTAGGGCCTAAGTTATCCAATTAGGGTTTTGACAGAAACCCTAGCAGCTCAGCTATTTAAGGACCCCATAGGGCTACAGATTTCGACCAACCCGAGAAACCCTAGAGTTACTATAGCCGAAATTGTGCTTCCTCCTCCCTCTCTTCTACATCATCTTCTTTCCTTGGTGTTTGTAAGCCATTAGAGGTGTTACACTTGTGACACTAAGCTTTTGAAGATTGAATATTCTTGCAACTATTGAAAGGTATCATCTAAACTTGTTTTATTATAGATCTCATTTTCAAAGTATGCTAGATTAAGGTTTATAACTTTGGATAAATTTGCATGTACAATAGAGAAACCAGATCCAAAGCTTTAGGGTTTTGCATGTGCACATAGAATGTTCTTTTGCTCAAAACCCATCAAATCCCACTTTAAACGTCTCACTGAATCACAACCTAGACATCATCCCAGTAAGTAGATGAATCAGTATAATGACTTGGAATCACTGATAAATCTTGTTTATAGGTTCATAATAATGATAATGAACTTAAACATAAGTTATACTTAAAGTATGGTAAGCATAACTCAACGTACAGGGGGCTTTGGCGAGGAACCAGGCTCTACGGGGGCAGAACTTTGGAGCTGAATGCTCTTCTTCTCGGAGCCTTCTAGCACTCCGGGGCTTTCCTCTAGCAATTAGGAGTTACTAGGGCTTTGGGAGGGCTTAGAGAGAAGTTAGAGAGAGAGAGAGAAGTGCTTTTGGTGTGAGGAAAATGGGGTGCTCTCGTATCCTATTTATAGGCTGGAAAATGGCTAAACTCGTCGATTTGGTGCCACATGTCACCATCTGGTGGCAAGGCGTGGGGAGAAAGCAATGGTCCAGATTAAGCCACGTCACCCTTTTCGCAGCAACACCCTTCCAACTTATAAATTTTGTAACTTTGACAAACGAGCTCTGTTTTCGACGTTCTTTATATTCACGCATAGGTATTGACAAGATCTACAACTCTCCTTTTGACTCCATTGGTTAATTCTCCACGAATTTTAAATTTAACAGTATGAGAAGATTACATTGTTAACGACCGTATAAAATTCATAACTTTTACATATGAACTCCATTTTCGACTGTCTTTTTATCGTTTAGCTTCTATTAATGAGATCTTCAATTCTCATTTTGGTTGTGTTAGCTAAAAATCGATTGATCTAAAATTCCAAATCCGGACTGTGCACTACTATGCTAAATCTTAGAAAAATCATAACTTCCTCATAAGAAGCTAGATTTGGACGTTCTTTTTATGCACGTTCTTGGTTTAACATATACTACAACTTTTGTTTAGAATGCTAAAGCTAAAAAGTAATTTATCAAAAAATCACATTTTATGTTATGCGGTGTCGTGCCGGTTTTGCCTTAAAACTTCAACATACCATAACTTCTTCATTATAAATCATATTTCGGCGTTCTTTATATGTACATAACCCTTGTGACATATACTATAACTTGGTTAAGATTATTTAATCTAACTAATTTTCCATATAAAAGTTATTTTTGACGCTTAATGTCTCTAAATTGACTAGCCCGAATTTGCAAATGTTACACAAACCGATGGGTCATGTTCTAATGACCTCTAGTGGTATGATGCAACGCTTAGACTCGGGTATTTTAGATTCCAATTCTAAAATGGAATATACCTTCCCTTATGCTCTGATGTGATATAATCGCATTCTAGCTCGCAACACTTCTAGCTATAAGCTTCTTACTTTAACAGCGATCACAATACTTCTATTGATCACTTCGATTATCTTTCACTTTAATCTTCTGGCTTAATTTAGATGCTACATCAATCTTGGTTCTCTGAACCATGAAACATACTTATCTTATTCGGAATCGATTTAATATGACTACTAGGGTCGGAATAACAATCATTTTCTTAGTCATTACCGAAACGATGGTGACGACAGACATGAACCAAACATAATCAATTACTTGCACCTTCGTAACCTTGTGACTTTCCCTGATCCAAGTGCGAGCCATGTGTTTCCGGTTGTATAGGCCTCTACTACCTTTCACACCTACTCATACTCGTCCCAAGTATTGCCTCTCGGTTCTCCAAGTCACCGTACAAGAATTTCACGTAGTCATTTAACACACCAGATAACATAATGAAGGTTTATATTATTTCTTGAAACGATTACATATATATATATATATATATATATATATATATATATATATATATATATATATATATATATATATATATATATATATACATATTCAAGTTCACCTTATACTATGCCTCTTATATTAGGCTACACCACATGATACTATCTATATGGATACTTTATATATCCTTACTACTAGTCCATTGCATTGTCAACTGCTTTATTAAGGATCATCTGGAATGCTCTTGCCTTTGGCTTCGGTGGCACGTTTGGCTTTGTTGCTCCTTCCCTATTTTGGCAGCCTTGCTTGAAGTGTCCTTCTTCACCACACTTAAATCATACTTCTCTCTTGGTCTTGCATTCGCTGGCATAGTGACCAATCTTCCCACATTTGAAGCGGGTCACTTATTTAGAGCATTTTCTAATGTGTTTCCTTCTACACTTGTCACACCACTTTTCTTTATTACTATCCCCATACCTTTTGTTGTTGGGGTCAGACTTCAGGAACCTATTTTTCTTGTCGGATCTTGAAGACCCCTCAAACTTCCTCTTTCCCACTACCTCAGATCTTTCAAAAACCTTTTCCCTAAGTTGGGTCTCCATATTCTTGGCTGGTCTAACAGGTGTCTTCAAAGTAGTTTCCATTTTTACCATTGCACCAAATTATGTTGGCAATCCATTACCAAACATATCTATCTTGGAGAGTTCAGTAGGCACCAAGAAGGGGAATAACTTCATCTTCTCGGTGAATGTGGTGGCGTACTCATCAACAATCATCTTCCCTTTCTTTAGGTTCTGAAACTCGTTGTTTAGGTCTATCAAATCTATTTGTGAGTAGTACTGCATTTTTTTATGTTCCATGAATGCTTCCCAAGACATTCGTGTGGCTTCTCCCTGTGGCATTGTATCTGCCAACAACTTCCACCAACTTAAAACTACGGTCTTTAGTTGTCTGACTGCAAAGACGGTCTTTTGCTTATTGTTGCATTTGTAGTTTTCAAATACCATTTCCATCTCAGAGATCCAATCCATAATTTCCACTAGCTTTGGGCTTCCAGAAAGACTTGGTGGTTTGGCACCCAAGAAGTTCTTATAGATGCGCCCATCCTTGTCAACCCCTCTGTCCGGGTCGTTCCTCCTGACCACTCGGGGTTCAACTTGACTCACAGTACGGTTGTAATTTCCCTCCTCGAACAGCTCTTCATTCAGTTCGAGTTTCACAATAGGCACAATGGCTTCATCCTTATTCTGTTGAAGTAGAAGCCTTGTCTCCTGCATCTGACGATCCAACATCATTTGATCATTACTTGTTCGGGTGCAGCTGCTACCTCTGGTGCAAGCTCAATCACTCGTGGCTCAGGCTGCTAGTTACCGTTTCTCAATCTGCTTCGAGTTCTCAACATGTTGATCTATACACCAAATCAGACGTTCAATGTGTAGTGACGATAATTAAGATAGGGAAAGCTTTATATACGTTAGACGTATAAATCTCCTTATCATTTCGAAAAGTTATATGCTAGTTCTAATACCGTAATTTAGAAATATGAACACATAAAGTTTCCAGATCCGATCGGCAACAAACCATAGATCTGATGAAACAATAACATCATAAAGCATATAAGGCATATTATAACATAAATCATTTAGCACATAAAAGCAATTTAGGCATCTCCACTAAATAAGCTAGTGCTCGTGTCTATTTAGGTATACATCCTAAATATAGCAGACACTCATCTCACAATCATCGCTTAACATTCTAAGTTGAAGTCTAGAAATTTCCTACAATTCCTAGTTCGCTTAAACAAATGCTCTGATACCAACTGTCGCATCCCTAAATTCACAGTCATTTTAAAAAAAAAATTATTTATGGTTATTTAAAAATCCGAGTATCATTTTTCAAAAATAGTATTGAGGAATTTGTTCCCAGAAAACATGATAAAGATGTTAACAAAGCATTTTCGAAGAAATGTATTTTTATTTAAAACATTAGGATGTCATCGTCAATACAGAAACATAATGAAATATTACAAGCCTTACAACATAAACATCATCCCCGTAAGCAGATCAATCAGTATAATGACTTTGAATCACTGATAAATCTTGTATATAGGTTCATAATAACGATAATGAACTTAAACATAAGTTATACTTAAAGTAGCGTAAACATAACTCACTTACTGGGAGTTTTAGAGAGTAATAGGGCTCTTCTCGGCCAGAACCTTTGAGCAGTAATCCCTTCTTCTCGGGGCCTTCTGGCGCTCCGAGAGTCGCTACTAACACTTAGTAAGTGCTAGGGAAAGGAGAAGAGGGTTTGGGGGTGTTTGGGAGAGAATGGGTGAGAAAGGTGTAAAGAATGGAGTGATTTGCGTCTTCTATTTATAGGCTTTAAGATGGCCGAACGCGGGGTGTTCAAGAGCTGAACGTAGGGCGTTCGCATGCCATGTTTCTCCATCTAATTCGAAGGCGTGGGGAAGAAGGTGCGGCCCAGATCGCGCCACATGCCACTCGCAGATTTAGCCCAAACTTAATTAACTTCTAAAATCCTTAACTTTTGCATACAAGCTCTGTTTAGACGCTCTTTATATCCACACGTAGGTATCGACATGATCTACAACTTTCGTTTAGACTCCATCGGCTAATTATGAGTTTATTTTTCAAATTATATTTTAACAGACTTAGACAGTTAAAGTTCGTTAATAATTCATAACTTTGTCATCCGATGTCCGTTTTCGACTGTCTTTATTTCGTTGAGCTCCTATTAACGATATATTTAATTCTCATTTAGGTTGTGTCGGCTAAAAATCGATCGATCTAGAATTTGATTTCCGGGTTGTGAACTGCTATGCTAAATCTTAGAAAAATCATAACTTCTTCAAATGAAGTCAAATCTAACGTTCTTTTTATGTATGTTCTCAGTTTAACATATACTACGACTTTTGTTTAGATTGCTAAGGCTAAAAAGTAACTTATCAAAAATTCACTTTTTACGATATGCGACGTTGTGCCGGTTTTGTCGCAAAACTTCAACGAGTCATAACTTCTTCGTTATAAGTCGGATTTCAGCGCTCTTTATATGTACAGAATTCTTGTGACGTATACTATAATTTGGTTAAGATTATTTATTATAAATAATATTCTATCAAAAAGTCATTTTTAACGGTTATTATCTCTAAATTGACTAGCCCGAATTTGCGGGTGTTACAAATTGTATGCAGTCATGTAGGATAGACTGAGGACTCTTAATCTAGGCTTCTTGCCTGTTCATTGTTTGGTTGTGGCTCTAGAGTAGGATCACTTGTCCGGGTGTCTATCTTACTTCTGAGTATATACGATTATGCATTCGTTGGATTGTTGGCTATGTATCCTTATGTATAGTATGTTGATGTGTTGTTGTGGTCTGATAGATCTGTGCATATATATATATATATATATATATATATATATATATATATATATATATATATATATATATATATATATATATATATATATATCCTTGTATAATAGGATGTTATAGTAGTGGTATGTTGGTTAGAGTGCTAGTAGACTGGTTATCATCTAGTGGAGTGCCATAGGGACTGTATGTAGTAATGTATGATAGCTTGAGAACTCTTGATCTAGGCTTTCTTGCATGTTCCTTTTTTGGTTGTGGATCTAGAGTAGGATCATCTATTTGGGTGGCTATCTCACATTTGGTTTAACATTTCGTGGAGGTTAGCTGGTAACAAGACAGTGTAATGTGAGAGGACAAGTAGGTAGTAGTGAGCTATATGATTGTTGTTTTCCTGTATTATGCACCTACTTGATCTTTGATTGTTTATATGTTGACATATGGTGGTCGTGGGTTGAGGCGGTCATGCTTTGTGTTGTAGGCCAAGATACCCGGTGCGGGCCGACTGTAAGCCATAGGCACGGAGGTTCGGGAAGAGTGGTTGGGTTGAGCCAATAGGCCAACAAACTCTGGGTATTACAGCCCAATGGCTGATGGGACCCATTGCATGTGGCATTCTAGTCTTAGGATTGATTGGGCCTGAGCATTCCAATCCGGTGATTGTGGCATGTTAGGTATGATTGTATGTTTATCGTATGAGATGTTTTGGGGGAAACTCAGTAAGCTCTGTGCTCACCCAGTTGTTTATTTTTTCAGGTTTTATCGGTAATCGTGGGAAGGCGAAGGCAAGACTGTGAACAGTCGTCAACAACATTGAGGATTCTATGTTTATGATATTACTCTAATTTTCAGTAAATGTATTTGGAATAAATGGTTTTCTAAATAATGAATTTATAAATGGAAAGTTTTACCTTCATAAAATGAAAAGTTTTTGTTGTAAAAATGGGACATTACAAATAATAATAATAATAATAATAATAATAATAATAATAATAATAAAAATAATAATAATAATAATAATAATAATAATAATAATAATAATAATAATAATAATAATAATATGAAGAGAAAATGGACAAGGTTCCATTATTTAAAGAAAACTATGATTACAAAGAAAGATAAATAAAACTATCAATATGAAAGTTATCTAGGATTAACCTAGCTAAAGGGCTAAACAAAAGGCTCAATACTAAAGTACCACATTAAACTTATCACTATGCTAAAAATCACAACCTCCATCAATCCGAAAATCAATCTTCCAGCTACACAAATTACGACTAGAAAGATCTCTCATTGTTCTTTAGGGTACAATAAAAACATCGATGGATTAATTTTGTTGGGATTTTGAGGGTTTTTTTTTGTTTTGGTATTAGTGGGACTGTAGGAGAGAGAGACAGATAGAGAGAGAAAGAAAGTTAGAGAGAGAAAGAGAGATGATAATTAGGAGAAGAAAAGGTTTGGATTTTGGTGGCGTTTGATGTGTTTAATAAAGGCAGAGAGAGTGTAAAGAGAAGTAGGGAAAGATATATATATATATATATATATATATATATATATATATATATATATATATAGAGAGAGAGAGAGAGAGAGAGAGAGAGGTAGAAGATGAGGGAGGGACGGGTGGAAAAAGATGGAGGTTTTTCTTTAGCAGAGAGGGGGGGGGGGGGGGGGGGAAGCCCTGTCTGCTTTCTTGAACGAAGAAAAAATGAATGAGGGATGAGAAGATGGATTTTTCTACTTAATATTAAATAGAGAGAATTAGGGGGGTGATGTAGGTGAAATTGTAGTTAACTTGATGGTGTTGACTGGTTTGTGGCGGTGGTCAATAGAGAAAGGTAATGTTTGACTGG
Source organism: Lactuca serriola (assembly GCF_051521515.1). Lineage (NCBI taxonomy): Eukaryota > Viridiplantae > Streptophyta > Magnoliopsida > Asterales > Asteraceae > Lactuca > Lactuca serriola. Next base: position 161,279,462 of record NC_136411.1, on the reverse strand, counting down.
TTTGTAGTTGTATTCGAGGGGATGGCGACGATCTTGTCATACTTGCTCATGGTGTTGTTATTGTTAAGTTATGGAGAATCATTCACCCTTTGACCTTATAATTGCTATGCAGACCAAGAATGAGGAAAGAAAAGAGCTTATATGGTTGAAGAACTTTCGTAGAACTTGAGATGCAATAGGAAGATTGTGTACTGCATTGTGACAACTAGAGCACAATCTATTTGGCATAGAATCCAATGTTTCACAGCAGGGCAAAACACTTTCAGATTAGGTACCACTTTAACCAAGAACTGATAAGTGATTAGACTATAAATTCAAAGAAAATTCTTGGTACAAAGAATACAACTTACATGTTTACCAAGGTGATGACTACAAAGAAGTTGAAGTTGTGCATTGCTTCAAATGGCTTTCCAGGTGCTTGAAGAGAAGGTGGAGACTAGAGAGAGATGGGGGTTATAAAGTTATAGCTTGGATGGTAACAAAAATTTTCATCAGCCTCTAAGTGAAAGATTATTAAGTTATAAAGATTGATTCATCCTTTGACCGCATAGCCACTAGGCATACGAAAGTATTTCATGGGCTAGATTCTTTAGTGTTTTATGGGCTTGGATTTATTGGCATTATTTAGATTAACCTATGGGTGTTAGAAGCCATTTCGAAGAATCAATAAAATCTCTCATGTGTTCGTAGTTAGGCGTAGTTGATCGCTCGCATAAACCTTGTAAATTGATTGTTATCTTGGTTTTTCATTTGCATTATTACTTTATGTGAAATAATTTAAATCGTTTGTTAAAGTGATTAAACCCTAACACTTATTCCTAGGTACGAGGGAGATCAAGATTTATTATTTTCATAAAAGAAATTTTATAACAAAATGGAATACCTAAAATTGAATAAAAGAAAAGTAAATTAATTATTTCACAAGTATTTAACTTTTATTCTTTAATGATGGTGTTAGATATAAATGCTTATAATGTAATGTTTTCGAACCAAATAGACAACCTTTATAAAAAAAACCATATCAACTATACTTGGTCTATTTTAGGGATGTCAACGGGGGCAAATAGGACGGAGTTGTATCCCTCGCCCCGCACCCGAATTTTCCATGTTCCCCGCCCCTAAAATTTTCAGCCTTCCCACCACTGCTCCTTCACCAAAATTTATGGACTACCCTCGTTCCCTCCCCTATTGATTTTGGGTTGTCTTTCTATTGCGTTAAAAGAAGTTCATTTTTAGGCTAAGAGAAACTATTTTTTTTGATAAAAAACAATTATTTATAACAAAGTTTTACATGTTAAAAACAAAAATATTATGACATCCAAAAAACATTATACTAGAAACTTAAAAACATGATTTATTTGCTGATTTTGGAATTTAAAATTATGCTATTATTTATTACATATATATATATATATATATATATATATATATATATAAAATATCTTAATTGGGCCCATCGGGGTTTCAAGATGAGACTGGCCACCCCGCCCCATAGTTAAAAATGGGGTTAACGAGGCCTATGCCTCTAGTTTTTTAAAAAAATACTCTCCCATACGTGATCCCGTGTGAATGGGGTCCTACAAACCTTTTTAACATCCCTAACCTATTTTGTAGTCTATTTTGTAAATCACTACCACAAAAAGTCTTTTGTTCTAGAAATGAGATTGGGCAAATGGAGAGACCAACGTACAAGCTTGTAGCATAAGATTAATTTTTTGAGGCGAATGCAGAAACTCAAAATAGTAGTCACACTAAAAAAATTGTGATCAAATATAAAATAATAATAGCACTAAATTTTAAAGACGTTGCACATTAATAGAAAAACAATATATATATATATATATATATATATATATATATATATATAGAGAGAGAGAGAGAGAGAGAGAGAGAGAGAAAAAGAGAGAGAGGTAAGTTCAACTGAGAAAAAATAAAAGGTTAAAAATGGGAAAATCATTTTCAGCCGATCATTTTTATATATATAAAACACATTTAGATTAAGTCATTAAGGGTACTCTGTTCTCCAGGATCGTTCTTTTGTTCTTCATCAACGGCATTTGTTATTCATTCATCTGGATCGTTCTTTTTTTCTTCATCAACATCTTTTGTTCTTCATCAACATTATCTATTCTTCATCACCATCATATGTTTTACTACTTGTTTGCCATCAACATCACCTGTTTTTTATAAATAAAAAACATCGATACCTCATAAAAACATCAATTCTTCATAAAAAAAATCTTCGTTTATTCATCAAAATGTTGTAATTCATCATCAAAAACATTTATTCGTACTATTAACTGTAAGCCGTTATTCAGTCTTGTCCAGTTTCGTTGAAATCAATAAAAATCGTTAAAAATAATCCACATTTATCGATGTCACATCATTTAACGATCACCCGTCATCGAAACTTCATCATCGAACATTCATCAATACCAAACAACAGATAGCAATTGAAAGTTTATGAACAGAACCATATATTTGAAGAACATTTAAAATATTGTTTTTCAGGTTTCAAAAACTTCGTTTTTCGTACATTTTTAACAATTTTTGACATCAACCTACTGATTATTGATCAATTTTGATATGATTTGATTTGTGTTGTAATTCTTGGTTTCAATTGTTAATTTTTTGTACCATAATTATATAAGTTAATTTATTTGCACACCGACTGTTCGATGAAATGCATAAACTAAATATATCACTTAATATTCACAAGTGAATATATCTCTACACGAGAATCAGTGTACGCCCTTTAAAAACACAGAGCAAGTATGTAATTCATATGTGAATAACATATAAAAATTATATTTACAAGTGAATATATGTGATATTCACAAAAAATAGAGGTAATATTCATAAATGATAATGTATTTTTATGGAAAATCATAAAAATGAAAAATAAGTCGTTTTGAGGTCCTAAGCAAGTTTGTAATTCATATGTGAATAACATATAAGAATTATATCCACATGAATATATGTAATAATCAAATGTGAATACACACACACACACACACACACACACACACACACACATATATATATATATATATATATATATATATATATATATATATATATATGTGTGTGTGTGTGTGTATTATTCACAAATGAATAAAACTATCAATAAAACCAAGAAGTACAAATATATAAAATTAAAGATAAAAAAATATTTGATAAGAATATATATTTATTCACATTCAACTAAGCTTTTCATGGTTAATAAAATAATCATAAAAACATATATTTTTATTACCGTTATATTCATTTGTGAATAAATGATAACTTTTTTTTTCTAGAAAATTATAAAAATAGAAAAACGTCATTTTGAAGCCCTAAACAGTCCCATATGGCTGAAAAACATCGTATGTCACGACAAAGCTATGAGTTTTGTAAATCACACAATTTTACATCAAACATGTGAATTTCGTCCAATTCTGAGACTAAACTTCATTGCGGCAATTTTTTGATGATGCCACTAAGTTTTCATTTCTACTAGTGATGACATCATCATGACATATTATTTTATTCATATATGAATAAAGTTTAGAAATCATTACGACATATTTAGTGATGATGTTACTAACTTCAATCTAGGGGTGAGAATCGGTTCGGTTTTTTGGTTTTTCGGTTTCCTCGGTTTGAAATTTTTTTTGCCCAATTCAAAAACTGAACCAAATTGAATTCAAATTCTCTAGACCAAACCAAAAATCGAATTCTAATTCGGTTTGGTTCGGTTTGAAAACCGAGTAAACCAAATATTAACTTAAAAATTTTGAAACATAAATTAAAATGTTTTTAAGATAAGAAACCTAAAGTTGCAAACAGAAAGATCTAAAGTTTATACAAAATGATCCAAAGAGTAAATGAGTTAACATGATTTTTACTTTATAATTAATACTTTTATTTGATATAAAATATAAAATATTTTTTTTAATCAATTAGTTTATGAAATTCGGTTTTTTCGGTCTGGTTTGGTTTACACTTCATGAGATCGAAACTCGAACCAAAAACCAAATTCACAATTCGGTTTGGTCTCAGATCAAACCAAAAACCAAATCTGAATATGGTTCGGTCTGAAATTGATTTCGGTTCGATTTGGTTTTCGGGTTTTTCGATTCCGGACCAAATAATTCCCACCCCTACTTCAATCCCACTAGTAAAAACCTCATTTTAACATGTTATTTTTATTTATTTGAGTAAACTATACATGTTGATTTATTAATTTGTGAATACAACATTTATATATAAACATAAATAATACAATATAAAAATTGGTTTGTGAATAGTTTTTTTGTAAATTGTGACAATATTATTTTACATGTAAATTCAACATTATACTAAGACAAACAAGATTGCATTGGTTAATGAATATCATTCACGCTTGAATTTAACACAATAAAAAATGATGAATATATTAAATTGTATAACATTTACACATGAATAGAAAAATATATTGTATTCGTCTATGATATCTTCTCATTTATGACAATCAAACGTAAACCATTGAGATATGAAGTAATCATTGATTGAAATGTTATTAACTTGTTGATTTATAATGATTCCTAACAAACATGCGAATACACATAAAAAATATCAATAAAAATATATTGTTAGTTCATAATAATATCGATATATCACATTCTAATTATTATATTTTATATTCACACATGAAGGTATAAAAATATGAGAATATTATGTGATATATGTTGTTTATATTGTATATCCACATGTAATATTACAGGGTATACTCACATATGAATATTACATGGTATATTCACATATGCATATTATATGGTAAATTCACATATGAATATTATATGGTATATTTACTTGTGAATATTACACATTATAGTCACATCTGAATATTGCATGGTATATTCATTCATAAAAATTATACAATATATTCACATATGAATATTATATAGTATATTCACTTGTGAATATGACACACTATATTCGTATTTAAATATTAGACGATACATTTACTTGTGGATATTATGTAATATATTCATTTGTGAATATTATATGGTATATTCACTTATGAATATTAGATGGTATCTTCATATATCAATATTAGATGATATATTTACTTATAAATATTAGATAGTATATTCATAATTGAATATTACACAGTATATTCACCTATGAATATTATATAATATATTCATTGTGAATATGACACACTGTATTCATATTCAAATATTAAACGATGCATTCACTTGTGAATATTACCAAGTATATTTAGTTGTGAATATTTAATGGTATACTCACTTATGAATTAGATGGTATCTCCATATGTGAATATTATATAGTATTACATGATATATCACATGCGAATATTACATGGTATATTCATTTGTGAATATTAGATGATATATTCACTTATGAAGATTAGATGATATATTCATATGTGAATATTACACCGTATATTCACGTATGAATATTACAAGGTGTATTCACAAATATATATAATTTTTATATGTTATTGACATATGAATAATATATAAACTTGCATATTTGTTTTGTGTTTTAATAATCATATATTGATTTAGGTGTGAAAACATATTCATATGTGAATATTACGTGGTAATTTAGTTTATGCATTTCATCAAACAGTTAGAGTGCATATAAGTTAGTTTTTATAAATATGGTTAAAAACTTGATACTTTGACTATTTAAACTTACAAAATAGTAGACCGATAGAGAATTATATGAACTTTTTCAAAAAAAAAAACTTATTTAATGTTTATCTAACCTTATTTCAAAGTTTTGTTTGATGATCAATGTTGAACGAATGATGTGAAGTGGTTGTGTTGTTAATTATCAATGATGTTGATCTAATGGTGTTGGGAGTATAATTAATCGCAGATGTTGAATATATGCTCGTATTCAAGCAGAATTGAAGGTTGGATTGAAAGTACCAAAAACAAATTTTTGTTATCCGTTGTTGAATGATGTTGATAAACATGTGAGTGATGAAGACCGATGATTGATTAACGTTGAATGATGTTGGTCGAGGGTTTAGTTGAAGTAATCTAGATGATTGTTGAAGGTTGGAGAAATTTGGAAGATGGACGATAGATTATGAATTAATTTGAACTGTTATCTGCCTTGAAGGTTTAATTCTTATATCATATTTACAAGTTTGTCACCGTGTCTTTTATGCTTAGATACTAACTAAATGATTGACTGAGAATGATTTCTCTATTCTCAATTTTTTTTTTCAATTGAACCCTCACACACACATACACACACACACACACACACACACATATATATATATATATATATATATATATATATATATATATATATATATATATATATATATATACCTCCTTTGTCTCAAATTAATTGTCTATTTTTACCTTTAAAGTCTTTTTTCTTCAACATTGACTTTAAATATTTTTATTTGTGTTATATATTATTTGATGAAACTTATAACAATGAAAATACATTTAAAATAGTATCTATTCATATATTTTAAGTATTATATATAAAAAACAAAAATATTTAAGTTCAAAATTGAAAAATAAATACTTTAAAAACCAAATGTGCACAATTAATTTGGAAAGATGACGGTATATATTAACAAGTTAAAACCGACTAATGAGTCGGCTGGAAACCATTTAGGGCAGCCACTCAAGTAGTTATGGTGGTATTGCTTTGGGTTACTTACATTTTTATCTAGTTTTAAGTGTTTATTAATAAGCGTATGTCTAGAAGGATGAAGAATTGAAATAGTCTTTTTTTTTTTTCTTCTTTTAATATATGTATTATATTCTTCAAAACCTTCAACTGTCCTTTGTTAATTCTCCTATTTTATAGGGCTTTCAGTTTTTTTTAAGAATTTAGAACTTGTTTAAACAAAAGACTTGATCCAATCAAAATTGGTTTAATGATTTATTGTAAATTTACAATTCAAACCTTATTATTGTATGATTTTAGTTGTTTCAAGATTTGTATTTGGTTTATTTCTAGATGAACAATATTTTAAAGGGTCGCGACACACCTTTGTTGCCCGTTTATCATTACGTTTATATAAAATTTTTATTAATATAAATGAGATAACAGTATTTTAAATAGTTTGTTTATAGATGAATTAATATGCGGGTCCTCACTTGACTTTGACAACCTGTGTGAGAGCTATTAAAATACAGAGAACTTTGTAAATGTCATGGTCAACAAAACTTTGTCCTTTGAGAGATATGGGTCCCATTAACACGTCTAAGATTTTGAAGTTTATGCAACTTCATTTTGTTCCTTTTATAAATTTTCATTTATTTAATAGTTTTTTTAGATGAAAATAAAATTCTCCTTGAGTTTTGACATCACACGCTAAACTTATTGCTATTATTAAATATGAAAAGGTGGACTGTAAAGTAGAGGCGAGGAAATTCACAGTATTGCTAATTTTATTTAAAATTAATAGAATAAATTATAAAAAAAATCCTTGTGTTGATAGAAAGTTATGGCTCCAATCTATTAGTTTTGGGTCATTTTAGTGTCAATATTGTTTACCACTAAAAGGAGTATAAATACAAAGGGATAACATAATTACAAGAACTATACAAGGTAAATTGACTAATCAAATAAGCTATACAAGGTAAATTGACAAATCAATTTATCTCCAATACCCCCCCCCCCCCCCTCTCAACCGCACGGCTGGCGGAAATACTCGTAACTGATGACGAATTGTCTCAACGAGCAGTCTCGGTAACGGCTTTGTGAAGATGTCGGTCACTTGAAGTTTGGTAGGAACAAACTTTGTGTGTAGTTTACCGCACAAAACAAGCTCACAAACAAAGTGATAATCAATATCAATATGTTTAGCTCGTTGATGAGCTATCAAATTTTGGCTACGAAAAATGGCACTGAGATTATCACACAGTAAGGTTGGACGTTCAGATGACATTGCCTTTAAGTCACACAACAAATGAGAAATCCAAATAAGTTCGGCAGCGGTGTTGGCCATAGCCTAATAGTTTGACTCGCAACTACATTGGGAAACTATTGGTTGCTTTTTCGCACTCCAAGACACTAGATTTCCACTAAAAAAGATTGAATAACCATAGATAGAACGTCTAGTTTCAATGCAGCGAGTCCAGTCAGCATTAAAGTAGCCAATGAGCATTGATTTTTTTGGACACGAGAATTGGAGACCATGAGTAAGAGTGTCCTTGACATATCTCATGATCCTTTTTACCAAAGTAAAATGTTGATCTGTTGGAGAGTGGAGAAATTGACTTGCTTGATTAACGGTGTATGATAGACCTGACCTTGTTATAGTCAAATATTGAAGAGCTCCAACGAAAGATCAATATAAAGTAGGATCATGAAAGAGATTGTCGTTGGTTGTGAAGACATCGTTAGTTGAAAGAGGCGTGCCAACAAGTTTCGAATCAAGAAGACCGGCCCGACTTAGAATATCATGAGCATATTTACTTTGGCTGAGGAACAAACCATTTGATGTATAACAAACTTCAAGGCCAACTCTTTCAAAAAAAAAAAAAAAAAAAAAAAAAAAAAAAAAAAACTTCAAGGCCAAGGACGTAATTTAATTTGCCTAAATCTTTAATAGCAAATTCAGTGTTTAAACCAGTGAGGAAACGTTCAATAGATGGCTCATGATTTCCGGTTAGGATGATGTTATCAACATATACCAACAAATATAAAAGAAACGTTCTACTGTGAAAGATAAAAAGTGACGTGTCGGTTTGAATGCATTTAAAACCTTGGTTGACTTAAAACGTACTTATTCATTGAAATCAAGCCCTTGGAGCTTGTCGAAGTCCATAAAGAGCTTTGTTTAAACGACACTGGTGGTTTGGATGAAGTTTATCAACATATCCCAATGGTTGCTCCATGTATACCGTTTCACAAAAATGTCCATTGAGAAACGTATTATTAACATCAAGTTGATAAAGATGCCAATGATTTGTTACCGCCAGAGAAAGAACAATACGAACTGTTGTGGCTTTAACAACAAGATTGAAGGTATGAGAGAAATAAAAACCAGGAACTTGTGCAAAACCTTGCGCCACAAGTCGTGCTTGATGCCGGTCAATAGTTCCATCGACATGATATTTTGTTCGAAAAACCCACTTTGACCCTAATACATTTACATTCGGAGGTCGTGGAACAAGAGTCCACATGTTGTTTTGATGGAGCACCTGGATTTCTTCAGTCATGGCATGACACCAATGTTGGTGTTTGGAGGCCGATTTATAACCCTTGGGTTCCTTAGCAGCGAACAAAGCAACATGCAAGTTGGTAGGAGAAATGGCAAGAAGGTCAAAAAGGTGACGAGGTTTGATAATGCCTGCTTTACTCCTAGTGATCATCGGATGAATCTTAGATGGTAAAGGAACTGAAGTTGTGGAATTAAGTCGGTTAACATGTTGCGATGGAGAAGAAGATGATTGGGAGGAAGGTGAAGTTCAGGGTGGGGAAGTTCGTTGAGTGTGTATTGGAGTAGTAGCTTCAACTACAGGAGGTGTTGATCGTAAGGGAATATCGTGCAAACAAGAGGAGCAAGGCATGTTGGGTTGAGTTGAGATGGATGGTTTGAGGTTTGAAGATGAAGGTTCTATTTGATCAGGTGGGAGATGAGGTAATTCATCCGAATAAGAGCATAAGAATAAAGTAGCAAGATCATTGATAGTTCTTGTCCTTGCAAATGGAAATGAGGTCTCATCGAATTTTGCATGTTGAGTGATGAAGACCCGATAGGTGTTGGGATCCAAGCATTTCTATCCTTTATATTGTGTGCAATAACCAATAAAGATACATTCAATGCTGCGTGTTACGAGTTTGTGCTCTGAGTATGGCCTCAAGTAAGGAAAAACCCGACATCCAAAAATTTTAAAATTGTTTTAGTTTGGCACCGAATTAACAAAGAACTTTGAATGGAGATTTGTTTTGTAACAAAATGGTCGGGAGATGATTAATAACATGAACCACCGAAGAGAAAGCATCCACCCAAAAAGTTGTTGGTGCATTTGCACCAAATAACATGGCAAGACCCTTTTCGGTTAGATGCCAATGCTTTCGTTCTACTCGTCCATCTTCTTGTGGAGTGTATGGACATGACATTTGATGAGGAGTACCATTATCAAGAAACAAATTTTGAACTCGATTGCATAAGAATTCGGTGCCCCCATCAATTTGAAAAACCTTGAGTTTGCTCTGATACCATATTAGTATTGGGTAATTTTCACTGTCAATATTATTTACCACTAGAAGGAGTATAAAAAGAAAAGGGATACCATAATTACAAGAACTTTACAAGTTAAATTGACTAATCAAATAAACTATACAAGATAAATTAACTAATCAAATAAAACTACTTAAGTAAATGATTTATCTCCGATACAATCTAAAAGGTTTTGTTTTAGACTTTTAGTAACAATTAAGTATGGAAGTTGCTTGACCTTCCGTCACTCATCGTAAAAACGTGATCAGTTAAAGGCCAACACGTACCTCACATACTCACATGAGGGTAAATAGACATTTTCTTGATCTCTCCTCCTTACAGCTACCATGGATATAGGTAATTGTGTATTACCTGATGACAAAGTTTGGAGTTTAAAGAAGATAAAGGGTTATGTGGGTCGATTGAGGACATTGTGGTTTGTGGGGTCCTTTCTATGGGAACTTTCAATGGCGACTTGCTTCATCAATGACGAGTTTAGTATATGTTAAGGTGGTTCCTTTGACCAACCTAATTCATAGAGATTTATATAACAAAAAGTGACCTACCTTATAAGTTTTAAAGGAGCTACTTTAGTCAGAAAAAACCAAAATTTCATACCTCAATTTTAAAGGCCAACAATTCATATCTTATTATTTGCTCAAATACCCAATCTATTTAAAATAACCCATTAGACAATAGACCATTAAAAATTGTAATTAAACAAAAGAATTTAACTTTATTTTTTGAAGTACGGAGATTTGAAACAATATTGATTTTGCGATTAACGTCCTCAACGCTTTTGGCGCCCTCAACCAAACGACTCCTATCGTCTGCTAGGTCGCCTCCTTTTGACTGGCGTCGCGTCGCGTGACGCCCAGGCTCACATTCCAGCAGGTTTATACAATTATCAGTTCGCAATTATACTACTTTGGTATTTTGTTTAACATCTTTGTAATTTTATTTATTTATGTTTAGTAGTTCACTTAATGAATTTCCGTGTTCATTGTTATTTATTTTCCGATTGTCGATTAACAGGGGGATATTTTGTTTATTTGTTAAATGACAATTGTTTAATGTTTTCAAAATTCCAATACCTTTATTATTTGATTCACATGGGGCGATTTTGTAAAATATTTGACCATTTGCCAATTGAATTTTCATTTTTTTGGTTTTTGTTTAATACATTAACTACATTCACTTGATCACTTCCAAATTCCAAGCCTTTGATTCACCTTTCACACTCACAGTTACGAATATGTCAATGATTTTGGAAATTAATTATTTGGTCTTTGCTTAAGTACATTCACTTCCAAGTTCCATAATTGTTGATTTGATTTCCAACTGTTTGTTTGTTTAAAAAAGTAGAATCAGCTCGTATCTTTTAAAACGAAATATGAAAAAAAATATTAGAAGAAGGTAATTCCCAAAATAAGCATATGATTTTTTCATATATAGTTCGTAAGAACTTTCAATTTTTTTTTTCTGTTTATAAGATATTTAAATCTTTTTTCATTGTTTAAACAAAATCAAGAATGTAAATTTTCGTTACTAAGAACATTTCTTTTTTGCTTATACAATCCAACCCGCTACTAGTATTTTTGACTTTTACATTTCTGTTGGTTTCACTTAAATATTAAACCATGTGAGTTTTTTCTCTAGACTCGTCACTGTGTTTCATTACCCATTTGATTTGGTGGTTTGGGGTTGTACTCAGCGGTAGAGACTTCATCCTATGTTTTTGTGGCCTCACGGGCTCAATCGTGTGTGTTACAAGGTCACATCTTACGAGATAGCGACATATATGGTATGTTTTATGATTATGTTTGTGCTTTGTCTTGTATTAGTGATTCGATTATGGGCTTTGACTTCAAAGGTTTCACTAATAAGGACACCATCCCTCCAAAAGCCCAACATTCATTGACGAGTGTCCTTTTTAGTAAAATTGTCCAAGACATGGAAGTTCACCTCGACATGACTATTAGCAAGAAAGTGATTTGGGAGTGTCTAAGGGCACCACATGCTCAGGATCTTCTTATGACTATTCTTACTGATGGTCTTGGCCAACATATGTTGCTAGTGGAGTATCATGTTATTCTAACGTATTGCCTTCTGACCCCTTTATTTTCGGTTGATGAGACATGTCATGTTTGTTACAAGGCATGATTGGACTCTTTTAGGGAGTATGCAGTTCATTGTAGAGAGCTCCCTGGTTTCAAGTACCAACACGATCTGGTAAGGGATGTTTTTTTTGACATATTTAGGCATGTCGGAGTTTTTGCCAAGAATGAGGCACCAATGAACTTTCTGACTGAAACGTTGGAAGGACGTTCAACACTTAGACCAACTAAAGTTTTAGTTTTTGGATGGGCTGGAGGGAAGCATGCATGTGTGGATCTAACAGGGGTTTCCCCTCTTGCAGGCTTAGTGTAACGTCCCAAAAATATGAGCCAAAAATTTCATTTTTAAAAACATATTTTTAGCGAACCTTAGAAATAAAACGTTCACTGATCATATCATTTCATAAAAGTTATCGCATGTCTTGAAAAACATTTCATAAAAACATAATAAAGTCAGAGTACAAATTCCCAGGAGGATCTCATAATGCGGAATACAAGGCGTGTGTGTGATGGGCCGCTACCGCGCCAGCTCCTTCCCCTTCGAAGAAGAGGTACCTGAAACCAAAACTGAAAACTGTAAGCACGAAGCTTAGTGAGTTCCCCCAACATACCACATACCATACAATCACATATCATACATACTGCCGGACAATTCTGGGGTGCCCGACCTACCCGGTACGGCCATTCTGGGGTGCCGACCTACCCGTGTCAAGCCGTTCGGGGATGCTGACTACCCATGTCAAGCCATTCTGGGGTGCTGACTACCTATCGGTCCTGACAACCGATCCTAGGGGACTATTTCACCCCCTACTGCTACTGTCACATATATCATAACATAACATATTATCAGACATATCTACGGTGTCCGATCTACCCTTCAGTCCTAACGACCGAACTTGGGGACTATTCCCCTCCTACTACCACTATCACATATAACATATCATGCCAGCATATAAACATATCATCACATACTGTCAGACATATCTGGGGTGTCTGACCTACCCTTCGGTCCTAACAACCGAACTCTACTATTATCACATATACATATCATGCCAGCATATAACATATCAGGTAGTAGCAAACTTAGATGATATCACAAAGACAATCATCTAACATATAACTCCTACTGGTGCGCCGACATTGTGGCCATAGACCCACCGCTACTGGAAGGTAACTCACCTCAAAGTAGTTGCTGATCTGTGTGGGAACTGACTATCTTCTGCTGCTGCTTCCCCAGAAATCCTCCGGCTATAATTCCCACAAAACACTCAGTCAAATACTGCTAACCGACCCCAGAGTAAATGACCATTTACCCTTAACCAAACCAAGAGTCAAAGTCAAAGTCAACTTCCAGTTGACCCGACTCGCCTAGTTGGCTTGCCAACTCGCCGAGTCCTTTTCCCTTTGTCTGACCCTAATCCCGTCTCTACTCGTCGAGTTAGGCATTGACTCGACGAGTTTTCCTTCTAAACCAAAGTCCAATAGTCCTTCATCATACTCGCCGAGTTGTATGAACAACTCGTCGAGTTCATCTTCATCCGAAGAACACTCTATGCTGAGACTCGCCGAGTTGTAAGAACAACTCGCCGAGTTTGTTCTTGAGGCAAGAAGATTGCCTTGAACTCGCCGAGTCAGGGCGTTGACTCGCCGAGTTCCTTCATGAGTGAGTCTGGCTTTCGACCCACTGAGTCACACCCCATGACTCACTACCCACCCAGCAAACACGAAAAGGGGAAAACTCGGGGACTCGCGACTCGACTCGCCGAGTCCGATGAACGACTCGTCGAGTCTGTCACATGCAAATAATATATACTCGATTTTGCTTGAATCCAGCTCATGCCATTCATAGATCTGGGTTTCTAGGTCCTGATTAACACGTAAAGTTTCCAACTTTACGTGTAAATAAACACCAATGAAGGTTTTAGGGCTCAAAATGCACTAAAAGAGTAGATCTAGGGCTTTCATGCAATATGGCTCCATAAAGGCAGTGGATTTGAGCTCCTGGAGCTCAATCATGCCTAGATCTAAGGGTTAATCAATTTATTACAAACCCTAATTCGTAATCAAGCTTGGAAATGGCTCAAGAAGGACTTTAATGGAGCTATAAGGGACTATAAGCATGGAAACAGAGGGAAACTGAGTCATACCTCAAGGAAATCACTGATATAACACCAAAATGCATAACCTCCTTCTTCTCTTCTTGATCTACTCTTCTTTTCTCTCAAAACTTCAAGAACAAACCAAAGCACTTCAATCTCACAAGGAATAAGGGTTTGGACGATGTTTGGAGCTCTGAGGGTGAAGGGGGCGAGGTTGGGGCGCATAAGATTGGTTTAAATAGGGTGTAAACCCTTGAAATTTAGGGTTTCATCAGACAGCAGGGACTCGCCGAGTCGCTAACTTAAACGTGCTCCCAAACCCGCCTCTACTCGGCGAGTCGGGCCTACAACTAGCCAAGTCCAAGGCCAAAAATGCAAAATAGTTAGATAAATTTTACGTACCAGGAACCAGGTGCTACAAATCTCCCCCACTTATTTTAGACTTCGTCCTCGAAGTCTGTTGCTCGATCCTGAAACAGATCGGGGTAATGCTCCATCATCTCTTCCACCGGCTCCCAAGTCCATTCTGAACCCTTTCGGTGCTGCCATTGCACCTTTACTAATTCCATCCTCTTGTTCCTCAGATCCTTCGACTTCCGGTCGAGGATTGCGACTGGGCACTCAATGTAATTCAGGCTGTCATCAACTTGTATATCCTCTAGCGGCACCACCGCTGAATCATCCACTAGGCACTTCCGCAGTTGGGAAACATGGAAGGTGCTGTGGATCTGACTAAGCTCGGCTGGCAGATCCAGCCTATATGCCACCTTGCCCACCTGGGCTACAACCCTGAACGGACCAATGAATCTCGGGCCCAACTTGCCCCGCTTCCTGAATTGAATGACGCCTTTCCAAGGTGACACTTTCAGGAGAACCATATCCCCGACCTAGAACTCCAGATCTAATCAACGCTTGTCGGCGTAACTTTTCTGCCGACTCTGCGCAGTCTGAAGCCTGCTTCAAACCTGATGGATCCTCTCGGTCGTCTTGAGCACCACCTTGGTGCTCCCCATGACCCTCTGGCCAACTTCACCCCAACATATTGGGGTCCTGCACCTCCGTCCGTACAACATCTCCAATGGGGGACGGTCAATACTCGCGTGGTAGCTGTTGTTGTACGAGAACTCAGCCAAGGGAAGATAGGTATCCCAACTACCACCGAAGTCTAGCATGCATGCCCGCAACATATCCTCCAACGTATGGATGGTCCGCTCGCTCTGACCATCCTTCTGCGGGTGAAAGGCAGTGCTAAAATGCAGACGCGTGCCCAACTCATCATGAAACTTCTTCCAAAACCTGGAAGTGAACTGCACATCTCGGTCTTATATCACTGACACTGGCACTACGTGCCGCGCCACTATCTCCCTGATATAGATATCGGCCAACTTTTCGGCCGAGATACTCTCCTGGATCGGAATAAAATGGGCGCTCTTGGTCAATCGATCCACGATGACCCAAATCGAATCTACTCCTCGCGTAGTCCTGGGAAGCTTTGTGATAAAATCCATCGTAATATCTTCCCATTTCCACAACGAGATATCCAACGGATGCATCTTTCCATGCGGTCTCTGATGCTCGACCTTGACCTTCCTGCACGTCAAACACCGCTCGACGTACCACGCCACATCCCGCTTCATGAAGGGCCACCAATAGTCTAGACGAAGATCCCGATACATCTTCGTCGCCCCTAGATGAATAGAGAATCGGGATTTGTGCGCCTCCTCCATCAAGATCTGGTGCACTCCTCCGTGATACGGCACCCACACCCTACGGTGTAGTGTCAATAACCCTCGGCTATCATAATCGAAGGAGGTGACTTGACCCACTATTCGCTCACTCTTCCGATGTTCCTCCTTCATAGCCTCCTGCTGAGCTTCCCGAATATGCTCTAACAGTGGAGTCACCACCGTCATCCTCATACACACATCCCTGATCGGTGCCGCCTTACGGCTAAGCATATCGGCCACCACGTTGGCCTTCCCTGGGTGATAAAGGATCTCGCAATCATAATCCTTCACCATGTCCAACCACCGACGTTGTCTCATGTTCAGATTCGGCTGATCCATGAGGTACCTCAAACTCTTGTGGTCCGTGTAAATGATACATCGAACCCTGTAGAGGTAATGCCGCCAAATCTTGAGGGCGAAGATCACTGCCCCCAACTCTAAATCATGCGTCGGGTAGTTCACCTCGTGAGGCTTCAGCTGCCTGGATGCATAAGCAATGACATGTCCCCTCTGCATCAAAACTGCGCCTAAGCCCGAGATAGACGCATCACAGTATACCACAAAAACCTCTACGCCCTCGGGCAGGGCTAAGATTGGCGCCTCGCACAATCTCTGCCTCAGAATCTCAAACGTTGCCTGCTGCTCAGGCCCCCATCGAAAGACCACGACTTTCCTAGTTAACCGTGTCATGGGTACGGCTATCTTGGAGAAATCCTGAATAAATCTCCGATAGTAGCCTGCTAATCCTAGGAAACTCCGAATCTCGGATGGAGACTTCGGAACCTCCCATCTCATCACGGCCTCCACCTTGGCCGGGTCTACTAAAATCCCTTTCTGATTGACGAGGTGCCCAAGAAACTGCATCTCGCGCAACCAAAAAACTCACATTTGGAGAACTTAGCATACAAGCTCTCCCTCCTCAAGGTCTCCAAAACCTCTCTTAGATGCTCCTCGTGCTCCTCCTGCGTCTTGGAATAAACCAAGATGTCATCAATGAAAACTATCACAGACCGATCCATCATCGGTCTACACACGCGGTTCATGAGGTCCATGAACGCGGCAGGAGCATTGGTGAGCCCAAACGGCATCACCACGAACTCATAATGGTCATAACGCGTCTGAAACGCGTTCTTCTGTACATCCTCCTCTCTGACCCTCATCTGATGATAACCTGAACGCAAATCAATCTTGGAGAACCAAGATGATCCTTGTAACTGGTCAAAGAGGTCGTCAATCCTCGGGAGTGGGTAACGGTTCTTCACCGTTAACTTATTCAGCTCCTAGTAATCTATACACATCCGATGCGACCCGTCCTTCTTCTTCACAAACAGGATCGGGGCTCCCCAGGGTGAACTGCTCAGTCAAATAAATCCCTTGTCTAGCAGCTCCTACAGCTGCGTAGACAACTCCTACATCTCGGGAGGAGCCAACCGATAGGGTGCCTTGGCTATCGGAGCCGCACTAGGAACTAGGTCGATCCTGAACTCTACCTGACGCTCCGGAGGTATTCCAGGAAGCTCCTCCGGGAACACATCAGCGTAGTCTCGCACCACTAGAACCTCGCTCACTGTCGCCTTACCCGCATACCGGGTATCCATAACGTACGCGACATATCTCGCGCAACCCAACTGAAGGTAGCGCCTAGCTCTCGCTGCTGAACATACTGTGGGTCCACATTATGGCCTCTCGCCGTGGATCACCAACTCTCCCCCACTTGGGGTCCTGATCCGCACTTACTGTTGTGCGCAATCTATCACCGCCCCATTAGGGCTCAACCAATCCATGCCTATAATCACCTTGTTCCCCCGCAAATAACCTTAGGACACAATCCCTAAATGCTGTTGACGCTCACACCGATCGATCATCGGCAGTCTCCACCTCTAAAGGGCAATCCAACATGCCCGAAGACTCAGTAAACCTCTTGCTAAGCGCAAGGGAAACAAATGATCGGGTGGCACCCGAGTCAAACAACACCTGAACAGGAATACCGTTCACATGGAACGATCCTAACGCATATACACAGAGCACATATCAGCTCCTCAAATAACCTTAGGACACAATCCCTAAATGCTGCTGACGCTCACACCGATCGATCATCGGCAGTCTCCACCTCTAAAGGGCAATACAACATGCCCGAAGACTCAGTAAACCTCTTGCTAAGCGCAAGGGAAACAAATGATCGGGTGGCACCCGAGTCAAACAACACCTGAACAGGAATACCGTTCACATGGAACGATCCTAACGCATATACACAGAGCACATATCAATATCATAACATCATAAAAATAAGATAGAGGGAAAGAATCATACCCGTCACCACATCGGGTGCGGCGCGAGCCTCCTCGGTAGTTAGCTGAAATGCCCGACTCCTCACCATTGGAGCCTCTGCCTTGACCTGTCGGCCATCTGTAATCCGAAGGAACTCACCTTGATCCGCTGATAAAAAATAACACTCAGCCTGCTGAACAAGAAAATCCCACACTAAAACACAAATAATAAAACCCTAATTTACAATTAGGCCATAAACCATAACCGAGAGTCTAAATCCTTAATCCTGACTCCTAGGGTAAAAGACCATTTTACCCTTCCCTTTCTGGGCCTCACTAATCACAACCCAAAACCTAAAATGGCCCAAGGCCCACAAATGACCCAAATCCATGTAAATCTATAAAGACTTATGGCCTAACAATGGGCCAAACTTGTTTCAGGCCTAAAAGCCCAACTGGTGAGTACCCCGCGTGTACCACCAAATTACACCCATCATACAAGTCCAAACAGCGTGGAAGAAAATGGGACTCAAACCTAATACACGCAGCATACTCAAAAGTACACCCAACGTACTATTTAGTGGCCTCTTCTCATCAACATGGCTTAATCCCTTAAGACCTTAATGTCCAAACCTCAGATCTACTTCTAAATAAGATCTTAATCCATAAAAGTGGAACCTTTAAGCCTTTTCATGCTCCAAGAGGTCCAAATCTTGGATCTAGCATTCTTTCTTCATAAGGTGACCATCAACTTTTACATGGTTGGTTCTCAACCATCAAGATGCCAACTTTATCATCAAGGGACCTTAGAAACACCAAAATAACAACTCAAGATATATGGAGTAGCATTTACTCACAATAATCATCTTATGGGACCAAAGAGCATAAGATTTTACCTACATACAAGATCTACACTAAAGAGTCATAAAGTTCAGAGCTTTATACCTTATGAGGCTTGCAAAGATGTTGAATATTCTGGATCTTCAAGCTCTAACTCAACCAATGCTTCACCACTAAGCTTCTTCTTCTTCAAGGTACCCAAAAACGCCACAAGATCACAAAAAATGATCAAGAACACTCAAATGGAGGCTAGGATTTTTTGGGGATCTTTTTAGGGTAAGGAGGCTGATGAGTGGGCAGCCTCAAGGTCCATAATGTTGCTTAAATAGGGGCCAAAACCTAAAAATTAGGGTTAGTGGTTTGAGCGAGTATGCCCAACGTACACTAAGGTATTCCTAGCGTACTAAGGGATCCCCATGTCCGACTTAAAGAGAGTACGTCATGTGTACTCCAAGTTAGGCCTAGCGTAACAAGGACCAAAATGCAAACTTCTATAATTTTAAGACCTAATAGAAAGATACCTGATAATCAAGTGTTACAATTCTCCCCCACTTGAATTGGATTTCATCCTCGAAGTCTGCTACTGCAAATAACTTTGGATAATGCACCCTCATCTCGTCCTCAGGCTCCCTTGTCCACTCTGAACCCTTTTGGTGCTCCCACTGCACCTTCATTGATCCCACAACCTTATTTCATAAAGCCTTCGTCCTCCTGTAGAGGATCGCCACCAGTCTCTCTACTTAAATTAGGCGATCATCCACCTGAGTGTCCTCCAATGGAACTAATTTAGAATCATCAACCAAACATTTCCGCAGTTGAGAGACATGAAATGTGTTGTGAATATGACTGAGCTCCTCGGATAGATCCAAACGATACACAACCCTGCCCAACCATGTTAAAACCCTAAAAGGACCAATATACATGTGGCCCAGCTTGCCTCGCTTCCTGAATCAGATGGAAGCTTTCCAAGTTGACACCTTCAGAAGTACCATGTCGCCAACTTGGAACTCTAATTCTGACCGACACCTATCAGCATAGCTCTTCTGTCGACTATGTGTTGTTTGAAGTCTTCCGCGAACCTGCTGCATCAATTCCATCGACTTGAGTACCACCTTTGTACTCCATAGGATCCGCTGACCGACCTCACCCTAACATATTGGGGTCCTACACTTCCTCCCATAGAGCATCTCAAAAGGAGGTCGATCAATTCTAGCATGATAACTCTTGTTATACGAAAACTCCGCTAAAGGGAGATACAAATCCCAACTCTTGCCAAAATCCAATACACATGCCCAAATCATGTCCTCCCAAATATGAATAGTCCGCTCACTCTGACCATTATTATGTGGGTGGAAAGTCGTGTTGAAATGTATATAAGTACCCAACTCCTCATGAAGTCTGTTCCACAACCTGAAAGTAAACCGAACATCCTTATTTGAAGCAACTGAAACTGGCACACCATGTCGTGCCACAACTTCCTGGATGTAGATGTCTGCTTGCTTCTCCGCAGAGATACTCTCCTGAATTAGGATGAAGTGCACGTTCTTGGTTAATTGATCCACGGTGACCCATATCGAATCCACTCCCCGTGCCGTCTGTGGAAACTTCATAACGAAGTCCATCGTGATCTCTTCCCATTTCCAAAAGAGAATGTCCAATGAATCCAAATTGCTATGAGGTCGTTCATGATTGGCCTTGAATTTCCTGCAAGTCAAGCACCTCTCCACATCCCACTTCATGTAGAGCCACCAATAATCAAGTCGGCGGTCTCCATATATTTTTGTCGCTCCAGGATGAATAGAGAACCTTGACTTGTGCGCATCCTCCATCAAAACCTCATGTGCACCACCTAAATATAGAACCCACACTCTCTAATGAAGAGTCAACAAACCCCAACTATCATAATCGAAAGAGGACACCTGAAGCACTATACGCTCGCTCTTCCGGTGCTCCTCTTTCATAGCCTTAACTTGTGCTTCCCGAATCTGCTCCAGACATGGAGTAATCACGTTCATCCTTAAGCATACATCTCTGATCGGAGCGGTAGCAGCCTTGCGGCTGAGAGCATCGGTCACCACATTGGCCTTCCTTGGGTGATAAAGGATCTCACAATCACCCTTCACCACATCTAACAACCTACGCTGCCTCATGTTCAGATTCGGCTGATCCATCAGAAACCTCAGACTCTTGTGATCCGTGTAAATAGTACAATAAACACCATACAAGTAATAACGCCAAATCTTGAGGGTGAAAACCACAGCCCCCATCTCCAAATCTTGCACAGGGTAGTTCACCTCATGAGGCTTCAGCTGCCTCGAAGTGTATGTGATCACATGACCCCATTGCATCAACATTGCACCCAAACCTATGATCGACACATCATAGTATACCACAAGATCCTCAACACCCTCTGGCAGGATCAGAATCGGTGCCTCACACAATATCTACCTCAAAGTCTCAAAAGTTGACTGCTTCTCAAGACCCCAATGAAAGGTGACGGTTTTCTTTGTCAATCGGTTCAAAGGAACCTCTATCTTGTAGAAATCCTTAATGAATCTCCGATGGTAATCTGCCAACCCATGGAAACTCCAGATCTCAGATGGAGACCATGAAACCTCCCACTTCATCACTGCTTCAACCTTGGTCGGATCGACCAAAATACCATTATGGTTGACAAGGTGCCCCAAAAACTACACCTCATGCAATAAAAACTCACACTTAGAGAACTTCACATACAACTTCTCCATCCTCAAAGTCTCCAACACCTCTCTCAGATGCTCCTCATGTTGCTCCTAAGTCTTGGAATAGACCAGGATGTCATCAATAAACACAATAATAAACCGATCCAACATAGGTCCGCACACGCGGTTCATGAGATACCTAAACGCCATCGGAGCATTGGTGAGCCCGAAGGGCATCACCACAAACTCGTAATGACTATAACGAGTTCAGAAGGCTGTCTTCTACATATGTTCCTCTTTGACCCTCATCTGATGATAACTTGAACGCATATAAATCTTGGAAAACCAAGATGCTGTTGGATTAGGTGTCTAAGTTCATAACTATTCCTAGAATGTACTTGACCCGATTAGCATGGTCCATTTGGGTTGCATGGCATTGCAACATTTGGATAGACTAAATGAGAGAAAGAACACTTAAGGATTATTAATATGTTATAAGTTCTAATATATTAATAATATTATTTAATTAGTATTTTATCAAAGAATTAATTTGAAATTAATTAAGTGATCAAAAAGAGACTAATTAAATACATAGGGTTGGTTGTGTAAATCATCTATTCTTGTATAGTGGGCTAATGATCCATGGTTTGTATGGAGTGGGTTAAAATCCATAATGTGCTCCATGGATAGTCCATGGAAGGTTAGAAACCCATGGATCATGGAATATGGAAAGCCATGGCAATTAGGGTTTACATGGTGTAACCCTACTTGTACCACAATTATATAAAGACCCCTAGACTAGCAAAATTGGCACTTATACAAGCAAGAAAGAGGGATAGCCGATTTTGAGGTGTTAGTGAACTTCTCTCAAGGTTATTCCAAGTGTTGTGGTGTTGTGTAAGACATTTGAGGCATCACACTTGAGGTGCTAGGCTCATAAGGTTCTCAAGGAATCCAAACAACAAAAAGGTATGTTCTTCTTCTAGCATTTATGTTTAACTGTTCCCCATGCTATGCTAGATAGGTTAAGAACCTTGGAAAACAATTTTGCATGTATCTTAGTAAAACATAGATCGAAGGTTTCTAGGGTTGCATGTACACCTTAGGAGTGTTAGAATGCTCAAAACCCTTCAGATACACCCTGAAGTTGGTCATATAAATCGTCGATCCTCGAGCGTTGAAAACAGTGCTTCACCGTTAGCTTAGCTCCCGGTAGTCGATACATATCTGATGCGACTCGTCCTTTTTCTTCACAAAAAAGATCGATGCTCCCCGTGATGAACTAATTGGCCAAATGAACGCCTTGTCCAATAGCTCTTGCATCTAGGAGGACAACTCCTACATCTCTGGAGGTGCTTACTGATATGAGCATATTTAGTTATAAAATGCATGCATTATCTTAATACTTTATGTTGATTCTATCTCATTTAATGAAAAAAAGGTTCTTAATTAGCTTAAATATTTCATTTTCAGCAATAAAGACATGCTTGGAAGAAAAGGAAGCAGAATTGGCGATTGGAAGTTTAGATCTTGGATTTTTAAGAAAGAAGGATGTTGCTGGACAGCTTGACCCCTTGTCAGTGTTTTGGCCATATCTCATGAACCGTAACTCCGATTGATGATATTCAAAATGTTCTGAAAACTAGACACAATTTCGGATGACTTACGTGTTTTGAGAAAATGTTGATTCCAAGAGAAATCGACGAGTTGGTCAGAATGTTCCCGATTCGAAGATGCCTTGCCGTACACGTTGTATACGTGGATTATCGAAAAAACTCGACGAGTTGGTGGTGAAAACTCATCGATAGGTACACTGCCTTTCGTGTGTTTGTATTTGTGTTTAAGTTAGTAGGATTAAAACTAGTTCATTTTACACACATCAAGTTTTTGGCGCCGTTGCCGGGGAACGGTTCTAATAGTTAATTTTATTTACTAGTGTTATCGATCCTTTGTGTGATATTTATCTCATATAAAGTTACATGTTTTTTATTTTAATTTTTATTATTGTATTATGTATTTTCCAAATCTCGATGTTTTTGATGCTTTTCTTAAGGAAGTAGTATAGGAAATTGAGCAAGAAGATGAGAAATATGACTCAGATGATGATTTGAAGGAATTTGGAAGATGGTTAGATAACATCTTGCCTAATGAACAAGAGCAATATGAGTTACAAGAGCTAGAGTTAAAAGATGAAGAATTTATTCCAGAAAGAGATTTGGAGGAGCTGGAAAGATTGCTAGCAGAAGGGTCAGATGAAGAACAAGAACACGCTGAGTTGCAGGAACCAAGTCGTGGTTTGACCATTACCACAACGTGGCCCCCTGTTTTTCCTGTTTGTGTTTCGAAGAATGGGGTGACGACTCCAACTTTGGAGAAAGTTCTGAAGCGCGATCCATTTCTGATTAGTATCCAACCGGTCCCAACCCTTATCACAATTCTTGGGTTTTATATATTCAAGCTTGTTTGGCCAATCTTAGAAGCAACGAGCCAAGTTTTACAAGTTGGTCCACCAAATAAGAGATTCAATGCAACGGATGGATTGACATTGAGTTTATTGGAAGTTTATTAAGTTAGGAGTCCAGCTCAAGACTCGCACAAAAAGAAGCGCTCGCGGGAGGCAACCCGTCGTTTGGGTTTTGCTTTTCATTTTCATTTTTCTAACTTCTAGTAATTAGGGTAAATTAGGAATCTTAAGTTTGATGTTTGTTTTCCTTGTAATTATGTGGTTTTATGTTTTTGATCTTGCAGAAGTTAGGGTGAGAGTTGATCAATCAAATAAAAACGTGAGGGAAATAAAGTGAGGGGTCGAGTCTAGACGAGAAGATTTGAAGATTTGAGTGATGCTATGAGTCAGATGCATAAAATGGTTAAAAAGGAGTCTTGTCACTAAAGAGTATAAGGAGATCATTGCCGAGCATTTCCAAGAGCTTTTTCCTGAATAATTGGAGTTGTACCACACGAGATTTGACACCCAAGGCGTGGATGAGTTGTTCACATGTCCAAAGTCAGCTAAAGTAGGAGCTCAAAAGAAGAATATCAACCTCGCAACTTCTATCCTAGGGGAGTTTGTTCTAATTCTCTCTTTACTTTTATATTCTTTATCATACATAACATGCAATGAGGACATTGCATAAATTAAGTGTGGGGTAAGGGGTTGGTTATATTAGTTAAATTAGTAACATTAGAATCCTAATTTTAGGTATAATTTTAATTTTTTTACATAATATTGCTAGGATTTAACTTAGAAAAATTTGGTTAAAGCAATTAGGGTTCCATGCTATTATTGTGTTTGACGATTCTATGAAGACCCAAATGTTTAGTTGAGCCAATATACGTTATAATGCATTTGTGGCCCCCTTTATTCTAGTAAAATCATGGGACAAAAACACAACCTCACTTAGTTTGAGGATCGCAACACGTTTAGCATTGTGTACCAGAAATGTATCCAGGAAAGCTTAAGTAGTCATTGCACACTAGACTAATGCCTTTAACCAATAAAGGATGAAGTCAAATTCCCTTGCTTAAGCATACGTTTTTCTAGGTTTTTAGTTTTGAATAAAAAAGTGTGTTGAAAAAAAAAGAAAAAAAAGTTGAAAAAAAAGAGTGATGAAATGTTTGAATAAAGAATCTACAAAGTTATGAAGACAAAGAAGAATATCATGAAGAAAAGCTACAAAGTATAAAAGATTCAATCAAAAGTTGTATTTGTATTTTATTTGTAATTTTCTTTTCTAGGTTATTTTATCGTATGTGTGTTTGGGGATTTAACCAAAAATGAAATTAGGTTAAGAAATTTTTTTGGGTATGGATTCGGAGGGATGCATAAAATGAGCGTTGTTCAAAAGAAGTGGGTGAGTGTTTATGTGGATTGTAAGTATTTACAATTAGGGGGTCCTTAGGAAAAATTTTACACACAAATGCATGCGTTACGGTCTTGGCAGAATGGCTGCATTCGATTGGGATTGTCTTTTATGGTATTAGTGTGTTAAAATTCAGTTTTTCTTGGGGGCAAGCAAAAGTCAAGTGTGGGGTATTTTGATATGAGCATATTTAGTTATAAAATGCATGCATTATCTTAATACTTTATGTTGATTCTATCTAATTTAATGAACAAAAGGTGCTTAATTAGCTTAAATATTTCATTTTTAGCAATAAGGACATGCTCGGAAGGAAAAGGAAGCGGAATTGGCGATTGGAAGCTTAGATCTTGGATTTTGAAGAAAGAAGGATGTTGCTGGACAGCTTGACCCCTCGTCAGTGTTTTGGTCATATCTCATGCACCGTAACTCCGATTGAAGAGATTCAAAATGTTCTAAAAACTAGACACAATTTTGGACGACTTTCGTGTTTTCAGAAAATGTTGATTCCAAGAGAACTCGACGAGTTGGGCCTAAAATCGACGTGTTGTTCAAAATGTTCCCTATTCGAAGATGCCTTGCTGTACACTCTGTATACGCAGATTATCGAAAAAACTCGACGAGTTGGTGGTGAAAACTCATAGAGTTGGCCCTGTTTTCAAAATTTATATATAGAAACACTTCTCATTCGAACCCTAACTTTTTCTAGAGGCTAGTTGCGATTATTGAAGACCAGAAGGGTTCTTGAAGCTTCATTTTTCGAGATTGCAACCTAAGAGACAATTTAGAAGAGAATCAAAGGCAAATAATCGTTCTTCTTTTCTTAATCTTTGTTTTGAACCATGTTTGAATCATTAGATTTTGATTTTAGGTTATTACTTGCTGTGGATATGAGCTAAAAGCTTTCTACTTCTGTTTGGATGAGATAATCTTATGAAAATGGTTTGATTTAGTGGTTGGATTAATATTAATTTGGTTATTTATCTTGTTAAGCTTGTTAAAGATCCTCATGTATTGATGATAAATATTTTCTGTTATTAAGTTGCATGAACACCTTTTTGATTACTTAATTTATATAGTTTTGTGAATACAAGATTGTATGCCTAGGAATAATGAACATGAAACTAGGGTTAACTAGAAAATATGTAAATCAATGTGTGAGCATGTGTGATGAACAACCACATATGAAATGATTGAATTGAACAAATTTGATTAGCTATTATTACAAGTCTTACTTGATACGAACTAAACACTAGGAAACTTGTTAGTTTAATCAACTGGCCACTGTTTGAATTAACTTGTCTACTAAAGGATTGTTAATAGTGAACATAAACCCAATCACATTAGAAATCGGTAACCATTGACATATTGATCCATTGCACTTGCCACGAAATCAACCATAAGAATAAGTGAATCGAATATGAACAGAAGTCTCTTTTATCATTGAATCTAGTTGTCTTTTCTTGTTCTTCTTAGTTTTTAATTGTCTTTGTTTAAGTTTTAATTGATTGTTTAAGTTACTAGTCTTGCAAAACTAGAGAAACCCCTACTTTTATTAATTGTTTTAATTAGATAATATTAATATTTAATTTAATTATTACCATTCCCTATGTTCGATACCCTACTTACCTGAACTAAACTGCTAATCGATAGGTACACTGCCTTTCGTGTGTTTGTCTTTGTGTTTAAGTTAGTAGGATTAAAACTAGTTCGTTTTACAGACATCGCTTACCTTTAAGGTGCCTTGGCTATTGGACCTGCATCTGGAACCAATTCAATCCAAAACTCCACCTGTCTCTCCAGAGGAACTCCAGGAAAATAATCCGGTTATTCCCGAACAATCAACACATCATCCAACTACACCTTATCCTTCTCCAGGGAATCCATCACATAGGTTGAAAATCCGGAACAACCCCGCTGAAGATAACACATAGCCCTCGTTGTCGAACAGAGAGTCAGTCCACGCTAAGCACCCTCATTGTGTATCACCAACTCTCCCTACTGGGAGTTCGAACACGCACCAACTGAAGCCCATAATCAATCATCGCCCCGTTGGGGCTCAACCAATCCATCCCTAAAATCACCTTGCTCTCGTGTAGGGGAATAAGAACCAAATAATTCGAAACATGCTCGCTGAATAACTCTAAAGTACATCCCCGGTGAAGCCTTGACACTCACACATGACGGTCGTCGGCAATCTCCACCTCTAACGGATAATCCATCTCCCTGGAACATCGTCAAACATTTTGTTAAGCGCAAGAGACATAAAGGATCGGGTAACCTCCGAATCAAACAAAACTAGTGTCGGAATACCGTTCACAAGGAATGACCCTAAACAACAACATAGATATATAAGCATGATAAGGAACATAAATAAAGAGCTAAGGAGAAGATACATACATGTAACCATATCAGGTCTCGCACGGGCCTCCTCAACCGTCAGCTGAAAAGCCTTGCTCTTCACTACAGGGACTGCCTGCTTGCCCTCCCAGCAATTAGTGATCCTTAACGTCGCTAGCGACCCAGTTCTCACGATGTAATCTTTTACTTCTCATGTTCTGAGGCAGATACCACCATGATTCAGAATTCGATTATATTCACACTCACGTCGTGACCTCTAAAATCTCACGTCGTGAGTCATCAGATATCGTGCATTACACTCTTTTTTTTTCAAACATACAATGTGGCATATGCTTTCCCACATTGAGATGCATTACTTATGCACCACACTTTTCAAAGATGCAACTTGTTGATTCGCATTTTATTCGGCACATTCACAAGTACCAGCAAAGTCCAGTTCCAGTTACATACTCAAGATGTTCAAGCTTTCCACACGTTATCAAGAAATCAATCTCGCAGCTACTAACCAAAGCGAGTATGTTCTTTTTGTCTCTTTTTACTGCTTTTATATGATTAAATAGTTTTATGGATACAATCAGGGCATTATACGAAATAAGTGTAGGGTAGGCGGTCAAAAAAGGAATTTAAGTTTAAATTGGAAAATTAAAAATTTTGCTAGATTAGCAAAATTTAAAAATTTTTAATTTTGAAATTTAGTGATAATTAATTTAAAAACATAAGTTGCTAGTGTTGCGTGGGATGATTCAATTCGAACTCAAATGTTTAATTGAGCCAATATATGTTATAGTATATTTGTGGCTTCCCAGTCCTAGTGAATAGTCATGAGATATGTCACACCCCCGAACCAAACGGCGGAAACGTCTGGGGCTCGTGCGACTAACAATTGAATTATCATCACAATGAATATACATGAAACATAACACATTCATCACCAACATTACTTATTACAACTAGCATTGTTCACATCAAGTACATTGTTATAAGTTACATAGTTTCAAGTTTATAAAAGTACGATAAGTGATGTAACACAATATGAATCCATACATTCTTGCAAATCCTTCCTGCTTAACGATTACCTGAGAATACAAGTTATTTTGAAACAGGTCAGCATATATAATATTGGTGAGTTCATAAGTATGGTTGCATAAAAGTCTTTGTATCTTTCGTAAAAACCCAGAAAATCCGATATTTTATGTAAATTGTCTGAAAATGATGTGAAAATCAAGTATCAATGCATGTGTGAATTTCATAGTTATAATTTGTATGAGTGTAGTTTAGATTCATTGTATTGTGAATAAGTGATAAATGTATATGAATAATTTCCCCAGAAAATCCGATATTTTCTGTTTTATAACAACGTCTAGATTCTTGTATCGTTAAATAAGTTTTTCTGCATTGACACAATCGAAGAGTTTATCTTCAAAAGGTTAAATTCGGTATTGAATCCCTATATGAGCCATTATAACCATGCATGATAATGAATAGGTTGCTTGTCTTGGCATTTTTCCAAATGCCAGTATTGCTCAAGATTTTGTCGCCCTAGACTGGCCTAGTCTAGCTGTAGCGAACAACTAAGGCGTGGGAGGGGGGGGTCACCCTGTATAGATCTATACACAAACTCTCGCTTTCCCTCCAGGAAACTCTAATTATAACTACAGGCTACGATTGTACACTCAGAGGTACCAACCGACATGTCTCACTAGATTCTCAACCCTTTTGTACTATGTTTAATGTTTACGTATATATGGTATGTTTTCGTATTCGAAAGGTACATAGATAAGTATACGAAGTTTAATGATTACTTATCTATGGCCTAGTTTAATCCAAAATTTTATATTTTGACATTTATGGCCTAGTTTTGCAGAAAATTACATTTTCAGTCTCTTGTTTGTAAAAGTTGTCACTTTCGGCCCAATTTTTGATAAAAGTTACATTTTTGGTCCAATTGAGGAATAAATATTATTTTTACCCCAAAAGTTGGTTTATTTACATTTATGATTGAAACTTTGGCCAATTTACATTTTTAATCCCCAAAACCTCATTTTTTTTGCAATTATGGGCCCAAAACTGTAAGGCCCAAAAATTTGGCCCATTAAGCTAAAATTTACATTTTTGGCCCTTTGGAAAGTATGTTTCTCATAAAAATACCTTTTTATACAAGTAGGACCTGTTTGGTCCCTATAAAAATATAATTTCCCCTTTTAGTCCTTATCTTTTGTTTTCTTGATAATTATTGACCTTTAACAAGGTTTTTGTTGAAATCTTTTGTATCTTAAACATGTAATCACTTTTGGCTTGACAATGTGATGTATATAATGTCATAGTTCATATATCTTTGCTCAGTATTACTTAAAATTTCGAGATTTGCTAAGATCTAACACATTTTGACCAATTAAACTAAGAAATCACACAAGACATGCGTATAACACATAGATCTACACATTTTACTTGCATTCTCCCCCAAAAATCATATGAAATCGAAAACAAGGGGGTATGAACTCACATTTGCTTGATGTTTTGGTTTTTGAAGAAGAAGTGGAAGAGATTTTTTTGGTCTTAGCACACCTTTGTTGTGGATCTCGAGTTTATGAAGATTCTTAGTTGTGATCATGGAATAAAACCATGTAGGAAGGAGTTTTTCATGTTAAGATGAAAGAAGATACTTGTGTTTGACAATAACTTACCAAATATTGGAATGACTTGATGAAGATCCTTATAACTCTAGCAAATTTTTGAGATCTTGGAGGAAGAAGGAGAATGATGCTTGAGAGTGATTGAGGAAGTGTTTGAAAGAGTGTGTGTTTGTGTGTGTGTGTGTGTGTTTGGTTCTCAGCCGAAATATCAAGAGGAGAGGGAAGTGAGTTGGTGAGGTGACTTTCATGGAAGTATGGGGGATCTAACATTGTTACATGCTGTACAATATGGAGGTGGCACCTCCTAAGTCAACTCTAATCACATTTCCCCTTCTTGTTTTTTGTTAATTGATGTTGGGCCGAGATTTTTGGGCCAAGGAGTGGGAATGGAATAGTTTGAGCCCATTAACATTTAGTTAGGAATTTTGGAACCTAAACATAAAAATTTCTGGCCCATTGGGCCCTTGGAAGCACTTACGACCCAAATAGAATAAAAGGATAGGTTTATGGCTCACTAAGGTTAATTAGATTAGTTATGGCCCAATAAGGCCCATTAGGGTTAGAATGAACCATTCTGATCCCAAATGGTCCAAAATGCTATATATTTGTGAATTGGGTCCATTTAGAATACAATTAGGGTTTCCATGCCCAAAATAATTGAATTGGATGTTTATTGGTCCATTAGGCCCAATAAGGAAATCCTAGTCTAATATGGACTCAAACCGGGATTGTTTGGGTTTTCAGATCCTTTGTTGAACATAAAAGGTGAATTTAAATGAGCATTGGGTGATATTTACTTAGAGTATATGTTTTACAATAGTTGAATGATTACATGGGAATAGAATTTCCTAGCTACAATGCTAGTTGTGACATCATCCCCCTGTTAGAGGGAATTTCATCCTGAAATTCTTTTGAAAACTAGGATTGTGAAGGAAAGAATAAGTGAGGGTATTTCTGCTTCATTTGGTCTTCACGTTCCCACGTGAATTCCGGTCCACGTTTTGCGCTCCATTGAACCTTCACAATCGGAATGCGACTTTGCTTTGTACGCTTCACTTCCCTATCCATAATCTCGACTGGCTCTTCGATGAATAGGAGATTCTCATTTATCTCAATCTCTTCCAAAGGGATGACAAGGGTTTCATTTGATAGACACTTTTTTCAGATTCGAGACATGGAACACTAGGTTTACATTGTTGAGCTCGGCGGATAGCTGCAGCTTGTAAGCCACTAGACCAACCTGGGCAAGAATCTCGAACGGTCCAATGTACCACGGGTTCAATTTTCTTGTTTTCCCAAATCGAATCATTCCCTTGCATGGAGAGACCTTTAAAAGTACGTGATCCCCGACTTGAAATTCCAAGGGCTTTCGCTGCTTGTCAACATAGCTCTTTTGTCGGTCTCGTGATGCTTGAAGTCAAGATTTGATTTAGATTATCTCTTCGGTTGTTTCAAGAATGATTTCGGGTCCTGTAAGAGCACTGGCTGGCGATTTCCCTTTTTCTAGTTGAGTGTCACCCATCTCGGCCCAGCATAGGGGCGATCTACATTTACGACCATAGAGAGCCTCGAAGGGAGCAACCTTGATGCTCGTGTGATAACTGTTGTTATAGGAGAATTCGATCAAGGGCAAGTGGGTATCCCATGACCTGCCAAAGTCAATCACGCAAGCTCGGAGCATATCCTCTAGAGTCTGGATGGTGCGCTCACTTTGATCATCCGTATGTGGGTGGTAGGCGATGCTCATATCTAGCTGTGTTCCTATTGCCTTCTGAAGAGATTTCCAAAATCTTGAAGTAAATCTGCTATCTCGATCCAAGATAATAGATACTAACACTCCATGCAGTCTCACAATCTCCTTGATGTAAATTCGGGTTAACTTTTCCATCTTGTAGGATTCTTTTATTGGCAGGAAATGAGCGGATTTTTTTAGTCTATCTACAATTACCCATATTGCATCCATCCAGCCAGTTGTCTTGGGTAATTTTGTCACAAAGTCCATGGTAATCCTCTCCCATTTCCACTCGGGTATCACTGGTTGTTGCAGTAGTCCCGAGGGATTTTGGTATTCCACTTTCACTTTGGAGCATGTAAGACACTTGCCTATGAAAGTGGCTATCTCTACCTTCATATTAGGCCACCAATATTGTTGCATGATATCCAAGTACATTTTATCTGACCCCGGATGAATAGAATATTGCGTGTTGTGGGCTTCATATATGATTATTGCTCTGAATCCCCTGATTTGGGGAACCCAGATTCTATTCATTAAGTAGTGAGTTCCGTCGTCTTTAACTTTGAGCTCCTTCTCCATTCCTCGTAGTGATTCACTAGCGATATTTTCTGGCTTCAAGGCATACGATTGGGCTTCCTTGATCTGTGAGGCTAGATGAGATTGATAACGTCTTCACACGACGACTTGAATACTCCTTTCGGGTCAGGGCATCGGCTACCACGTTAGCCTTGCCTGGATGGTATTTGATCTCACACTCATAATCATTTAACAGTTCAACCCATCTTTGCAGCCTCATGTTTAGTTCTTTTTGATTTAGAATGTGCTGGAGTCTCTTGTGGTATGTAAAGATGGTGCACTTGGTACCATAGAGGTAGTGCCTCCAAATTTTAAGGCGAAGACCATTGCCCCCAGTTCAAGATCATGTATGGTATAATTTACTTCATGTGTTTTTAGTTTTCTGGATACATAATCAATTACCTCCCCGCATTGCATAAGGACACAACCTAAACCCTGATTCGAAGCATCACAGTAAACTATGAAGTCTTCGGTTCCCTCCGGTAAGGATAACACCGGAGCACTACAAAGGGCTTGCTTCAAGTTTTGGAAATCGATCTCTTGCTTCTCCGTCCAGTTGAAAGGTACGCCTTTCTGTGTCAATGTGGTGAGGGGTTTGGCTATCTTAGAAAAGTTCTGAATGAATCTTTGGTAATAGCCTGCTAGACCACAGAATTAACGAATCTCCGTTGGCGTTGTTAGAATCGCCCAGCCTTCAATGGCCTTGACTTTGGAGGGGTCTACATGGATTCCTTCCTGGATAACTACATGCCACAAGAAATTTACATTGTGGAGCCAAAAATCACACTTGGAGAGTTTTGCATATAACTTTTCAGCTCGAAGGGTCTCTAAGACCTTTCGGAGATTTTGACTATGCTCTTCCTTGCTTCGAGAGTATACAAGAATATCATTGATGAAAATGATCACGAATGTGTCAAGGAATGGACGAAAAACTCGATTCATGAGGTCCATAAATGCAATGCGGGCATTTGTCAGACCGAAGGGCATCACGACGAAATCGTAATGACCGTAACGAGTCCGGAAAGCAGTTTTGGGAATGTCCTCATCTCGGACTTTGAGTTGATGATAACCGGATCTCAGATTTATCTTTGAAAAGTAACTATCCCCTTGAAGCTGGTTGAATAGATCATCGATTCGCGGAAGTGGATACCGATTAGCTTATTAAATTCTCTATAGTCAATGCACATCCTGAAGGATCCCTCTTTCTTTTTAACAATAAGAACCAGAGCTCCCCATGGAGAGAAGCTTGATATAATGAATCCTTTATTCAAGAGTTCACATAGTTGGCTTGACAATTCTTTCATTTCAGCAGGAGCCAACCTATAGGGTGATTTAGCGATCGGAGTGGCTCCATGCACTAGGTCGATTCAGAATTCGATTTTTCGTTCTAGGGGTATTCCAGGAAGTTCCTCTGGAAACACATCCGGGAAGTCACATGCCACTAGGATGTTTTGAATGCTTACTTCCTCTTTGGTCTTGTCCATAGCGTGAGCGAAAAACGCGTAGTTCTTCTTGTGTGAGACCTTTTGTGCCTTGATGCACGAGATAAGACAAATTTTTTTACCAGGTTTATCTCCATATATTATTAGGGTTTCGCGATTTGGAAGATGAAGGCGAACGACCTTCTCGTGACACATAATATCGGCATGATGGGGGCTTAACCAATCCATGCCAATGATCACATCAAAACTCCTAATATTATAGGCATTAAGTTTATTTGGAAGGTGTGATTGTTTAGAGTTAGTGTACACCCTACATAGATATCCTTAGTTGATTCAATCTTCCTATTAGCCATTTCCACCGTGAAGGCTTCATTAAGCTTTTAAGGTTGTTGTTTTAGTAAGTGTTTGAACTTATTACTCACGAAACTTCGCTCCGCTCCGCTATCAAATAATATTCATGCATACGAGTTGTTAACTAAGAACGTACCAGTGACAACGGTTGGGTCCTGCACTGCTTCACACTGTCCCATTGTCAGTACTCTCCCTGCTGCTCCTGCCCCTTGATTGTTCGTGTTGGGGCAGTTTCGCCTGATATGCCCAGTTTTCCCACATCTGTAACAAGTATAGCTAGCTCCAGCATTGGTGTTGTTGTTGTTGTTGTTTATCATCTGGTTCTGTTGAAGCTGAGTCCTATAATACTTCGTTGTGTGGCCCTTCTGGTTGCACTTTGTGCAACTCATCTCTCTGCACTCCCAGTGATGGTGGAAGTTGAATTTGTTACACTTGGGGAGATTTCCCGAGTACTGCTTCGAAGCATTTGGCATGGATGAGGCTGGAGCATGTGGTGTGGTGGTGGCTTGAGTTGCAGCGTGAACAATCACAATTTGTTGCTTCTTCAATGATTCTGATTTCTGTTTTCCCTTTCTCTTGTTGTTTCTTCCTTTCTTACTCTCTTCTTCCTTATTACCCTCCGCTTCCACTGTTTTGGCATCCTTCTTATTGCCATGATCATACAGTTTCTTAGCCAGTCTCTTGGCGCTATCAAATGTCTAAGGGTTTGCAGCAATGACGTGTTGGGTTTTGAGCAATCTAACACTTCCTAAGTGTGCATGCAACCCTAATAAACCTTGGATCTATGTTTTCTTCTAAAATACATGCAAATAATAACTTCCAAGGTTTCTTCCTAACTAGCATAGCATAAGGATTATGAATCATAAAAGTACTAGTAGAAATACATACCTTTTGATGATGGTTGATTGTTTGGAGTTTGAGAGCCAAGCACCAATAGTGTGAATGCCTCAAATGGAATCACAAATCACCACAAACACTTGAAAACTTTGAGAGAGTAGTATACTTTCTTGTGGAATCGGCCACCACTAAGTCTCACACTCCTAGTGTCACATTTCTTGCATCATATGCTTCTTTATATAGTGTGCATGGTTAGGGTGAAACCCTAATAACCCATGTCTTTTCCTTTCCAAGGATCCATGGGTTAAAAGCTCCATGGATCATCCATGGACTTTCATATTAGCTTAGCCCATTAACAAATGAGTATTAGCCCACACTATATAAAATATAATAGCCCATAATTTAATCAGTCTTCTTTTTAATCTCTAAATTAATTCATAATTAATTTAAGACTAAAACTAATTAAATAACATGACTTCATATTAATATATTATAGCTTATAATATATTAATAAATCATAAGTATATAATTCTCATAAAATTATCCATAAATCGTTTGGGTGAAGTGCAACCCAAATGGACCATGCCGGGTCGGGTCAAGTATGTACCAAATAAGTTATGGACTTAGACACCTTATCCAACAGATTCCCACTTGGATAAGTCTAATAACTATATTTGCGTATGTTACTTCAGGAACCAACCAGCAATCGTAACTCTCGAAAAATCTGTTGAACTATGAAGCGCCATTTTAGATAAGTGATCATATAATCCTCTGTTCTCATGATATCAGCCGGACAAATACATGGAACAACGTCGTACTTATTGTCCAGCAGTTTGTTTCCCGATTTCCGATTTGTTTGACAAAGAACTTAATCGAACACATCAATTTAGTTTTGACCGGCCGGTACATAGGTCACAACAAAATCATCGAGGGGCCCAGATATCGCTTCTATTTCTAGAAGGAACAGATAAACTTCGAGTCATATGCTTGTTCTACTACTTGTTGAATTGTACACAAAGACACATTTTATAACATCAAGTTACTGATACGTTTACATGCAATCAATGCACAACCAACTCATAGGTAACAACTCATATCTCTAGGTTTGAAGATTTATATGATATTACCGTCTCACGATCACTCGAGATAAATTCCATGAAGTGATACAAGTGAGCGTGGGTTTATTCCAATACTCATAACTTATGAGCACTCATGAATGTTGTAGCAACCATTGCTATGACTAAACCCATTTAGCCATCTACAAACTCGATTCATGACAGTCTTGATTCATACCTACTTCCAACATATGAACGATTGTGGAGTGTTTAAATAACTTAGTCATTCGGAAAGAATAACCTAGCTATTTTGGAAGTCAAAACATGCAAAGTGAAAAACAATAATAATCGAATCCAATATGGTCTCAGAACCCTTTTGAATATAAATAGAACCACCTTTTATTTATCACCATATTGATTACACATTATTCATTGTATAATGTTTCAAACAATCAACTTAAGACTTGAATAAAAAACAACAGTCGTCCCATGCTCCTAGCATGTACACTTTGTTTTTCTAAACAATAGTTATGCCATACTCCAAGTATGCACACTATGTTTGTCTATGATCCTTACATTGTGATTTAGATCAATTGAACATGATTCCATTGATACTCATTTCACAATCCCAAATCCTTATTGTAAATGTGAGAATCCCCGAGTCCTATCATTTACCAAAAAAACTGTTAGATTTTAAACTTTTATGCAATGTTCCTCTTGTAATGATTATGCACAAAGTCACCAAAACCTTGTCACCAGTCATTACAAAGTATTCCAAAGAAGGTCAACTTCTATGGAACGGAAGTCTCATATTCAAAGTACATTGCTTTGAACATCCTTCTTGCATTAAGGTTTTCTAATCTTACATAGATCGAATAACTTCCACCTATGGAGACATTTCCATAGTCCCATTTTGACTATCACTTCCGAACAAGAGTTATTTCTTTTCAGAATATGTCAATATGGTCCTTTCCGACAACTTACATCATACTTCCAACTGTCCCTAAGCAACCAATCTTTGGCGAACCTTAGATTTGTCCTCGACAATTGCTTAATCACTTTAGTCATATCCAGTTCTAGACTTTTCCCTTCTAAATGCCCTGAGCATTTGGAAAATTTAGAAAGGATGAATATTATAGCACATGAAATCGATCCTATATCCGAAGCATATGGGACACGATTCATGATGTCTCACATAAAGACATGATACTAGACCAGTCTTTTGCTACAATATTTTTTTTATTTGCCATGTTTTCAAAATTTAACTATGAAGAGGGATGTCATAGTCATAATTGAATTTTGAGAACGCAATATATATAGAATTTCCTTAAGTCGAACCATTCAGACATAAAATTCATATATATGTCCTTGACTAAAGATGATTAAAATCTCAATCTAAGCTTCTAGAATTGAAATGAAGTATAATTTCCTCTCCCTTAATTATAGCAAAACAACTTTTCAACCCCTGCAACTTCACGAATTGAAACTTTGTTTTCTATAATTAACATTGCTAACTTGCAACACTAAACGTAATAATCATGCTCCCACTAACATGATGATTATCAGCATAACACTTATGCTCCCACTAGCTCTAACATATTTCCAGAAATCTGCTGGACTTCTGAAATTTAGATTCATACACCCTTTCTTAGATAGCTAACATGTGTGTCTAAGCAATTTCAAGAACTATGAAAAGGGATGTCGTAATCATAGTCTCAATTTCTTAGACCTTTGCCATTTCTCACAAGTCCATGTTAGTGTGCCGGTTAACCACACACGCTCCACTAACGACTTTTGAAAATGAAAATAACACAATTGATATCTACGTAAAATCTACTTAGTTAAAGCGTTTCCTCACCATCATTTTCATGAATCGGAGAGAAACCTTATGACACTTAGATTTTATAGTGTATGAGTTCCTATCCATGTGAATTTGTCAAAACCATAATCACAAGATAAGGTTAGTGACAAATTCAACCTTACATGGATTAAATTTGTTCAGTCTTAGTTTCTTGTCACCTTGGTAGCACAAGGCCCACCAATGCTTCCAAGTTGAACTCTGATAACTCACATGCAAATTCAACTTATTTGAAGTAGGTACAGAAACAAGAATTATGTCAACACGATAGGTTGCAAACCTTAAGTTGTGTGCTAGTGATAAATTACTGGTTTCACTCTTGATTAAATCTTGAAACTCTTTCAGGATCTTTAAGACTCCCACTGTCCCCTTGACATATAAGTTTCCCCAGTCAAGAACCATTCCTTGACAAAACAAATATTCAAGGGATAGTGCGGATTCTTATCAAGACTAACACTTCACACAATTGGTCTTAGTTGGTCTTTGTCTCATCCAAGACATCACAACTTACCAATCTCAAATGTACAAGGGTAGAAACATTTTACACTACATTTGATAAGTGTTTTAAACCTTACTTTATGTCACTCCAGGTTACAATCTTGGAGTATGACTCTAAGAATTGTTTTGGAACGAAATATGACTCATCTTCTTGATTTTAACCAATCCAACAATTCATGACCTCTCTTCTTAGACATAACAATGAACTAAGACGTCCTTAGAGTATGAATTTGTGATATGGTTTCATAATCATTAAGATGATCATGAAATATGATACTAAAGTACTCTTCAATCCTTTCAGATTTGAGAAACTTTTATCTTTTTGCCTAATTTGATTCTTCTCATTTGTTTTGCCATACATTGTAACCTTTCCAATGTTACAAAATTATACTTAACCTTATAAGTATAATCATATTTACTAATCTTTAGTAAATCATGACAAATCAATCTTTGTGGTGGACTTTGACCAGCGCACACCCAGTGTACCTAATTCCTTAGTCCTTCAATTGACTCACATATACATGTGATCAAAGAATTAGTCTTAATTTTCAAAGATGAAAATTCTCATTCATCATACAATACAACTTGTATGATTCCAAGTTTCTGTCCAATTGAAACTTGGGTGATGAAAAACTTTCTTCATTTGGTAAATTCAGACACTACCACAAATGAAAGAATCAAATCCACTTTCCAATATTGCTATTACTGGAAACATATAAGCAACAATTTTCCACAGATGCCATTGTAAGGATATTTTTAAAATAAATAAAATTAAAACCCTTTTTTTCTTTTATTTTAAAACTTTGCAGAAAAACTTATCCTTACAATCCACATGAAAACCTTGTTGTTATCTATTCATAAGCAATATATTATAACTCTTAAGCAACAGCTCAAAATTCTGATTGCCGAACCATGCGATCGAAGCCCACCTTCGCAATCAGAATCAACATATACTTACTTTAAGCTTCCCATCTTTTCTCTGATTCTTAAAAACATCAACATGTGACCCATTCACATTATGTAATAAGAATCTCCAAATAGGAACTTAATAGAGTTAGACAGTGGACTTTACCCGAAGTAGAGTCAAACCTCTTGACTTGATCAACCTTATGACCTTTCAGGTGAATAGGGCAGCTTCGCAACCAATGCCCCTTCCTTTGGCAACAAAACACATGGACCCTTTGGTAATGGCACATGAGACTATCTCATACTTAGCCTTTCTCTTTACCATTTGGTTAACCGAGTTGACTATAGCCGATCCCTTTCCATTGGGAAGAGAAATCCTTTTCTAGATATCCAATGCTACCATTGTCAATGTCCATTTAAGACTTGGGAAGTTGTTCTTTTAATCAAATTTGCTTTACTGGTTTTCCAAATCATTGCTGATTCCACAACACCAAGCAAATAGATAACATCATTAAGGGTCATGTCATAGTCCGTCTCATAGTAGTCCCAAAGAGACTCACTATGTTACTAAGAAAGTGATTGAACATCCAACTTTCACGGGACTTTGACACCCAACTCTCCCGGCTTGTCAATATGTGACTTTATCTCCAAGATGTGAGCACACATAGACTATGCTTGCCAATAGGGATTGAGTGACTTTAAACTTTTCAAGAACTTGTGGATGAGGGAGAATAATTGGAGGAGGTGGAGGAAGTGAAGCATGATGTTGAGGGACACCATCTTCAAGAGATTTGGGAAGATCATAGTTGTCTGAACCAGACATCTATAATGGGAGAAAATCAAGTTAGTTGATTCAAAATCCTTAATATAACACCCAATATGAAATATCAAGGTTAGGACCCAACACAATATTTTATAATTTGGAAGAGGGATGCCGTAATCCAAGCTATAAAATATTTGAAGGTAGGCGACTGACGATTCACCAATTTCCACCATAAAAAACGAAATAATTTATTAGGTTTTAATTGGATTTGAAATTCCTAGATCTTTTGAGATTCATTGAACTTTTCAATGGCATGTTTCAATCTCGAGTGTGCCCTCACAAATTTTGTGACTGGGATGCCGAGGATCACAAAACAAGGTGTGAATAACCATACCAATTCACTTGCTACTCTTAATATTATCACCTAATCAATGTGTCGGTTAACCACACACGCTCCATTGATCTATGACAAACATTAAGTCACCCTTCGTGGTCCTTACTAGTCCAAGTTAGTGTGCCGGTTAACCACACACGCTCCACCAACGACTTGGTAAGGTACAAAGTGTGAATTCCATGGGCTAGCACCAAATTCACATTTTTCCTAAAGTAACTAAGATTGGGAATTAAATAAAACATTTAGTTACTTTATAATATTCATCATAATTTTAATGAGAATTTAAAGTCATTGTCCTACCCGTTCGGCTAACGACCCTCAACCAGTCAAGCAAGCGGTGGGTGAGAGTGGACACCCATAAAGTTGCCATTTTATAGGCAACAACCTTATACCCACCTTATAGACCGGCTTCGTGAATGAGGCCTACTAACGGTAAAACGACTTGTTCTTATACATATATATAATAATTAACCATTAATCTTATAATAGTATAAGGGTAGAATTTTAACTATTAAAACTTCTAGGGTATGGAATTAAAGTTTGTGTGAGACTTTACAAATTCCAAAACTTGAGGGAAAGTTTTGAACAATTCATAAACTTTTGGATATTCATAACTTATGAGTTTTAATTAAGTGTTTAATACTTTTAATGAAGAGTCTCTTGGAAATCCATAACTTGAGGACAAGTTATGAAGTCCATAAAGCATTTATTAGAAAAACTCTTCTAAAGTGTAACTTATGACTTCTTAAAAAAAATTTAAAAGAAAAAACTTTTGGAATTCCATAACTTCAGTACAAATTATGAATTCCATTAAAACACATTAAGATCAAGAATTAACTAACAAACAATTTGCAAATAATTCCTATGATCTAACAAAACTCATATGAACATGAACATCCACATCAACAATTTCAAGAATCATATGAACACATATAAACTTGAAATTTTGATTATAACTTTGAAATTGGTCCACCATCATCATTACCACATCAAAAACAGGTTTTATGAGTCCAAAACAGTTTAAGGTAATGATTCTTGACCGATTCCAGCACCAAAACTCGAAGATATGCTGTCTGGGGCTCCAACTCGTCGAGTGCATGAACCAACTCGCCGAGTTGGATGAATTTTGTCTTGGACTCGTCGATTCCCTTCATGGACTCGGCGAGTCTGCTGTGCAGACAACACATAAACTTCGATTTTCAGCAATCTGCATCAAGTATTCAAGAAAACAAGCCTAGGCTCTAATACCACTGTTGGGTTTTGAGCAATCTAACACTTCCTAAGTGTGCATGCAACCCTAATAAACCT
Source organism: Lactuca serriola (assembly GCF_051521515.1). Classification (NCBI taxonomy): domain Eukaryota; kingdom Viridiplantae; phylum Streptophyta; class Magnoliopsida; order Asterales; family Asteraceae; genus Lactuca; species Lactuca serriola. Next base: position 161,236,959 of record NC_136411.1, on the reverse strand, counting down.
TGGATCTATGTTTTCTTCTAAAATACATGCAAATAATAACTTCCAAGGTTTCTTCCTAACTAGCATAGCATAAGGATTATGAATCATAAAAGTACTAGTAGAAATACATACCTTTTGATGATGGTTGATTGTTTGGAGTTTGAGAACCAAGCACCAATAGTGTGAATGCCTCAAATGGAATCACAAATAACCACAAACACTTGAAAGCTTTGAGAGAGTAGTATACTTTCTTGTGGAATCGGCCACCACTAAGTCTCACACTCCTAGTGTCACATTTCTTGCATCATATGCTTCTTTATATAGTGTGCATGGTTAGGGTGAAACCCTAATAACCCATGTCTTTTCCTTTCCAAGGATCCATGGGTTAAAAGCTCCATGGATCATCCATGGACTTTCATATTAGCTTAGCCCATTAACAAATGAGTATTAGCCCACACTATATAAAATATAATAGCCCATAATTTAATCAGTCTTCTTTTTAATCTCTAAATTAATTCATAATTAATTTAAGACTAAAACTAATTAAATAACATGACTTCATATTAATATATTATAACTTATAATATATTAATAAATCGTAAGTATACAATTCTCATAAAATTATCCATAAATCGTTTGGGTGAAGTGCAACCCAAATGGACCATGCCGGGTCGGGTCAAGTATGTACCAAATAAGTTATGGACTTAGACACCTTATCCAACATGACGTTCCCTTGAATAGGTGCAGTCAGTCCACAGATAAACCTCTCAATCTTTTTCCCTTCTGTGGTGATCATTCCGGGGCACAAAAGAGATAGCTCACTAAACCTGGATATGTATGCGTTGATAATGGAGTTTTGAATCGTGAGGTTCCATAACTCTTATTCCATCTTCTGAATTTCACCTCTTGGACAGTATTCTGCCAACATCGTCTCCTCCAGCTCTTCCCAGGGCATCGCGTTTTCCATCGGGAGTGACATGGCCTCAATGTGGCCATTCCACCAGGAGAGGGCTTGATCAATGAATGTGCAGGCTACGAACTTGACCTTACAATCATTCGGACACCCGCATATTTCAAAAACATATTCTACTTTCTTAATCTATCGCTTCAGGGCTATGACGCCTCATGTTCCATTAAAGGTCCGAGGTTTGGCATTGGTGAAATCCTTGTAGGTACATGGTCGAGTGGCTCCGTGATTTGTTCCTTGATTTGTACTTCCAATTACCTGTCTGTTGCCTTCTCGATTGTTTCCATTGCGAATCTGTGCAAGTGCCGCAGTGACCGTAGCAGACACTGCTGCCTGGAATGCAACCGAGTTTATTTCCGGCGGGGTTGGTCTTGCATTGTTTCCACAGTTGGGTCTTTAAGGCATCTTTCTATCATGGAATGGAAAGATGTTGAGTGCCCATGGTTTTTGCGAGTTTGTGATCCTATAGACTAGGGTTATAACATGTACTTAAGTAATTTCACACATTGACATAAAACAAGGAAGTAAAACACATAGCAAATAACAACGTCATGATAAAACATAAAGCATTTTCATTAATACTAATAGTTTTGATACATGAAAATTTGCCAGAAGGCATACAGTACATAGAAATATAAATTTCGGCAGCATGACAACCCTATAAGTAGTGTAGTCACTTAAACATAGAGTCGATAGTACATAGCACGAATCACATAAGAGAAACCTAATAATAATAGATATACTACTGATCTCGATCATGCTGAGAAATTCCTAATGGTGGTAACGATATCATATCCCAAAATGTTGTTCCAACAACTGATCCATCTCGGTCATCTCTCCGATGACCTCATCTCGTTCCTGCTCAGCTTGCACGGCTCGTGCCTCCATAGCAAATAGTTGCTGTCGAGGTGTGGCAACTGTTGGGTTTTGAGCATTCTAACACTCCTATGGTGTACATGCAACCCTATAAACCTTGGATCTATGTTTTCTCTATTATACATGCAAATAAGAACTTTCCAAGGCTTTAATCCTAACTAGCATATTATGAAGCTCTTATTCTACAAAGTACTAGTTAGATGACATACCTTTTGATGTAGCTTGTTGTCTTCAAGCTTTAAGAGCTTAGCCCCAATAGTGTGGAAGCCTCAAATGGAATCAAAAATCACCAAAACACCATGGAAGACTTTAGAGAATATGAATACTTGGTTCTCTCTAGTGAAATCGGCTAGCCCTTCTTAGTGTACCCACACTAGTGCCAATTTCACCAACCAATGACATCTTTATATAGTATGGAGACTATGGTTAAACCCATGACCTTTCATTTCATATGATCCATAGGTTAAACACTCCATGGACTATCCATGAAAGCTTAGCCCAACCTAAATGAACTTGGCCCATTCCATATATATAAGAGTCCATATTTAATTAGTTCATTTTGATCACTTAATTAATTATAAATTAATTCTTGATCAATACTAATTAAATAATATGATTCCATATTAATATATTAGAACTTATAATATATTAATATAAATCATAAATATACAATTCTCAAAAGACTATCCATATAAATTGTGTCGGTGAAGTGCAACCCAAATGGACCATGTCGGGTCGGGTCAAGTACATACCAAATATAGTTATGGACTTAGACATTAATCCAACAGCAACCTCTGCTTCCAAAGAATGATCCTCACCAACATGATCCCTAGGTGGAGTGGGGTGGTCCTGGGGTGCCTCATCGGTAGGTGGTTCGACAGGGGCCTCATTCGCGTCCCTATCTTCCTCCATGTCTTCGTCAGTCCCTTCAAACTCATAGTCTGTATCAATGTACTCGTCGGGCCCAATGCCAGGGGCTCCTCCTTGTCCTTCTTCAGGATTCTCTTCTAGCGTCCCATGAGCCACTAGGGCTTGATAAAAATGGACTCCTTGCTGAGCGTCGTCCATGGTGACTGCATGAGGGTGTATGAATAGGTCATGTTTTGATTATCCCTATAGTATACTTAATTATTTGTGTTTGGGTTCCGTAGAGTTATTGGAGAGTGGGGTAGGCTTTTGGATTCATATCCCGCTATGATTACTCCCGCACACATGTTGCTCATATTCTGAATAAATATAGTTGATCAGGCTATATTTATCCCTAATATGACTACATAACTGCCTAGGTTTAATCATAGTGTTCAATTTCCTCCAGAAGCTTTTATTAAATATTGTTAGGTTATTATCCTAGTATGCACACATAAGTGTGAAATTTTTGTTTTGTTTAGAGTTATTTAGTCCCATTGTGTTTATAGTTGCATATCATGTATGGTTAGATATGCTAGTTCACTATAAACATTGTTCTGATACCAACCTGTCACACCCCCAAACCAGACAGCGGAAACGTTTAGGGGCTCGTGTGACTAACAATTGAATTATCACCATAATGAATATACATGAAACATAACATATTCATAACCAACATTACATATAACAAATAGCATTGTTCACATCAAGTACATTGTTATAAGTTACATAGTTTCAAGTTTATAAAAGTACGATAAGTGATGTTACAGAAAATAAATCCATACAATCTTGCAAATTCTTCCTGCTTAACGATTTCCAGAGAATACAAGTTACTTTGAAAACGGTCAACATATATAATGTTGGTGAGTTCATAAGTATGGTTGCATAAAAGTTTTTGTATCTTTCGTAAAAACCCAGAAAATTTGATATTTTATGTAAATTGTCTGAAAATGATGTGAAAATCAAGTATAAATGCATGTGTGAATTTCATAGTTATAACTTGTATGAGTGTAGTTTAGATTCATTGTATTGTGAATAAGTGATAAATGTATATGAATAAGTTCCCCAGAAAATCCAATATTTTCTGTTTTATAACAATGTCTAGATTCTTGTATCGTTAAATAAGTCGTTTTGCATTGACGCAATCGAAGAGTTTATCTTCGAAAGGTTAAATTTGGTATTGAATCCCTATATGAGCCGTTATAACCATGCATGATAATGACAAGGTTGCCCGTCTTGGCATTTTTCCAAATGACGGTATCGCACAAGATTTGTCGTCCTGGACTGGCCTAGTCTAGCTGTTGCGAACAACTAAGGCATGGGGGGGGGGGGGTTCACCTTGTATAGATCTATACACAAACTCCCACTTTCCCTCCAGGAAACTCTGATTATAACTACAGGCTATGATTGTACACTCAGAGGTGTCAACCGACATGTCTCACTAGATTCTCAACCCTTTTGTACTATGTTTAATGTTTACGTATATATGGTGTGTTTTCGTATTCGAAAGGTACATATATAAGTATATGAAGTTTAATGATTACGCAAAGGTATAGTTACCATCTATTAGCATGTGAATTTCCATTCGAAGCCGAATTAGCATGTAAATAGACCACAAGTGCCCAACAACATGTAATAGGGTAATGGACAAATTAACATGTAAATGGGTCGCAAGGCCCAATAAACATGTCACGGAAAACATTGGGCTCAATATACACTTAAATGGGCTCTTAGGGCCTAATGGCCAAGTAACGTAAATATTAGGCCCAATAAATAGTTATCGACGTATTTCGTTCATTTGTTTTGTTCTGTTGTTTGTTTTAGCTCGAAGTTTTCTAGATTGATGATAAAAAGCCTTCTTTTTGTAAAAATGACATTTTTGGCCAATAATCATCCAATTTTTAATTAATGCCCAAAGTCTTGTAAAAATGACACTTTAGGCCATAATTTACAAAACTTTGCAATTTTATCCCAAATGTTTAGAAATTCACAAATTTAATCCAAAATTTTATATTTTGACATTTATGGCCTAGTTTTGTAAAAAATTACATTTTCAGCCTCTTGTTTGTAAAAGTTGTCACTTTCGGCCCAATTTTTGATAAAAGTTACATTTTTGGTCCAATTGAGGAATAAATGTTATTTTTACCCCAAAATTTGGTTTATTTAAATTTATGATACAAAATTTGGCCAATTTACATTTTTAATCCCCAAAACCTCATTTTTTCGCAATTATGGGCCCAAAACCGTAAGGCCCAAAAATTTGGCCCATTAAGCTAGATTTACATTTTTGGCACTTTGGAAAGTATGTTTATCATAAAAATATCTTTTTGTACAAGTAGGACCTGTTTGGTCCTTATAAAAACATAATTGCCCCTTTTAGTCCTTATCTTTTGTTTTCTTGACAATTTTTTACCTTTAACAAGGTTTTTGTTGAAATCTTTTGTATCTTAAACATGTAATCACTTTTGGCTTGATAATGTGATGTATATAATGTCATAGTTCATAGATCTTTGCACAAATATTACTTAAAATTTCGAGATTTGCTAAGATCTAACACATTTTTACCAAATAAACTATGAAATCACACAAGACATGCATATAACACATAGATCTACACATTTTACTTGCATTCTCCCCCAAAAATCATATGAAAACCATAAACAAGGGGGTATGAACTCACCTTTGCTTGATGTTTCAGTTTTTGAAGAAGAAGTGAATGAGATTTTTTTGGTCTTAGCACACCTTTGTTGTGGATCTCGAGTTTTATGAAGCTTCTAAGGTGTGATCATGGAATAAAACCATGTAAGAAGGAGTTTTTCATGTTAAGATGAAAGAAGATACTTGTGTTTGACAATAACTTACCAAAGATTAGAATGAATTGATGAAGATCCTTAGAACTCTAGCAAATTTTCGAGATCATGGAGGAAGGAGGAGAATGATGCTTGAGAGTGATTGAGAAAGTGTTTGAAAGAGTGTGTGTGTGTGTTTTTGGTTCTCGGCCGAAATATCAATATGAGAGGGAAGAGAGTTGGTGAGGTGACTTGCATGGAAGTATGGGGGATCTAACATTGTTACATGCTGTACAATATGGAGGTGGCACCTCCTAAGTCAACTCTCTTCATATTTCCCTTCTTTTTTGTTAAATGATGTTGGGCTGATATTTTTGGGCCAAGGAGTGGGAATGAAGTAGTTTGAGACCATTAACATTTAGTTAGGATTTTTGGAACCTAAGCATAAAATTGTCGGCCCATTGGGCCCTTGGAAGCACTTACGGCCCAAATAGAATAAAAGGATGGGTTTATGGCTCACTAAGGTTAATTGGATTAGCTATGGCCCAATAAGGCCCATTAGGGTTAGAATGAACAATTCTAGTCCCAAATGGTCCAAAATGCTATATATTGGTGAATTGGGTCCATTTAGAATCCAATTAGGGTTTCCATGTCCAAAATAATTGAATTGGATGCTTATTGGTCCATTAGGCCCAATAAGGAAATCCTAGTCCAATATGGACTCAAACCAGGATTCTTAGGGTTTTCAGATCCTTTGTTGAACATAAAAGGTGAATATAAATGAGCATTGGGTGATATTTACTTAGAATATATGTTTTACAATTGTTGAATGATTACACGGGAACAAAATTTCCTAGCTACAATGCGATTTGTGACAAGATATGAAAGTTAATCTAGTAGTTTGAATGACATAAAAAGTTTTGCAGCGTGTACCAGAAATATATCCAGGAAAGCTTATGTAGTCATTTCTCCTTAGACTAATATCTCTAACCAATAAAGATTGAAGCTAATCTCCCTTGCTTAAGCAAGTTGGATTTGAGCGAACAAAGCGAGATACAAAAAAATTGCAAAAGTGAAAGAATTTTGAAGAAGCTATCAAAGTATGAAGATCAAGAGATAAAAAATTGAAGATGCCAAAAATAAAACACAAAAAGGTGTTGAATTAAAAAAAATCAATGAGAAAATATCTAAGAAGAGATGAATTCCAAGAGCTTCATTGTGGTATCAAAGCTGTAATCTTTCTTTCTAGATTATTATATCATGTGTATGCTTGGGAGTTTAATTAAAAATACCTTGAGGTTAAGAAAATTTTCTGAGGATGGATTCGGAAGGTTGCAAAAATGAATGTCGTAGAAACTAAGGGGTGAATGTTCATAAGGATTGTGAGTATTTAGGATTGGAAAACTTTTAGGAACTTTAGACACAAATATGCACATTGTGGTTTTGGTGTAATGGTTGAGTTCTAAATGGATTGTCTTATATGATGTTGTTGATGAAGGCTTAACTTAAAAGATTAGTTTTGCATGAGGGAAAGAAAAAGAAATTGTGGGGTATTTTGATATTCCATATTCATACATATATTTAGGCATTATTTTAATACATTTTAAGTTATATTTTGGTTAATTTCAAAGATATTTGATACTTATTGAGTTAAATTACATTTTGCAGCCAAATAGGACATTCTTAAAGAAAAAGGACTAAAAGTGACAAATATTGAAACCTCAAAGGACTAGATCTTAACGGGAGCTTAATGGAGCTTAAAAGGAAGAAGAACCAAGGAAAAACACTCCCCGCAACGTAGCAGTTGAGTACCATGACGTGTTTATAAGGAAATTCATGATGATTTATGAAAACACGAAGATAATGAAGTGAGCCTTATAACCTCATGACGTGAGGAGCTAAAGTTCTAGAAGATCATTATATAGAAGCCAAGTTTCCTTGCCAGATAAGGATTGCTACCAACCTCACGACTTGAGACCCTTATTCTCATGTCGAGAGGGACGATCTAAGGAAACTATAAATACTCCTTTGTATATTCGACTTTGGGGGTTGGATGTAATTTTCTGGAGAGATGGTCGAAATCAGAAGCCATAGAAGAGTGAAAAACAACCTTTTAGAAGAGAGAACGTTTGAAGATTAAAGATTTGTAGATCACACATTACATTCGGTTTGCATTAATTCAATCGTGTTGAATTCTTATGATTTTTTGTGTTTACTTTCTGCCATGAGAAGCTAATTTAGTAGACTTTCGTTTAGTTAGATGAAACCTAAAACTATGAGTTAGTTTCTTATTTTATGGATTATGTGTCGTTGGATTTATGCTTGTGTTTTATTTTTGATACCTATAATGATAAAGCTTTAATCTTTGTTGCTTATATTTAGGTTAAGTGTAATTGAATAATCAATTTATATTGCTTGAACTTGATTACCTAGTAGTTTATGAACATTAAATTGTTAGAGCTAGGATTCACAAAATCTTAGATTAGGTAATAAATACATCAGCTTTATATATGTTACATAACATAATTTGATCATAATTGTGCTTAGACAAATATTACATGGCTCACTAATTCTTAGTAACCAACTTTATTAATCCATAAATAAGAGCTAACCATAGGAAAAAAAATGTGGATTCAAAACTAAATGAAAGTGTTTTTAATATCTTGATAACATCCGTTTTTAGTTAAGTGTTTGTTAGTTTTAAGTTAATCTGAACTTGCAAAATCAGATAAAAAACTCCCCACTTTAGTTAACTATTTTAGAATAATTTTTAGTAATTCTTTAAATAAATTGAATCCGTTCCTTGTGTTCGATACCCAACGCACTTTACTATACTATAAACTGACTAGGTACATTGTCTATAGGTTCATTATTAAATAAGTAGTTAGGTTATAAATTTAAAGCTAGATAGGTATAATTTGTCTGCATTAAGTAGTATGCTTGATATGAGAATTGCATACTAGATTAGGCTAAGGATATCATCAGGAAGCATATGATAGAATTTCTTGATTTGTGTGATACATTATAACCTAAGAGGATTGGATGCTATGTTTTACTTGAAATTAATATCAACTCATTTAATTTCTATGTCTATGCTTTCATTGTTGTATACGATTAGGATTATATAGCCCTAGAATGATCAATTTGGCCTCATTTCTTGTTCCTTTTTTGGTTGTAGAATAAGGGTAGAATCATCATTTTACAGTCTATATGATCCTAGTTTGTGTATAACTTGCATGCATAAGGCAACCATCGGTGTTGATTGAGGTTCTTGGTATTGCGAGCAGTGCGAGTTGAGACTTCCTTGGAGAGCCTAATATATGTATGTTGTTTAGCATAGGATTGGTAAATGGTTTTAGTGTGGTAACTTAGAGGAATGAGTACTAATTTTGAGGAAGGTATGGGTAGGTGTGAAAGGTAGTATTGCCACGTACTACTGGAAGCATAAGATATGTACCTGAGAAAGATGTAGACCTGGAAACTCTAAGGAGGCCTGTATAGTGAGGATTTCCTCGAGTTGTATATTGATTATTTATATGTTGCATTTCAGTTTGAGGATGGTGATGAATACTCGAGGAGGTTCTAGCTCTGGTTTTAGTTCAGGTTCTGGCTCAGGCACGAAACCAATTGATGAGAGGTTGCGCGAGTTCATTTTGGCTGAGGTTACTTGTGGTATCTTTGATGCTACACCTGTGATGTTCGGTACCATCAAGGAGGGGATTATGGAGCTTATGGATGAGAGGCTCAAAGCTTTTCAAGCTGAGATGGTTGTGGGTGAAATAAGAGCTCAAACTCACTCATTCTTGGAGTTTAAGGCCTGTGGAGCTCATGAGTTCTTTGTGGATAAGGACCCCAACACTAGCCGACGCTAGATTGCTGACATAGAGAATGCTCAGCAGACGAGTTTTTTCCATGAGGGGCAAAGGTAGGATTTTAATCCTGCTTGCTGAGGGAGTGAGCACGAGATTGGTAGGATGAGGTTAATCGAGCTGTAGGGTCAGCAGCAGTGGCAGTCATAAACTGGGATGATTTTGTTCTGAGGTTCCAGAGGGAGTTTGCACCAACTATTATGATGCAAATGTTGGCGAGGGAGTTCCAGGACCTTTGCCAGACTATTGAGACTATGGTGGAGATTACCGCCAAATTCAGGGAAAGGGATTTGTTGGTTCCGCAGTACGTTGCGCATGAGGAGGCGAAGAAGACAAGGTATCATGACATACTTAGAGATGATATCATATAGTTTGTGAGCTTCTTCGGGTGCAAGACCTGAATGATATGATCAAGAGGGTCCGTTAGCGGGAGATTGAGCTAGAGCTTTGGACAAAGCAAAAGTTGAAGCAGTTGTAGACAGCAGTGGGCCAAACTAAGAGGCCCAAGACTTTCGATTCATGCTCTCGAGGGACGGAGTTACTGCTGTAAGTATGGAAAGCCGCATAGTAGGGTTTGTCGAGCGACGGGATTAGGATGTTTCAGTTGTGTTCAGTCGGGTCACATGAGTAGGGACTATCCCATGAGTGCTCTGATTCGCTTTCATTGTAATTAGACCGGCCATAAAAAGGTTGATTATCTGAGATTGTCCAGAGGAACAGTAGCGGCTCCTGTGCCAGCCACCTTGAGGATTACTGGTGGCCGCTAGGGCAAGGCGGAGGCACTTGTGGTGAAGAGTAGGTCATTTTAGCTTACCAACAATAAGGCCCATGCAGCACTAGATATGATTACGGGTATGTGACTAATTTCTATCTTTTATTGCTTTCCTTATTTATGCTTATGATTATTATTGATTTTGTATTGGGACCTTTTTGGTCAATGGTATGTATGCTCATGTTCTGTTTGATTCGGGTGCTACCCGATCCTTTGTATCTATTACGCTTAGCAAGAAGTTTTGTGATGCTCCAGTGACTCTTGATTTTCCATTGGAGGTTGAGATTGCAGATGACCATACTGTGAGTGATTCGACGGTTCATCACGGGTGTGTCTTGAATCTATTTAGTGAGAGGTACTCTATAGATTTTGTGTCGATTCTATTGAAAGGGTCTTATCATCGGGATGGATTGGTTGGGCCTTAATTGGACCATGTTTGATTGTGAGTGGAAGGTAGTGAGAGTTCGAACACCAAGTGGGGGAGAACTGGTAATTGTTAGTGAGGGAGCTTCACAAGGGTCGACTCTGTGTTCAGCTGTGAGGGCCAAAAGATATCTTCAACAGGGTTGTCCTAGGTTCCTAGCCTATGTTGCAGATACTTTAGTTGAGGTCAGAGTGGAATTGAGTGGGGTGCCTATTGTTCGGGATTTTCCCGATGTATTTCCTAAGGAATTGCAAGGAGTGCTTCCTAAAAGGCAGGTCGTGTTTTGGATTCATCTGGTTCCTGGTGTGGCTCTGATAGCCAAAGCACCATATCGCTTGGCACCACGAGAGATGCAGGAGTTGTCTACGCAGCTTCAGGAGTTGCTAGACAAAGGGTTTATTCAACTAAGCAGCTCTCCTTGGAGTGCACCGATACCGTTTGTAAAGAAGAAAGACGGTTCACACAGGATGTGCATTCACTACCGAGAGTTGAATAAGTTAACGGTGAAGAAGCTTTACCCACTTCAAAGGATTGATGATTTACTTGATCAACTTCAGGGTGTATCTTGGTTTTTTAAGATTGATTTGCGGTGAGGGTACCGTCAGATGAGGTTCAGGGATGATGATGTGTAGAATATGGCCTTTAGGACTCGTTATGGTCATTATGAGTTCGTGGTGATGCCTTTCGGGCTCACCAATTCACCAGCGACATTCATGGATCTTATGAACCGTGTTTGCAGGATGATGATGGATCAGTCAGTGATAGTATTCATAGATGATACTGGTCTACTCTAAGACCAAGAAGTAGCACGAGGAGCACTTACGAGAGGTGTTAGAGACCCTAAAGAGGGAGATATTGTACGTTAAATTCTACAAATGTGAGTTCTGGTTGCGAGAGGTGCAGTTCTTGGGGCATTTCGTCAACCAGAGGGGTATATTGGTTGACCCAACCAAGATCAAGGCCATGATGCGATAGGAGGTCCCAAAGACCCCATCTGAGATTCGGAGCTTCCTAGGCCTCACAAGGTATTATTAGATATTTATTCAAGACCTCTCTAACACTGCAGTGCCTTTGATCCGCTTGACGAAGAAGAATGTAGTTTTTCGGTGGGGGCCTGATCAGCAGTTGGCTTTTGAGACTCTAAGGCAAAGATTGTGCGAGGCTCCAATTCTCGCGCTACTCGAGGGTTTGGATGATTTTGTAGTTTATTGTGATTCCTCTATTTCGGGTTTGGGAATTGTCCTTATGTAGACGGCTCATGTGATTGCTTACACTTTGAGATAGCTGAAGCCTCATGAGGCGAATTATCTTATGCATGATTTGGAGTTTGGGGCTATGGTTTTCCCCTCCAGATTTGGAGGCACTATATGCATGAGGTTAGGTGTACTATTTACACCGACCACAAGATTTTGAGATACTTGATGGATCATCTGAATTTGAATATGCGGCAGTGGAGATGGTTAGATGTGGTAAAGGATTATGATTGCAAGATCATGTACCACCCTTGGAAGGCCAATGTGGTGGCTGATGCTTTCAGCTATAAGGCCGTCAATTCTCCTATCAGGGATATTTGTTTAAGGATGGTTGCTACTTCGCCTTTGTTGGATTTGATAAAAAAGGGCATACGTTGAGGGATTGAAAAAGGAGAATTGGAAGGTTGAACGAATCAGAGGGTGGATTCCCTTATTTGTCAGAGACAATCGGTGGTTGTTGACTCAATGTGGTAGAGTCTGGGTTTCGAAAATCGGTCAGGTGAGGCAGACAATTTTGGAGGAAGCACATAAGTCAAATTTCTCGATCCATCCGGGGGCCACAAAGATGTATATGGATCTGAAGTTGAGTTATTGGTGGCTCTGTATGAAAATGGAAATAGTTTTGTGTGTTGAGCGGTTCCTGACTTGCAGGAAATTCAAGGCCGAACATCAGAGACCCCACGACAAGATGTAACCATTACCCCTTCCCATGTGGAAGTGGGAAAAGATTACTATGGATTTCATCACAAAGCTGCCCAGGACGACACGCGGAGTTGATTCAATCTGGGTCGTTGTTGATAGATTTTCCAAGAGTGCACATTTCATACCAAGTGCCAAGAGTATATCTACGAAGAAGCTAGCTAACAAATACATTATTGAGGTGGTAGTTCGATAAATGGTTTATTGTTCGGTGGTTTTAGACCGAGACATTCGTTTCACCTCCAGGTTTTGGAGGAGGTTTCACGAGGATTTGGGTACTCAACTGCATTTTAGTACATCATACCACCCCCAGACCTATGACCAGAGCGAGCAAACGATTCAGATGCTCAAAGATATGCTTCGGGCTTGTTTATTAGATTTTGGAGGAAGTTAGGATTCTTACCTTTCTCCTACAACAACAGTTATCATGCAAGTATTGACCGACCGTTGTTTAAGATGTTATATGGAAGGAGGTGCATGACCCGTTTTGCAGGGTGGAGGTCATGCATCGGGTCATGGGTAGTACTGAAGTGGTAATCAAGACCACTGAATTGATTCAGCAGGTGCGCGCCAGGTTGCAAGTCATGCAAAGCCGGCAGCAGACTTATGTAGATCGTCGACGTTCGGACCTCGAGTTTTAGGTGGGAGATTGGTGCTTCTGAGGGTGTCACCATGGAAAGGTGTCATCCAATTTCATAAGTGGGGCAAGATGGTCCCCAGATTAATTGGTTCTTTCAAGATTTATGCTCGGGCGGGCAAGGTTGCATACCGGCTAGATTTGCCCGATGAGCTCATCCAGATTCACAACACCTTCCATGTGTCTCAGCTTAGGAAGTGTGTGGCTGATGATTTTGTGATTGTTCCCTTGTATGACATTCAGGTGGATGAATTTTGGAATTATGTGGAGCGACCAGTGGTAATATTGGATAGGAAGACGAAGGCCTGTGCAACAACGAAGTGTCTTTGGTCAAGGTCCAATGGCTAAATCGGAGGGGTTCCGAATGGACGTGGGAGCATGAGGCGAATATACAAGAGCACTACCCTAATTTATTTGTGGTATCAGACTTCGATGAAGAAGTCTAGTTCAAGCGGGGGAGAGCTGTAACATCTTGATTTCTAGGTATTTTCAAATTTGACCCTTGATTTGAGTTGGGTTTACAAATTTAGTCCCAATGGGCATTTTCGAAAATTTTGAGTAGGGCTCTTGTATGTTGGGCGTATGTTTCGTACGTTGGGCGTACGTGGCCAGGGTGCAAACCCTAAGTATTAGGGTTTGGACCCTATTTAAACATCATTATAGCCCCCGTACCCTCCCTTATCTTCAACCTCCATCCCTATCTCAAAACCATAAAGTGTGTGAGTGTGTTTTGAAGGTTGGAGAGCCATTTTAGTGCTCTTAGTTGTGAAAGAGGAACCTAGAATTGTGGTGTTTCACTCAATGCTTTGGATCCAACAACTACTCTCTCTTGTGCATCTTTTGGAGGTATAAAGCTCCAACCTTGATGAATATTTCATTAAGATCTAGTTTAGCTTAAAGTTGGCACCTTTTGTCCCAAACCTTGATCCTTGTGAGTATGGAGCACTCCAAGATCTTTGAGTTGTCCGTTTAGATAATATAGGGTGTGTTATGTCATAAAAATATGATCTTGGACATTAGTTCCTTCTCATGCATGATCTATGTTGTGTTAATGGGTCAAGAGGCTAGGGTTTTTTTGTGATAAGGCCTTCTTATCCATACAAAACCATAAAGTTGGAAACTTTATGGTTAAGAACAATTTTAAGGGTCTAGATCCGGATTTTGGATGTAAGTGCTTAAGGATTAAGCACTTAATGGATTGAGTGAGTGGGAGGCACGAATGTTGGGCGTACCAAAGGGTACATTGCACATTCAAGGTCAGCCATTCAACATTTGGTCAAGTAAGAAGTATGCCCCGCATACGAGTTAGGAACACCTAGTGTACTCACCAAGTTAATTCTGGTGACTTTGACCTGGATTTGACCTAGGGGTATTTTAGGTAATATGACCTATATTTTGAGTTTTGGTCACTATTTTTGTAAAGGTGACTGGTAAATTTGATTTTAGAGCAACATGCTATTTCCATTTTCTCATCTGTCTTTTAGGTGGGTTTTCTCACTGTATACATGGGTTGAACACACCAATGTCGGCCCATTATTTTAGTTATATAGAATGCTAGCTACTATGTGACGTATACTTTTTTGTATGATCAGGTTGAAATATACCCCTGGGCGGGGCCCACTATGGTATGCCTGGTTGAAAGATACCCTAGGGCAGGCCCCCCTATGACATGTTCGAGTTGAAATATACCCCAAAGCGAGGCCCCAAGGTAGGGCCCATATTTGTTTATTGTGTTGAAATATACCCCAAGGTGGGGCCCATATTCGTATGTTTGGTATGTGGTACTTTGGGGAACTCACTAAGCTTTATGCTTACAATTATGTTTCTAGTTTCAGGTACTTCTGGTACTATAGGGAATGACCTAACGTGATGACACAACATCCTCCCCTCATGTTTTTCCGCACTTTTCTTGACATTATTACTTTGATGATTTCATATTGTGTATTGCGAATGTTAGGAACAATTTGATGTTTGAAATTGTTGGTTTTAAAAAAATGAAAATTTTTATCGTTGTTTTGGGATTTTACATGATGAGTCCTATCACACCTGGCATATAGGCCCCAACCATGGTGGCCTCCCATTCGCGAATTCTGAGTCCTGGGCCTCTTCGCGTAGCCTACTACGCTATGAATCTGCCCTAACTTCCTCTTTCTTGAGGTGCTTTAAATCAATCTCCTGCTCACGGGCTCTAGAAATCATATCACTTAGGGACTTGCACCCAAAGCTTACAAACTACCTGATGTCATCCCTCAACATATCATGATACCTTGCCTTCTTCATCTCCTCATACGCCACATAATGCGGAACCAACAAAGCCCTCTCCCTAAACTTGGTAGTGATCTCTACCACAGTCTTTGTAGTCTGACAAAGGTCTTGAAACTCCCTTGCCGGTTGTTGCACCTCAATCGCTAGTGCAAACTCCTCCTGGAATCTCGTGACAAGCTCCTCCCAAGACATTGCCACCACGACCGCAGATCCTAATGCACTACCCACATCCTCCCACCAATCACGGGCTCGGTCCCTCAAAAGACAATATGCAAATCCTTAGCCCTAAATAACTCCAGAGCTCTACATGCCTTGAACTCCACAAATAAGGGAGTCCGTGCTCCAAATTGTCCTGCCACGATCTTGGGCCGAAAGGCCGCGAGTCGCTAATCTAGAATCAAACATATCTATGTGAGTGTCGTGTCAAACACATTAACAAGAAACACATGGGAAACCTCAACCCATAATGAATTTTGGAATTAAGTGGCTATTAGTTATTTGATTTTGGAATTTAGGGTTTATACATACAAATATATGTGGACACATTAGGGCTGCAACTAGAGATATATACACCTACTTCATAACCTTTACTTATGACTTCATTATGTATGGATATATCTACCTGATTAGAAATAAACATAAATCGTTTGAAATGGTCAAGGATTTTCAAAATGAAGTATATAATCAGCTCGACAAGACCATTAAAGATGTTTAATCTAATCGTTGTGGTGAGTACATGAGTAAAGAGTTCCAAAACCATTTGACGAATTATGAGATCGTATTACAGTTCACTTTATCTTGTGTACTATAACACAATGGGATGTCCGAGTGGAAAAACTATGCCTTATTATACGTGATTTGACGGCTGTCTTTTTTTTATTTTCTATTAGAGATATATCCAATTTACAAAACCAATCAATTTGACTAAAAAGAAAATAATATGTTTAATGGGTCAAAGATTGTCCCGTATATGTTTTTAATCATATAACTTTTTAATTTTTTTTTAAATGTTAAGATATTATTAAAGTAATATAAATTTTTGTAATCGTATTAACTATTTAAAAAACGTAAAACTTGGATGGAAAGTATTTCAATCCAATTGATCCAACCCATTTTCACCCTAAAAAACACTTGTTTTGACTCAATTTTATCACTTATATAATCTAATGAAATTAGCTACAAAATAATATTTTCAATGAAGGTAGTATCTATTAAGAATTAGTAAAAAAATAAACAATTTGCTTGTAGCTCTTTATAAAGCGCGTTTTTCTTGTCACGTTGTTTAAAATTGAATGAGAGTGTGGACTTTCGAATCAAACAAGTCATGGCCCTTTGGCCTTTGTTCTTGGATGTCAAGCACATAAATGAATAAAATTCGTTTTCGTCATCAATTTGCTATTTCTCCTTTCAAATTTGCTCCCTTCATATCACACTCCGCGTGATACTTCTTCCATGTAGAGTGTAATAATAAAAAATTATCCTTAATATTAAATAATTATATTATTTATAGTTAATTTTACAATTACCTTATATATTAATAATTATTGTATATTTAAAGATAGTAGTACACTGTATTATATTAAAACTATTTTATAATTAATAATGCATATATATATATATATATATATATATATATATATATATATATATATATATATATATATATATTATCATTTATAATTATATTAATTCCAAAAATGACCGGATATGTCATATGGGGTCTTAACATAACAGAATAACCATTTTTTTTTAATATTTAGTAGAAAAGAATCAACTTTTAAATATTTATCACAAGATAACTATTTAAATCGTGAAAGATAACTCGTAATATAACTCTAAATGATTTTTTTAGAAAGGTTAGAAACTCATAAAACAATTATATCTCTAACTATTTGAGATATTTGTTAATTTCGTAATAAAAAATTTCTATTAAAAGTTACATTTTGAACTATACTCTTCTTAATCGTGAGATGTATGCATAGATGTATCTTTCTATCTTCTTTTCCGATATTTCAATTTTGGTATGTTAATCAATCAAAAAAGAACTCACAAAATGAACTATTTTAAATATATCTTAGTGGCTAAGAGGCATGTGAGAAAACTAATGTTAGTTTCAAGTATAAGACGTTATAACTAATGAATACTTTCTTGGATGTGTCAATGGATATAACCTTTCTATGTCGGTTAATTTGGTTGCAATAAATTTATGTTTAGCTAATAATACGACCATGTTAACTTTTAAATATCCTCAAGTCGGTGATTTTGTCGAGCTACTTGACAACGATGATGTAAAATAAGTCTGTAGATATTATTTATTATATGTTATCACAGATGATAACATTGTGTATTGTCAAGGGTGGTGTCGTGGTGGTAACAAAGAAAAACATTAGTGGAAATTGGTAGGTTGTGGAAGAAATCAAGTAGGAAATTTTTTCCCCATTAACATTTGATAGAAAGTGTTTCGTTATGTTTTTGTGATTAATTTGAACGGTCCACATGAATTAGTATGTATGTGGTCTAACCGATCTTTGTCTTTTTTTTTTAGTTTTTTGTGAATGATGATTTTGTCGTTGTCCCTAATAAACAAGACTAGCATGCATCAACAAACTTTAAATAAAATGATTTCAAAATATCACATGCTTGGAGCTTGGCGATGTGTTTCATGTTTGAAAAAGGTAGCACCGAAGAAAGGAAAGAGCGAGATGGTGGTTTTTGTTGTTCCTGCGAAGCGAGGGTGATCCAACCAGCGAATGAAGTGGGTCAACTTTTTGTCTTCGACGCTGTGTAAGAGCTCTATGCTATATATGGAATAGCGGTAAGTGCTGCTTGATTGACTGCTTTAAAGTTTGAAACAAGTCTTGGATTCGGAAGAAAAGTAGCCGCCCCCACGAATGATATAAATACTAATCCAACGAACCCAAAATTTGAATCAACTAAGGTAAGCTTCCATCATCTCTTCTAAATTAATGTTCCAATATCTTCTTGTCATTTCTCACCAAACTGCCTCCCCCTTTTGAAAAGAAAAAAAAAAGAGAGCTACTCTCTCATCTCTAAGACTTGTTTGCTCTGTATGGAGTGCCCCGTGGTTCCTCGAGTGCCAGTCTAAGAGAGGAATGCCATCAACTAGGGCACTATTGGCCACTATCCACTCGCTCGTCAGACGCTCGGGCTCTGCCCTCGGGCTGGACGGAGATTGGCCCTCGAGTGCAAAGGCAAAAGGGAGCTATGACGAAGAAGATAATGTCACAAATGTGACATATCCAAACACTCTTTGGATACATTTGAATCAACATTTTAGAATAAGCTATTATTCTTTCTTATGTTTATGATGGCTTCATGAATATCATCACATGGATTTGCTTTAAATTAAAAGGCATCATTTCTAAATAATAAAATTGGAGCATTTTCAAATTTAGATTAAAACTATCCTGATACAATGCATAAAATAAATAATGTTTCTTGCTATTTCTGACGAACAGTTACAATCTAATAACTTACTTGAAAATCCAGTAGAAAGCATGAGCTCGTAGTGTAACATTTGTATCCTCATGTATGATTTCTAATAATTATTTTTGCAATTTATGTGAGTTGGGTGTCCTACGCAGGGCGCAGGATGGCCTGCTATGTAGGGCGTAGGTCAAAGAGTCTATGTGAGGGTTTATGACCTACACGGGGCATAGAGATACCTATGCAGGGCGTATGAGCATAGGACCAAAACCCTAACTGATGGGTTGTAAGCCCTATTTAAAGGCTCTAATCCCTTGAGGGCCTTCCCATGCTCATCCTCCATCCTTATTTTCAATCATCTCGGAACCATAGCCATCTTTTGAGAGTTTTGAAGATTTAGTGTGTTTCATTGTGTGTGTTTTTTAAGGAGCCCATTGACGAAGCCCTATTCATAGCTTGTAGATTCAAACTTTTCACTTCATCAACCTACTCCAGGAGGTATAAAGCTTGTGTCTTCATGTTCCATATGATAAATCTAATTAGCTCATGGGTTTTTATGCTTTTTGTCCCTTAACCTTAGTCTTTATGGGTATGAGCTACTCTAGAACTTATGAGTGTCATTTCTAGATGTTTTTGAGCTTAATGAGTCATAAAAATGGGAGTTTGGTCACTCCCATCCATCCATGAATGAACTCTTGAGCATTAGAGTGTGTTTTGGACTTAGGATTTGGTCTTATCCTCCTTTAATCCATGTAAAGGTGTAACGTCAAAAACTTTATCACTTAGGATGTTTATTAGGTCCAGATTTGAGAAGTGGATTGTTATTCTTTATGTATTAAGAGTTTAATGAAAAGTTGGAAAATACCACTATTACGTGCGGCGTATTTTGGGCTACGTATGACATACCCTGAATTATCCCCAATTACCATCAAAGGCTCTACGTTGGGCGTAGAGCATGGTGTACGTTGGGCGTAGCACTAAAAAGGGGGATTTTGGACAAATTAGATTAATGGTCAAGTGGAGTGGGCTCAAGTATTGGAATGGTAAAATGGTCTTTTACCCCAAAGAGAGAGAGAGAGAGAGAGAGAGAGAGATAGAGAGAAAGAGAGAGAGAGAGAGAGAGAGAGTGACTATAGGCTAAGACCCTTGAGTGTGAATTATTACATTAATTTCTAATTAGGATCTAATTATGTATTGATTAGTGTGGGGAGTTCCAGTTTCAGTAGCTCGAGTGTGAGATTGTTTGTCTTTATATTGAGGCGAGTCTTCTCACTATGTTCGTGGGTCGAAGGCACCAATGCCAACCCACTAGGTTGTATTATGTGGGGTGCTAGTTGTCTTTGTGACTATTGTATGTGCATGTTGGGCATGGTCCATTTACCTGTATGTTTCGGTTGGGCCCACTTATATGTATGTTGGGATGGGCCGATTTGTATGTTGGGTTGGGCCAATTTATCTATATGTTGGGTTGGACCCATTTGCATGTTGAGCTGGGCTCAGTTATATCTGTGTTGCGATGGGTCCATTTGCATGTTAGGGTGGGCCCATTTGAATGTTGGGTTGGGCCCATGTGCTTGGTACGTGGTATTTTGGGAAAATCACTAAGCTTTGTTCTTACGGTTTTGTGGTTTAATATTTTCAGGTACTACTAGCTCCAAAAAGAAAGGTACAACGTGATCGCACAACATCCCTTGATTTTATTCCGCATTGACATTTGATTTCACTCTGATGTTGAGACTATTTTTACTTTGGTTGATTTGGAACAATTTGGTTGTATTTTGGGTGTTTGAAAAATGAAAATCTTACTACTATTTTTGGGACATTACAAGTTGGTATTAGAGCATTGGTTTGAGGGATTCATGCATGCTCTCGGGCGTGTCTAAACTCAAATTGAGGATTTGATAATCTTTTTTGAAAAGGAAAGAAATTTAATAAAAATATTTTTTTTAAAGAAAAGGGTGTGATGTGTGCAATCATCCGAGCTCAAGTAAGTGATTGCTAAAATACTCATACCTAAGTATTATGATTAGTATGCTTGTTTTGTGAATTACATGCTAGAGTAGGGCTAAGTATACCTTCAGGAATTGCCTGCTAGAATTTCCTGATTTGTTTGATGCCTTATAGCCTAGGGGGATTGGTGCTATTTATTACTTAGGATTTATATCGACTCGACTAATTGCTAAGTGTCTGCTTTAAAAATTGTGTACGATTAAGATCATATAGCCCTAGAATGACTGATTTGGTCTCATTTCCTGCTCCTTGTATGGTTGTGAACTTAGGATAAAATTATTTATTTGACAGTCTATGTGATCCCGTTTTGTGTATAATTTGTATGCATAAGGCAACTGGCAGTATTGGTATAAGTTCCTTGTAGTGTAGAAGCAAGTGAGATGAGGATTCCTAAAAGAGATTATGAAATGGTGTAGCAAGTTATGTATTTTGTTTAGAATTGGGTTCGTGTGATTTGCCTTAGTGGAGTGACTTAGAGGATTTGGGATGGTCCTTGAGGAAAGTACGGATAGGTATGGAAGGTAGTATTAGGCTTGTACTATTGAAAGCACAGGATCTGTACTCGATTCAAGGATGGTCTCGGAAATTCAAAGGAGCTTGTGGTGTGAGAGATCCCTCGAGTATTTTATAATTTGTTGTATGTTTGTATTTCCGTATGGTGACCACTAGAGGAGGAGGTTCTGATTTTGGTTCTGGATCTGGTGCATAACTGATTTATTAGAGAATGCACGAGTTCATCACATCGGAGATTACTCGCGGTATTATGGAGGCCACCTTGTGGTATTCGGTACTATCAAGGAGGGGATCATGGATCTATTGGATGAGCATCTTGGGGGTTTTCGGGCCGATATTACGGTAGGACAATTGGGGGCTCGAACTCTCTCTTTTTGGGAGTTCAAGGTTTGTGAGGCCCTAGAGTTCTATGGGGAAAAGGACCCTATTGCTAGCCAACGGTGGATTACTGACATGGAGAATGCTTAGCGAATGAGCTTCTGCCCGAAGGGGTCGAAGGTGGGATTCACATCTTGCCTTCTGAGGGACTGAGCATATGATTTACGGGAGGAGGTCAGTCATGTTGTGGGATTTACGGTCGTGGCGACGATGACTTGAGATTATTTCGTGATGAGGTTCCAAGCAGAGTTTGCATCAAATATCGAGGTGCAGAAGTTGGTGAGGGAGTTTTCGGACCATTGCCAAACTAGAGAGACCTATGTCGGAGATCACCGACAAGTTCTAGGAGAGAGATCTACTGGTTCCACTGCATGCATCAGATGAGGAGATGAAGAAGATGAGGTACCACGATATGATATTCAGAAGTTTGTGAGCTTGTCGGGGTGCAACACCCTAGAAGATATGATTGCTAGATCCTGGGAACAGGAGATTGATTTAGAGCTTCTGCGGAAGCGGAGACCAGTGTAGACACCAACATCTGAGGCCCAAGCTAAGAGGCCCAAGACTGTTGATTCACGATTGAGAGGCTAGCAGGGTTGGGGCCGATGTCCCAAGTGCGGGAAGTATTACAATGGGAGTTGTTGGGAGAAAGGGGTGTTGTTTCAAATGCGAATAGTCGGGCCATTTTAGTAGGGATTGCACTCGTGGAGCATTGATATGCTTCCACTGCAATCATATGAGCCAAAAAATAACTCATCGCTTGAGACCAATGGGAGGAGCATTGGTGGCGCCTGCAACAGCCACTGTGAGGATTACTGATGGACTCCAAGCAATGTAGAAGCTCCTATGGTGAAGAGCAAGGTGTTCCAGTTGACAGTCGAGGAGGCGCGAGCAGAACCTCATGTGGTTACCGGTATGTATCTTTACCATATCTTTTACTGCTTTCTTTATGCTTATATTTTATTTGATCATGTATAGGTACTTTCTTAGTCAATGGTATGAGTGTGGATGTTGTGTTCGATTCGGGTGCTACCCAATCTTTTGTGTCCCTTGCTCTTAACAAGAAGTTTAGCGACACTCCAGGGACTCGATTACCCTATGGAGGTGGAGATCACCGATGATCATTCAGTTAGTTCTTTGAGGGTTCATCGGGGTTGTGTTCTGAATATGTTCAGCGAGAGATACTGTCACAACTAGCAAATGTAGGGTTGAGATGGTGATTCATATAAAAAAATTTCCTCTATGTAACCTTGCAACATCGAATTAGTAAAATTCAAAATACAATGTTATTTGAATACATACGTGCATACATTGTGAATCACGTTGAAATAGCTTGATGCAAGCCCAAAACTCGATTCAATAGCTAAGCCCAATCAATTTTGGGCCTTGGTCCAAGAATTCTCGGCCCAACACCCTATTGG
This sequence comes from Lactuca serriola, assembly GCF_051521515.1. NCBI lineage: Eukaryota > Viridiplantae > Streptophyta > Magnoliopsida > Asterales > Asteraceae > Lactuca > Lactuca serriola. The sequence goes on along the minus strand of NC_136411.1, from coordinate 161,213,754 downwards.
GCCGAAAACTCTTCCTTGGGCCTTATTGGGACGAAACTCTTCCTTGGGCCTTATTGGGCCAAAAACTCTTCCTTGGGCCTTATTGGGATGAAAACCCTCTTATTGGGCCCAATTAAACCCAAAAATCCCATGCATACCCCCAAAACGAACACCCTTCTACCTTTGGGCTTTAATGGATCGAAAACCCCTTAATGGTCTAAGCCAAAACCGAAAACCCATTTAAGAAGCCATGAAGGCTGAAACCCCTATCGGGTTTCAGTTAGGGCATGAGTAAAACAAAAAATAAATAAACCCCAAAAGGCTTGCCGCCTCATTTTTATCCCACAAACAACTATGCTTTGGACCATCATACTTCCAAGCAAGCTTCACATCAAACATCAACAAAGTCAACCCATCCTTTTTCCCCCTTATTACTTGCGACCGATCACCACAACACACGCACACACACACACACACACACACACACCAAACTCTTTCTTCCAACTCGTTCTCAAGAACTTCCTCCCATTCCTCTCTTAAAAATGTGTGTGTAGGTGCCATCTTCAAGGATTCTTCTTCAAAAACTCATAAACTTGGTAAGTTCCTTGTAAAAATCTAAGATCTTATATACATGTTAGTGTAAGATCATTCCATTTACACACCATTTCCGTGTGTAGCTTCTTAGGACATCACTCATTTTCGAGATTCCCTCCAAGCTCAAGGCTAGGCTCGACATTTCTTCTCTCTTCTTCTTACTTCCACAAGAAAAATACCAAGGCGAGATTCATACCCCCATCTTTTCGTTTTTTTCATACATTTCGGAGGGAGAATACAAGTCAAGTCTCGTTTACCCATTTTTTATTTGCATGTATCATAGTTATGGGTTGAAAAGTGAACAAGTTCTTGAATAAAAAGGTTCTTAACATGGGATAAAATCATAAAGTAAATGGTTATCACATATTTGTCTTATAAAAGTTTTGTGGTTGTGTTTTTACACTCAAAAATGGCAAAAATATGGGTGTTATTCCCAAACATGTTTAACTCTTGGACATATGCATTTTTAACTCTTATATTTTACACAAATATAAAAAGATAAAAGATCTCGTGGTTATTATATGTGTTTTGCAAAACTCATGACTCATTAGAGTTACAACCAAATAGAATACTTTGTATTACAAAACTTTCAAACCTATTATGGTGTGTTAAACATACTACAAAGCTTGAATAGTTTGCTAAAAATAATTTTTTATTAGTAAAATAGTCGTAACTATGTGGTCACTATTTTGATGGCTTAAAATCTAAGGTATTATACTATTTTCACAACATATGTTACCATTATACATGTTCACTAATGATTATTTATAAAAAGATATTATAAATAATTTAACCCAAAATAGTATACAAAACAGAATTTATGACAGAAAAGTTTGTGTGTCCTAATCTGCCTAACATAAAGTGTTTAAAGCATGAGTAGTAAGTTGTATGTCATAAAAGCTGAAAAACGTGTGTCATAAAACTTCCGTTATAAACTTACATCAGTAATGTCATTTTCCTTATTCAATAATCTGAGTCAAAGTTCGCGTAAATCCGTTAAGGCTCTAGTGAGACACCGTCTTCACCGTACCTATCTAGCGTACACTTTAAGTCCTGCTTTATAACCAGAGTCTCCTGGAGGGAAAGCGAGATCGTTGTGTATAGATCTATACGATATTGACAACCCCACACCTCAGCTGTTCGCTACAGTTAGATCGGCAAGTCTAGGGTGACAAAATTCTACCAATTTTGATGCCTAAAGAACGTCATTTAGGCATAATAGTCATATCAAGAATGGTTATCATAACTCACTTAGGGATTAACAATACTATCTTGATTTACGGGAAGCTTACACTTCATCGGTTTTATTAAAACATAAAACTGCATATCATTTTTCAGTACACATTCACTTACACTTCTGGTCTTAGGGTTTAAGACTGTAGTTTACATATAAGAAAATATTAGATTTTCTGGAAACATACACTTTACATTTACAAACAAAAGAAAACAAAGGACATGCATGCATATATTAATAGTTTTGGAACAAGACTTACAATCCATTTTCATAGAAAATATCGGATTTTCTGGAGTCATTCAAACTATTACAAACAAGGATGTTACAAAATCTTTTCATACAAATATGCTTATGAACTCACCAACATCCAATGTTGATGATTTTCAAAATGGCTTGTACTCTCAAGGAACCAGTAAGCAGGTACCTAAGAACCGGATTTGTTGCATGTTGGAATTTCATACTTTATGTCACTTTTGTGTAATTGATGAACAAATACAATATGTAACAATGTATGTTGGTGTCTTTTAATGTATGTTGTTTGGTTGCCATGATACATTCATATTCTATTGTTATGATACTATACAATGACGTCATCCGCCCCCGGACGTTTCTGTCTTCCTTGTTCGGGGGTGTGACATATATTCTATTGATTTGGTGTCTACACAGCTGCAGGAGCTGCTAGAGAAGGTATTCATTATACCGAGTAGTCCACCATAGAGAGCACTGATACTGTCCGTGAAAAAGAAGGATGGTTCACACCGGATGTGTATTGATTACTGGGAGTTGAAAAGGTTGACGGTGTAGAACTGTTATCTGCTCCCGAGCATAAATGATTTGTTTTACCTGCTTCAGGGTGCATCTTGGTTCTCCAATATTGATTTGTGATCAGGTTATCACCAGATGAGATTCAAAGATGAGTATGTATAGAAGACAGCTTTAGGACTTGTTATGGTCATTATGAGTTTGTAATGATTTCATTCGGGCTCACCAATGCACCAACAACGTTCATGGATCTCATGAATCGGGTATGCAGACTAATGTTGGATCAGTCAGTGATTGTGTTCAATGATGATGTTTTGGTATACTTTAAGACCAAGGAGCAGCACGAGGAGCACCTACAGGAGGTATTGGAGACCTTATGGAGGGAGAGGCTTTAAGCTAAGTTCTCCAAATGTGAGTTTTGGTTGCAAGAAATGCATTGTTTGGGCCACATTGTAAGCTAGAAGGGTATATTGGTTGATCCAGCCAATATCGAGGCGGTGATGCAGTAGGAGATTCTGAGAACTCCATCTGAGATCCATAGTTTCCTTAGGCTAGTCGGTTATTATCAGAGATATATTCAGGATTTCTCCAAGATTGTTGTACATTTGACCCGCTTAACGAAGAAGAATGTTACTTTCTAATGGGGGCCTCATCAGCAGGCAGCTGTCGAGACCCTGAGACAGAGATTGTGCGAGGCTCCAATTCTTACTCTTCTAGAGGGTGTGGGTGATTTTGTGGTTTATTGTGATTCATTGATTTCAGGATTAGGAGTAGTGCTTATGCAGAGGGGTCATGTGCATGCGCTTCGAGGCAGTTGAAGCCTCATGAGGCGAATTATCCAACACATGATTTGGAGTTCGGGATGTGGTTTTTGCCCTCAAGATTTTGAGGCATTATTTGTATGGGGTTAGGTGCACTATTTATACTGACCACAAGAGTCTGAGATACCTAACGAATCAACCGTACTTGAACATGAGACAATAAAGATGATTGGATGTGGTGAAGGATTATGACTATGAGATCTTGTATCACCCTGGTTAGGCCAATGTTTTGATCGATGCCTTGGGTCTCAAGCCAGCGTGTGCACCCATTGGAGATCTATGTTTGAGGATGGTTATTGTTTCATCGCTATTAGATATGATCAAGGAAGATCAAGTCGAAGGGTTGCAAAAGAAAAATTAGAAGAAAGAGAGGATCAGGGGTCAGATTTTTTTATTTTTCAAGGATAGTCGTGGGTTATTGACTTTGTGTGATAGGGTTTGGGTCCTAGTTGCTAGTGGGGTTAGACAGACATTACTATAGGAAGCTCATAAATCGAAGTTTTCGATCCATCTGGGGGACACGAAGATGTATAGAGATTTGAGATTGAGATAATGGGGGCCTTGTATAAAGAGGGAGATAACATGGTTTGCGGAGCGATGCTTGAATTGTCGGAAAGTCAAAGCCGAGCATCAAAGACCCAACAACAAGATGCAACCGTTACCTATTCCCATGTGGAAATGAGAAGAGATCACCATGGGTTTTATCACGAAGTTGCCAAGGACGGCATGAAGGGTAGAATCTATTTGGGTCATTGTTAGTAGGTTGAATAAGAGTTCTCATTTTATTCCTATCGTGAAGAGTATATATGCCGAGAAGTTCGTAGACATCTACATCAGGGAGGTAGTGATTCTGCATGGGGTACCATCTCTATGGTTTCTAATCGTGATATTCGCTTTACCTCCAGATTTTGGAGGAAATTTCACGAAGAACTGGGTACATAGCTTCATTTTAGCACCGCATGCCACCCTCATACTGATAGGCACAGCAAGTGAACCATTCAAACTCTATAGGATATATTTCGGGCATGCATGTTAGATTTTGGTGAGAGTTGGGATACCTACCTTCCTTTGGTTGACTTATCCTGCAACAACAGCTATCATGCCAGTATCAATCGACCTCCCTTTGAGATGCTTTATAGGAGGAAATGTCGGACCCTGGTTTGTTGGGGCGAGTTCGAGAATCGGGTTATGGGGAGTACTAAGGTAGTACTCAAGACCACCGAGTTGATTCATCCGGTGCACGGTAGGATGTGGACCGTGCAGATTTTGGGGGAAATTTCACGAAGAACTGGGTACATAGCTTCATTTTAGCACCGCATGCCACCCTCATACTGAGAGGCACAGCGAGTGAACCATTCAAACTCTATAGGATATATTTCGTGCATGCATGTTAGATTTTGGCGAGAGTTGGGATACCTACCTTCCTTTGGTTGACTTATCCTACAACAACAACTATCATGCCAGTATCAATCGACCTCCCTTTGAGATGCTTTATAGGAGGAAATGTCGGACCCTGGTTTGTTGGGGCGAGTTCGAGAATCGGGTTATGGGGAGTACTAAGGTAGTACTCAAGACCACCGAGTTGATTCATCCGGTGCATGGTAGGATGTGGACCGTGCAGAGTCACCAAAAGAGTTATGTCGACCGGAGGCGAATAGACCTCGAGTTCCAGGTAGGAGACTATGTGCTTTTGAAGGTGTCACATTGGGAATGTGTCATCTGATTCAGAAAGTGGTGCAAGTTGGGCCCCTGATATATATAGTCCCTTTAGGATTATCACCCGGGTGGGCAAGGTTGCATACTGATTAGATCTACAAGATGAGCTCAATCAGATCAACAACATGTTCCATGTCTCTTAGTTGTGGAAGTATGTAGCTGATGACTCCATAGTGGTACCTTTGGATGATATTCAGTTTGATGAAAGCCTAAACTATGTAAATAGACTGGTCGCGATCCTTGATCGGAAGACGAAGAGCTTGCACAGCAAGGTGGTGTTTTTGGTTAAGGTGAAATGACAGCACCAGATGGGTTTATGGTGGATTTTAGAGCCTAATGAGGAGATAAGAGAGCATTACCCAGAGCTTTTCGCAATAGTGGACATTAAGCAAAAAGTCTGATTCAAGTGAGGGAGAGACGTAACACCCATATCCTCAGGTATGATTTCTAATAATTATTTTTGCGATTCATGTAAGTTGGGTATCCTATGCAGGGCATAGGTCAAAGATTCCATGTGCGGGTTTATGATCTACGTGGGGTGTAGAGATTCCTATGCAGGGCGTAGGAGCGCAATACCAAACCCCTAATTGAGGATTTATGAGCCTTATATAAGGATGTAATCCCCTTATGTCCTTCCCATGCTCGGTCTCAATCCCCATTTTCGGTCATCTCGAACCTCTAGTCATCTTGTGCTAGTTTTGAACCTTTAGTGTGTTTATTTGTGTGTTTTCTGAAAAAGGAGTCCATTAAAGAAGCCCTTGGGAGTTCATAGCTTGTAGATCCAAACTTTTCACTTCATCAACCTTCTCCAGGAGGTATAAAGTTTTCATCTTGATGTTCCTTTTGATAGATCTAATTAGCTCACAGGTTTTTATGCTTTTTGTACCTTAACCTTGGTCTTTATGGGTATGAGCTACTCTAGACCTTTAGAGTGTCATTTCTATATTTTTCTGAGCTTATTGACTCTTGAGCATTAGAGTGTGTTTTGGACTTAGGGTTTGGTTTTATTCTCCTTCAAGCCATGCAAATGTGTAAAGTTAGAAACTTTATCCCTTAGGATGTTTATTAGGTCCAGATCTAAGAATTGGATGCTTGTTCTTTATGCATTAAGAACTTAATGAGAAGTTGATAAATAGCATGATTACGAGGGGCGTAATTTGGGCTACACATGGCATAGCCTGAATTATCCCCGATTACCATTAAAGGCTCTACGTTGGGGTAGAGCATGGTGTACACGGGGCATAGCACCAGAAAGGAGGATTTTTGACAAATACGATTAATGGTCAAGTGGAGTGGGCCCTAGTATTGGAAGGCTAAAACGGTCTTTTACCCAATAAGGAGAGAGTGACTATAGGCTAAGACCCTTGAGTGTGTATTATTACATTAATTTCTAATTAGGGTCTTATTGTTTATTGATTAGTGTGAGGAGTTCCAATTTCGGCATCTCGAGTGTGAGATTGTTTGCCTTCCGATTGAGGTGAGTCTTCTCACTATGCTGACCCACTAGGTTGTGTTATGTAGGGGGCTAGTTGTCTTTGTGACTCTTGCGTGTGTATGTTCGGCTGGGCCAATTTACATGTATTTTTAGGTTGGGCCCACTTATATATATATATATATATATATATATATATATATATATATATATATATATATATATATATGTTGTTTTGCCCCCATTTTCATGTTGGGTTGGGCCCATTTCTATGTGTGACATCCCCATTTTCACGGCTAGAAAAGATCGATTTCGTTTATGCTTTGTTTGAAAATCAGAGTAACATTTTAAATAAAAGTGTTGCGAAATTTGTCCCAAAACAAAATATGATAAAGATTTATCAAAAGCATTTCCATAGAAATGTATTTCATTAAAAGACTTGGGATGTCATGTTCGTACAGTTCAACAGCATAAACAGTACAATATAAGCTTTACTACATTATTTCATATCTACAGGCCTATATCTGTAATCCCTCATCCAAACATCATATCTATGCTCAAGCGCCACTACCTGTAATACATAAAACTGAGTGGGTCAGGCTTGGGAGCCTGGTGAGCACATAGGGTTTTCAACCCACAATAAATAAGTTTATTAATTTCATCAATCAATAATAACCCGATTACCCGTTCCCATTATCCTCACTTTACGTCCCTAAACACCTATCATAAGGGACCTAGTCTAAGGATCATCATCGAGATAGACACTACTGCTAAGGGGATTCCTTAACAATAAATGTCCTAAAGGCAACCATGTGGGGGATGGAGTACACCGGTGAACACATCGTTCACAAACACCTACAGGTTGCGAGCCTGCTAGTGTTCCACTGGACTGTCTAGAAGAGTCCGTGGTCGTCATCCATACTCCGCTAGATGACAGAATCAACAACATCAACATCGAGGCCTCTCACCATTTTATCACACATCACCTATTACATCTACCCATGTTTTACCCCAACATTTTCATAGATATAAAATACATATACAATTTAAATCATTGAAAACATGTATAACAATGTTCATCCAGCATAGATAGCAAGTGTTCAAATAATATGCACACATAGCACATAATTTATATAAAATACTTCATATCTATGTGTAAGCTGAAAGTAACTATGCACTCACCTGGAAAGGTGGTGAGTCGGCACTTGGAGAGCTCTTCGTTACTTCTTAAAACAATTTTTCCTTGACCAAAACCTAGTATTATTACCACTAGAGTTTAGTTTTAACGTTAATCGCGACTAATTAATAGTCTAGCTATTATTACTATTATATAAGCGTTAAATAACACTCAATATAACTCATAATAATAGCGGGATTTTATTAAAAACCGGGCTTCGCTGGTGCAGCGTTTCCGAGTCGAAAGCTTTTCTTCTCGGAGCCGTCGGGCGCTCCGGGGCTTTCTTCTCGTGATAGGGAGGTTCCTTAGACTTGGGAGGGGTTTAGGGAGGTTAGAGAGAAGTTAGAGAGAGAAAGAAAGGTTTGAAGGTGTGAGGAAATAATGAAGAGTCCATCTCCTATTTATAGGAAGTGTATAGTAAAGTAGTCTCCAAGCTTCGTCCGTAACTTTTGCATACGAGCTCCATTTTTGTCTGTCTTTTTACCGTTGAGTTCCTATTAATGAGATCTTCAACTTTCATTTAGACCTCGTTAGCTAAATCTCATTCTATCTCGGATTTACAAAACTGTATCGAATTCGCCGCGCTCGAAAAATAGAGACTAAGCTTCGTCCATAACTTTCGCATACGAGCTCCATTTTTGTCTATCTTTTTACCATTGAGTTCCTATTAATGAGATCTTCAACTCTCATTTAGACCTCGTTGGCTAATTCTCATTCTATCTCGGATTTACAAAACTATATCGAATTCGTCGCGCTCGAAAAGTAGGGACTAAGCTTCGTCCATAACTTCCGCATATGAGCTCTATTATCGACGTTCTTTATATCCACGAGTTGGTATTTACGAGTAATACAACTTTCATTTAGATCCCGTCAGCTAAAAATCGACCGATCTAAAATTCAGATTTCGGGCTGTGCACTACTATGCTAAATCTTAGAAAAATCATAACTTCCTCATACGAAGTCAGATTTGGGCGTTCTTTTTATCGATGTTCTTAGTTTAACATATTCTACGACTTTCGTTTAGAGCGCTAAGGCTAAATCTCGCTCTATCGTAAATTCACTATTTACGCTTCCCGGTATCGTGCCGGTTCTGTCGCGAAACTTTGACGGGTCATAACTTCTTCGTTATAACTCGGATTTCGGCGTTCCTTATATCCCCGGAATCCTTGTTTCGACCACTACAAGTTTATGTAGAGATATCGGGTTTATCTCACACTTTAATTTTAACGCTTATTTTTATTCTTTATTGATTATACATTTATAATTAAATAATAAGCACAATAACACACATAATTCATATAATACTCAAATATTTCATCTTTATTACTTCAAAAAGAATTACAATAGTTGACCTAGACTATTACATTGACAAATATGCTTAGCCCTGAAACCCGGGCGTTACAATTCTCTCCCCCTTAGGATGATTCCGTCCCGGAATCATGCATCAACAAACAGATGTGGATAGCGACTCATCATGTCATCCTCTGTTTCCCAAGTGAGATTCGGCCCATTCAAATGACTAGCAGTAAGTCGACCATCTTACGTCGTAACTTCTTAGTCTTACGGTCAACAATTGCCTCAGGCTCTTCGATCAGCCTTTTATTTTCATCCATCCTTAACTCTGAGATTGGAATTATGTCGGGAACATCTCCCGCGAATTTCCTCAAATAACACACATGGAAGGTGTTATGAATACCATTGAGTTCTTCGGGCAATTCCAGCTTGTAAGCTTGGTTCCCAATCTTTTGAAGAACTTTGAACGGTCCAATAAACCTTGGACTCAATTTTCCTCGTTTCCCAAATCGTATAAGTCCCTTCCATGGTGAGACTTTTAGCAAAACCGAATCCCCAACTTCGAAGGTTATAGGTCGTCTTTTCTTGTCAGCATAGCTCTTCTGACGATCCTGGACTGCTAACATCCTTTCCCTAATCACTTTCAACTTCTCAGCAGTCTCATGGACTATCTCGGGGCCCATAAACTGCTTCTCTCCAGCTTCAAGCCAACAAGACGGCGTACGAAACTTCTGTACATACAAGGCTTGATATGGTGCCATCTTGATGCTCGAGTGGAAACTGTTGTTGTAGGAAAATTCTACCAGAGGTAAGTGCTCGTCCCAATTCCCTTGGAACTCGAGGGTACATGCTCTCAGCATATCTTCCGGTGTTTGAATCGTTCTTTCACTCTGACCATCAGTCTGCGGATGGTAAGCAGTACTCAAACACAACTTTATACCCAACTCCTCTTGTAGACTCCTCCAAAACCTTGATGTGAAACGACTATCACGATCTGATACAATTGTAAGAGGAACACCGTTGGCTGCTATGAAGTGTGCACTCTTGGTGAAACGATCCATGACCACCCAAATCACGTCGTGACCGCTCTTTGTCCTGGGTAGTTTGGTCACAAAATCCATGGTGATGTCTTCCCATTTACCCATGGGTACAGGTAAAGGTTCTAAACTCCCATATGGTTTTTGATGTTGTGCCTTAACCCTTGCACATGTTACGCACTCGGCCACATACTTCGCAACATCGAGCTTCATCGTCGGCCACCAGTAGTAGGGTTTTAGGTCCCTATACATTTTAGTGCTACCGGGATGAATTGAGTACATGGTCTTATGTGATTCTTCCATCAGAAGATCTCTTATTCCTCCCGTCTTAGGTACCCAAATTCGATCTTGGAATACCTTCAGTCCTCGACTGTTTGTACTGAACACTAACGTTCTTCCTTTCAGTCATTCTTCTCTAAAGCTTCTTCCTGAGCTTTCCTGATACTTTCCACAATCGTCGAGACGACTTCAATTCTCAACGCTCTTGGCCTTTTCCTTTCAAGATTGACTTTCCGACTGAGAGCATCAGCAACAACATTTGCTTTACCTGGGTGGTAAAGTATCTCACAGTCGTAGTCCTTGAGAAGTTCTAGCCAACGTCGTTGCCTCATGTTCAACTCCTTCTGATTAAAGAGATACTGGAGACTCTTATGATCAGTGAAGAGCTTGCACTTCGTGCCGTAGAGGTAATGCCTCCATATCTTTAGAGCGAAAACTACCGCTGCCAACTCCAAATCTTGAGTGGGGTAATTCTTTTCGTGCTCTTTCAATTGTTGAGATGCGTATGTTATCACCTTTTCTCTTTGGGTCAGAACACAACCCAAACCGACTCCAGATGCATCACTATAAACCGCAAAGTCTTCAACTCCATCGGGTAGAGAAAGTATCGGTGCTTCACATAACTTCTTCTTTAGCTTCTCGAATGCCTCATTGTGTTTTTCACTCCACGTATACGTAGCTCCTTTATGGGTCAAAGCTGTTAACGGAGCAGCTATCGAAGAAAAGCCTTGGATAAATCGTCGATAATATCCGGCTAATCCTAGAAAGCTTCGAATCTCTGTGGGACTTTTCGGACGTTCCCACTTCATCACAGCCTCGATCTTTGCGGGGTCCACCATTATTCCCTCCTGGTTAACAACATGACCCAAGAATTGAACTTCTCGGATCTAAAAATCACACTTGGAGAACTTTGCAAAAAGCTTCTCCTTCTTTAACACTTCTGATACTTCCCGTAGATGCTTGCCATGCTCCTCTTGGCTTTTTGAGTAAATGAGAATGGCGTCGATGAGCACTATCACGGATTTATCGAGGAATGGTTTACAAACCCTGTTCATCAAATCCATGAATGCTGCAGGAGCATTGGTTACTACAAATGACATAACCAAGAACTCATAGTGTCCATATCTTGTCATGAATGTAGTCTTCTCAATATCCTGCTCTCTCACCTTCAGCTAATGATATCCTGACCTAAGATCGATCTTTGAGAAGTAGCTCGAACCTTGCAGCTGATCGAATAGGTCATCAATCCTCGGCAATGGATACTTGTTCTTCACCGTTGCCTTATTCAGCTCTCGGTAGTCTATACACATTCTCATAATTCCGTCCTTCTTCTTCACGAATAACACCGGAGCTCCCCAGGGTGATGAACTAGGTCGAATAAAACCGTTGTCCAACAGCTCCTGAAGTTGCGTCATGAGCTCCTTCATCTCCGTCGGTGCTAATCGGTATGGTGCTTTTGCTCTCGGTGTTGTTCCTGGTAACAAGTCTATACGAAACTCCACTTGTCTATCAGGTGGTAATCCAGGAAGATCTTCGGGAAAGACTTCCGGATAATCACACACAACCGGTATATTTTGCACCTCTTTCTTCTCCTTCTTAGCATCGATTATGAATGCCAAGTACAATGCACATCCTTTGGACAAACATTTCCTGGCTTTCATCATGGATATGATTCCAGAATTCACTCAGCGCTTGTCCCCGTACGCCACAAATGATTCTTTTCCGGGTGGGTTCACCCTTACTATCTTCTTTCGGCATTGAATCTCAACATCGTTGGCGCTAAGCCAATCCATACCCAAAACGATGTCGAAACCATTTAACTCTATGGGTAATAGCTCTTCGTGGAATTCGTTTCCGCATAGGTCAATGACGATGTTCCTAATACGATTACTAACAGGTACAAATGTGCCACTGGCAACTTGTGACATCCCCAAAATCACGGCCAGAAAAGACCGGTTTGTTTATGCTTTGTTTAAAAATTAGAGTAACATTTTAAATGAAAGTATTGCGGAATTTGTCCCAAAACAAATATATGATAAAGATTTATCAAAAGCATTTCCATAGAAATGTATTTCATTAAAAGACTTGGGATGTCATGTTCGTACAGATCAAAAGCATAAACAGTACAATGTAAGCCTTACTACATTATTTCATATCTACATGCCTATATCCGTAATCCCTCGTCCAAAACATCACACCTATGCTCATGCGCCACTACCTGTAATACAAGAAACTGAGTGGGTCAGGCTTGGGATCCTGGTGAGCACATAGGGTTTTCAACCCACAATAAATAAGTTTATTAATTTCATCAATCAACAATAACCCGATTACCCGTTCCCGTTATCCTCACTTTACGTCCCTAAACACCTATCATAAGGGACCTAGCCTAAGGATCATCATCGGGATGGACACTACTGCTAAGGGGATTCCTCAGCAATAAATGTCTTAAAGGCAACCATGTGGGGGATGGAGTACACCGGTGAACACATCGCTCACAAACACCTACAAGTTGCGAGCCTACTAGTGTTCCACTGGACTGTCTAGAAGAGTCCGTGGTCGTCATCCATACTCCGCTAGATGACAGAAACAACAACATCAACATCGAGGCCTCTCATCATTTTATCACACATCACCTATTACATCTACCCATGTTTTACCCCAACATTTTCATAGATATAAAATACATATACAATTTAAATTATTGAAAACATGTATAACAACGTTCATCCAGCATAGATAGCAAGTAATCAGATAATATGCACACATAGCACGTAATTTATAAAATACTTCATATCTATGTGTAAGCTGAAAGTAACTATGCACTCACCTGATTAGGTGGTGACTCAGCACTCGGACAGCGCTTCGATACTCTCAAAACGATATTCCTTCGATAAAACCTAGTATCGATACCACTAGGGTTTAGTTTAACAATAACCGCGACAAATTAATTAGTCCGAGTATTATTAAGCGTTAAGAATACTCGATATAACTCATAATAATAGTCCAAATAATTATATTAAGGACCTAATAATATTCCTATAATTATTTGAAAGCTATATTAAAAATTGCGTAAGCGTAGCACACTTACAGCGAATTTTATCGAGAACCGGGACTTAATTGGAGCAGCGTTTCGAAACCGAAAAACTCTTTTTTCTCGGGACTCCGGGAGCCTCGAGGCTTCCCTAGGGTGCTAGGGGGTTCTTCCTAGGGTTTAGGGGGTTAAAATGGGCTAGAGAGAGAAAGTAGTTTAGAGAGAGAGTGAGTTTTGGTGTGAAAATGAGGGCTGCCTTCGGACCCCTTTTATAGGTGCGCAACTCGGATATTACACTGGGCGTACCGAGGGTACACTGGGCGTACTCCTCGGATAAGAACTCCAGCTTGGACCTAGCTGTCTTCCACTCGTCGGATGGATCAGACCGAGGTTACGCGGGGCGTTCCGGACCTCGTACGCGGGGCGTAGGGCGAGGCTTCGTGGCATGATCCGAAGCGAGATCTGAGACCTTCATCGGACGGCCCACAACGCGCCACGTCACCAGTCTTGCACCAGACTTCGCATTTTCATACTTCAACTTTTAAAATTTGTAACTTTCTCATACGAACTCCGTTTTTGACGTTCTTTATATCCACGCGAAGGTGGGAACGTACTCTACAACTTTCGTTTAGACTTCGTCAGCTAATTTTGGCTCGATTTTAAATTTTATATTATTAACGGGCCGGGATACGATTGGTCCGTTAAATTCTCATAGCTTCTTCATTCGACATCCGTTTTCACCCATCTTTTTCTCGTTACGCTACTCTTAATGAGATCTTCGATTCTCGTTCAGGTTGTGTCGGCTAAAAACCGCTCGATCTAATATTCGAGTTTCGGGCTGTACACTGCTATTCCGAAACTTCGAAAAATCATAACTTCTTCATACGAAGTCAGATTTGGGCGTTCTTTTTATCGATGTTCTTAGTTTAACATATTCTACGACTTTCATTTAGATCGCTAAGGTTAAATCTCGCTCTATCGTATGTTCACTATTTACGCTTCCCGGTATCGTGCCGGTTCTGTCGCGAAACTTCGACGGGTCATAACTTCTTCGTTATAACTCGGATTTCGGCGTTCCTTATATGCACGGAAACCTTGAGACATATTCTACAACTTTATGTAGAGATATCGGGCTTATCTTGCACTTTAATTTTGACGCTTATTTTTATTATTTATTAATTATACATTTATAATTAAATTATAAGCACATAAACACACATAATTCACATAATACTCAAATATTTCATCTTTATTACTTCAAAAAGAGTTACAAGATTTAACCTAGACTATTACATTGACAAAAATGCTTAGCCCTGAAACTCGGGCGTTACAATTCTCTCCCTTTTAGGATGATTCCGTCCCGGAATCATGCATCAGCAAACATATGTGGATAGCGACTCATCATGTCATCCTCTGTTTCCCAAGTGAGATTCGGCCCATTCGAATGTTTCCATCGGACTAGCACCAAGTCGACCATCTTGCGTCGTAACTTCTTAGTCTTACGGTCAACAATTGCCTCAGGCTCTTCGATCCGCCTTTTATTTTCATCCATCCTTAATTCTGAGATTGGAATTATGTTGGGAACATCTCCCGTGAATTTCCTCAAATAACACACATGGAAAGTGTTATGAATACCATTGAGTTCTTCGGGCAATTCCAGCTTGTAAGCTTGGTTCCCAATTTTCTGAAGAACTTTGAACGGTACAATAAACCTTGGACTCAACTTTCCTCGTTTCCCAAATCGTACAATTCCCTTCCACGGTGAGACTTTAAGCAAAACGGAATCCCCAACTTCGAAGGTTATCGGTCGTCTTTTCTTGTCAGCATAGCTCTTTTGACGATCCTGAGCTGCTAACATTCTTTCCCTAATCACCTTCAACTTCTCAACATTCTCATGGACTATCTCGGGGCCCATAAACTGCTTCTCTCCGGCTTCAAGCCAACAAGACGGCGTACGACACTTCTGTCCATACAAGGCTTGATAAGGTGCCATCTTGATGCTCGAGTGAAAACTATTATTGTAGGAGAATTCTACCAGAGGTAAGTGCTCGTCCCAATTCCCTTGGAACTCGAGGGTACATGCTCTCAGCATATCTTCCAGTGTCTGAATCGTTCTTTCGCTCTGGCCATCAGTTTGCGGATGGTAAGCAGTACTCAAACATAACTTTGTACCCAACTCCTCTTGTAGACTCCTCCAAAACCTTGACGTGAAACGACTATCACGATCTGATACAATCGTAAGACGAACACCGTGAAGTCTTACAATTTCCTTCACGTAAGCATTTGCGAGCTTATCCATAGACCACTTCTCGTTGGCTGCTATGAAGTGTGCACTCTTGGTGAAACGATCCACGACTACCCAAATCATGTCGTGACCGTTCTTCTTCCTGGGCAGTTTAGTCACAAAATCCATGGTGATGTCTTCCCATTTACCCATGGGTACAGGTAAAGGTTCTAAACTCCCATATGGTTTTTGATGTTGTGCCTTAACCCTTGCACATGTTACGCACTCGGCCACATACTTCGCAACATCGAGCTTCATCGTCAGCCACCAGTAGTAGGGTTTTAGGTCCCTATACATTTTAGTGCTACCGGGATGAATTGAGTACATGGTCTTATGTGCTTCTTCCATCAGAAGATCTCTTATTCCTCCCGTCTTAGGTACCCAGATTCGATCTTGGAATACCTTCAGTCCTCGACTGTTTGTACCGAACACTAACGTTCTTCCCAAACGTTCTTCCTTTCGGTCATTTTTCTCTAAAGCTTCTTCTTGAGCTTTCCTGATACTTTCCACAATCGTCGAGACGACTTCAATTCTTAAGGCTCTTGGCCTTTTCCTTTCAAGATTGACTTTCCGACTGAGAGCATCAGCAACAATATTTGCTTTACCTGGGTGGTAAAGTATCTCACAGTCGTAGTCCTTGAGAAGTTCTAGCCAACGTCGTTGCCTCATGTTCAACTCCTTCTGATTAAAGAGATACTGGAGACTCTTATGATCAGTGAAGAGCTTGCACTTCGTGCCGTAGAGGTAATGCCTCCATATCTTTAGAGCGAAAACTACCGCTGCCAACTCCAAATTGTGAGTGGGGTAATTCTTTTCGTGCTCTTTCAATTGTCGAGATGCGTATGCTATCACCTTTTCTCTTTGGGTCAGAACACAACCCAACCCGACTCCAGATGCATCACTATAAACCGCAAAGTCTTCAACTCCATTGGGTAGAGAAAGTATCGGT
Organism: Lactuca serriola; assembly: GCF_051521515.1. Taxonomy (NCBI): domain Eukaryota; kingdom Viridiplantae; phylum Streptophyta; class Magnoliopsida; order Asterales; family Asteraceae; genus Lactuca; species Lactuca serriola. The sequence goes on along the minus strand of NC_136411.1, from coordinate 161,197,166 downwards.
GCTTCACATAACTTCTTCTTTAGCTTCTCGAATGCCTCATCGTGCTTCTCACTCCACATATACATAGCTCCTTTATGGTTAAACGATGTTAATGGAGCAGCTATCGAAGAAAAACCTTGGATAAATCGTCGATAATATCTGACTAATCCTAGAAAGCTTCGAATTTCCGTGGGACTTTTCGGACGTTCCCACTTCATCACAGCCTCGATTTTTGCGGGGTCAACCATTATTCCCTCCTGGTTAACAACATGACCCAAGAATTGGACTTCCCGTATCCAAAAGTCGCATTTGGAGAACTTTGCAAAAAGCTTCTCCTTCATCAACACTTCTAATACTTCCCGTAGATGCTTGTCATGTTCCTCTTGGCTTTTCGAGTAGATGAGAATTTCGTCGATGAACACTATTACGGATTTATCGAGGAATGGTTTACAAACCCTGTTCAACAAATCCATGAATGTTGCAGGAGCATTGGTTAGCCCGAATGACATAACCAAGAACTCGTAGTGTCCATATCTAGTTCTGAATGCAGTCTTCTCAATATCCTGCTCTCTCACCTTCAGCTGATGATATCCTGACCTAAGATCGATCTTTGAGAAGTAGCTCGAACCTTGAAGCTGATCGAATAGGTCATTAATCCTCGACAATGGATACTTGTTCTTCACCGTTGCCTTATTCAGCTCTCGGTAGTCTATACACATTCTCATACTTCCGTCCTTCTTCTTCACGAATAACACCGGAGCTCCCCAGGGTGATGAACTAGGTCGAATAAAACCGTTGTCCAACAGCTCCTGAAGTTGCGTCATGAGCTCCTTCATCTCCGTCGGTGCTAATCGGTATGGTGCTTTTGCTCTCGGTGTTGTTCCTGGTAACAAGTCTATACGAAACTCCACTTGTCTATCAGGTGGTAATCCGGGAAGATCTTCGGGAAAGACTTCCGGATAATCACACACAACCGGTATATTCTGCACCTCTTTCTTCTCCTTCTTGGCATCGATTACGAATGCCAAGTATGATGCACATCCCTTTGACAAACATTTCCTGGCTTTCATCAGGGAGATGATTCCAGAATTCACTCTGCGTTTGTCCCCGTACACCATAAATGATTCTTTTCCGGGTGGGTTTACCTTTACTATCTTCTTTCGGCATTGAATCTCAGCATCGTTGGCGCTAAGCCAATCCATACCCAAAACGATGTCGAAACCGTTTAACTCTATGGGTAATAGCTCTTCGTGGAATTCGTTTCCGTTTAGGTCAATGACGATGTTCCTAATACGATTACTAATAGGTACGAATTTGCCACTGGCAACTTCTACAATCAGGGCATTATCTAGTTTTTCTACAGGCAATGCTAATTTCCCACCAAATTTATGCGACACAAAGGAGTAGTTGGCTCCGGAATCAAATAGTATATTTGCAGGCAAACCATTTACAAGAAAGGTAGTTGAAGCGACGTCTGCTGCCTCCTTTGCAGCCTCGAGCGTCATCTGGAAGGCTCTTGCCTTTGGCTTCGGTGGTATGTTGGGTCTTCCTGTCTCCTTCTTCTTCGGGCAGTCCTTCAAAATGTGCCCTTCTTCATTTCACCCATAACAGGCCTTCTGGTTGAGGGTGCATTCATTGGCGTAGTGCCCAGGCTTTCCGCATTTATAACAAGTGACCCCTCCGTCACACTTCCCAGAGTGCTTCTTCTTGCACTTGTCACACCACTTCGCTTCTGATCCTCCTCCCCTCGAACCAGACTTCGAGAATCTACTCTTCTTGTTGGACTTCGAGGATCCATCGAACTTCCGTTTCTCACCAACCTCAGCCCTCTCCAGACCTCTTTCCTTTTGTTGGGTCTCCACGTTCTTAGCTGCTCGAACAGCTGATTTCAGAGTGGTTGCCATCTTGACTGTTGGGCCAAAGTTTGCTGACAATCCATTAGCAAACCTCTCTATCTTTGAGAGTTCGATAGGCACCAAGCCGAAGTTTGAGACGAGAATATTAAGATAGGGAAATCTTTACTTACGATAAACGTTTAAATCCTCCTCGAAACATTTACATGCTAGTTCTAATATCGTAGTCGTACGTTTAGAATCCTAAACACATAAGGTTTCCAGATCCGGTCGGCAACAGACCATAGATCCGAAGAAATAACAGCATCTCATGCACAAAGCATTTAGCACCTAAAAGCATTTTAGGCACAATTCCTAAAATAAGCTAGTGCTCACACCTCACAATCATCGCTTAGCATTCTAAGTTTAAGTCTAGAAATCCTACAAATTCATAGTTCGCTTTAACTAATGCTCTGATACCAACTGTGACATCCCCAAAATAACGGCCAGAAAAGACCGGTTTGTTTATGCTTTGTTTAAAAATCAGAGTAACATTTTAAATGAAAGTATTGCGGAATTTGTCCCAAAACAAATATATGATAAAGATTTATCAAAAGCATTTCCATAGAAATGTATTTCATTAAAAGACTTGGGATGTCATGTTCGTACAGATCACAAGCATAAACAGTACAATGTAAGCCTTACTACATTATTTCATATCTACAGGCCTATATCCGTAATCCCTCGTCCAAAACATCACACCTATGCTCATGCGTCACTACCTGTAATACAAGAAACTGAGTGGGTCAGGCTTGGGATCCTGGTGAGCACATAGGGTTTTCAACCCACAATAAATAAGTTTATTAATTTCATCAATCAACAATAACCCGATTTCCCGTTCCCGTTATCCTCACTTTACGTCCCTAAACACCTATCATAAAGGACCTAGCCTAAGGATCATCATCGGGATGGACACTACTGCTAAGGGGATTCCTCAGCAATAAATGTCCTAAAGGCAACCATGTGGGGGATGGAGTACACCGGTGAACACATCGCTCACAAACACCTACAGGTTGCGAGCCTGCTAGTGCTCCACTGGACTGTCTAGAAGAGTCCGTGGTCGTCATCCATACTCCGCTAGATGACAGAAACAACAACATCAACATCGAGGCCTCTCATCATTTTATCACACATCACCTATTACATCTACCCATGTTTTACCCCAACATTTTCGTAGATATAAAATACATATACAGTTTAAATTATTGAAAACATGTATAACAACGTTCATCCAGCATAGATAGCAAGTAATCAGATAATATGCACACATAGCACGTAATTTATAAAATACTTCATATCTATGTGTAAGCTGAAAGTAACTATGCACTCACCTGATTAGGTGGTGACTCAGCACTCGGACAGCGCTTCGATACTCTCAAAACGATATTCCTTCGATAAAACCTAGTATCGATACCACTAGAGTTTAGTTTAACGATAACCGCGACAAATTAATTAGTCCGAGTATTATTAAGCGTTAATAATACTCGATATAACTCATAATAATAGTCCAAATAATTATTTTAAGGACCTAATAACATTCCTATAATTATTTGAAAGCTATATTAAAAATTGCGTAAGCGTAGCACACTTACAACGAATTTTATCGAGAACCGGGACTTAATTGGTGCAGCGTTTCGAAACCGAAAAACTCTTTTTTCTCGGGACTCCAGGAGCCTCGGGACTTAATTGGTGCTAGGGGGTTCTTCCTAGGGTTTAGGGGGTTAAAATGGGCTAGAGAGAGAAAGTAGTTTAGAGAGAGAGTGAGTTTTGGTGTGAAAATGAGGGCTGCCTTCGGACCCCTTTTATAGGTGTGCAGCTCGGACATTACGTTGGGCGTACTCCTCAGATAAGAACTCCAGCTCGGACCCAGCTGTCTTCCACTCGTCGGATGGATCAGACCGAGGTTACGCGGGGCGTTCCGGACCTCGTATGGGGGGCGTAGGGCGAGGCTTCGTGGCATGATCCGAAGCGAGATCTGAGACCTTCATCGGACGGCCCACAATGCGCCACGTCACCAGTCTTGCACCAGACTTCGCATTTTCATACTTCAACTTTAAAAATTCGTAACTTTCTCATACGAACTCCGTTTTTGACGTTCTTTATATCCACGCGAAGGTATGAACGTACTCTACAACTTTCGTTTAGACTTCGTCGGCTAATTTTGGCTCGATTTTAAATTTTATATTATTAACGGGTCGGGATACGATTGGTCCGTTAAATTCTCATAACTTCTTCATTCGACATCCGTTTTCACCCATCTTTTTCTTGTTACGCTACTCTTAATGAGATCTTCGATTCTCGTTCAGGTTGTGTCAGCTAAAAACCGCTCGATCTAATATTCGAATTTCGGGCTGTACACTGCTATTCCGAAACTTCGAAAAATCATAACTTCTTCATACGAAGTCAGATTTGGGCGTTCTTTTTATCGATGTTCTTAGTTTAACATATTCTACGACTTTCGTTTAGATTGCTAAGGCTAAATCTCGCTCTATCGTAAGTTCACTATTCACGCTTCCCGGTATCGTGCCGGTTCTGTCGCGAAAATTCGACGGGTCATAACTTCTTCGTTATAACTCGGATTTCGGCGTTCCTTATATGCACGGAAACCTTGAGAAATATTCTACAACTTTATGTAGAGATATCGGGCTTATCTTACACTTTAATTTTGACGCTTATTTTTATTATTTATTAATTAGACATTTATAATTAAATTATAAGCACATAAACACACATAATTCACATAATACTCAAATATTTCATCTTTATTACTTCAAAAAGAGTTACAAGAGTTAACCTAGACTATTACATTGACAAAAATGCTTAGCCCTGAAACCCGGGCGTTACACAACTTCTACAATCAGGGTATTATCTAGTTTTTCTACAGGCAATGCTAATTTCCCACCAAATTTATGCGACACAAAGGAGTAGTTGGCTCCGGAATCAAATAGTATATTCGCAGGCAAACCATTTACAAGAAAGGTACCTGAAGCGACGTCTGCTACCTCCTTCGTAGCCTCGAGCGTCATCTGGAAGGCTCTTGCCTTCGGCTTTGGTGATATGTTGGGTCTTCCTGCCTCCTTCTTCTTCGGTCAATCCTTTGAAATGTGCCCCTCCTCGTTGCACACATAACAGACCTTCTTAGTGAACGTGCATTCGTTGGCATAGTGCCCAGGCTTTCCGCATTTGAAACAAGTGACCCCTCCGTCACACTTCCCAGAGTGCTTCTTCTTATACTTGTCACACCACTTCGCTTCTGATCCTCCTCCTCTCGAACCAGACTTCGAGAATCTACCCTTCTTACCGGACCTCGAGGATCCGTCAGATTTCCTTTTCTCTCCCACCTCCACTCTCTCCAGACCCTTCTTACCGGACCCTTCGTATCTGGGTCTCCACATTCTTAGCAGCCCAGATGGCAGCTTTCAGAGTGGTAGTTTGCTTGACCATTGGACCGAAGTCCGCTGGTAATCCGAGGGAAAATTTGTTAACCTTGGAGAGTTTAGTTGGAACGAGGTGAGGAACAAGCTTCATTTTCTCAGTAAAGCTTGCAGCGTATTTAGTAACGCTCATTCTTTCCTTCTTCAGATTCTGGAATTCGTTGTTGATCTCCAGAAGATCCTGCTCAGAGCAGTATTGCATCTTCAACTGTACCAGAAAATCCTCCCACGACATCTTGCTTGCTTCACCTTTAGGCATTGAATCAGCTAGTAGCTTCCACCAGCTTAGTACTCCAGATTTCAATAGCGGAACCGTGAGAGCGGTCTTCTGCCTGTTGCTACACTCGCAACTCTCAAACATCGTCTCCATTTCAGAGATCCAGTTCATGACTTCCACCGGTGTCGGGCTTCCAGATAGACTCGGTGGCTTGGATGCCATGAAATCCTTGTATTTGCATCCACGTCCGTCATTTCCTCCATCCTGGTGGTTTTGCCTAACTATCGGTGGGTTGGCTTGACCTACAGTCCCACTATAGTTTCCCTCCTCAGTCTGCCCTTCGTTCAAATCGGGCTGTTCGATCTGAATAGTCTCTTCCTCTCGATTTTGCTGGAGCAAACATCTGGTTTCCTCCATTTGACGATCCAACATCGCCTAGATCATCGTTTGCACTCCGGCCATCGTGACTGGCTCAGGTGCAACTTCTTCAACAACAGGTATTTGCTGAACCACTGGGGGTTGGTTCCTATCTCCATTTGTGTTCACGTTTCCGCTACGGGTCCTTTCCATCTTGATCTATACACCGAATAAGGTGAATTTAGATCTTTATTTAGGATAGACGTTTAAATCGTCCTTATCACTCCGAAACGTTTACATGCTAGTTCTAATATCGTAGTCGTACGTTTAGAATCCTAAACACATAAGGTTTCCAGATCTGGTCGGCAACAGACCATAGATCCGAACAAATAACAGCATATCATGCACAAAGCATTTAGCACATAAAAGCATTTTAGGCACAATTCCTAAAATAAGCTAGTGCTCACACCTCACAATCATCGCTTAGCATTCTAAGTTTAAGTCTAGAAATCCTACAAATTCCAAGTTCGCTTAAACTAATGCTCTGATACCAACTGTGACATCCCCATTTTCACGGCCAGAAAAGACTGATTTCGTTTATGCTTTGTTTGAAAATCAGAGTAACATTTTAAATAAAAGTGTTGCGGAATATGTCTCAAAACAAAATATGATCAAGATTTATCAAAAGCATTTCCATAGAAATGTATTTCATTAAAAGACTTGGGATGTCATGTTCGTACAGATCAAAAGCATAAACAGTACAATATAAGCCTTACTACATTATTTCATATCTACAGGTCTATATCCGTAATCCCTCGTCCAAACATCATATCTATGCTCAAGCGCAACTACCTGTAATACATAAAACTGAGTGGGTCAGGCTTGGGAGCCTGGTGAGCACATAGGGTTTTCAACCCACAATAAATAAGTTTATTAATTTCATCAATCAACAATAACCCGATTACCCGTTCCCGTTATCCTCACTTTACGTCCCTAAACACCTATCATAAGGGACCTAGTCTAAGGATCATCATCGGGATGGATACTACTGCTAAGGGGATTCCTTAACAATAAATGTCCTAAAGGCAACCATGTGGGGGATGGAGTACACCGGTGAACACATCGTTCACAAACACCTACAGGTCGCGAGCCTGCTACTGTTCCACTGGACTGTCTAGAAGAGTCTGTGGTCGTCATCCATACTCCGCTAGATGACAGAATCAACAACATCAACATCGAGGCCTCTCACCATTTTATCACACATCACCTATTACATCTACCCATGTTTTACACCAACATTTTCGTAGATATAAAATACATATACAGTTTAAATCATTGAAAACATGTATAACAATGTTCATCCAGCATAGATAGCAAGTGTTCAGATGATATGCACACATAGCACGTAATTTATATAAAATACTTCATATCTATGTGTACGCTGAAAGTAACTATGCACTCACCTGGTAAGGTGGTGACTCGGCACTCGGACAGCTCTTCGTTACTTCTTAAAACAATTTTTCCTTGACCAAAACCTAGTATTATTACCACTAGAGTTTAGTTTTAACGTTAATCGCGACTAATTAATAGTCTAGCTATTATTACTATTATATAAGTGTTAAATAACACTCAATGTAACTCATAATAATAGCCCAAATAATTATTTTAAGGTCCTAATAATGTTACTATAATTAAATAAAAGCTATATTAAATATAGTATAGGCGTAACTCACCTACAACAGGTTTTTATTAAAAACCGGGCTTCGCTGGAGCAGCGTTTCCGAGCCGAAAGCTTTTCTTCTCGGAGCCGTCGGGCGCTCTGGGGCTTTCTTCTCGTGATAGGGAGGTTCCCTAGACTTGGGAGGGGTTTAGGGAGTTTAGAGAGAAGTTAGAGAGAGAAAGACAGGTTTGAAGGTGTGAGGAAATAATGAAGAGTTCATCTCTTATTTATAGGAAGTGTATAGTAAAGTAGTCTCCAAGCTTCGTCCGTAACTTTTGCATATGAGCTCCGTTTTTGTCTGTCTTTTTACCGTTGAGTTCCTATTAATGAGATCTTCAACTTTCATTTAGACCTCGTTAGCTAATTCTCATTCTATCTCGGATTTACAAAACTGTATCGAATTCGTCACGCTCGAAAAGTAGAGACTAAGCTTCGTCCATAACTTTCGCATACGAGCTCCGTTTTTGTCTGTCTTTTTACCATTGAGTTCCTATTAATGATGTGACATCCCCAAAATTACGGCCAGAAAAGACCAATTTTTTTGTTTATGCTTTATAAAAATCAGAGTACTTCATTTTATAAAAAGGTTGCGGAATTTGTTCCCAGAAAAAACATGGTGAATACGTTATTAAAAGAATTTCGAAGAAACATATTCGTTTTATTTTAAAACGTTTGGGATGTCATCGTTAATACCGAAACATAAGCATAAACAGAACTTACAATGATTTACACTAGTGATCTACATTTCTTTAAATCTCTCAGTGTAATGTCACTTCACTTTGTCACCTGTGATATACGTAAACTGAGTGGGTCAGGTTGGGAAACCTGGTGAGTACATAGGGTTTTCAACCCACAATAATATAATTATTATGTTCAAACCCAATTACCCATCCCCATTATCTTCTTTACTCTTAAGGATTTAACCTAAGAGTCGTCTATCCTGCATTCGTTTATTCCGAAGTCCCCGACTTCCAGGGTTATAGGACTGGCACTAAGTCCATAGCTGCCAATGTTCGTTCATAAAGCACTAATTCCATAGCTGCTATAGTCTATTCATCGGGTACTAAATCCATAGCTACCAGTCTTTATCTAATAGGTACTAATTCCATAGCTACCAATGTTCAACAGGTACTAAGTCCATAGCTACCAATTCCTACAGGTATTAAATCCTTAGCTACCAGCGTCTAACTAATAGGTACTAAGTCCATAGCTACCAATTCCCAACAGGTACTAAATCCATAGCTACTAACGTCTAACAGGTACTAAGTCCATAGCTACCGGTGTTTGTCCCATAGACACTAAGTCTATAGCTGCCAATCTATACTCACGTCATCTTCTATCTCTCATCATTCATCTACCCATCTCATACCCAACATTTTCGTATATATATAAAATACGTATACAACTTAAGTCCTTTTAAACATGTATAAAACGTTCAACCAGCATAGACAGCAAGTATTCAGATAATATGCACACATAGCACGTAGTTTATATAAAATACTTCATATATATGTGTAAGATGAAAGGGACTATGCACTCACCTGAGTAGGTGGTGACTCAACACTCGAACAGCGCTTTGATACTCTCAAAACAATTTCCTTTGATAAAACCTAGTATCAATACCACTAGGGTTTAGTCCAACGATAACCGCGACAAACTAATAGTCTGACTATTATTATTATTATTATATAAGCGTTAAATAACACTTAATATAACTCATAATAATAGCCCAAATACTCATTATAAGTTCCTAATAATGTTACTATATTAAAACATAAGCTATACTAAAGATGGGTTAGGCGTAGCTCACTTACAGCGGGTTTTCTCGAAAACTGGGCTTCGTTGGAGCAGCGTTCCCGAGCCGAAAGGCTCTTTTCTCGGGACTCCGGGAGCCTCGGGGCTTCCTTCGGGTGCTAGGGGGTTTACCTAGGCTTTTAGGGGGGTTAGGGAGCTTAGAGAGAGAGTATAGAGAGAGAAAGAAGAAGGTTGAGGGGTGAGAAAATGAGGGAACCCGGCACCTCTATTTATAGGGGAGAAATCTGATGGACTCGCCGATTTGGTGCATGTGGCAACCTTCTGGTGGTGCCACGTGTCCAATTCTGGTGGTGTCACGTCACCCCCTATCGCGTATCAGCCTTCGAACTTAGAAAAATCATAACTTTCGCATACGAGCTCCGTTTTCGACGTTCTTTATATCCACGCGTAGGTAAAATAAAGATCTACAACTTTCGTTTACACTCCGTTGGCTAATTCTCGACCGATCTCAAATTTAACAGTAGGAGGAGTTTAGACTGTTAAATGACCGCGAAGAATTCGTAACTCCTTCATACGAACTCCGTTTTCGTCCATCTTTTTACCGTTGAGTTCCTATTAATGAGATCTTCAACTCTCATTTAGGTCGCGTAAGCCAAAAACCGCTCGAACTAAAATTCGAGTTTCGGGCCGTGCACTACTAAGCCGAATCTTAGAAAAATCATAACTTCCTCATACGAAGTCAGATTTGGGCGTTCTTTTTATCGACGCTCTTAGTTTAACATATTCTACAACTTCCGTTTAGATTTCTAAGGCTAAATCTCTCTCTATCATAAATTCACTATTTACGCTTCCCGGTGCCGTGCCGGTTTTGCCGTAAAACTTCGACGGGCCATAACTTCTTCGTTATAACTCGGATTTCGGCGTTCTTTATATGTACGGAAACCTTGTGACATATTCTACAACTTGATTAAGATTATTTATTTTAAATAACCTTTTGTCGAAAAGTCGTTTTCGACCTCTATTGCCTCTAAATTGACTAGCCCGGATCTACGGGCGTTACAAATGAGATCTTCAACTCTCATTTAGACCTCGTTGGCTAATTCTCATTTTATCTCGGATTTACAAAACTGTATCGAATTCCCCGCGCTCGAAAAGTAGGGACTAAGCTTTGTCCATAACTTTCGCATACGAGCTCTATTATCGACGTTCTTTATATCCACGCGTTGGTATTTATGAGTACTACAACTTTCATTTAGATCCCGTCGGCTAAAAATCGACCGATCTAAAATTCAAATTTCGGGTTGTGCACTGTTATGCTAAATCTTAGAAAGATCATAACTTCCTCATACGAAGTCAGATTTGGGCGTTCTTTTTATCGATGTTCTTAACATATTCTACGACTTTCGTTTAGAGCGCTAATGCTAAATCTCCCTCTATCGTAAATTCACTATTTACACTTCCCGGTATCGTGCCGGTTTTGTCGTGAAACTTCGACGAGTCATAACTTCTTCGTTATAACTCGGATTTCGGCGTTCCTTATATCCCCGGAATCCTTGTTTTGACCACTACAACTTTATGTAGAGATATCGGGTTTATCTCACACGTTAATTTTAACGCTTATTTTTATTCTTTATTAATTATACATTTATAATTAAATAATAAGCACAATAACACACATAATTCACATAATACTCAAATATTTCATCTTTATTACTTCAAAAAGAGTTACAATAGTTGACCTAGACTATTACATTGACAGATATGCTTAGCCCTGAAACCCGGGCGTTACAATATGTATGTTGAGTTGGGCCCATTTGGATGTTGGGATGGGTTTATTTATATATATGTGTTGGGATGAGGTCATTTTCATGTTGGGTTGGGCCTATTTGTATGTTAGGTTGGGCCCATGTGTTTGGCACGTGGTATTTTGTGGAACTCAGTAAGCTTTGTGCTTACGGTTTTGTGGCTTAATATTTTTAGCAACTTTTAGCTCCAAAGGTAAGGGTGGCGTGATCGCACAACATCCTCTTGATTTTATTCTGCATTGACACTTGATATTACTCTGATGTTTAGAATATTTACACTATGGTTGATTTGGAACAATTTGGTTGTATTTTGGGTTTCTAAAAAATAAAAATATTACTACCATTTTTGGGATGTTACACGTAGTCTTCAACCATTGTGACAACAACCTTTTGTTTTTTTTTTCCAATAATCAGGTCAAGCTCCCCATGCCCTAGTTTCATACCGCCCTTTAGTCCATGTACATCAATGCAAATATGAGTAACACATCCTATGTCTAAGACCCAAGAGTTAAAAGCTCTATGGAGTTCAATCATGTACATACCTGAAGTGTCACACCCCTTGGTTGTGATCTTCTTTACATCTTCTAGGTATTTTGAATAGTTATGCTTCAAGTGTCCTTTTTCATGGTAGTAAAAACAAATGGCTTCATTAGGTTTTTTTGTAGGATATATCTTATAATCATCCTTCTTTTTAGGGTTAGAGTTAGGCGTTCCAAATTTACCATGACCTTTACTCTTGGGATGGTTGGTTTTCTTCTTCTTCAAACCACATTCCTTGATAGCCAGGATGGGTAAAGTAGAGATGGTTTCAAGGCTTGACTATGTTGGCTTCAACGGTCTTCAACATGTCATGCAACTCCATCAAGATCTTGTCCAAATTGTTCATATTATAGTTCAAGATCAACTGATGATACGAACCATTCAACGAGTTGAGGATTATATCCGTAGCGAAGACCCTCGGAAATGGAAATCTAGGAAACTCAAGTCTATCAACGTAAGATTTCATTTTAAGCACATGTACACTGACCGAAGCTCCCACATGCCACTTACATCTTAGAAGAGATTTGATTGTGGCAAATTTCTCCTGCATGGCTTGCTCTTGGAACTACTTGACCTGATTGACCAGTCAAATGCCTCTAAGGTTTCTAAAGTTATTTTGGAGCTCTAGAACCATGGTTGCCAACATTAGATAGGCCTCCTTATTTTCTCATTAAGACATTTTTTGTAATCATGTCTAACAACCCTAATTGATTCAGCTATAAGAACCTAGAAAATAGCTTCATCTAGGGGATGCTCTTTCTTAGACCATGTTATATTATCCCTTGATAGGATTTAAAGCGGTGTGAAATATGTTTTCAGGTTTGTGTTTGGAGCCATCTAAACAAAAGTGGAGGTTAGTTATTTTGAATAATCCTAAAAAAAATACCCAATACAAATATTTTATTACGGCATGGACCCATATTTGACTTCAAGATGTGAAGAGGTTTGTCATAATCCTACCAAGAAGCTATTTAGGTAGGTAATATTGTTTGTAAGTTTCAATATCTATGAAACAACTAGATTTGTTGGGATTCACTTATGTTAATGACATGTTTAATCTCTTTCTGCTCATCTTCATTTGTGACAGGTTTGATTTGGATCATAAATTTAGTTGGTAATCAACCATGCAAAACCCATGTGTCACCTGAACCAAGATTCTTGAGTTATTGCAAGTATCACATCACTTTGATTAAAGCCTAATCGATGTGTTGGATATAGGCACTTCTCCATGCCGAAATACTATATTTAAGTGTGTGGTTTTCATACGTAGCATTAAATTTATATTTTAATAACACGGGGCTTTGTTTTATTTACTTAAAACATTTTAATTGTTTTCTTTTGGAAAACGATTGTTTTGAATTCTTAAAAAAATGTATTATAAAACCTTTTATAATTACCATATTGTTTGTAAAACAAAATCTTTTATTAACTTTAATAGATAAAATTTACATTTCTAATTTTATTTTAAGCAAACATGCAATAAAAAAAATAAACATAGCATGCAAATGATAATGATAACATACACCTCATTCCTATGCAGTTTTCCTATGATCCAACACAAGAAAAGCATGGTCATTTCTAAGGACAAATAACCTCATGGATGCATCAATCCCACTTGCTCCATCATTAACTCTTGATACCTAGGTCGAACTCCATGCGACTCTAATTTCCATGGTCTTCACTTGGTGGTCTTCGGTCTCAATTTATCTCATTAAATCAACTAATAATCTAAGTAAGCTTTATTTGATTTAAAAGTAATTTACATTTAAAAAAAATAATAAATAAAACGACACACATGTCGCATAATTGCATCATTAAAAAACCCGAAAAGCACCCAAAAAACATCAAATACCTATGTATTGTTGAGGCATAATGTTATTGGATCCCTACAACGAAAAAAAACTTTTATTCATTAAAATGTGTCTTTTCGGTATTAAGTGACAATAGTAAAATTGTCGCTAAAAACAACATTGAGTTAAAATTCTCAGAATTAAAACTTTTCGCAACAACTTGCTAGAATGGGACATTTCAGCAACTATATTTCAATATTTTTCAATAAAGTTTTCATTTTCAAGCAAAATAAATTACAAAACCATATTTAATCATTTATTTATATTTCTATATTATTAAACCCTTTAATAATACAAACTAGGGGTTAACCCACGCTCTACGTTGATCGGAAAGAAACAATTATTGTTCATATAAATTTTTCAATATAATACATGCACATTAAAAAAGAAACACTTATTTACAATCTTTTTGAGACATAAGGGTAGTATGGTCATCTACTCAAATTTTGGGGGATATGCTATAGGATCTTTGCTTCCCTCAACATGCAACATAAATCTCCTGTTGCTTTGGAGAGTATTTCATGTTGTTTTGGAGAGTATATTAAATATCCGTGTACATTCTAAAAGAACGAACATTTTTCTGAAATTTCATACAAATTACAAACGTTTACCATTCACTGGTAACTCACAAAAAATAGTTAAAAAATGATAAATAAAAAGATCTAACATAAATTAACCATGCAGTGATTTTCTCAATTTCTTCAGCTATATATGGTTCTTATTTCAGCTATTCTTGTTATATCATAGTCAAATAGGGTAAATTGCAAAAAAAAAAAAAAAAAAAAAAACAATGTACTTTCATTGCATCTCTCTACCATTATAGGCAACATACTTTATTCTAAACCAAAAATAGCAACCAACTTACATGTTTTTTAATGTTTAAAGAAAAATGTGGAATAGGAATAATTCATAAGTGTTAGATGATGACGTGGAAAAATAAATAAGATTTGGTAAAAGATCAGAGAATGTACTTTACTAAACCACTCGTCAATCTCGTTATCATACCCCAAAACTTTCGCATATGTTTAATAATAATGAAAAAAAAAAAGAGTGAATTACAGTTTTGGACCATGATAATAGTTGATTTTTGCAGTTTTGGTCCTTATTTTGAGGTTTTTGTAACGTTGTTGGTTTTTTTAGTACAATTTTTGGTCAAAATAGGTTATATTTTTCAAACTTGGACCCAATTATAAATTCATAGTATGGAACATGGACAAAAAACATTACAATAACTCAAAAAGAACTCAAATAATGATCTAAATTGCAAGATAAATCCTTTTTTGACCAAACTTGCAAAATATTGGCTATAGGGACCAAAATGTAGCTTAATATAGTCAAAACAAGGACAAAAAACTCAAAAAGGACCAAAATTGCAAAAGAAATCTTTTTATGACCAAAATTGCAAGAGAAACTTTTTAGGGCCAAAATTGCAAGAGAATAGTTTTAGGACAAAAATTGCAATATTCAAGTATATGCAAGGAAAAAACATGTAATCTACTCTAGAATAAAACAGAACCCCAAAAAAAGTTACAAAAAAAAGTCAAATAAGGATTTAAATTGCAAGAACAGTTTTTGGACCAAAATTACAAAAATCGACTATAATCAAGGACAAAAAATGTAATTTACGCCAAAAAAAAAACAGTTTGACTTTTTGACTCAATTAAAAGACTGTAATACTAACTTCAGAATACCTTTAGGTATGTATATTCATTTCTCCTACTACAGAATATGTATCATATTTGAGTTCAATAGGTAATTTCTCTTTCGATCTAGAAGATTCCACATGAAGTATTCATATTTTTAGGTCAATCTTTGGGTTGATATTGTACATTTCAGGTACCAACAACACCAGAAATAATATAAATAAATCTAATCACAAAGAGTAGAAATATACTTTTCTCTCACTACCAATATGAGCAATTTAACTTATCTTTTAACCATAATAGCAATATATTTATGTGTAATCAAATGTTACTACATTACTATTTTGAGTAAAAAATAATAGTTGTTTGGAAAGTGATTGATTGCCTTCTTCTATGTAAGAACTTCACCATTCATGCTTTTGAGAAACCACTCTCGATCATACAATAATCCTGGATAGAAAATGCAGATCAAAATAGGTAAAGTCAAAAAATGATGAAAATACCCTTGCTTATGAAAAAGTTCAAAAATAAGCAGGTATCTTACAACTCTCTACCAGTACTACTAAGAGGTCAAATGTCCACTTTGAACCCTGAATATGAATTTATTAGATACACTACAACTAATGTAAGATGATGTAAAAAAGACGAGTTTCTGTGGATCTTAATGCGATAAGATTTATACTAATGGCAGGCAACAGTACAAAAGAGCTCATAATGGAGTTCATGAATTTCTGTTAAAAAAGTAAAAGAAAACTAAAAGTGTTCTGAGATTTATATATTTGGTATAAAGTACAACAAAATACCCACACATCTTTAAAAGTTGAAATATATCCAAAGAATAAAACTTCAAAAAAGAAGGAAGAAGCAGCTTTTAACTTTCTAACAATGGGTTTCCTTAATTTGATTGGCTCAATAGTAACTATAACATGCAGTGCCTCCTCTAAGAAAGTGGCAGATACAGTAGTTTTTATACGCACTCCAAGTTTGATTCATTGTTTTATAACACATAATTTCAAGAGAGTTACAACTTTCAATCATACAAATGCAATAAACAAACGAAATAAATGTCAAAAGACCTATAAATTGCAGCAAACATGGTATTCACAACACCTAAACTTGAAAGATCTAGTTCCAAATGTTGTTTTTTTTCTATCAACAACCTACAACCTTGACTCTACTTCATAAGCAAAAAATAAACATGGTATTAAAAAAGGATGAAAATATGAACACAAATCGAACTAACAGTGTCTTATTGAAGACGTGTAACACCCGTGTTCTATACTGGTTTAGCTTTGTATGTTTAAGGCTAAAGATGTACTTTTAGTAAAAACTTTGTGCCACATGGAGCAGGGATGTCCACGGCGTGGTATTGAAGGAAAACACACGTGTTTATTGGACCACCACGGTGTGGAGTTGTTCTGTCCCAAGCCCATGATTCTTTTAGGGTTCCCTTCGTATTTAAACGCTTTTAAGTCATTTCTAAGGTTCATTACCAGCCTCCAACACCCTTTTTACCACAGAGAAAACCTATCCCTAATTCCCTTGGTGATTTGTGGCCTTTTGGAGTATTTGTTGGCTTGGAGAAAAAGAGAAAATGGAGAAGAAGGTGATTCAGTGGTGGATCTTGCAAGGAAGCAACATCTCACATTCCTTCTGGACCTTTGTAAGTGTCAAAGGCTCAAACTTTATGTCTTGAAGTGGTTAGATCTAAGATATTGTCCCACGTTCTTATGTATAAGAAATTTTGAATGGAAGGAATGCATAAAGTTGGCAACTTTATTACTCTCCTGAGTCCCATGAGCAACATATGTTGTAGATCTAGTCTTTAGTTGGGGTTCTTGAACTTGCATGAGTTTTTGGTCATTTTTAGCTCATTTTAACCTAAAATGGATTCTAGACATGTATTGGACATCCATGTCTATAAAGCTACCATCATTATGCTAGATTTGGTATTAGAAACTCTTTGGATTGATTGGGTTAAGGATTTTTCAGATTAAGAGCTTGATGGTTAAGACTATAATGTCCCGAAAATCAGGACATAAAAATCGCTAATACAGATTGTTTCCATAAAACCAAAGTAACCAATATTTAGAAAAACATCATTAAACCAGAGTAATTCACAGAATGTGGAAACATGTGGTGTGTACCCTGCAATCATCCTAAGCTCTTTTATTTGAAAACTGGAGTACCTGAAACGTAAACTGAAAACCGTAAGCACAAATCTTAGTGAGTTCCCTAAAATGTCATACTACATACAACCACAGATTATGATGTACATACATATAGTTGCCATGGGTTTCCGCCATGGTCTTTATCTAGAATGTCATGGGCTCCCCCATGGTCTTTAGCTGGAATGCCATGGGCTACCCCCATGGTCTGATATCCAAGTGCCACAGGCTACCCCCGAGGTCTTCCATGCAAGTATCACATAGACAACTATCATATCACATAACACGTAATGGGCCGGCATTGGTGCCTTCGACCCATGGATTTAGTGAAGAAGACTCACCTTGAATATTGAACGATAGATGACTAGGTCCCGGCTATGAATATCAGCTCTACTCAACCCCTAAATAGAAACAATTCTTTAAATACAACTCAAAATGCCCCAAAACCCCTTATAAGTCAAACTTTGTCAAAAATCAACGTCAAAGGTCAAAGTCAACGGCCCGTGTTGACCCAAGATGTCGAGTTGTCCTTCAACTCGCCGTGTTTCCCCATTAACTACAAAGATCGGGAAAATCTTATCAACTCGCCGAGTTCACTAATGAACTCGACGATTTAGCCAGAAATCCAACAGCTTAATGCACTAAGCTATTTTCATCGAATCTAGGAACTCCAAATTTTAGATCTCCTCTAAATGATGTCTAGAAGGGTAAAGTTTCCAACTTTACTATGAACCATCAAAATATGTCAAACATAAACCCTAGACTCATTAGATTGAGGCTTGACCCATTAAGCCCTTAAACTCCCAATACATAGTCCCAAAATATAGATTTGGCATCCAAAGACTGGAAAATCACGTAAAGTTTCCCACTTTACGTCCACGAATGCTAAAAAGAATCTTTAGTGCTCAAGATGGGCTTAATAAAGAACTTATTGAATGAATGGGACCTACAACTTATTAAAGTTTGCAACTTTAAGCCAAAAGAGCTCATAAAATGGTCACATTTAACATAGCAACCCCTGGAACAATCAACTTCTTGGACAACCCAACTATGAGCCCAAAATGAAGATAAAACCCCGAAAAAAAGATATATAACCGATAACAAAGAAAGGTATAAACTCGATACCCCCAGGAAACTACAATCAAGTGGGGAGATTCTGGATCTAAGTCTTCCCTCCAAGCTATACACCTTTAACTTCAAAGCTTCTTCAAATGAGTACAAAAAGATCAACACTCAAAGCCCTCCACAAGCTCACACACTCACAAAGGAAGATGATACACACTATTAGGGTTTATGGGTGGAGGATGCTGGTAAGGAGGCCAACAAAGGGTCTTAAGGTCTTTAAATAGGGTGCAACACCCTAAAAATTAGGGTTTCCTTCTCATCCTCCAACTCGCCGAGTTGAGACACACAAACTCGCCGAGTTGGTTCATTAATTTATGCAGCTAAAGCCCTCTCGACACGCTGATTTGAAGCTTCCAACTCATTAAGTTCCAAGGAAATGCCAACATTTGGAGAAATGAACTTATACCAAAACCAAGCGTTACAACTCTCCCCCACTTGAATCATACTTCTCCCTAGAAGTATGTTGTCTCGAACAATCCTAGGTAATGCTCCCTCATCTCCTCCTCAGGCTCCCAAGTCCACTCCGACCCTTTGCGGTGTTGCCACTGCACCTTCACTAGTTCCACAACCTTGTTCCTCAAGGTTTTCGTCTTCTGATCTAATATTTTCACCGATCTCTCAACATAATTCAGGCGGTCATCCGCCTAAATATTCTCCAAAGGAATAATTGTAGTCTCTTCTGATACACACTTCCGGAGCTGGGACACATGGAAGGTATTATGGATCTGACTGAGCTCGACTGGAAAATCCAACCAACAAGCAACTCTGCCAACTCGGCGGAAATCCTGAATGGTCCAATGTATCGGGGCCCCAGCTTGCCCCTCATCCGAAATTGGATGACACCCTTCCAAGGTGACACTTTTAGCAACACTAAATCACCCACTTGGAACTCAAGATTTGATTGACGTCGGTCATCAAAGCTCTTCCAACGGCTCTGCGCAACCCTTAGACTATCACGCACCTTCTAAATCAACTCATTGGTCTCAAGCATTACTTCGGTGCTTCCCATAACTCGATGTCCAACCTCACCCCAAAAAATTGGATTCCTATACCTCCGACCATACAACATCTCAAATGGGGGTCAATCAATACTAGCATGATAACTATTGCTTAGATTCCGTCCATGAAATCATTCCTTACCATCCTTGGCACGCCAAACAACCTGAGCAACATGGCCACGACCTAGAGCATACCATAGCCTTCCCAAGGCAACCGAAACCAAACCTATCAAGGCTCTCCAACCGGAAGACAAACGAATCCTCTCACCACCCGACAATAATCCCTTAAAAATAGCCACATCCACTCAATTTGAAATCTGGAGTCTCAAGATGGTCTGCCTCCCTGACAGACCGCCCATACTGAACCATTGCTAATTTTATTCTATTTATCTCCAAATTGGCCACTCAACTTTTGATAACTTGAAATTCTCACTGGAAAACTGATTCATTAACCAATTATCGTTGCATAATACTTATACTTGACAAAAGGCTCAGATAATCCTTCTAGTAGAAGATTCCTCCCTGTAATGGTTAGACTCATACAAGAGCTACGCAACCGGGTCCAATAAACCACTCTGAGATTATTTAATCCCATTGCGAATGAATTAGCATATGCCCCGAATCACAAGCAACTCCACACATGAATCCCAAATCGCTAAACCCACTCTAACTCATCTTGTTGCCACTAAGCTGCGTTCCACAAGAAGCCAAGTCCTCCCTGGTTCCAACTTGTCTACCAACTATCTGAAACACCGAACTCCTACCCGGTTGCTGAGCCAAAAGACGCACAAACACATAGTAGCCCCATGCGACTCCCGAGAGAAACCTCATCTGATAATATTTTCCTAAGCTATCCTGCCACTTATGGCTCCAACTAATCATGACAGCCCGACAAACCGGAGGCCATCAAATCCAATGCCAAAGGCGAATGCTACCAGACCAACTGTAGTCTTAAATCGCAACCAATCTCCATCGCTTACCACTTACTAGTTCCATACATGTTGTGGTTTTCCCATAGCCATACGAGCCAACCCACTAAGGTCTAATACATCTGAGAAATCAATGACCAATCGTACAATTAAATCCATCTAAAAATCCGAACTCCCATACTTTCTTGACCCCTACATAGATAGAACCAAGCTAAAACACAAGAACTTGATTTGCCAACAAAATTGAAACCATCCCTTAATCTTGAACCATTCAACTGACACCTTTGTCATTCCTAGTCCTTAACCCATATCCTTCCGAATAGAAGGACTCACACAATAACAAACATGATTCAAAACACAAGATTTCACCCATCCGATGTGATACTCAACTTATGACCCGAGATCCACAAATATGCGCTTGCATTTCACACCACAACCTTCTGATTCTCGATGACCCCTCACTTGACCAAAAAATAATCACTCCCAAACCATCTCTAAGACTACCAGTCTCACACCTGGTCCAACCACCAGGTTCCCAAGAGCCTAAATAACAAGGTTGCCCAGCCTATAGACCTCCTTTGCGCCATAGACTGACCACCCACTTGATCCTGCAACTCAAATCCAAAACCTTGACCCCACAGTCACTACAAGGACCCACCTAAACTACCATAATCACACGGTCCTCGCCCATGGGACCTACCCCTCAAGAGCTACTTAAGCCTGACTCTACCTCGGACCCCAACGGTCCTCAACCCAAGATAAAGGATACTCCTCGACAATCCCGACTGACGAGCCCAAGGCACGAATTGACTCCCCATCACACTCGAACATCTCTAATAATAACTTACCTTGAACTGGTGAATGCTATGATCCCCATCGGAGTCTTACAATGACTCCAACCAGCCATGGTTACCACTCACGGTCTTACCACCCTCAAACCATCACATTAACACACATCTTGAGCCAAATCCTATAACCGTTCAGGAGTTCGAGCCATGTATTCGAATCCTGCAGCCTATTATGTATCACAATGGAGATGCCGACCTGGGGTTGGAAGTCTCCTGAACTCCCACCAACACAACCTCAATCTGAACAACCATTTAATTCTCCCCCACTTGGACTCGATGAAGCTCTCTCGCTACTTAATCCCTATAGATCTCTTACTCATCTCCCTCAACTAGCATGAACTGCTCATACCCTGTGCTAAACAATACTAGTGTTCCATTGCTAGCCAAACTCAATGATCACCCAACTCCTGAAATCCTGGAGAATACTCTTGAAAGCTTAGCCAGACTGATAATTCAAATCACCTCCCATGATACCATACCACTTCCGTGAGTTCTTATGTTGACGACTAAAAACCATAACCCTTTCCCTGAACCGACGAATCTTCATCCCAACTCCCATTCTCGAAGAATCCTTGAATCCTAATCAAATGTAACCTGAGCAAATATGAAACTCCCATGTCATTCCGAGGACCAAACAACTTATGCAACTGACACCACCATCTTCTTGCTATCGCTCCTCTTCTAGTAGGGGTAGTGTTTGAACCCAACAGTTCTTCCATAGGCAACTGCTGCTCCTATCAGAACAAAATACAAAAACCTATTAACCCCAACGATTACTGAAGAATCAATCCGTTGAATCTTGACAAAAGACCTTCTATAAAATACCCCTAAACCGATCTTGACCGAAACCAAAATAACAACCAAACACATTGGGACCCGCTACATGAGATACAACCCCTCAATAACCAACTAATGACCACAGCATGCAAAAGACATAAAACAATCCTCGAAGATAAAACCAACGATAACAAAGCAATAAGCCGAAGATAACGCTTACCCAAATCAATCTAAAATTCCAAGCAACATGGAAATTTTTAACAACAGAAAGGAACACAAAAGATAGCATGCCCGCAAAAGCACCTGTCGTAGCACGGCCTCCCCTAACTGACACTGCAATTACCGGTTCCTACCCTAACCCTCACGACTTTAAGAGATCGACAAGGTAGCCGGGGAAGGTGCACTCACTGCTCCTCCCCTCCTCGTCAAATAGACGAACCTCTTGTGGCACACTTGGTCGCAGAGAAAACATAACGGGCTTGCTCCACTAGGACAATCCTTGCTGACATGATCAATCTTGCCACACTTGTAGCAACCGATACCCCTGGTGCGACAAACTCTATCGTGCAATTTCCCACACGTGTTGCACTAACCCCGGCCCAGTATTCCCCAGGTACTCCAAATCGATCTCCCGCTCACAAAAGATATAGTGCAAGCTCCAACAATATCCCTAACCTCAGCACTGATTGCGCCCAATCTCTCATCCAAGATCTCCAAGATCCCCTCCTCGACCGCACCAAAAATCATGGGATTCTACTCCAAAATAAAGCAGGTAATCTATGATGAGATGAATTCCCGCATCTGCTTGCTAATCGACTCGGTAACCTCACCTGAGCTGGTACTAGAACCAAAACCTCTTCCCTGAGTGCTCATCACCAAACTGGAATATAACACACCACTGATCAGTCATACCCAAGAATCCTCTTCCACAGGCTTCTCAGATTCTCCAAGACACTCCCTGGTTCGAGTATAGATCCTATGCTTTCAGTAGTATGGGCCCAATACCACCTTCCACACCTATCCATACTTTCCTCAAGAATCATCATGAATCCTCTAAGTTACCTTCTCAGCCTAATGCACCAAAACTCACTAAACAACGCGATTACAACCGTTGCAGCACTCCCTTGGCTAAACTAGGTCCTCAACGTCACCCAACCATTAGCTGCTGAAGCCAGTCATCCACCTCATGGATACCATCATATTCACTTAGTAGCCGACTCCCATCATCTAAGAGTTCCACAAAGCACAAAGCAAGCAATATTTGTGTAGTAACACTCCAATCCGTAGAACTATCATAGAACATTCAACCCACACACCACCACATATGCTAGAAATTTCACCCTTACTGTTGGTTGCCTTATGCATGCAAATTATACACAAAACATGATCAAATAGATCGTCGAATAACAG
The DNA here is from genome assembly GCF_051521515.1 of Lactuca serriola. Lineage (NCBI taxonomy): Eukaryota > Viridiplantae > Streptophyta > Magnoliopsida > Asterales > Asteraceae > Lactuca > Lactuca serriola. Next base: position 161,173,719 of record NC_136411.1, on the reverse strand, counting down.
ACTCTACCCTAGAACCACAACAAGGCAAGGAACATGAAATAAGGCCAAATCAATTATTCTGGGGCTATAAGATCCTAACCGTATACAAATTTTAAAGCATACACTGAGCAATTACTGATTCCATTAGATATTCTCATCTCATCATAACATCCAATTCACCCAATGCAACAAGGTATCACATATCAGGCCAAACAACCACGAACTAATCAGCGCTAGCATTCAAGTCTACCAGCTCATACAATATACATACAAAGGCATCTTTCCTAGCATTCTATCATGCAAGAACTGAGTAGATCCTTAGCCCTAACTAGCATTTAGTTCACAGATTCATAAACTAAATCATAACAGATACCATGTAAGGGAATTCTTGAAGAACTTACTTGAGCTCGGCTGATTGCATGCACCACACCCTTCTCTTATCTTAGAAAACTCTTTTCTTGAAAATACTTTTCTTTTTGAAAACTTTACCAATCCTCAGTTTCAGTTCAGACACACCCGAGAGTATGTCTGAATCCCTCAAACCAAGGCTCTGATACCAACTTGTAACGTCCCGAAAATAAGGACGTAAAAAAAATAATTCTAGATAAATAAATAATTAATATAGATTGTTTCCACAAAACTAGAGTAACCAATATTTAGCAAAACATCATTAAGCCAGAGTAATTCACAGAATGTGGAAACATGTAGTGTGTGCCCTGCAATCATCCCGAGCTCTTCCATTTGAAAATTGGAGTATCTGAAACGTAAACTGAAAACTGTAAGCACAAACCTTAGTGCGTTCCCCAAAATATCATACTACATACAACCACAGATTATGATGCACATACATATAGTTGCCATGTGTTTCCCCCATGGTCATTATCTGGAATGGTATGGGCTCCCCCATGGTCTTTACCTAGAATGTCATGGGCTACCCCATGGTCTGATATCCAAGTGCCACAGGCTACCCCCAGGGTCTTCCATGCAAGTATCACATAGACAACAATCATATCACATAACACGTAATGGGTCGGTATTGGTGCCTTCGACCCATGGATATAGTGAGAAGACTCAGCTTGAATACTGAACGATAGCTTACTAGGTCCCGACTACGAATATGAGCTCTACTCAACCCCTAAATAGAAACAATTCCTTAAATACAACTCAAAATGCCCCAAAACCCCTTATAAGTCAAACTTGGTCAAAGACCAAAGTCAAGGTCAAAGTCAACGACCCGTGTTGACCCAACACGCCGAGTTGTCCTTCAACTTGTAGTGTTTCTCCATTAACTACAATGATCGGGACAAATCTTATCAACTCGCTGAGTTCACTAATGAACTCATCGAGTTAGCTAGAAATCTAACAGCTTAATGTATTAAGTTGTCTCCATCAAATCTAGGAACTCCAAATCTTATATCTCCTCCAAAATGATGTCTAGAAGGGTAAAGTTTCCAACTTTACCCTTAGGAACAATCAAAATGATTCAAACTCGAACCCTAGACTCATAATAGTGAGGCTTAACCCATTAGGCCCTTAAACTCCCAAGACATAGTCCCAAAAGACAGATCTGGCATCCAAAGACTGGAAAATCACGTAAAGTTCCCAACTTTACGTCTGTGCATGCTAAAAAGAAATTCTAGGGCTCAAGATGGGCTTAATAAAGTACTTATTGCATGAATGGGACCTAGAACTTAGTAAATCTTGCAACTTTAAGCCAAAAGAGGCTATAAAATGGTCAGATCTAGCATAACAACCCCTAGAACACTCAACTTCTTGGAAAACCCAACTATGAGCCCAAAATGAAGATAAAACCCCAAAACAAAGATATCTAAACGATAACAAAGCAAGGTATAAACTTGATACCTCCAAGAGATTGCAATCAAGTAGGGAGAATCTGGATCTAAGTCTTCCCTCCATGCTATACACCTTTAACTTCAAAGCTTCTTAAAATGAGTACAAAAAGATCAACACTTAAGGCCCTCCACAAGCTTACACACTCACAAAGGAAGATGATACACACTATTTGGGTTTCTGGGCAGAGAAGGCTAGTAAAGAGGCCAACCAAGGGACTTAAGGTCTTTAAATAAGGTGCAACACCCTAAAAATTAGGGTTTCCTTCTCACCCGCCAACTCACCGAGTTGAGACACCTCAACTCGCAGAGTTGGTTCATTAATTTACGGGGCCAATGACCTCTCGACATGTCGAGTTGAAGCTTCCAACTCCTCGAGTTCTAAGGAAATACCAACAATTGTAGAAATGAACTTATACTAGAACCAAGCGTTACAAATACATTGTTGTACTAAGCTTTATTTAGACCTAGGGTTTGGGATCTATTCTCTTTGGGTCACTTAATGGATATAATTAGAAACTTTATCCATATATACCATAGAATAGATCATATCTGAGTTTTGGAGCTCTTGGAATTGAATGAAACGGCTTAATCCTTTAAGTTGTTGGAGACCCAATGCCCACGACATGGCAACTACGAAATACCCGACTGTACCGTTGTATAGGGGCCACGGGGTGGTCAAGGAAAGCCACAGTGTAACGACGTAAATTTCAAAACAATTTTTTTATATTTTAAAAACACACTTTCATTCATAATAGTTATAAAAAAATGTCATTGTATCACATAACAACTCATAACATCACATCCCAAGATCATAATATGTAAAACTGCTCATGTGTGTGTACGGATCAAGTCGGCACCTTCCCGCGATCCTCACTGGTACTTGAAACAGATAACACAACACTGTAAGCATAAATGCTTAGTGAGTTCCCCAAAATACCACATACAACACATCAGCCTTTCCAGGCCATAACTATGTGGGACCTTCCGGTCCAAGTGTCTCAGGGGACTTCCGTCCCGAATCCTGGTAGACCTTCCGGTCCTACCCGTATCGACCTTCCGGTCCGTAACCTCCTGACCTTCCGGTCCATGTCCTCTTGACCTTCCGGCCCATATCTTCTTGACCTTCCGGTCCTTATCATACATAGCATACATAACACATACATATCACATATCAGCATACAGCACATATATCTCATAGCATATAAGACCTTCCGGTCACACTTAGGTACCCTTCCAGGTACAGTATAGTGAGAAGACTCACCTCGGTATCTCGGATAGTCTCGCACTCGAACGCACTGGTCTAGCCCCCGCCTAAACACATAACAATACTCTCAAATAAATACAGCTCTCAAAGGCTAGATTAAATCCACTCTACACTTTCCACAGAAGGGTAAAAGACCATTTTACCCCTCCTGAACCAAAAGTCGAAAGGTTGACCAAAACCCTAAAAGTCAACATGAGGCAGTACGCGGCGCGTACTATGACAACCCGAAATTTTCCATCCACTTCAGTCTAACACTTCATTGAAAGTCAAACTCATTGTTGTTATCTTTTAGCACAATTAGAAGTTTATCTGAGTATTCTGAGCCTTGTACACTTAAGGAATATGTGTCGGGGTTAATCGGTTGAAGTTTTAGCTCAAAGAAATGACCCTAAGCACTCATGCAAGGAGTTCACGGCCAACACATGGGAGTTTACGGCCGTAAACTTCATGTGGGCCGTAAACTCTTGCCTATATGATGAAAAGATGGTCATTTGTTCATTCCTTCCTTCCATTTGGCCCAAATCCTCTCAAGTATCATCCCGATCTTCGTCCCCAATCTTCAAAACTTGTAAGCTTATTGTCTTAAATAGTTGATATCTTGCATGAACTAGTAATCTTACATGATTTCATTCGTGAAATCATTCCATTTTGTAGATTTTCAAGTTTCACCAAGAACACCAAGAACACACACTAGTGTTCTTTGCCAAAACCGACCATTCGAGTTTGTAGATCGTAAGTACTCTTGATCCAACTTTTTGTACACTAAGTTTATCATATTTAGAGCTTAGAAAACATACGAAATCAAGGGATTCAAGGAGTTTACGGCCAAGGCATGTTCTTGGGCCGTAAACCCCTTTTAAGGGTGCAAATGACACCCTAACACTTTAGTGAGCCTTGGATTTTAGCATAGAACCTTACCCCTTTGAGTTAAGGACTTCATTTCACGAAATGGTACTCCTTACCATGAGTTTACAATCGTAAACTCATGGGGGAGTGGTCCCAGGTCCGTGAACACCAAACAAGTTCATTTTAGGACCTTAAACCCACCCAAACACTTGGTTAAAGCTTTGGAGCACTTAACCACTTAAGCCCTTATAGTTTTAAGCCCCTTTTGGTGACCAATTAAGAGTTTACGGCCAGGAGTAAACTCCCCTAGGCCGTAAACACCAATAAAGATGGTCATTGGACCATCAACTCCCGTGTGAGGCTTCACACTCCTTTGTTGCAACCCGATAGCCTCCTAGCACTTGACCAAAGTGTTTTCCTAGTAATAGGATGTTTATATATGTTTAATTAGTGTTATAATCACTAATTGTTTATATACATATGTTTTCATATGTAATTAGGATCATTGTGTGTATCTAAGTCTTCACTTGACACCAAGCACTTGTCCGACACTTCCTTCCGATTCACTCACTGCAAGTGAGTTCATACCCCTTGAATTAACCTTTTAAATGTTTATAAATGCTTTATGGGGGGAATACAAGTTGAATCATGTTTAGTTATTATATCAATCACATGTGATTAATAATTAACATGCAAATGGCTTTACTTTACGTTAACTATTTTACCAATCAGATTTGTTCAAATGTTTATCTTAAACGTTTTTAGGTGTTTAAAACACTTTATTAAACTGTTTATTAAACATTGTATGTTCATTTCAAACCCTGTTATGTTGTGTTTCAACAAAGGTTCCTTTATACTTCAACTGTTTTTGTCAAACAAATACTTTCAAACCGTTTTATAAACTGACATCAAGTTGATCTTTTCTTAGGTATTAATCTTTTTCAAAGGTTTTATAAAACTCCTTATATGCTTTTATATTGTCAATTGCATGCCTGTGTATGTATAGTTATATAAATAATGTTTAAAAGACTTAGGAAGGCTAACCCGCTTTATTTCTTTTTCCCCGTTGGGATGTGGTCTGGTAGGGTATCGGGTATCCGTCCGAGGGTCGTTTAACTATAAGTTATATATCATGTATACATATAGAGACATAAAAGTTTTCCTCAGTCAGTTCAGTACCTTTGGGTAGCAAAGGCATACTTTAGGTTATACACGTACATGGTTAGTAACTATTATAGGTATAGTTAGGAGATACCACTTACCATTCCAAGTAGAAGGAATCACACAAGAGTCAGTTCATTCATGAGTCTATACTAGTACATTACATGTTACATGAGTACGTTTACATAGATACGTTTACATAAGTACGCTTACATAGATATGCTTACATGAGTACGTTTACATAGATACGTTTACATAAGTACGCTTACATAGATATGCTTACATGAGTACGTTCACATAGATAGGCTTACATGAGTATGTATACATATATACTCTTACATGGATACTTTTACATAGATAATATATGACGAGTTACTATTACATATTATATGTATAGATTCTGTTATATAATTCTCCTTCTTATCTTTATTTTGTGATGCAATCACATAATCAACGAGATAGATTGGACTTAATATCCTAGTACCAAAGGATACTTTGTGGGACTAACCATTCCTATCACCGTTGTTAGCTACAGAGGTAAATGCACATCTACGGATGTCTTCGGTTGATGCCATTATAGGTATACTTTAAGGGACTAACTATTCCTACACCCAACTGTTAGCTACAGAGGTAAATGTACATCTACGGATGTCTTTAGTTAACACTGTTAGTTATCCTAGTACAAAAGGATAATACTTAAGTTATTTATATTATTATTACCTTTAACTTGTGAGTCATTCACATAATCGATGAGGTGAATTATATTTGAGTATCCTAGTATCAAAGGATATAATTTCTTATATTAATAATAATAGTCATATAGTCGGGTCTTGGTAGAAGGCTACTTTCAAAACAGTCGGGTCTTGGTAGAAGACTACTTTCAAAACAGTCGGGTCTCGGTAGAAGACTACTTTCCAAAACAGTCGGGTCTTGGTAGAAGACTACTTTCAAAATAGTTAGGTCTTGGTAGAAGGCTACTTTCAAAACAGTTAGGTCTTGGTAGAAGATTTCATCTATACTAATAGGAATCATAGAGATTTCTAGGGTTTTTCAAACGCTTTCCATCACTTACAAACATTTCCACACTTATACGAACTTTCTTAACAATGTCAAGACTTTCATTGCAAGTTTTACAAATCAAAGACACATTAATACTTATGAATTCACCAGCTTTTTGGCTGATACTCGCTTTCAAAATAACTTGTATTCTCAGGTCACAAATAGACAGGTACGACGACCAGGTTTTGTGAAGACGGAGTAGTTCAAACTCGTCTTTTATTTTGATTATTCATTATGTTGTCTTATACTGTTAAAGAACACACTAGTAATTAAGATTATACTATTAATGCAATGGATGATGTTGTTGCTTGTTTACTACTTTACATTGTTGTGATACATTACATGACGTCCTCCGCCCCAGAACGTTTTCGCCGTTCTCGGTTTTGGGGTGTGACAGATTGGTATCAGAGCATTGTTTATAGTGAATTAAGTATATCAACCCATAAAAGATATACTAACTATAAATACATTGGGATTAAAACACTCTATCTAAGAGTTTATACTTTTAAATACTAAAATATTTAAGTAAGTATACGTGCCTGCATTCATACTGAAATCCGTGTCACAATGACAAGAACAAAAGTATTACGATTGTTGAATATCACAGGTAAGCTCGGGGATGTATGGTCAGTCTTGGGAGTGGCATAGCCTGATCAACTATGCTGGTCCGAAGAGTGATTAGCATATGCCCAAGAATGGTTGTGATATGGCAACAAGTCTAAAAACTTAGCAACATTACCACAATGAGAACATTATAACAGAACCTAAGTCTAAAATACCATAGGGGTGTTTTGTGTTACTATAATTACTTACTTGAGAACTAAAAAGGATCTTCATTACTAAGTTGATAGTTGCTAAGTGGATACACTAAGGCTATATGTAACTAGGATGTTATAGACTTAGAATCTGTGAAATTTTTGCTTTACCCCTATTCCTTGTGAATTTGGAGTTAAGGTCACTTATTCGAAGGCCTATCCTGTGTTGATTACATATAACTGGTATGCACTTTACAAATAGTGATGTAACTAATGAAGATTTTCTAATAATTATATAGATAGTCCGTCTAATAATTAATTCCTTACCCCAACTCTTGCGTAGATAACATGGCTGGAATCCATCCCCACGGCAACCCGTACCTTCCGAACAAAGTCATTGCTGGATGGTTTGGAGAAGAACCAAAGAATGATCATTCGATCCCTTTGAATGACCACCACGCTGAAGACCTTGCGGATGATGATAACTCTGAACCCGAAGTTGAGAACCTACCCCCGGCAGCTCCCTTTCCAAATCCTAACCCTCGTCCGGCTTTTCATGGCCCGGCGCCTCCTTGGGTAGAATGCTTAGAAACATGGAGCCAGGGACAGAATCAGCCTATGCTGTTTAATGGAGACCGAAGCTTTTACGACCTGAGCAATGGGGGCTCAACAGACAGAATCTTGCCAATCCTGGTCCACAGAGTGGCCCGAAATGAGATTCAAGGCAGGACAACCCTACATCAAATCACAGAAGTTGTCACCAATGCGAGAATGCATACCCTTTGCACCATTTGTCTGGAAGATGCTCGGGAGAGATCTGAAAGAGACCATGAAACCCTGCTTCAAGCACTGGCTGAGTCACGAGCCGAAGTCATAGAACTCCGAGTACGCCAGAGGGTGTACGAAAGACACCTACTTGATATGGAACGTCAACTGGCTGAGCTGAGAGTTCACCAGAGGGATGATCGTCACCAATAGGAGATACCTTACTTTCTTTCTTGTTTTAAAGAACCGTGTTCCTGTCTATGTCCTATGTGGCATTTTCTATGAAACTGCCTTGTACAATAGGTACTTTTAGTTAGGCATTTATGCGGCCAAAACCTTTGCTACTCTGAATATGATGTAAGACCTTCTACAAGGTCAAATTTTTCCTGAACTTAGTACATCTTAAACATCGATGATGTTGACAGTCGGCTAACTTCCGTGTCACTCTTTGTTCAAATACTCTCATCATACTTTCATTGGAGTCTATCTGAAACATGCTTTAGTCAAGTCATTGGACTATAGTGATTTAACTTCGGAGACATTTCCAAGTCTCTTTTAGTGTTTGGATCATGTTATTCACCAACTAACGATACCTCAGCTTGAACGACAAACGTCTTAAGACCATTGTACGAACTTACTTCCACTCTTTTCTAGGACTGCATGATAGGGATGTAGGTCGAACCCACGAGAACATACTTATATTCTTTACATGAACGATTGAACTACGTCTAGGTTCAACCATGCTCGCTCACAAATTCATTTTCTTTCCGTGAAACAGAATCATGTCGCCAAAGAAAAACGATCAACCCATCAACCAAACACCAACTCTTCAGATTGATGCAGCTAACTTTCAAGCTGCAGTCTTAGCTGCCGTGTCAGCTATTCTGACCCACCTTAACGCTAACAACGCAAATGTTAGTGGGATTGTTAACAACAATTCCAATCCAGGTAACAATCAAGTGCCTCAACGAGCAACAAACTACCACAACACCCCGAGTTCCAAGACCAAGAGTAACAAACGGAAGTTTTGGGCTAAATCTAAGGACAAATCGCTTCGAGGGGCGAACAAGAAACAACCACCGGTAACGACCTTCACAGCCACGACATCTGTACCTCTTACTACCATCCCTTCGGGTATCCAAATTGCCCTTAACCCAGACACACAGTATGCTGGAAACTTGCCGAAGTGCAATAAGTGTAGCTTCCATCATCTGGGAAGATGTCGTCTACCGCACTGCTTTAATTGCAACAAGGACGGGTATACTACCCGCTGCTGCAGGATTCGGAGCCAACACATTACTTCAACCACCAATGTTGAAATCTCTCGGATATTCCATCTATGTGGCATAATGGGACACTTCAAGAGGGACTGCCCATCAGAGCAGAACGACGACGGGACAGGAGGAGTTTGACCTCAGAATGGAAAGAGTCAACGAAGGACCCTACTATAGTATAGGTTCACTTCCAATCGTCAGTATTTTGTATGTTGTTAATACATGTTTAAAACTAGTGCAACTTGAGTCTTATCTTTTGCGAGATCCCATTGGTTAAGGGACCCTCGTGCTGCGTATACTTGTCTTTTGTAGTATACTTTGTTCACAGCAGTATTCCTATAGTTACTCTAAAGTACTATAACCCTGATAAAAGTTGCACCGTTGTGTTTTATCTGTAACGCTTTTATGTTCAAATCTAATGTCTTTTACTTCTAAGTAAGTCCGACATTATCATACATCTTAAGTCAAATCGATCCACACAATACTAGTTTCGTACGTACCTCTCCTTCTCCGAAAACATCTTGCTAGCGAAGCCATCATTTCAGAACTCCGAAGTACTCATGCCATAAGTACCTCATCTTCAGATGCCTCAACGGGACTTCCATTAGAAATCATTACTCTCTGCCTCGCATAGATGAATCAGTTGACCAACCGCAAGGAACGATATACCTTTCAGAAATGGACCTAAGGTCCGAATATCACCAGTTACGAGTGTTAGTGAAGGATGTTCTGAGGACAATCTTCCAAACTCGATACGAACACTACGAGCCCGTAGTGATACCCCTAGGATAGGACCAATACGCCCGTAGTATTCATGAACTTCATGAATAGGGTATGCCATTCTTACTTAGAGACCATTAGCTCATAAAGTCTCCATCTTGGGACCAAAAACCCTAGAAATTGGTCCAAAAAGCACACAACAAAAATGAAAAGGCAAGCTTTGAGCTTTTTACCTCAGGAAGAAGCTCCAACCTCTGAAAAGCTCGATTCTACTCTTTCCCACAAACTTCTAGCTTCCAAAATCGCCTCTTCTTCTCTTCCACCACCTTGAAATGACACTTAGAAGCTTAGAACACCAACACACTAGCTAGAAACGAAGGAGGACTCTCTATTAGGGTTTCACTCTCTGGAATGGAGGCTGAGGTCAAGGCCATAACATTCCTTTTATAGTGCACAAGCCCCAAATTAGGGTTTACACCTGGGCTCGCTACGCTCAGCATAAATCTGGGTATGCCCAGCGTACCCAGGCGAGTCCGCGTCCAAATTAAGCACGCGAGTATGCGCAACGTACTCCTCAGTACGCCCAACGTACTCACAGGCCTAACATTTTACTTAAGGGACTTAACTTGACAACTTGGGAAAAGGAAAAGGGTTAAATAGCTTTACCTGAATTTCGGGATGTTACAATTCTCTCCCACTAGAACCAGACTTCGCCCTCGAAGTCTCATGCCAAAAACAACTCTGGATGCTGCTCCCGCATCTCTGACTCCGGCTCCCAAGTCAGCTCAGACCCCCTCCGATGCTGCCACTGGACCTGAACCAGGGGCACCTCCTTGTTCCTTAGAACCTTGGTCTTCCGATCCAAGATTGAGATCGGCCTCTCAACATAATTTAGACTCGCGTCTACCTGGATATCCTCCAACAGTACCACTGCCGACTCATCAGCTATACATTTCCTCAGCTGAGACACGTGGAAGGTATCATGAATCTGGCTCAACTCCGCAGGTAACTCCAAACGATATGCTACTCTGCCCACCCTCGTAATCACCCTAAACAGCCTAATATACCAGGCCCCCAGCTTGCCCCTCTTCCTGAATCGAATCACTCCTTTCCAAGGAGACACTTTCAGGAGTACGAGATCCCCAACCTGAAACTCGAGCTCGGATCGTCGCCTATCTGCGTAACTTTTCTGGCGACTCTGAGCTATCAACAACCTCTGTCTGACCTACTTTATTTGTTCTGTCATCTGAAGCACTATCTCAATGCTGCCCATCACTCGCTGCCCTACCTCTCCCCAATAGATGGGAGTCCGACACCTCCTCCCATACAACAACTCAAAGGGAGGCAGATCAATGCTTGAATGGTGGCTGTTGTTATAAGAAAACTCAGCCAATGGCATATACGTGTCCCAACTCCCTCCGAAGTCCAACACACATGCCCGAAGCATGTCTTCGAGCGTCTGAATCGTCCGCTCACTATGTCCGTCCATCTATGGGTGGTAAGCGGTACTGAAATGCAGCCTCGTGCCCAACTCCTCGTGGAACTTCTTCCAGAACCTGGAAATAAAATGTACATCCCAGTCTAATACAATCAAGATCGGCACTCGATGCCGCGATACCACCTCCATCACATACAACTCTGCTAGCCTCTCAGCAGAAGAGCTCTCACTGATAGCAAGAAAGTGAGCGCTCTTCGTCAGCCGGTCGACGATCACCCAAATTGCATCGACACCCCTTGCGGTCCTCGGCAACTTGGAGATGAAATCCATAGAAATTTGTTCCCACTTCCATTGAGGAACCTCAAGTGGCTGCAACCTGCCATGCGGTCGCTGGTGCTCGGCCTTAACCCTGCGACAGGTTAAGCACCTCTCAACAAACTATGCTACATCCCTCTTCATACATGGCCACCAATAATCCTTCTTCAAATCCAAATACATCTTAGTGGCCTCGGGATGGATCGAAAATCTTGATTTATGCGCCTCCTCCATCAAGGTGATGTGCGCCCCGCCCGCATACGGCACCCAAATCCGACCCTGAAGGGTCATTAGCCCGCGGCCATTGGTAATGAACTCTGACACCTGCCTAATCACCCGCTCCCTCTTATGTTTCTCCGGTTTCACGGCCTCTGCCTGGGCCTCCCGAATGGTGTCCAACACCGGAGTCGTCACTGTCAACACATACAAATATCTCGAATCGGGGCGCTCTCCGCTCTACAACTCAAGGCATCAGCTACGACAATAGCCTTGCCCGGGTGGTACAGGATCTCATAATCGTAATCCTTTACCACATCCAGCCATCTTCTCTGTCGCATTTTCAGATTGGGCTGGTCCATCAAATACTTCAAACTTTTGTGGTCCGTGTAGATGGTACACCGAACCCCATACAAATAATGACGCCAGATCTTGAGGGCGAACACCACTTCCCCCAACTCCAAATCATGGGTGGGATATCATGTCTCATGAGGCTTCATCTGCCTTGACGCATACGCTATCACATTCCCCCTCTGCATAAGTACTGCAACCAAACCCGATATCGATGCGTCACAATACACCAAAAAAATCCTCCATCCCTTCCAGGAGAGCTAGCACCGGGGCTTCGCACAATCTCTGGAGAAGTGTCTCAAACGAGGTCTGCTGCTCCGGGCCCCATGAAAAAGCAACACCCTTCCGGGTCAACCTGGTGAGAGGCACGGCGATCTTGGAGAAATCCCTGATAAATCTCCAATAATAGCCGGCCAACCCTAGAAACCTTCTAATCTCGGTGGGTGATCTCGGCACCTCCCATCTCATAACCGCCTTGATCTTAGCCGGGTCGACCAATATCTCATCCTGATTAACAAGGTGTCCCAAGAACTAGACCTCTCGTAACCAAAAATCACACTTGGTGAATTTGGCGAAAAGCCTCTCCGATCTCAATACCCCGAGAATCTCTTAGATGCTCCTCATGCTGCTCTCTAGATCTCGAATACACCAAAATATCATCAATGAACACGATCACTGACCGATCCAACATCGGCCTGCACACCCTGTTCATGAGATCCATGAATGCCGCCGGTGCATTGGTGAGCCCAAAAGGCATCACTACGAACTCGTAATGCCCATAACGAGTTCTGAACGTCGTCTTCTGGATATCTTCATCCTGAACCCTCATATGATGATATCCCGACCTCAAGTCTATCTTGGAGAACCAAGACGCCCCCTGCAACTGATCGAACACATCATCGATCCTCGGTAATGGATAACGGTTCTTGACCGTCAACTTATTCAACTCCCGGTAATCAATGCACATCCAGTGTGAACCATCCTTTTTCTTGAAAAAAAGGATTGGCACTCCCCAAGGTGAGCTACTCGGTTTAATAAACCCTTTCCCCAACAGCTCCTGAAGCTGCGAGGATAACTCCTTCATCTCTAGTGGTGCAAGGCGATAAGGCACCTTGGCGATAGGTGCTGCCCCCGGAACCAAATCGATACGGAACTCTACTTGCCTCTCGGGAGGCACACCTGGCAATTCCTCGGGAAAAACATCTGGGAACTCGCACACTATCGGAACCCCATCAATTGAACTTGGCCTCCCAGTGGCTACTCGTGTGTCCATCACATAGGCTACGAACCTGCTGCAGCCCTGCTACAAACTCTGTCTCACTCTGGAAGCCGAACAAAATGCTGACCCACATCAGGTACCCTCGACGTACACCATAAGTACTCCCCTACTAGGGTCTCGTATCGTCACCAACTAACGCTCGCAGTCTATAACAGCTCTAAATCGGCTCAACCAATCCATGCCCACTATGACACATACGTCCCCCATCGCAATCGGGACCAAATCTATCGGGAACTCCACACCGAAGATCTCAAGTATACATCATCGAATCACATCCGTAGCATACATCGCTCGCTCGTCAGCTATAGAAACTCGCAGAGGTCGACTCAACGCCTCTCGTCGGATACTGATGTGCTAACTAAATCCCAAGGAAACAAATAACTGACTCGCACCCAAGTCAAATAACACCAAAGTAGGTACATAACTCACAAGAAAAATACCTACGCATATCATAACATAAGCACAACATCTCAAACTCAACATAGATAAATGAAAGAATACATACCAGCCACGACATCGAGAGCTGCACGGACCTCCTCCGCTGTCAACTGGAAGGCTCTCCTGTGAGCCTTCAGTGCCTCGGCCTTCACCGTCCGAACCTCAGTAGCGCGCACGGCAGCAGGGGCAGATACCTGTTGTGCTCCTTGTATTGTTCCCCGCAGCTGTGGGCACTCGGCCTTCCGATGGCCCATCTGGTTGCAATGGAAGCAAACCATGAATCCCTTGGGGCAGTCCTTGGCTATATGCCCCTCCTTGCCACATTTGTAGCAAGCACCAGATCGACAAACCCCCTCGTGTCCCTTGTTGCACTTTCCGCAAGTGCGGCCCTTCTAGCCTCCAGATCTCGAATTGGCAGGCTTTGCCCGCTTGGCTGTTAGCTGAGACTGTGCCGGCCGCCTGTCCATCCCCTAAGACTCGGCCTTCTCCTTAGCCTGAGTCTCCAATTCAATATCCCTCTTCTGGGCATTTGCCTGAAGCTCAGCAAATGTACAGTAAGTCAATTTTGATACGAACTCCCGAATATCCCTACTCAGAATGCTCAAATATCGGCCCATGCATGTCTGCTCGGTAGACACCTGCTCTGGGCAGAACATCGCCCTCTCATGAAACTTCCTGGTAATCACAGTAACCGAATCATTACCCTGCTTGAGGGTCAAGAACTCCTGAGCCAACCACTCTCTCTCTACATGGGGAACAAACTCGTCTCTGAACATGGTGGTGAACCTCTCCCAGGTCACCTCAGAAATCTCCGCAAGAGTGAAGCTCACCGTCACGAACTTCCACCGATCCTTCTCTCCCAAGCGAACCTGGTTCAACGCGAATCGTACCCTCAGATGCTCCGGACAAGAACATGTGTAGAAGCATCCCTCGATATCAGAAATCCATCTCATCGCAGCGATCGGATCCTCCGTCCCATCAAACTCTAGTGGCTTCGAGTTGCTGAACTCCCGAAACAACAACGAGTCACCTCCCTGAGGCCTGGTAGCAGCAACGGCGGCAGTAGCTGCAGCAGCCGCAGCCTCAGTCACTGTTGTGTATCGCTCATCGAAGGTCTCAATCAATGTGGTCTAGATAGACCCAAACATCTCTGGAATCTCGGCTCGGATGGCAGCAGCCACCTCCTCATGAATGAGCCTGCGGATCTCCTCCTCTCTAACACCACTACTCTCAGGTGTGTGGTGTGTCCCAACCATGATGTCTCTCTGAAATACAACATAAAATATCAGAGACCCTCTCGAGCATGCTCGCACTCGATAATGCATCCCTACTTGTTCCCTATTACCCTAAGCATTCTTACTTGGATAGCGCACTGATACGGTGTCTTCGGTAGTATGGGCCCCTATATTACCGCCCACACCGCATCAGTATTCACCTCAAGTCCTCCTCCTTGGATCCCGGATCATAAGTACTCTACACCTCGATATCATAGTCTACCCTTCGGAAGATCTCTCATAAGCTCCTCATTGCTATCTAGCAGAAATCTTCCTAGGCTAAGGCATCACAAATCAGGCCACTCTAGTCCTAATATGAATACCTAGCCTACTCTAGCATGCATATCATATCAAAACATATCTCATAACGCATAATGTAAGGGTATTTTGGGAAATCACCATTCGGGAGCTGACAGATCGTACACACTGCTCCGTTCTGCCTTTTTCCAAAATCCTTTACTCTCTTAGAAAAATTGTTTATTTATGAAAAACTTTCTCAAATCCTCAGTTTGAGTTCATATACATCCGAAGTTGCACCCGAATCCCTCAAACCAAGGCTCTGATACCAACTTGTAACGACGTAAATTTCAAAACAATTTTTTTATATTTTAAAAACACACTTTCATTCATAATTGTTATAAAAAATGTCATTGTATCACATAACAACTCATAGCATCACATCCCAAGATCATAATATGTAAAACTCCTCATGTGTGTGTACGGATCAAGCCAGCGCCTTCCCGCGATCCTCACCGGTACCTGAAACACATAACACAACACTGTAAGCATAAATGCTTAGTGAGTTCCCCAAAATACCACATACAACACATATGCCTTTCCAGGCCATAACTTTGTGGGACCTTCCGGTCCAAGTGTCTCAGGGGACTTCCGTCCCGAATCCCGGTAGGCCTTCTGGTCCTACCCGTATCGACCTTCCGGTCCGTAACCTCCTGACCTTCCGGTCCATGTCCTCTTGACCTTCCGGCCCATATCATCGTGACCACCCGATCCTTATCATACATAGCATACATAACACATACATATCACATATCAACATATAGCACATATATCTCATAGCATATAAGACCTTCCGGTCACACTTAGGTACCCTTCCAGGTACAGTATAGTGAGAAGACTCACCTCGGTATCTCGGATAGTCTCGCACTCGAACGCACTGGTCTAGCCCCCACCTAAACACATAACAATACTCTCAAATAAATACGGGTCTCAAAGGCTAGATTAAATCCACTCTACACTTTCCACAGAAGGGTAAAAGACCATTTTACCCCTCCCTAACCCAAACGTCCAAAGGTTGACCAAAACCCTAAAAGTCAACGAAAGTCAACAGGAGGCAGTACGCGGCGTGTACCTTCTCTGTACGTGGGGCGTACGCCGGCGAACCACAATCAGGGTCTCAATCCCTTACGTTGCGCGTACTAAGAGTTATGCCCAGCGTAAGTCTCAGTTTCAGCCATTCCATGGATTTTGGTCTAAAACGGTTAAGACACTCCTTCACCTTCTAGATCTGACTCTCCTTAAGCCTCTTATCCCATAAAGTCGGAACCTTTAAGACTTTGCATGGCTGTAAAGGTCCCTACACCCTCTAACACCTTTCCTTTCTCCTCCAAAGGTCTAGATCTCATGCATGGCTCAATATTTACGTCCAAGATTGCATTTTTATGAACATGCAACTCTTATAGTCCTGAAATATGATAGATCTAGGCCAATGGAGACCATTTGCTCATAAAGTCTCCATCTTGGGACCAAAAACCCTAGAAATTGGTCCAAAAAGCACACAACACAAATGACAAGGCAAGCTTTGAGCTTTTTACCTCAGGAAGAAGCTCCAACCACTGAAAAGCCCGAATCTACTCTTTCCCACAAATTTCTAGCTTCCAAAATGGCCTCTTCTTCTCTTCCACCACCTTGAAACGACACATAGAAGCTTAGAACACCAACACACTAGCTAGAAACGAAGGAGGACTCTCTATTAGGGTTTCACTCTCTACAATGGAGGCTAAGGTCAAGGCCATAGCATTCCTTTTATAGTGCACAAGCCCCAAATTAGGGTTTACACCTGGGCTCGCTACGCCCAGCATACCCAGGCGAGTCCGCGTCCAAATTAAGCGTGCGAGTACGCGCAGCGTACTCCTCAGTACGCCCAGCGTACTCACAAGCCTAACATTTTACTTAAGGGACTTAACTTGACAACTTGGGAAAAGGAAAAGGTTTAAATAGCTTTACCTGAATTTCAGGATGTTACACACGGCATGGCGGTTGACTAAAGTCAACGTTAACGATAGAATGTTGACTTGGGTTGACTTTTGGTGAAGATGGTTGGATTTAGTTTGTATACTAAGTTTGGACCTTGTATGTTGTGATGGGAGTGTTGTAGCAACGGTTTCGAGGCCTTGAATTGTGGTTTTAATGCATCGTGAGTTAGGTGAGTCTTCTCACTATACTTGTGGGTCGAAGACACCGATGTCGGTCCATTGGATTGTGTTATGTAGAATGCTAATTGTCTTTGTGGCTCTTTTATATATGATTGGGTTATAATAAACCCCAGGGTTAGGCTCATTGATATGTATTGGGTTGCAATAAACCCCTGGGATGGACCCATTGATATATATTGGGTTGCAATAAACCCCAGGACTATGCCAATGATTGTATGTTGGGTTGGAATATACCCCAATGTTGGGCCCACTGATTTGTATGGCATGTGGTATTTTAGGGAACTCATTAATCTTTGTGCTTACGATTATTGTTTAAAATGTTTCAGGTACTTCTGGTTTCAAAAGGAAGGGCCCGACTTGCCTATACTGCATCCCCTAGAGATATATTTCGCATAAAATGTTTGGTAATTACTTTGATGTTTTGTGAGTACCTTGAGGCTGGTCGTCTTTTGGAACAATAAAAGAATGGTTTTGACTTATTTATAATGAAAATAATACCCTATTTTTGGGACGTTACAATTTGGTATCAGAGCCTTGGTTTTAGGGATTTGGGAACACTCTCGGGTGTGTCTGAACTCAAACTAAGTAATTGGTAATCTTTTTGAAAGAAAATAAGTTTTCCAAAAGATTTTTAGAAGAAAAAGGGGGTGCAATGTGTGTAATCATCCGGGCTCAAGTAATTGATTCCCAAAATACCCATACATGTTGATATCTTATATGATATGGAATGTTTTCATGCTAGGATAAGGCTAAGGATACCTTTAGAAATTGCAAGATAAAATGGCTTGATTTGTGATGCCTTGTAGCCTAGGGGGAATTAGATGTTGTTTCATATTTGGAATCTATGATTGATGGAATTGATTGCTAAGTGTATGTTTTAAAAATTGTATACGATTATGATTATATAGCCCTAGAAGGCTTGGTTTGGCCTTATTACATGTTCCTTGTCTTGTTGTGGACTAAGGGTAGAATCATTTATTCGACAGTCTATGTGATCCTGCTTTGTGTATAATGTGCATGCATAAGGCAACCTGCAGTGTTGGTAAAAGTTCCTAGCACCGCAGGAGCGAGTTATTTGGAGGATGCCTTTTTATGTTTTGTGACCTATAGAGTTTTACTTCCCAAATTATGTGTGCTTTGTGCTTTGTGGGACCCATATTGATGTAAGCAAACTATTAAATGAATATGTTAAGTTACATGTTGTAAAGGTTAAATAGTTGTAGAATGATTGATTTAGCCCTATTACGCAGCTTTCATTTGAGTCTATATGTCGTAGGGTTAGGTCTTTTATTCAAATGATTATTCAAGTTTTGTTGCATGTAATTGTATTCATAAAGTATTTAGATGATATTAGTAGGGATTCTTCGAAAGTTGGTGGCAGGGTGAGGTGGGGATCCTAGGAGAGCCTAAGAAGTGCCTTAGAGGACTTGGTCTCATGCTACTAAAAGAATAAGATTCGTAATTGAATCAAGCAAAATTTTAGAGATTCTAAGGAGCTGGTTGGGGGTAGATAGCATGATTTGGAACCATGATTCATTGCAATGTGTTCCCATCTTATTCGGTTTATTGGTTATGGTTGTTTAGGCTAAGGATGGAGCTGGTGATTGCTTGGGCCTTAGTAGCCATGTCAGGCTGGGTTGAATGGTATAGACCTAATTTTGAGGTCTTGAGAGCCTTGCTTGAGGTGTTGTCAGTTGAGTCACACGACTCAAGAGGGAAGTGATCATGATGATTGGCTCAAGGATTGTAGTTAGAGGCTGAGTGATTGGCAGATGGATTGGGATGTCAGTATCTATGACAGAAGTTATGTTCTTACAGCTTTCGGTGTTTGGAAGAAAGAGAGAGCAGGCATGAGATTTTCAAAGTTGGATGTAGACCCAACATGGGTCTAGATGGTTGCGGATTTTGGCGGCAAGTATGGCAGTATCGGAATGCACAAGAGGATTCTTGTGGTATAGTTGCCTTAAGATGAGATCAAGGGTCTGCTTTCTTTGAATATAGTTTGTTCAGGTGTTAGTTGATTGTTTTAGGTGATCTAGGAAACTGAATTGGGAACAAAAAATTTCCCAATTATGAGAATGATACCTCTTGTATTATAAATGATCCTCACGATGGATTGATGGTTGGGGAATTGTACGAGGTGTGTGATAGTCTATTTGTTTCTAGATAGAGAATCAGTTCTATGAATGGACTGTCATAATTATTGTTTGTGTAAGGATTCTTGATGTTAGAGGCGGTAATGATTGCGAAGTTTTGGAGGTCTCCATATGAGATTCATAATCTCTTTGAGTTTGTTTGATCTTTATCTAGAAGATCATCTTGCGCTAGCTTATTCATTCTAAGAGTTTGGAATCGTATTGAAACATCCCAAAAATCAAGACCAAAAATTTCATTTCAATTATTAATAAAACCATAGTTATCAAATCATCACATAAAATCATAAACCATTGTATCCCAAAAATACCATAATCATTTGTCAAATATATCAGAGTAAAACATCTCAAGCTAAAAACATGGTGTGTGCACTGCAGTCATCTCGAGCTCTTCCCCTTGCTACCGGAAGTACCTGAAACCAAAACTGAAAACTGTAAGCACGAAGCTTAGTGAGTCTCCCCAAACTACCACATATATAACACATAAGCACATAACCACATAATAACATAACATGGGCATTTCCCGTTATATCAGGCCCCCTCGGCATCGGACAAGTCCGACATCACGCCTCGCCCGACATCGGACCGAAATCTGGCATCGGGCCCCGCCCGACATTGATCAAAGCTCGGTATACATATACTCATATCAACAAATACATAAATAATCACATAACATAAACACATAAACATTCCTCGGGCCCCGCCCGACATCGTACCGAAATCCGGAAGCATACAAACATTCTTCGAGCCTTCCCCGACATCCGACCGAAGTTCGGAAACATATAAAACCAGCACATGCAAGAATCACGAACCATCAAGCATACAAACATTCCTCGGGCTTTCCTAGCATCGGACCGAATTCTGGAAACATATAAACCTACATGGGACACTACCCGGCATCGGACCTTAGTCTGGAACATACTAGCATACATATATGGGCCGACATCAGTGCCTTCGACCCGTTCATACAAGAGGAAACTCACCTCACAAAGCTGAATGTAGAATCTCACGGTAAGGAATCTCTAACGGCTTCTCCAACGACCATACGAGTTGTCATTACCAACATAATACTTAGTCAAAATCCAATAATCCTTTGGATATCATTCCATACCCAAAGCCCTTGTGGGTCAAACTTCATTAAGGTCCAGGTCAAATTCAATGTCAATTCAAAGTCAAAGTTAACACTCCAAGTTGACCCAACTCGTCGATTCATCCTCTAACTCGTCGAGTTTCCATGTTTCTCATAATCATGATAAAACGAGTCAACTCGTCGAGTCCTTCCTTGGACTCGTCGATTTCTTTCATTTATAGAATCGGGACGATTCGACCCAACTCACCGAGTTCCTCAGTCTGTTGCCCCCTCTCAATGGATTAGGTCATTAATCTTCAGATCTAAGCTCCATACTTCAGAGACTGGAAATGTCCTTGGAAGGGTAAAGTTTCCAAATTTACCCGTTAATACCCTTCCCTAAGATATTTAGCTCAAACCCTAACTCTAAAAGATCTAGATCTTGATCCAAAAGCCATCAATACTTCAAGATAGGGTGTACAAACAGAGATCTGGACCTTAGAGACTAGATGAACACGTAAAGCCTTCAACTTTCTCTTCATGCATGGACCTTTGGAGCTTAAAAGTCCAAAATGGAAGTCTAAAGGTTTCATGGGGCTTCTATGGCCATAAAGTTTGCACCTTTATGCCATGAAATCCCTTCAAGACCCTAGATCTGAAAGGGTATTCACTAGGGACGTCCATTTCCCAAGGATCGAGATATTTGGACCAAAAACCAATAAAAATGTTAAGAAAGAGATCTAATCAATCATTTGGAAAGTTTGAGGCTTGCTTATCAAAAAGAGACGAGGATGGGGTGAAGTTTCTGGATCTACAAACTCCTTCTTGAGTCCTCAAGCTTCTTCTTCTTCCATAACTTTTAAACAAACAAAACGTTCTCAAGGATGGTTCACAAACTCACACAATGCATTAGGGTTTCGAGCTTTAAGGTTTAGGACTTGGAGGCGGGAAATTAGGCCAACACCTTGGGGTTAAGGTGTTTAAATAGGGTGCAAAACCTGCAAATTAGGGTTTCATTTAACACAGCCAACTCATCGAGTTGAGACCCCCCAACTTGCCGAGTTGGTAACCAAAAACGTGCGGTCCAACATCTCTACTCGACGATTTTGGGGCCTCCAACTCATCAAGTTCTTATATAAAACTGAATAGATTTCAAGTTCAAATACATACCAGGAACCAGACGTTACACGTATGTATTTGGTTGAGCCGATTTGAGATTTAGTTTGTCACAATGTCATTTGGTGGTAGTTCGAACCCTAAGTGGGGGAGAACTGGGTATTTCTGCTTGGAGGATCATTGATCTTTTTAATTTATAGTTTCAGAATGATGGATCACAGGAATCTGCAGTTCGGGTTTGCAAGACTTGGGTTCAATATTTGAGTGACACGAGAGTGCAGAGAAAGTTGCCATCAGATGTATGTGCTAGGGAATGCATGAGTTGTCTTTGCGGCAGGAAGTTGTTAGCCAAGGAGCTCTTTGTAGCCAGTTTTTCCGGTTGGGAACTTCGATGAATAGGTCATGAGTTGTTTGGGACACTTAGGTTGAGTATCGGTTGTTGAGGAATTTGCCAGCTCATTGTATAGATTGTTATCGATACTCTAGGGTGCGTACATATTGATCAGTAAATCAGCTTCGGAGTTTGGTATGTTTAGTTTTGCATGGACTTTTTTTCAGTAGTGTATTCGGTCATTGGATTAGTTGTCAATGCATTTTCGATCGATGGTCATTTCGTCCATCGTCAATAGTTGAGGTCCTTTGAAAGTTTCGAGCTTTATCAGTTGAAGTTCAATGGATGTGTCAACCTATCGTCAAAATTTTTGTACATTATACATTTTGGCTTCTAGGTATGGGTACCCTCAATTACTGATTATGAAAGTATTGTTCATCACGGGCTCGGGTTTGGCAGCGGTACTTAGTTATTGGGAATTTGGACGTTGGAGAGGTATTGTTTATTTTTTTTTCAGGTGTAGCTTTGGATCTATGTAGAATCCAATTTTGGCATGTCGTTTCGGTAGGGTTGGTATTTTGATAGATTTGACCAGGGTTGCAATAGCATTTCTAGATAACTTTGGAAGTTTTATTGAGCTAGTTATATATTGGTGAAATCTGTTCAGTGTCGATCAAGGGATAGAACCTTGTTTCAGTCATTCATGAGAATGTTCTGTTAACGATTGAGGTTCATCATTTCGTTTGATCTACTGTTACTTCAGCCTTTGGGTAATGTTGTGAGGAAAAAGGAATGTAGTAGATCCAAGGTTAGTTATGGGTTCCCTTCAGGATGTGTATTGTGGTAAGTGGTGGGTTTTAGGCAAACAAACAAACTCAAAACTCTTAAGTGTGCATGCAACCTAAAACAAGATCTATGTTTTCTCTATTGAACTTATAACTAAGAACATCAAAAGAAACCCTAGAAACCCAAGGGTATTTTCGAAAATATCTAAAGAAGGTTTTAGGATTACATACAATTTAGTTGTTATAGTAAACAACCAGAATTTCCCTTTGAAAATCTCTTGGAGCAAGCACCACAAGTGTCGTGCCTCTAATGGAATCACACCCAAGCTAGCAAGAAGATAACTTAAGAGAGACGAGAGGGGAGAAGAATTTCGTCCAAGCCTTGGAAAGAAGAGAGTGGGACGACAATGTGAGCCTTAGGGTCCTTTTTATAGTGGCATAAGGAAACCCTAGATAACCCTAATTTGAATTAAATAATATTAATACCAATTTGGTGATTATCTACTTCCTTATTATCCACATGGGATATTCTAGAAACCCTAGAATATCCTCCAGAAAACCATCCATAGCTATACCAGGAAGGTTCTAAAGCCTTTTGTTCAACTATTGAACAATTGCACTTAGACCCTTGTACTTTTAATTAATTTTGTTAATCCTAAAATTAATTCCAATTAATTACTGATTACTTACTAATTAAATAACAACTTTTCTAATTAATATATTATTCTCATAATATATTAATAAAACATTTATTTCTATTTATTAATCATATAATAAATCAATTTAACCTCTCTCTCTCTCTAAAAGTCATCCTCTTTAATTTCTAAGTTTGAGGGCAAGCCAAAAGGATTGTGCTACTATCAATTCAAGTATATAACAATTATATTTATGGGCTTAGACACCTAATCCAACAGTCTCCCACTTGGATAAGTCTATAACTATGATTTCCAGTATAACTTATGAATCGATCGGTAAATTGTAGCTTCTAAATGACGCTGCCAAACACTGACCCAATCAGTTACGTATCTTAAGAAAAGTGATCAAATAATCCTCCGCTCTTCCAGATATCATTCGGTCATGAGACATGATATAGAATAAATCTCATTGTCCGAGAATTTGTTTCCCAATTTCCGATTTGTGACGACATAGGACTTCTAATTTGAACACATCAATTTAGTCCTGGCCGGGTCCGACACTATAAGTCAACACCAAATCATCGAGGGTCCCAAAGATATCGCTTTTACTATTATGGAAAAAGTAAAGGATAAACTTTGACTTATATTCTTGCACCACTTACTCATCAAATCATGCATGACAATATGTTTTATAACATCAAGTTACTGATGCGTTTACGGATTACCAATGTATAATCAACTTGTAAATTACAATTCATATATCTCCAATTCATGATTATAAGATATTACCATCTCAGAATTACTCATGACAGATTCCATGAAGCAATTCTTTGAGCGTGATTTTATCCAATTATTAAATCTCCATTTCTAAGTACGCAAGAACATTTCAGCAATACTATTTCTATGTCTAACTCCCTTAAACAATCTATAATTCAATTCATGACCATCTTAATTCACTACTTACTTCCAAACGTAGGAACGAATGTGGAATTTGAATAATCATATTATTTTGGAAGTAAAACATGCAAAATGAAACACAATAATAAACAATTGACAAAAGGTAGTAAACCAACTCATAAATAATTCTCTATTATTTAATCACCAAAAGTCAATTACATTTACTTTGTTACATGTTTTAAACTAACTATCTAAATATTAAAACTAATATCATCTCTCTGACCAATGCTCCTAGCATGCTGACTGTTCTTAACCCTACTCAGAGCCTTCGTCAAAGGATCTGCAGGATTTTCTTCTGATAATACCCTCTTCACTATGAGGTGACCTTGTTCTACTCTACTTCCGATGAAATGGTATTTTCTGTCGATATGTCTTGATCTGCCAAGATCTATTGGTTCTTTAGTCAAGGAAACTGCTCCTTCATTATCGCTGAAAAGTTCAATTGGCTCCTGAATGGTCGGGACAACTCTGAGGTCACCGATGAAGTTCTTCAGCCAAGCTTCCTCCTTTGATGCTTCACTTGCAGCTACGTACTCTAATTCATATGTTAAATTAGCCACAAGTTTCATGTTTGGAACTCTTCCAAGTTATTGCCCCACCATTTAGAGTGAACACTCAGCCCAACTGAGAATGGAAGTTGTCTATGTATGTCTGACAGTTGGCATCACTGTCCCCACTTACTGTCAACGTATCACTGCCACCAAGGACAAGAACCATGTCCATCGTCCCCCGTAAATACTTGAGAATATTCTTAACCACTGTCCAGTGAGCCTTACTGGTATTTCCCTGATAACGACTGACCATGATCAAGGAAAAAGACACATCAGGGCAAGTACCACCACGCTTGTCGTCACGACTCCGCCTTCGATGCACCGCCACGACTGTCGGACGTCAAACCGCCATTAGATGTTGCCATTTTTCATTTTTGTCATCGCAAGCCACCTCTTGCCGCCATAAGATTTCCAGTTGGGGTGTGTTTTTCATGTTCAACTTGGGTTATGTGGGTTATGTGTGCTGCTATAAGCCGAGAGGTGTGTGTGTATGGGTTTATTTGGCAAGAAAAGCCACCACCACCACCGTGAGGTGGTGGCTGCCAACACTTACCACCACCGGCCACTACAAGGGTGGTTGTGTGTGTGCGTGTGTGTTATTATTAGTGTGTGTGTATTATCGATTTGTACATTGTAATGGTGCCCAAATAATAATAGAAATCCCAAACCACCACCGTAGGGTGGTGGCTGTCGCCACCGGCCACCATGTCGGTTGGCGGTGTGCTTTGCCTTGTTGTGGTTAATTCGGTTGCGGTGCTTGAAATCATAATGGGCCTAGTGAAATCATAACGGGCCTAATGAACCCTAATATTGGATTTATGGGCTTGGACTTATCGGGACCCACATTTGGGCCATTAGAATGGAATTATGTATTAAGCCCAATCATACCATATGACTTATCTAGTAGAGTGATGGACTTAATGGATTAAGTCCTTGATGGGTTAGGTGAGAAACACTTAACCTTAACTGTCATTTTATTTCAAACCCTAGTTTTCGGAATTTGATCGGGACTGTGCTTGAATTATTTGCTAAATTTAATATATTAATTAATAATATGTAATCAACCTAAGCCAATATTAGACTTAATGGATTAAGTCATTAATGGGTTAAGTAGGAAAACTTAACCCTAATCATCATTTTATGTGAAAACCCTAATTTCACGTGGGCCTTGAGTTGGGCCTTTCCATCGGGCTTTGGTAATTGGATTATTAATGGGTCATCCAAGAATAATCTTATGGACTAGAATATGTTGATGGGCTTATGGTATGGCCCATATAAGAGTTTGGGCCCAATTTGGAAAATTGGGGCATAGATGGGCCATACTTAGGCCTTAATGATTATATGAAATTGGGCCACTAGAATGTCAAATGTTGGTCTGGAATAAATGGTTGGGCCTTAGAGTGTGACCCTGTAAAGGTTTGGGCCCAATTTGGAAAATTAGGCCATATGTTGGGCTTTGATACCTAGTTTGACTTTTGGGCCTTTGGATTGTTCCTTAGGCTTGAATCAAGCCAAGATGGGGTAATGTAGCCTGCTACTCCAAGAACTTATGGTTATGTGTTGGGACCCAATTATTAATTAGGTGATCTTTTGATATTCACAGTTCAGGAATCTGTTATCTAGCAGCTAGGGTTGTGTCTACGGGACTTCAGCAACGCGGGGTTGAGTCTGCGAGACTTCAGCGGTGTGAGGTGAGTTACCATCCAGTAGAAGTGGGTCTAAGGCCACAATGTCGGCCCACTAGTAGGAGCTTGTAGTTAGATGATTTTCTGTGTGATAATTATCTGGTTTGCCACTATCTGTACGCTTTATGTGCTAATATGCTATATTATTATGTGGTAGTGGCAGGAGGTGAAATAGTCCCCGGATACCAGTTGAAAGATATCGAAGGGGTAGGTCGGGCACCCATGTATGCCTGACAGTATATTTATGTATGTTATGCTATGTTATTATGTGGTAGTGGTAGGGGTGAAATAGTCACCGATTACTGGTTGAAAGATACCGAAGGGGAGGCCAGCACCCAAATATGCTAGGAAGTTATCCGGTTGAAAGAGACCGAAGGGGATGCCAGCACCCAGTAATGCTAGGCAGTTACCGGTTGAAAGATACTGAAGAGGTAGGTCGGGCACCCATATATGTTAGGCAGTTATCCGGTTGAAAGAGACCGAAGGGGAGGCCAGCACCCAAATATGCTAGGCAGCTATCCGGTTGAAAGAGACCGAAGGGGAGGCCAACACCCAGATATGCTAGGCGGTTACCGGTTGAAGATACCGAAGTGGTAGTTCGGGCACCCAGATACGCCTGACAGTATGTTATTTGTATGGTATGTGGTATAATGGGGGAACTCACTAAGATTCGTGCTTACGGTTTTCAGTTTTGGTTTCAGGTACTTCATTTTCAAAGGAAAGGAGTCAGCTCGATCACAGCGCATCACACTATGTTTTCCGTACATGAGATCTTCGAGATTATACTCTGATATTATTTTATGATGACATGCTTGATTATTGACACACTGGTTTTGACATGAGTAAATACTATGGATGCTTTTATACTATTTGTTTATAAACAACTTAATTAAAAATGAAATTTTTGCCCTGTATTTTTGGGATGTTACAAGTTGGTATCAAAGCCTTGGTTTGAGGGATTCGGGCACACTCCCGGGTGTGTCTGAACTCAAACTAAGGACTTGGTATGAAAATTTTCAAAACTAAAATCATTTGATAAAAAGAAGTTTGAAAAGAATTTGAAAGAGAAAAGAACTTTGAAAAGAACAAGGTGTGTGATGCGTGCAATCAGTCGAGCTCAAGTAAGTTTTCCCCAACATACCCATACATGTCATGATATCTTATGTTATGATATGATTATAAGAACTCCATGCTAGATTAGGGCTAATGATCTAGGAAGGATGCCTTATATGCCTATTGTATGTGCTTGTAGACATGCATGCTAATACTGATCAGTCAGTGACAGGATGACATGTTTAGGTTATGCCTGATTGTATGAGCCTTTGAATTGCTTGTACAGATTCCTGATTAGAGGATAGAAAGGTTTGATTGGAATATGATGGTTAGATTTTCCATTGTCTGAATGTTTTTTGCTTTGTGCTTTGTGCTTTGTGCTTTGTGCTTTGTGCTTTGTGCTTTGTGGGACTATTAGTGATGTGAGTTAGCTACTAAGTGAATATGCTAAGTCACATGGGACATAGGACGGGTAATCTCATAGTGATGGACTTGACCCTATTGCGCAGCTCTTGTCTGATTCCAACCGTTCTAGGGATGGGTCTCTTACTCGAAGGATTATCTTATCTCTATTGCATGTGGCTATATTCATAAGGTAGCTAGTTGACATTACTGGGAATCCTTCAGCAGCTGAGGACTGGGTGAGTTCGAGAACCTAGGAAAGCCTAGGATATGTTTCAGTGGGTTAGTAGTGAGGTTTAGTGAGACTTGGGTGTACCAGTTTGAGGAAGTGACTTAGAGGATTCGGGAGGATTGCTGAGTAAAGTATGGATAGGTGTGGAAGGTAGTATTGGGCCCGTACTACTAAAAGTACAAGATCCATACTCGAATCGGTGAGAGTCTTGGAGAATCTGAGAAGCTTCGGGGAGAAGTTTGTGACACAGTTTGGGGACAAAGGATGTTCCAGTGTTGCAGCTTGGCTATTGGCAAGTGAGTTAGCGAGCGTGACAAGGTGTCCGACCCTGAAGGATATGATTTCCAAGAAGTTGCAGATGCGAGACCGATTTGGAGCACCCTGGAAAGAAAGGTTCGTGCCAGGTGCATATAGTAGAGGGTCCCAAGAAGAGACCCATGACTTCTGGTCATCAGGTGAAAGGCCAGCAGGGCCAGAGTCAATGCAACGCGTACGAGAAAGTGCACGAGGGATTTTGTCACTCCAAGGGTTTAGGCTGCTACAGGTGTGGCAGGGTTGATCATGACAGTTAAAGGTGATCAGTATTCCTCCAGATGTTATGGGTATGTCGTCTTTTACTGGTGCTAGATCGATGTTGGGAATACGTATCGCTTTGGAATTGTGAGTGATTTTGGATAATTCAAACCTCGGGTTGGTTTTCCTGCTAGTGTTTGGGTTATCAAGGATCATATATGCCATCCTGCATGCCGAAAGGTCCTTGATGAACCCACAGAGGGACGGATCTTGCGGAGTGGGTTTCGTGTGTACCGTTATCATTCCGGATCTTTGTCGGGATCTGTGCAGGAGAATTATTTATAGGATACTCGATCATGGTTAGAGCGATAGTTCCTCAGTGAAGTCAGCGTTCAGTGGTTCTATCATGGTCCAGGTATGGTCGACAGTTGTCTATGGAAGAACCTTGGAAGCTCAATGCACTACCGTTTCTAAGACAGTATTGGTATCATAAAGATGGTAGTGTCCATTGTGGGTGTTCGATGCATAAGTGGTTGGTCATTGGATGTTCAAGAGAATGGTATTTTCACATGGGTTGCGTTCGGTTAGAGTTCGGTGGTGCTGCAGGATTGGAAGTGGAAATGAGGATTCATCAGCCAGAGTGGAGATTAAGGTCTCCAGTTGTTATCATGGAAGATGGGTTGAGGTGTCAGACTCAACCAGATCTCAAGAGTACTCTCCAAGTTTTCAGAGGATGGGATATCTTAGGATTTATTTGGTAAGTGATCGCCAGCATTGGTAAGCTCAAGTTGTCATCAGTGGGATATTAGAAAGTGAGAAGGATTGGGAATCCTTCAATTCTCATGAGCCGTGAAGACTTAGCTGAAGCTAAGTGGGGGAGAATTGACCAGGTACTCAAGAACAGAAATGGGTGTGAAACTAGGATGAGTTTCGCATCCACGTCAAGAAGGGAGGCGGACGAGTGGCCGTCTAGGTTAAGGATTGGGTGAGTGGGAATTTAGAAAACGTTCCAACATTTGGTTCACGCTTTTCCTTGGCATCGCATAATAGGTTTAGGGAACCAGGTTAGAGCTCCAGTTAGGACTCATGTTCAATTGAGTGTTAGGTCAAGTGCGTGTTCGACCCGGTTTGGAAAGTGTTGTAAGACTACGGGGGTAGCTGTAGCATTCACTAGCAGTCAGATAGTATGGAAAGTGTTGTAAGACTACATGAGTAGCCGTAGCATTCACTAGCGGCTAGTTAGCATGGGAATTTTTGTAAGATTGCGGGGTAGCCATAGCATTCACTAGTGGTCAGCTAGCATGGGAAGTGTTGTAAGACTGCGAGGGTAGCCGTAGCATTCACAAGCGGTCAGATAGTGATAGAGTATCGTAAGACTGTGGGTGTAGCCGTAGCATTCACTGGGTTGATTGATGGCATGAGCGTGTTTTTGGAACGTGGAAGGAACAGTAGCACCCAACAGTTCGGGTGTAGCAGTGAGGATATGGAAATCCACGGATTGGATTTCGAAATTACCCATATGGATTGGATCTGGTTGAGAGAGTGATAAGATTGTAGAAGTGTCATTACAGTTATGAGAGCAAGGAAGCAGTGGGTTGCTTGAGGTCATTCGTGACATAAGGCTACCAATGGTCAGGTAGCAATCACTTTTAGCCTTGGATTCGGTAACGTCAGGATTCGACGCATGGACCCGATCGGTTGGGTCAGGAGGTTGTTGGAACCACATGGGCATGATAACTAGTCGCAACTAGTTCTAGAGAAGAATCGCGTGCAAAAGTCGTGTGAGACAACTAAGTGGGAGTCCTTTGGCTCCGTAGCCGGGCAGAAACCCGATATTTTAGATGACTGACGGATGAACTGAGACCAGGAAGTTCTCGATAGATTTTGGGAATGCAGCTATGTTGCAGCATACTGCTTTAGGCAGTTTAGTGTTTGGGCAGTTTCAGCATTTTGGGCAGTATTAGTATTTGTGTTTTGGGTTGCAAGTACGGACGGAATAATGGATTGCTTGGTTTATGCTAAGTCAATCATAGCGGGATTATATGAATTTGGTCAAGTATAATTGATCTGCAGGGATAATTGGGTATGTGACCCTGATTTATAGTGGGAACCTCGAGTTATTGGAAGTTGAGTAGCCGGTTGAAGGATAAAGTGAAATGGGTTCAACGATAATGATGCAGTATGAGTGGTCTGCC
Organism: Lactuca serriola; assembly: GCF_051521515.1. Taxonomy (NCBI): domain Eukaryota; kingdom Viridiplantae; phylum Streptophyta; class Magnoliopsida; order Asterales; family Asteraceae; genus Lactuca; species Lactuca serriola. The sequence continues at coordinate 161,142,602 of NC_136411.1, read as the reverse complement.
AGGGATTCAGACCATCTCAGGACAGCAGATTCAGACAGGGTAGATGTGATTTTATTGCGAGGAATTCGTTCACCAGCGGATTTTAGGGCTTTGTGAGGATTGGTCACGGCTACCCTGGGAAGGCTAGGGTGTGTCCAGGATGGTGACCATGTTACTAGAGTGGTTGGGCGGGTAAGAAATGGTAAGGAATGATTTCGAGGACCAAATCTAATTTAAGTGGGGGAGAGTTGTAACACTCTATTTATTAAATAAATAAATAAATAAACGAATATATAGTAGCTCTAAAATAAATAATTATATATCAAAGGATGGTTCGAAGAGCTAATGGTCACGATCTTAGAAGTTGGGGGTTAAAATTGTAAGTTTGGATTTATTTTGTAAGTATTTATGAAGGCGGGGACTAAATGGTAACTTCTGGGACTCCATTTGAAGAGATTTTGGGGCTAAGGGGCTGTTTGGTAAATATTGGACCTGAATCGTTAGGGATTTCAATGTTGGGGGTTGAAATGGTAAAATAAGGAGTGTGTTTGAAAATAAATTTGGTAAGGAGGGACTAATAGTGTCAACATGGGTTAAAGTTTGAGGAGTCGGGTATATACGCTACTGAGTAACCCTAACCCTAGCTGGGAGTCCAGCCGCCACCTCCACTCTCGCGAATTTCGGCGCCGCATCACCGCCTCCGTGAGGTCGTCATTGTTGTCGTCACTACTCCGCCTTCGAAGCACCGCCACGACTGTTGGACGTCGTGCAGAATGTCGCAAGGGTCGTCGGGTTGGGTGGCGCGATCACTGTTGTCGATCTCTAGCATGGACTCAACCTTTTCCTCCTATTTCTTCTCCGGATTGACTAGCTCATGTTGTCGCCGCCGCCATCACTTCTTGCGGGTGTCTCATCCCTGTGAAAAACACCTTCGGTTGTTGTCACTGTTAGCATGGTGTTTATAGGGATGTGTTGTAATGTTCTCAAGGATTTCAATGTGGATTTGCATGCTTATGGGCTCTGTCGAGTGAAGCTGTGAAGAACCACCATGGCAGTCGGCCATGGTGGCTATTGTCGTCAAACCACCATTAGTTGTTGTCGTTTTTCGTTTTTGTCATCGCAAGCCACCGCCTGCCGCCACAAGATTTCTGGCGGCGTGCGTTTTTCATGTTCAACTCGGGTTATGTGGGTTATGGGTGATGCTATAAGCCGAGAGGTGTGTGTGGGGGGGTGGGTTTATTTGGTCGGAAGAGCCACCACCACCACCGTGAGGTGGTGGAGGCCACCACTTACCACCACCGGCCACCACAAGGGTGGTTGTGTGTGTGTGCGTCTGTGTTATTATTAGTGTGTGTGTGTGAATTATCGAGTTGTACATTGTAATGGTGCCAAAATAATAATAGAAATCCCAAACCACCACCGTAGGGTGGTGGCTGCCGCCACCGGCCACCGTGTCGGGTGGCGGTGTGATTTGCCTTATTGTGGTTGATTCGGTTGGGGTGCTTAAAACCCTAATGGGCCTAGTGAAATCATGATAGGCCTAATTAACCCTAATATTGGATTTATGGGCTTGGACTTATCAGGACCCACATTTGGGCTATTAGAATGGAATTGTGTATTAAGCCCAATCACACCATATGACTTCTCTAGTAGAGTGATGGACTTAATGGATTAAGTCCTTAATAGGTTAAGTGAGAAACACTTAACCTTAATTGTCATTTTATGTGAAACCCTAATTTTGGGAATTTGATCGGGACCGCGCTTGAATTGTTCACTAAACTTAATATATTAATTAATAATCATATGCAATCAACCTAAGCCAATATTGGACTTAATGGATTAAGTGCTTAATGGGTTAAGTAGGAAAACATAACCCTATCCATCATTTTATGTGAAAACCCTAATTTCACTTAGGCCTTGAGTTGGGCTTTTCCATCGGGCTTTGGTAATTGGATTATTAATGGGCCATCCAAGATTAATCTTATGGACTAGAATATGTTGATGGGCTTAGGGTATGGCCCATATGAGGGTTTAGGCCCAATTTGAAAAATTGGGCCATAGATGGTCCATAGTTGCGCCTTAATGATTATATGATATTGGGCCATTAAAATGTCAAATGTTGGTCTGGAATAAATGGTTGGGCCTTAGAGTGTGTCCCTGTAAAGGTTTGGGCCCAATTTGAAAAATTGGGCCATATGTTGGGCTTTGGTACCTAGTTTGACTTTTGGGCCTTTGGATTGTGCCTTGGGCTTGAATCAAGCCAAGATGGGGTAATGTAGCCTGCTACTCCAAGAACTTATGGTTATGTGTTGGGACCCAATTATTAACTAGGTGATGTTCTGATATTGACAGTTCAGGAATCTGTCATCTAGCAGCGTGGGGTTGAGTCTGCGGGACTTCAGCAGTGTGAGGTGAGTTACCATCCAGTAGAAGTGGGTCTAAGGCCACAATGTCGGCCCACTAGTAGGAGCTTGTAGTTAGATGATTTTCTGTGTGATAATTATCTGGTTTGCCACTATCTGTACGCTTTATGTGCTAGTATGCTATATTATTATGTGGTAGTGGCAGGAGGTGAAATAGTCCCCGAATACCGGTTGAAAGATACCGAAGGTGTAGGTCGGGCACCCAGATATGGCTGACAGTATATTCACGTATGTTATGCTATGTTATTATGTGGTAGTGGTTAGGGTGAAATAGTCTCCGGTTATCGGTTGAAAGATACCGAAGGGGAGGCCAGCACCCAGATATGCTAGGCAGTTATCCGGTTGAAAGCGACCGAAGGGGAGGCAAGCACCCAGATATGTCAGACAGCTATCCGGTTGAAAGAGACCGAAGGGGAGGCCAGCACCCAGATATGCTAGGCTGTTATTCGGTTGAAAGAGACCGAAGAGGAGGCCAGCACCCAGATATGTTAGGCATCTATCCGGTTGAAAGAGACCGAAGGGGAGGTCAGCACCCAAATATGCTAGGCGGTTACCGGTTGAAAGATACCGAAGAGGTAGGTCGGGCACCTAGATATGTCTGACAGTATGTTATTTGTATGTTATGTGGTATAATGGGGGAACTCACTAAGCTTCGTGCTTAAGGTTTTCAATTTTGGTTTCAGTTACTTCATTTACAAAGGAAAGGAGTCGGCTCGATCGCAATGCATCACACTATGTTTTTCCGTACATGAGATCTTCGGGATTATACTATGATATTAATTTATGATGACATGCTTGATTATTGACACACTGGTTTTAACATGAGTAAATACGATGGATGCTTTTATACTATTGGTTTATAAACAACTTAATTAAAAATGAAATTTTTGACCTGTATTTTTAGGATGTTACAATTATTTAACTGTAACACCTAGTTTTTAGATGTTTCTATTATCTGGATAGTGGGTCGTAAATGGATCGAGTAAACGTCTTGGGCTTCAATGGAGTAGATTTGAGAACCTATCGGATGTAGATAATGTTGGGTTAAGTAATTAAAACCATTGAATTGTGCTTCGAAGAAAAAAAGGTAAAATGGGAAAACTTATATATTGGGCTTCTTGCATGGATTATGGTTTTAGTTCGACATGTATTAGGCCGAAAGTAATTATATAGGCTTGTGGGGCTCGTCAATACCTTTTCGTGCATACAAAGATCGTCAAATGAGTTGAAACAAAGAAGTTATGATTGTTTAAAGTTGGAGTGGAATTTGGTGAAAACCCATTGTCATGATGTGACAGGAATGTTGTGATGACGCGAGGACCATCACGAGGTGACAAATAGGTTGTCACGAGGTGAAAACTGGGCATCCTAAGCCCACAAAATTTTTAGGGTTTTCTATGTATTTAAAGAGTGGTTTCGTGTTTTTGGGGTATTTTTCCCTCCTCCATCTCATCTAAGGCCACTTGAGAGAAACCCTAGCCTCCCTTTCACCAGTTTGAGCCTCCCTTCTCCTCTCTCATCTATTTTTCGAGTTTTTGGTGGATTTGGAAAGAAGCTCTTTAAAGATGGAGTTTTGGAACCTTGCATAAGAAGATCTCAGCTTCCAACTATCTTTTAGACCTTGGGTATAATTCAAGTTTCTAAAGATCTTGTATGATCAAGAATCATATTAAAGTGATATTGCTAATTAACGTATGATACTAATGGGTCACATTAACAACAACTTGATACAACTTGATTATTTATTAGAAATTGATTTTAATAAATATTCAATAAACTCTTATAATTAGTTGGAAATTATCTATTTCTAGGAAATGATAATTTTCATTAGCAAGTAATGTTATATAATTCATATGGTATGAATTGATAAGCCATGTACAACAATTTGGACTAGATAAATTCTTTTTTCTTTTACCAAAAAGTTAAAGTTTGTATTTTATAAACTTGGTTTATAAAATATAAAGGTTTTAACTTCTTCCTTTAATTATTTTCGAAAATAAGAGTCAAAAGGAAGAGTGTGGGGCTTTAAATTATTTAATCAAAGCCATTTTAGACTGTCTAATTTTGCCTATTGCGCATCCCTTGTCTGAGTCGAACCGTTGTAGTACAGGATCTTTCAGTCGAAGGACAATTTAATCTTTGTTTCATGTAACTTTATTCGTAAGATAGTTAGTTGACATTGGTAGGAGTTTCTTTCACAGCTGATAGCATGGTGGGGTGAGTGTTCCTAGTGAACTTGGGGGAGTTCTAGAATGTGTTGGTGTGAGCACTTGTGTATGAGGAAGTTTAAGTTGGGAATCTAGGCAGTTTGTGTTGGCTTTTCTAATCATTTAGGTGTGATGATACACCTGGCAGTGATAGAGTTCCTAGAAAAGCATTCTAGTGCGTGCTCATGCATGAGAAGAATCCTAGAGAGAGAGAGAGAGAGTCGAGGATGAATGGTGGTGTGTGCATGTGGTGGCATGGGTATCTAAGATAGACAGTGGTATGCTGTAGTGACTTTGGCACTTTAAGGCAATTGTTGGGACACATACAGATAGGTGTGGAAGGAAGTATGGGACCATACTACTGAAAGCACAGGATCTGTATAGGGATCGGGAAGAGTCAAAAAGGTTCTAAGGAGTTAGTGGATGATAGATACTGTGGTATAGTACTAGCGTTTATTGTAGTTGTCTCCATCTCTGTCAAAATGTCATCTATGATTGTTCCAATTAAGATCGGTAATCATTTGGGCATTATAGTCTGTAGCAGTTTGGGTCTGGTTAGTGCAGATATGTGTGAGTTAGCTGAATCATAGGTATTGAGGCCCTTGATCAAAGTATTAACAGTTTGAATCGTGGGACTCAAGAAGGAAGTTTTTGTGATCATCGAATCGAGGATTACAGACTGAGGCTGAGTGGTCCGCCAATGGCAAGGGATGTTACTGTCTGCATTAGGGTGGTGTTTTTCCCGTCTTCTGTTCTTGAGGGAGGAGAGAGCGGATGTTGTTCAGTCGATGGTTAAGATAGGAGATGGTGATATCCTCATTGGGTCCGCTAAGAAAAAGTGAAGTTTGGTTCGCAGTAAATAATCTATGTGTCACAGCAATGGGATGTTGTGACACAATTGTTCTTATGGTTCTATAGCCAAGGTGAAGTCCATGTTGCAAGTGGGATATGTATCACGAATTCGAGAAGATTGGGTGTAACCAAAAAGACATTGATTTGTTCCTATTTGGGGTAAAAGAGTTCTATAGATATGCTACACTTTTCGGAGCTATGATTTGAGCTTCTTTAAGGGATTCCTGAACTTTCAAGAGGAGGATGAGGTTGTGGATCAACTCTCCAAGTGTAAGATTTTCTGTGACAACCATCAAAATTTGAGTTGGTTTTGGATTTGACTAAACTCAGTTGTATGTGTAGGCACACCACATTCTAGACTTAGAAACTAGAAACTAAGTTATGACCTACTAGAAGCTTGGAAACAATTAGAAACAAGGGATAGTGTACTTAGATTTCACATTGATATGTGAATTCTACAACTACTTTAATTGTAACAACTATCAACTTTAGGACATACCTTGACTCAATCAAGTGAATTGTTCAACTACTGTAGGAAATGCCAATACCCGAATTAGAATAAACTTCAAACATTTCTTATAATTGAAAAATGGTATGAAACTGTAAAATAAGTTAAAATCTTGTAATTTCACTTCATTATGTCGTTAAATAGCTAACAAGGTCCCAAAACCCTAAAAAGCACTAAACCCCAAATTCATAAACTTTAACATCAAAAACTCCATGAACTTTGTGATGACCCTCATTATATAAAATTTAAAATAATTAAGTTATGGGATATAATAAAAAAAATAACATTAATCATATTTTACGAGTTAAAAAGAAGGATTTTTAATAAATCAAGATTTAAATAAGGAAGCCTTTTATAAAAATGAGGATTTTTATAAAAGTTTAGGATTGAATTTTATAAAAACGGAAAGATATTATATTTAAGAGAGAGAGAGAGAGAGAGACTCCCTCTTAAATTTTCGACTAGGTTTCCCTTCCCAAAACCCTTAATCATTTCTTCTTCTCCCTCACACTCCTCATTCACTCTCTCTCACACTCCAACTATTCAAACACTCATTTTCTCTCAATCCTTCTATAAATCCCCAAAATTCTTCAGCCAAGAACACCTCTCAAGCACTAAATCTTCATCCTCAAGTGTTGTTCTTAGAGGTAGTCACGAAAATCCATCATTCTCTTTCACTTTTCTTTCAAGCTCTACAAGTTTTCTTATATTTTCTTCTACTCCTACACCATTATATGGATAGATGATGAATTTTATGTTCATACCAATGATTTAATTGATGATTATGATAGGATTTCACCCGAAAACAACATGCATGTTGCAAATGGTGAAGTCATATGACCCAAATCTATGTCAAAATCAAAATAACCCACTTTTATACTAGTTTTGGTGGATAAATCACAATATTAACCAAATATTTTTTTCAAAAATGATTTTGAAACTTTTCAAACTCGTGCATGGCCTTAAACCAACATGCATGTGTTGATCTTCAATCCTAAATGCTTGATGACCAAAGTATGTTGTTAAAAGCTTTAAACTTACGCATGAAAGATTTTAATCTACCAAACTATCTAAAAATCATTATTAACCCAAATTTAATTTTTTACAGAATCCCAACAACAAAATAAGAAGATCTAAAAAATTTTAGAAAATAATTCATTTTTCTCGAATTATTTAATTTTTGCAAGAAAATAGAGAAATAATTTGCATAAAATACTTTTTAAGTTCAATAAATTTTGGGAACATTTTGGAATGACCAATGCACTGAGTAAAGACATTTGATGAAGTTGTATTAATATTTATAGCTATTTTCTATTTATTTCGATTTTATTTTTATTGAGCACAAATAAATGGTAAAATCTAGTAATGAATGTTGAAAATCATGTTTGATAACTTTATCACTTTTTGGACATGCTAAAACCTCCACAAAAAAAATTTATAAATTTTTCAATGACAATTTATTATTTTTTCTAGATTTAATTAATATTTAATGGGTTAAATTAATACAAAATAGTTACATTTATCCAAAAATTATAAAACATTATCCAGATATACTATATTATATATCAAGCATAAATATTAAGCTTAGTGAATTTTCTCTACTTTTTAATAATTTTTCACAAATTAATTATTATTTAATAAAATAAATCAAGGGAAAATAGTTAAACTATTCTAAAAATCAAAAGAGATTACCAAAAAGTCTTAAATTATTTTTTAACCAAAAGTAAAAATTTTGGGCAATTTATACATTGTTTACTGTTTATTTCCAGTTTTTATTGAATAACTACACATTAATCATAAAATCGGGTTTAAATATTTAAAAACAAATTTTGATATTTTTTTCCAACTTATATACATTAAATAACACTTTATAAAAAAAACTTTTGGAGAATTTTCTTAACTGTTTGATGTTTTTCATGAATTTGTATTGATATAAGGAGTTAAATATAGGAAAAAGAACCAAACATATCAAAAATTCAAGAAATTTTTTGTGGAAGGCCTTAAATTTAACTGGAATGAAAATATAACATTTTAAGAACTTTAGAAACTATTTGATTAATTTTTGGATTTTTAGATTTTAAAACACCTTTGAAAGTATTAAGATACCCTACAATTAATCATATAAAATTTTGTAAAATACTACCTAAAATTGTATTTAAACTACATAAGTTATATAGTTCCAACATTCTAGGAAAATAGTTACCAAGTAATTAAAACCCAATTCCTTAGAATAAAACTGTCATTTCTATATATGTAGAATTTAGTATATTAATATTAGATTTCAACATAGAAATTCACTAGCGTGTATTTATTATCATAGGATCCCGGTAGTAAGACGTATTGGAGTATCCTAAGACATCACTTGTACCTTCTTGAAACACTGTGAGCATTCACGGTCCCTATTTTCGGTTTGTACATTTTAGGGTGGAAAAGCATGTTCATGTTTACTATGTTTGTTGTATTTTAATTATCTTGTAACAAATTGATTGTTACATTGTTCATGTATGTGTATTTAATTGCGAACAAGAGGCCTTATTGCACTAAGTCCCTGGAACTTACACAACTCGTTAACTCTTTGAGCCGATGGTCATTATAGATAGTGTTATTAGGAGGTAAACAACTCCTCACTCGCGTGGTTTGTGGAGTGTATTTGACCATTTCTATCTATGTAAGCGATACATGTAAATCTCTATAGGGCACCCTCGTTCATTAGGCTTAGGTTGTGAACTCATGGTTGAATTATATTGCACATAAAAAATTATTACTCATTATAGCAACAAACTTTTATTTATGGCAAACTTTTATCAAAACTCATTATTGACTTGCAAAGATTCTATTTTTGTAAACCTGTGAACTCACCAACTATTTCCCTAGTTGACCCTCATTTTACATGTTTTTTCAGGTATCATCTAGTAAGTGGCACTTAGAGGCACATCACTTGTAGAAGCATTATGCATGTGTTGTTTTCCAATTGTATTGTAATTCTTTTTAAAATTGTTCAAAACTTATTGTAAATTGGAGAGCTTTTTAATAATATGGTTGATGTTGTCTTTTAACTTTTGCAATGAGACCCTTTGTATTGTTTTACCTCGTGTTTCCGCTTTAGCGGGGTGTGATGTTCTATGTGTGTAAGATTAGTTCGCAGGGTGCTTAGTCTATCCAAGGGTGTTCTGATTGTAACACCTCAAAAATTCAAACAATTTTTCGCATTTTTAAAAACTATGCATTTTCATTTACATCCACATTTTAAAATATTGTATCAGCACTATCTCAATACAAAACCCCCAAGACCAAAACATATGAACTCCAGTGTGCATGTGTACGAGTCATGCCGGCGCCTTCCCACGATCATCACTGGTACCTGAAACGCCACACATAACACTATAAGCATAAATGCTTAGTGAGTTCCCCAAAATGCCACATAAACACATATCAGCCACTCAAGGCTGTAACTCTGTTGACCCTCTGGTCGAATATCTTTGTGGGACCCTCTTGGTCCCATAACTCTGTGGACCCATTGGTCCTAACTCTGTAAACTCTGATTCATGCATATCTCATATCACAATAAATCACAACACGTAATATCATACAAATACACTGGCATATAACTCTAGAATACTCTGTCACATAAATCTGTTACCACACTAGGTAAAGTATAGTGAGAAGACTCACCTCAGATGTCTCGGTATATCTCTGACACGGTAGAAATATGATCTAGCCTCCGCCTAATCACACAAAGTAAATATTCTCATAAATATAACTCTCGAGACTAGACTCAACCCTCTCTAGGTGAAAGACAATTTTACCCCTCTAACAGCTCAAAGGCCACATTGTTGACCAAACCCTAAAAGTTAACAAAAGTCAACGGTCAAACTTTGACCCGACTCGTCGAGTGCACATGGTCGAATCGGCGAGTCTACACGTGTCTACTGACTCTCTTAATCCCTCTTAGCACGTCGAGTCGCTCCCCTTACTCGACAAGTCACACCTGGCATGAATCGCAGGGCCAACCCGACTCAACTCGCCGAGTCTCAAGAACAACTCGGCAAGTTCCTCCTTGAACTTCAGTACCCTAACTCTCCCTGACTCACCGAGTTATTTCCCCAACTCAGCAAGTCTACTCACTGAGTGATTTACGGGAAACCCTCACCCTACTTGCCGAGTCTGGTCTTCGGACTCGGCGAGTTCATGCCATGTACAAACTCCATAGACCTCCTGATGTCAAATCTGTTCCTTTAATCCATAGATCTGACCTTCCCAAGCATGATAATCACGTAAAGTTCAGACCTTGACACTCATATAACACCTAAATGGTCTAACTTGGTGATTTAGCCCCAAAAATGACATCCTAAGCTCATAGCTCCCAAAATAACTCATAAAGCTTCAATGGTTAAGGTCTCTTGACCTCTTTGGGTCCAGATCCAAAGCATAGACTCGAGAAGGGACCAAATGCTCCACTTATCCATCCTCTAAAGGGGTTAGAAAACCCTAACTCTAAGAATCAACACCAAAACTGAAGAAGGTCCGAATAAATACCTCAATATGAACTCTATGAACTCTAAAGTCACCAAAATCGCACCTCCTTCAGCCTCCTCTTGCCTTGGTCACCTCTTTCTTGCAAAAACACCAACAAAAGATCAAGAATGGCCTCTCCTTCCTCACAAACGCTCTAGATCTCTTAGGGTTTCTCTCTGGGGTTTGGTAGCCGCAAATGACGGCCCTAAGGGCCTTTAAATAGGTCCCAAACCCAGGAAATTAGGGTTTCATTAAACAACATGGACTCGTCGAGTCCGGTTGTGAACCCGGATACTAATCCGCGACCATACTCGGAGAGTCTAAACACCAACTCGCCGAGTCCCCTCTCAATCTCCAAAAATAAAAGGAATAATTAATATACCTGGGAATCCAGGTGTTACACTGATCATATTAGATAAGTTTAGTTGGCAGTGTTGGGGGAAAGGTCTTTGAAGTCACCATCTGAGATTTAGAGTCTTCTTGTTCGAAGGATCATCTTATGTTGGTTTATGCATTCTGAGAGTCAAGTCGAGTATGTTCATGATTAAGCCAGTCTGAGGCTTGTGTGTTGTAGACATCTATCGATGATGGTTCAAACCCTAAGTAGGGGAGAACTAGGTGTTCTGTTTGAAGGGTCATTGGTCGATTTGATTTTTATGGTTTCATTGCGATGCGTCAGAGCAATCTGAATTTCAGGTAAGCTATATTTTGGCTTGGGTTTATGGCTGCATAAGGAAAAGAAAGTGCTTTACCATCGAAGTGCTCGTGATTAAGAAGTTTCTCATTGCAAGGATCTATCGGAGTCCTCCATGATTACGGAAAATTAATGATTGGTCAGATTGTGAGTATAAAGCAGGTTATTGTCAAGTTTATACTTTCAGGGGCACAATCATTTTCCTCGCAATGGGAATCCGATGGATAAGGAACTTGTTGTGGTCAGTAGCTCCTTTTAGAAGCGTCATGGATCTTGATAGAGAAGCGTAGAGTCGCTCTAGTTGTGCATCGGATTTAGGGATCATGGTTGGCCCACAATATAAGTTAGTTCTCTTTAGTTGAGATGGGAAATTGTTAATCGTCCTAATATTTTGGTAAGTGTATTTTTTTCGTGGGCTTTGTTCAGTATGTATGGGACTGAATGGTTTAGCTTTCGATCCAATTCTGATCGTTGGTTATTTCGTTCTTCATCATTATTTGAGGATATTCGAAGGCTTTAATCTGTATCAGTCGAAGGTGCAATTGATGCGTCAACTATTTGTCAAGTTTTGTCAAGTGTATATTTTTGTCTTTGTGTAGGTGTTCTCTCGATTGGTTGGTTGTAGAATTGTTGCTCCTAGTAGGTTTGATTTGGCAGTTGTCCTTAGTTATTTGAAGTTCGGATAACATAGCAACATTGCTTATTTTTCAGGAATTATCGTGGTAATGTAAAGATTGGTTTTTGGTTGGTCGCATCAGTTGGGTTGATATTTGGATTGATTCAATCAGGGTTTTGGTAACCTTTCTGGTTAGTTTTGGAATTCTTCTTCGAAATCGGAAGTTTTATTGGTCTATTTGCATATTAGTAGGATATGTTCGACTTCACTAAGATACAGGATCTTGTTTCGGTTGATAGAAATTATATCTATTAGCTGTTGAGGTTTATCTTTTCGTTCGATTTGTTGGTACTTCCTTTTTGGGTAAGGCTATGTTACAAAAGAATCACATTCAGCCTGAGGAGCATTGTCGTTTCTCCGGAGGAGTGTGCAATGTTGTGTTTTCAAGTTGGAGCAAGCATCTAACTGACTATCTTGTTTTTGGTTGTCTGCGGTCATGTTTTGTCTGATGATGCATCGGTGGCAGTTTGGAATATGGAAGATTTGTGTAATGCAGAATGGTATGGCTCTTTAGTCAGTATGGGATAATGGTAGCGTGCCTGTAGGCCTACTGGGTGCTGGTTAAGAGTTTTCATGTCTGTGGTTGGGTGATGATAAGAACGGTGAGGAACCATGAGCTTCTCATCCCAATTGTCTGATGGTATCACGAAGTGTCGTGAGCCATCATGGATTTCACTTATGTAAGTGGGGGTGATAATTGTATAGTGGAGACCCGTGTGTTGGTTTGTTAGTCGTGTGGCATAGACGGGTGTTTGTGCAATATAGTGTTCTCACTGGTGGCTTAGTGACCCGCAGGTTGAGTTAGGAAGTTATAGGACGTTGACTTGCTGGAAAGGTCATGATTGTATATTAGTAGTTCAAAATTGGTGTTCTTCTTTGTGGATCCATGTTCGCTTGACGATAAGGTTTCGTGTGATTTATGTTACCAATGATGCGGGTGGTTATAATTCTTTTGGATGTTTTAGCAGATGGTGGTGCACCTGAGCTGTTGTGGGAGCTTGAGTGTCATGTGGGAGTTTGTATTGAACATGGTTATGCTCATGGGAAAAGTTTGTTAGTCACGACTTGTCAGGAAGACAAGTTTTTTAGAACTTTTAAGCGATTTCCGAATTTAGGATGGGTTGGAATCCTTGATCGAAATGTTTTGAGTGTTGTTATGCATAGTTTAATGGTGTTCCTGGTCAAGGATTGGGGTAAGAATGATGAGTGGATGATTTTCAACCATTACGTATGTCTCTAGAGTTTAGATTGTTGGGCTCCCGATTATATATAATACATAGAAGGAGATGGTTAGTAGATACGGTTTTGGAAGTTCCCGTTTAAGTAGCTTCGTTATATGGATCTTAGCGTTCAGATAGAGAGGTAGTTATTACAATTGAGTGTTTCAAGTGATTGGCTTGTTTGTTAGCATCAGTTGGGTTCTGTATGGTATCTCGAGTTCGATATGGATGCGTTGATTATATGAAGTGGTTGGAGGTAGCATATGGATTGTATTAGTACAATTAAAATTCTAACCAAGTCGGATTTCGAGGATGAAATCCAATTTAAGTAGGGGAGAATTATAACACATAGTTTTCATATATTTCTATCATCGAGATAGCGGGTCGTAAATGAATTGAGTAAAGGCATTGGGATTCAAAGGAATAGAGTTTAGACCCATGTTGATAATATTGGGTTAAGTGATAAAAGCCATCGAATTGTGCTTTAAAGAAATAAGGGTAAATGTGAAAAGTTATATGTTGGGATTTTTGCACGGATTATGGTTTTAGTTTGACATGCATTAAGCCAAAAGTAATTAGATAGGTTTGGCAGGCTTTTCAATACCTTTTTGTGCATATAAAGATCGTAAAAAGCGGAGTTGAAACAAAGAAGTTATGATTGTTTGAAGTTGGAGTGGAATTTGGTGAAAACCCATTGTCACGACGTGATAGGAATGTTGTCACAACATGAGGGCCTTCACAAGGTGACAAACAATCTGTCACGAGGTGAAAACTAGGCAGCACAAGCCCATGAATTTTTTGGTTCCGTGTGTTTGGGGTATTTTTCCATCCACTATCTCATCTAAGTCCTCTTGAGCGAAACCCTAGCCTCCTTTTCACCACTTTGAGCCTCCCCTATCCTCTCTCATCTATTTTTGGAGTTCTTGGTGTATTTTGGAAAGAAGATCTTTCAAGGTTGAGTTTTGGAACCTTGTATAAGAAGATCTCAGCTTCCACCTATCTTTTGGACCTTGGGTATGATTCAAGTTTCTACCTTTATGCTTTTAAGTTGCTAGATCTAGATTCTAAGCTTGTTTTTGGTGCATTAAATAAAGTTTGCAACTTTATCATTCCACCTTGTTACAATAGTATTTTGGTCTATAGATATGATCTTTTGGGCACCATGCTAGAAGTTAGGATCTTATTTTGGTCATTTTGACCTAACTTGTGTTTTAGACATGCATGACTAAAAAAATACACTTTTTATGGTACTTTGGGTTGGGGAAAACCTTCTAGAAAGTTGGAGTTGATGACTTAATGGATTAAGGACTCAAACTATTAGGAGTATGCTTCAAAATGTGGTCACGTCATGACCAGGAAAGTGTCACAACCTTACGATGGAGGATCCCGCGATTATCTTCTCCATGTTGTATTCACGAAGTGGCTAAGGAGGGTTCACATCATGGTGCATTCTCACGATGTGACCAAAGGTTGGTCACGACGTGAGGGTCATCTATTAGTGTTGTTGGCTATTAACTTTGACTTTGATCATTGACTTTCGGCATGGGTTGACTTTGATCAATCGTCACTGGGAGAAGAGTTGTGGTGTTTAGCTGCTACTTGCGAGGTGAGTCCTCTCATTATACCTGCTTGTGTGGTAGTATGTGCATGTTGGCTAGTTGGGTCTTAATTGTTGATAGTTGTTATATGTGAACTGAATTGTTGATAACTCTTGGACTACTGTGAGTCTATGGGACTGCTGATAGTCTCCAGGGTTGCTAATAACCCGTGAGGTGTGTTGTTAATCCACATGGCGTGTTGTTAGCCCACTAGGAATGTTGATAGTTCTCAAGGTTACTGATAACACATAGTTGATTATTATGTTGTGCTATATTAGATATTTTAGGGAACTCACTAAGATTTGTGCTTACAGTTGTGGATTAAATATTTTGCAGGTTCTCATCGGATTGCAAAGGCAAGACTATACACACACACATCAACAGTTTTATGATTCAAGATTCCGTATTTTCTTCTTTATAACTTTGATTTCTGAATAATGTTTTATGAACAAATTGTTTGACCTAAATGTAATTTCTTAAAAATGAGTGTTTATTCTATTTTAAAAATGAAAAAAATAACCCGAGTTTTAGGGATGTTACATTATTTAACAATTGATCTCATATTAATTTATTAATCACATAATAAATCAAAGAATCAACTATTTATTTCCAATTAATATATTAATCACATAATATATTAACAAATCATTTTTCTATAATTTCCAATTAGATTATTAATCATATAATAATCTAATAAATTATATTTTTCTCTCCTAATATCATTTCTAGCTATTGTTGGTCATTAGGGTAACCTACATAGGACTTTGTTTACAATTACAAGAATTTACTAATTTAGTTATGAGCTTAGACACTTTAATCCAACTATGTTTTGTTTGTGTTGTGTATTGTGTCTGTCAAAGAGAGGGGGCGAGGAGGCATGGTTGCCTTATGGTGATTTTTTTCTCCTATTAAGGTTTATCTCTTGCTTTTTGCATTATTATCATTATTTCTTTAGATAAAAGATACTGAGTAACATTCAAACCAAGGATATTTGCACTTAACCCCTTCAGCTTATTAGTTTCAAATTAATTCACCATAACTTTGGTGATTAACAAACTAATCTCTTATCTTTCTCTTTTTTTCATTTTAGTTTAAATCATAGCTTGTGTGTAATCCAAAAGGATATTACTAATTATGAAATGTCACTAATTTGTTGTGACCATGAACATATTTCCAACAGTACCAACATCGGGTTCTTTGTCGGCTAACTTTTTAACTTCTTTAAGATCAATTTGGCTCTCACTAGCCCCCTTGGATATCAGCTCCCTTTCAAGGAGAACTGCCCTTCGGGCAACAAAATTTTTGTTCTCATAAGGTTTTTAAAAGTAATATTTAAAGGATCCCATATGATATCCAACAAAATAACATGTCTCTAATACTGGTTCTAATTTGTCTTGAGCTTCATGGAGAACTTAAGTCTCGCAACCCTTACTTTTAAATATGCTAGTGATGCAATATTATGTAACGCCCGTAGATTAGGGCTAGTAAATTTAAGGACAATAAGCATCAAAAATGATTTTTTGAATAATCTTAACCAAGTTGTAGTATATGTTACAAGGATTCCGTACATATAAAGAACGCCGAAATCCGAGTTATAACGAAGAAGTTATGACCTGTCGAAGTTTCGCGACAGAACCAACACGACACAGCGCGACGTAAAAAGTGAATTTATGTTAGAGCGATATTTAGCCTTAGCGATCTAAACGAAATTCGTAGAGTTCGTTAAACCGTGAGAGTGCATAAAAAGAACGTCCAAATCTGACTTCGTATGAGGAAGTTATGATTTTTCTAAGTTTCGACTAAGCGGTATGCAGCCCGAATACTCGATTTGAGATCGAGCAGCTTTTAGCCGAAACAGTCTAAACGAGAATCGAGGATCTTTTTGCTAGTAGTGCAATGGTAAAAATACAGACGAAAACGGACGTCGGATGAAGAAGTTATGAATTTATAACGGAGTTTTCTTGTCCCGGCCTACTAAAAATAAATAATAAAAATAAATTCAAAATTAGCCGACGGAGTCTAAACGAAAGTTGTAAAGCGTAGTCTCACCTACACGTAGATATAAAGAACGTCAAAAACGGAGTTCGTATAAGGAAGATATGAATTTTTGAAATTTATTAAATAATTAAAATATTAAATTTAATTATAAATCTCGATATTATCCAAAGAGGGGGGGGGGGGGGGGGGGGAGTCAGCGACCTTATCCAGGTTACGCCCAGCGTAATTCAGGGTTTCAGCCCCTATAAATAGATGTCGAGTGCAGTCGAGTTCTATTGCTCATTTCTTCCCTTTCTCTCGCGTTTTTACCTCGTTTTGCATGCAAGAAATACCCCGAAGCCCCGGTATCATTCCCGAACCCCAAAGCAAGTCCCGAGGCCCCGAAGATCCTGAGAAGTGAAATTCCCGAGCCGACGCTTTGCCCGCGAGAAGCCCGATTTTTGTGAAGATCTCCCGGTTTCACCGAAAAATACTACTTCTACAAGCGGTAGCGTTATCCGATCATCTTCTGATCAAGTGAGTGTATAGTTACTTTCTTCTAACACATAAATATAAAGTATTAGCTATGAAATACGTGCTATGTGTTATATATTATTTGTCTATTTGATATGGGCTTGGAATTGATGTTTTTATACGGGTGTTAAATGATTTAAATTGTGTTTGTATTTATATCTACAAAAAATGTTAGGTACAACATGGGTAGATGGAGTAGTTGGTGACGATGCGACTTCGTACCTATTGAGTAAGCCTTGGTGACGATGTGACTTCGTGCCTATTAAGTAAACCATGGCGACTATGCGACTTAGTGCCTATCGAGTAAACCTTGGTGACGATGTGACTTCATGCCTATTAAGTAAACCCTGGCGACTATGCGACTTAGTGTCTATCGAGTAAACCTTGGTGAAGATGTGACTTCGTGCCTATTGAGGAAACCCTGGCGACTATGCGACTTAGTGCCTATCGAGTAAACCTTGGTGACGATGTGACTTCGTGCCTATTGTATAAACCTTGGTGACTATGAAGTTAGCACCTATTGTATAAACTTTGGTGACTATGGAGTTACCGCCTATTGTATAAACCCTGTTGACTATGGAGTTAGCGCATGTTAAAGTAAACCTTGGTGACTATGGAGTTAGTGCTTGTTGAGTAAACCTTTGTGACTATGGAGTTAGCGCCTGATAGCTATGGATTTAGTATCTGATAGATAAACTTTGGCAGCAATGAATTTCGTGCCAATTCCTTAGGTAAATCTTTAAGAATGAATGAATGAAGGATAGTGGATTCTTAGGGTAAACCCTTGAGAAAATAAAGGAGATATGGGGATGGGTATTTGGGTTGATTGTTTGATAATTGAATATAATAAATGTATTATTGTCGGTTGAAAACCCTATATGCTCACCAGGCTCCCAAGCCTGACCCACATAGTTTTCTTTGCATTACAGGTAATGACACGAGGGTATAAGTTGGTGGACTTGACGAGAGATTTTGGATTATAGATCATTAGTTATAAATAATTGTTGTAAGGTCTATTTTATATTATTTATGCTTTTGGTCTGTATCGGAACGTGACATCCCGAGATTTTGTTATATAATGAAAATACATTCTCTTTAAGAAACGTTTTGATAAATTCTTATCATATTTTATTTTGGGAACAAATTCTGAAACTCTTTTAATCAAAGGATTACTCTGATTTTATAAACAAAACATAAACAAATCGGTCTTTTCTGGCCGTGAAAATGGGGATGTCACATATTATAATTCCATATTTTGGAGGATGTTGTGGTAACCTTCTTTGTTGGTATAAGGTTTATGAATTTTGTAGCATTTTAACTAATCAGAAGCGTAGTGACACTCATCATGGACCAAACCATATCCAATAATGTCCGGTTCTTCTTCTCTGTTATACCATTATTCAGTTACTCACTAGTCACTACCCATATCAGATATGGGAATCTTAGTCCTTTTATTTAGTTGATTTTCTACTTCGTATTGAAATGTCTTGAACACAATAAAGATTTCATAGTTATGTTTAACTTTGAATAATTCATCTATGTTATTTATATTTCTCAAGATATGCTTTTTAACTAGTCCATAAACATAACTTAAATTTTAGTGCATCCATAAGTTTTTTTCTAACAAGTATATTAATCAAGTCACCGTTTCTACGAAAAAAATAATAAAGCATCGAGGTTCCATATGAGAATTGTCGTAATATATTTAAAAAACATAAGAATGCCGAACTTTCTACGACAAATGGTAATAAGACATCTACGTCGCATCTTAAGACAAATTGTAGTCATTTAAGAAACGTTAGATATCACAATCGACATATGTTGATTTCTTCTTATAAGATAAAAAAGAATATGTCTTTTACTGACTTCCAAAAGAATAAGATTTACCTCATAAAATTCCATGAGTGTCAAAAATTCTATGATTCTTTAATGAAAATTATGGAAAGTGTTGCTTGTGGCTTAAGAAACTTTTGCTAGAATAGGTTTGTAGGATGCGGTTGGTAATTAGGTTATTTCTTGATATAAGGTCATCGAGTATAGAGGGTTTTAGGTGCGTAAGGATCTACGTGGAGGGGATGTTAGCGCGTGAAAACGGCCCCCAATGGGTGTAATGGTGGTATGGAGTAATTAGTTTCACGGATGTTTATGAGGATTGTGATTGGCTAGCTCCAAACTCTCATTGGCTTCTCTCTCTTGTTTACTAGTTGTTCACTAGTAAACACCATCTCCAAATAATAGTGAATGTATTGTGAAAAATACATGATGATGATGTGGAATCATTTTCACTCATAACTACAATGTGAACATACCCGATGATCTAAATTAGCTAAAAGAAAAATGTAAGTTATTCTGCAACCAATTTTATTAGTAGAAATAATAAAGGGTTTAAATAGTTTTTGGGAAATATATAACGAGAAATATTTTTATGTTAGCCAACAAATTCCATAAACTTTTAGAAAAATATAACAAGTTCTAGGTTTATGTTTTACCACTTGTTACCTCATATTTAGCATGTTTATATTTTAAATTTATATTGTTAGCTAAGTTTTAAATTTTGTAAAATTTGTCCAACTTTAAAGTTTCTTATGAATATGATCTAAATATTTTTTTCTTTATAAATTCGTCCCAAAAAAAATTTATTTTATTTTATATAACTTTCTCTAAATTTTTTATACAAAATTTTAAAACCATTTTCTAAATTTGTGTACTTTTATATACTTTTTTACAAAAATATTATTAAGTTTTTTTATAATTGTTTTAATAAAACATTCTAAATTTATTTTATATCTTCTTAATATAATGTCTTAATATTTTTATAAATTTCTAAATGTTAAAAAATATTAAAATACAATAAAATGTTTACAAAAGGTTGTATAAAATGTATTAAAAAAGTAATAAAAAAGTTTATAAAAAATCGTAGTTTTAAAATTTGTAAAGTTTGTCCAAGTTTAAAGTTCCTTATGAATCTGGTCTAAATATTTTTTTTCTTTATAAATTCGGCCCAAAAAAATTTAAATTTACTTTATATAAATTTTTCTGGAACTTTTCCTAAACTTTTTTACAAATTTTTAAAAGGTTTTTCTAAATTTTTGTCCTTTTTATACTTTTTTACACATTGTTTATAAATTTTTTTATAAGTGTTTTAATACAACGTTATATACTTATTTTATAACTTTTTAATATAATGTTCTAATATTTTTATAAATTTCTAAATGTTAAAAAAAATATTAAAAAATCATAAAAGGTTGTATAAAATGTATTAAAAAAAAGTAATAAAAAAATTTATAAAAAAGTCATTTAAAGAGTTCATAAAAAGTTGTAAGAAAAGATGTTAAAAATATTAAATCTTTTTACAACATTTACAAAAATACATTTTTGTAAAAAAAATATGTTGTAATTTCTGTTAAGTTTATATATATATATATATATATATATATATATATATATATATATATATATATATATATATATATATATATATATATATATATATATATATATATATATATATATATATATATATATATATATATAGTTGTAAAACTGTAAATATAAAATTATACAAATAGTTTTAAAAAGTCTAGAAAAGTTGTATAAAAACTGATTTGGGTAGAATTTGTAAAAATAAAATAAAAAAAACAAAGTTTGGACCACATTCATAACAAAACTTATAGTTTGGACCAAATTAATAACAAGTTTGGACCACATTTATAACAAAACTTATAGTTTGGACTAAACTCAAAATAAATTTAAAACTCAAGCAAAAACATAATTTGAAATATGACATGCAAAATCTGGTGTAGCAGGTGGAAAATCAAAAATCGCGACGTCGTTACATTTTCTGGGATTCGTTGAAACTTAAAAACATTTCCAACAACATTTTTCTCAAAAATATTTTAAACCCAAATAAGAAGTAACAAATTTAAAAAATGACTACAAAAAATAATATTAATATGTAACTCTCTTTCAATAAAATGATGTAAACATGAGAAGTAGCATCATCTCTTTTATTTTACCAATTAAATCCATTAAATTAAATACCAAATAAAGAATGGAATAATTAAGAAACCGATAGGGTGAGTAGTTTGATGGTCTTTAATTAAAAGGAGGTCAACGCATACCTCAATCAATCAAAGCAAACGACATAATAGTGGTTGACCCGGTTGTGTGGCTCCCAACATTCATTTAGGCTTCTTATGTTCCCACAATCAATCTCCTACTTTTATGTTCGTTTCTGTTGAATGATTAGATTTTGTGAGCATATAATCCTCACACAAATGTATCTCACAATTTATTATCTTTTCATTAAGCTATATTCATTGAATCCCATCATATATAGATACATGAGAGTACCCTCGTTTCAAAAATACATGCACTCAAACATACACTAAACCATTATACATACGAACAATCATTACAACGTACTAGATATAACTATTTGGTCAAAGCCAACCAAATAACATGTATTACTAAACCATTAAACTTTTCTTATTATCTTGTTTTGGTTATATATGGAAGAACAAGACATTTTTTACTCTTTATGTTGTTCACTAGATTATAACCAACGTTGCAAAAAACGCTCGATATTAGCTAATCGATGGACTGGGGTCAAGGGATTAATCGACTAGTCGGAGATTAATCGGGTACAATTAATTGCTAATTTGTTGAATTTTAAAAAATTAAATATGACTAATATCATATCAAAGTTCGTAAATACCACTAATATAATAACCAAATAGGTTAATATGATTAATACAACACTAATAATGTCTCAAATAGTTTCTATTTTGATAAAACTTCTTCAAAATGTTAAAATTTCATCGTTTTGTAATGTTTCACTCATTATGTGTGTAGGGATTAATCGCTAAGCGCCCTCTAATCGGTCGAGTAGCGCCTAGGGATTAATCCAAGATTAATTGGGAACTAGTCAGGATTTTTACAACAGTGATTATAACCAAAACCGATGTTTAAAAACAAGAGATAATAACTTATGAGAGTAACATACTTTTGATTCTGCTCATATTTAATCACTTTCATTTTCTTGTAGTGAAGTTATTTTTTGTATTTAAAAAATACCATATTACAACCAGTCATTAAGGCCTTAACTAAGAGTATTTTATTCATATTTAGTCACTTTTTTTTTTGAAACAACCAATAAGAACTAAAATTAAAAACTAGCAAGTAGCTAGAAAACAATTACAAGTTCATAGGATTTCGAAGCCAATTCACCCATGGCATACATCTATTATTTCTATTAGAATACCACTAGAAAACATGTGTCGCTCATTGAACCAACACTTTGGACCGATACATATAAAACAAAGTTGCAAATTATTTTCCATCGAAAAAGATTGTAACAAAATGGAAATATAAAAAGACAAAAACATCCTTCTTATTTAGAGATGGCAAAAAGCCCCATACCCGATGGGGAACCCGAAACCCGCACCCGTTTTGACCGGGGATGGGGAATCCCCGAATAAAAAAAATAGGGAAGGGGATGGGGATGCGGACACCCCTAATCCCCGACCCTGGACCCGCCCCCGATATATATTAATATATAAAAGTAATACAAACATATATTTATAGTACAATTTACAATACATAGAATTTTATCTAAGTAACTCATTAGTAATTTTTGGTTGAAATTATACTTTGTTTTTTTTTTTTATCTTGTTTAAACTCATGTATGATTTTTGTTTTGTATTTTGTTCATTTATTTTACCTCAAATATCACTCTGATAATTTTTTCTACTTGATTTCTCATGTATATATTTAAATATGGTAGAAATTTTATTTATATTTTTTATGCAATCTATATATTTTTTTATATTTTGTAAAATCTTTAAACTTATGCTGGTAAAATTGAAATTTAGATGTTTTCTTTACATAAATTTTTTCATATTAAAGAGAAAAAAAAATTCCCGATTCCCCGTTGTTGATCCCCGATCCCCGTTGGGGGTGGGGATGGGGGTTTATTTATATTCCCCGGTGAGGATGGAGATGGGGATTGGAATGAGGATTCGGAGATGGGGATGGGGATTAGGGTCCCCTGTAAAACCTGCCCCCGTTGCCATCTCTATTCTTATTCTCAATCACTAAAAACAACCTTGCAAAGTTTCTCTATTAACAAAGAGAAGAGAAAGTAAATATTCTCCTACTTTTCTTTTTAATTATCTTCCTATCCATTTGAAATGATGACAAATATCATAAATATAACACTTGTCATCATTTCATATGGGTAAAAAGATATTTAATTTCTCATTGAGAAATGGCTACCTTCATCATTAAAAATAGCACCAAAAAGCTTCCAACGACCTTTATAGTAAACGCAACTATTAAAAATAGCAATAAAAAGCTTGTTCAATCCCAATCATCCAATGTCCTTTTGTAGTAAACGCAACTGCAAACATTAACATTAGAAAGTTTATCCAATCCCATTCAATAGCTATTGTAATTTTCACTATTAAAAATAGTAGAAAGCTTTTCTAATCGTGTCAAATGTCAAGCGTAATAAATGCAACTTTAAAGGGCTTCTTATTGCCCATGGCCCATGACAACACATAATAATAAAGCACCAAATAAGAAAAAAAAATCGTGCCAAAAGAGATTCAAACATTCACATTGGCAAAAAAAAAGATTTCCAACAAAGACTGGTCCAAAAATCAATAAATTCCAAGAAACAAAATACACAATAATTATACCTTAGACCCCATGAAAAAATATCGGAGAACATATCATATCAATTGTAGGCAACACAAACATAGATTTAATTAAAGCAAAATATAGACGACCACTTGTATTCTTGGATTGGTCAACATTTCTTCGGAAATTTACACCTGGTCAACCATGCCAATAATAATAACAATTTAAATTAAAGATAAAGAAAAAAGAAATTTACAGTTTTTTTTTTTTTTTAATTTTACCTCGATGTAATGGAAATGGAAGAGAGCCAGATAAATGTTATTTACAGGCAAAAACCTCTTGAGAACAAAATTTGAGCACCAATAGTAACACATGATACACATGAACCATTTTTTAATGATTAGTTTTCATGCTATGCTATCTGAAAACAAGGCTTCCATTTTGTTGTACTCTCAGATTTTCGATAAGTGATTGGTAGAATGACTTCAATGACTTCATATCATTGCCCTGATAATAAATAAATAAATAAACAGTTCATTTATCACTTTTAAAAAAAAAAATTGATTACAAAAACTATTTAAAAATGATACAAATATAAATATGAAATAAATGTTTACCTGTACTTTCTGGCAATACTCTTCTGCTAAATCTTGAGGACAATGTGCAGCAAGAAACCCTTTTGATACAAAATTAATCAGAAAATCATTTCCGAATTTCTCATACATAACCTTCTGAGCCATTACAATTTCTCCAAATAAAACAAACTGCAAAAAATAAAAAAAATTAATGGCTTAAGGAGATGAATAAATTTTGTTTTTTGGAATGTAAGGACAAAACGGTCATTTAGACTTACAGTATTTGCATCACGAAACTCAAAGGACTTATCGAGGACACTGTATAAACAACAGTTTGTTGCAAAAGCTTCGATTACAAAGGTTTGAAAACCAGGTACCTGTATACTTAATATAATTAATAACATTAAATACCATATAAAAGGAATAATACAAAATGAGTGCATTACCTTTTCTTCACCATATGTCCTATTGCACCAATCTTTAATCAGTCTAATAAATATTTGTACACAAGCCTAAAGTAAACAAAAAAAAAATTTCATCAGATTCAGATAAGATTTTTATATTTTATATTTTTATATTTTATACCTTTCTGACAGTGAGATCTTTGTGATTACAGCAAGTGAACAACAGTAACTGCATCATTGGATCCAAATAAACTCGACTTTTAGCAGAAAGAAACACAGATGATAATCCATGTGTTGCCACCACATGAAGAAACGTGTAGAATGTTCTTTGAAGCTCTTGTAATTCACGAATTTCCTAAACCAATCATTTTTTAAAAATCATTTATCTGATTAATTTTAACAAAAAAGAATATATAGTTGGTATAATGTAGTGTACCTCTGTGTTGCTACCAGGTCCTGAAGGAATTGTATCCCTTGGTATAATACTGAATACTCTAGTTGCAATAACAGGGTATACATTTTCAAGAATATCTTGAACAGATGTATTGAATTTGCATATGAGTTGATTTATTAATACAAGAAAGCCCACGAGTTCTTTTGGCTGCATGAGGAATGTCATTATGAGAAAAGCAACAAAATGGAGGAAATAATAATAATAAAAGATTGAAAGATATTAAATAAAATACTAAAAAGGAAATAATTAATACCTCACTTTCAGAAAGAAGCTGCTCCAAGGCCTTTGGAAGGTAAGGGAAGACAGATGATCCTAATGTCTCCACCATTCTGTGAATAAATGAAGTAACCTGACAAAAAAAAAGTTTTTAATTGAATAAAAGTGAAGAATAATACATCACAAGAAAGAAAAAAAGGATTCTTGGATGTACCTTGGAGCGCAAGGTTTCTACTTTTGGAAAGATCACAAGGATTTGTAACAGCACATCCAATGTCTATAACAAAATAAGACACTTTTTTTAGTTTTTTTTTTTAAAGAAAATGTAGAAATTGAGAAAAAGATGATATGATCATTAACCTGTTTGAACATGAGGCCAATTGCAGGGCGACTAGCTGTCACAAGTCTCTCACTAAATCCCTGTAGAAATACATATATTGAAAGTTATATAAAATGTCATTATCCATAAATAGATGTAAAGGAATGAATGAAAACCTTGCTTAGTGCATTAATGGCCATGATAAGTTGTTGGATATTGGCAACTTTTGATTGTGATTCTTCTGAGTTTTGAACTCTTGAGTTCACGATTAATATCTCAACCTGTTTTGTTTCAAGATTCTTGTGTTATAATAAGAAAAGATTCAATTTAACATAAAAAAGATTGAAACTTTATGACCTGTTGACAAAGGGGAGTAAGCAAAGATGAAAGATACTCTGTTTGCTTTTCAAGTGGAACATCTTCCATTCCAATTAACAAACCAATTGCTTCAAAAATATGACTACCATCTTCAGATCCAGAAAGTTCTTTTGATGCATAATCCATACTTGTAAACTGTGAAACTGTATCATTCAGACTCTGCAGAATTGTTTCAATGAAAGGAACGAGTTTTGCTTTGAGCAATTTAACAACTCTCATGAAAAGATAACTCGCCCTTCGACTCACTTTCACTTTTGAATGATGTATACCTCGATCATCAAGAAACGCAGCTAAAACTAAAGGAATGTATTGGTTGTTTTCAAGAACAAATTTCATGTATCTTGTTATTGTATCAAGATACACCAATGCAACAAGTCTGTTAGAATGACAAGGGAATTTTGTGGATAACAGCATAGGGACAAGTTCTCTCAAGATCCCACTACCTGTTCTCATTGCCTCATCACTTAAAGATTCACCAAATGCATAAAAGAGTGATAAAGCAGCTTCTACTTCTTCAACATTAATGTCATGAGAGGACCCCACAGCACTTGATAATGAGTTTCTAATGAAGATTTGGGTGACATCAGGTGCTACACGCCCTACTGTACGAAGCAAGACTAGCAGATCTTTTCTGTGTTCAATCATTCTATCTTCTTCTTCTCTTCCTACTTTATCTAACACATCAAGATTGTCCCTGTACATTGGATCAAACCTAATTTGCATTCGGATTACCTCCAAGATCTGGCCCACGTGAAAAAGCTGTGTTTCTGTCAATGGAGATACACCTTTCATTGTTGCAACATATCCAGAAAGAAATTGGACGATACTGAAGGTTGTATCCAGCTCACAGTTTTGCATAACGTAGAAAACAGATGGTAAGACTTCATTAAGAAGATCAGTGGAAGCTCTTTTGTGATCTCCATTGTTGAGATTCTTTAAGCAATCTAGAAGAACAGAGGCGTAGCCTATAAGCAAAGAGGCTAACCCTGAAACAAATTCAGAGTCAACATCACCTGCTACCAAACCAAAAACCCTATTCATTTGAAGGCTCTGGAGAAGGGTGAGTTTAGCTTGTGAATCCATCCGTTTAGAAACAACAGCAAGAACACAACCGGAAGCTGCAGACCTGAGTTGATCTGGTAATCCTTCTACTAACATTAGTTCGAATAGTAAAGGGAGGAAAGTGTTGTTTGCCACTAAACCGATTTCAATCCATGAGATGTATCTTCTCATGGTGTCGAGAACAAAGGAACAGAGTTCAGAATCGGTGTTCTTGTACAGGGAGACAATGTCATACCAAGCATGAACGATCTGATTGACACATTGTTGTCTCATTGCATCCTTGATCTTCCCTGATACCACACCCTCTTCTGGTGTTCGTGGGTAGTCTTGGCTTATCAATTCATCGTCCAGAGCATTTAGAACACGACAGAACATATCAATCACTAAACCACCTTTGCTCAAATTAGGGAGAAAATCAACGAAAATGGAAGACCAGATTGATGGATACTCATAGTAGATGAGAGTAACCAAAACCTGAGCGAGTTTATTCTTTACATAAGAAGGACCATCCAAAACCTTAACGGAATTGCTATTATCAAGTGTTTCATAGCACGCCATGGAGAAAACCGATGTCCTAACAAACGATTTCTCTTCTGTGCTCATTCCGGAGTAGCGAGAACGCAAGACTTCATGCAAACATTGTAAACACCAAAACTGAACTTGAACGAGTTTCGAGAAACACAATCGTTCGATACATATACGACAAATTGATGGATTATCTTTGATTTGTTGACAGAATGCAACTGCTTGTGACTTCAATACAGATGTAACAGTCCCCGATTCATCAAAGATGATGAGTACCGCCTTCTCCAGATCATCCATTGATACAAATCCACTAATCTTATAGAATAAACCCTAACGCAAAACCTCAGACCATCAAATCCGATTCCTTACAAGCTCTTAATGTAAATCAGCAGATTAACAAATCGAATGAATTGAATACACGAATAGCCAGTATACCTTTGCGGTAGAGAAGGCTTGGATATCTAGCAAAACCGATCTTGGTTCACAAGAACTAGGGTTTCGTTACAAAGATAAAGAAATGGAAGCAACAAGAAACAATCTTTTTCCTGCTTCTAGGGTTTCAGATAGTTGAAGATTAATGTAAAAGCGAAACAGCGAGAGATTAGGGATTTTGAGGAGGTTTTCGACGAGTTTTGGGTTGAGTGAAGGACGAAGGTTTATTCAAGAACACATATAGACTAACCACACCGCCACCCATAAACCCATGTATTTATAGGGTACAATTTTGAAGTGTGTCAATATCTTTACATTTCAATCTTTAAATTTTGCTTTTAAAATTGTAATATCAATTTAATTAAATTTGAATATTCGTATAATAAATCAAAATTTTCTTTATTTAATTTTTGTGATTTTCTTCCCATTTTTCAAGCATTTTAGGTCAAATATACATATCAATTTGTTTATTTGAAATTTCTTTCTATAAGTAGAAAATTCAATTATAATTTAATTTTTTTTATTATTCAAACCGATTTCCAATTTAGTATGAGTATATGTTAGGTCAATTAGGTTTCTTTTAACAACAAACAAACACTCCTAATAGTATTATTTGTGTCTTTAATAAAACTAAACCCTCTTCATTTTGTTGTAAGACCAAAATATGTAAGACCAAAATATGATAGATCTTCGAGTTAAAGATAATATAAATATACGCTATAACAATGAATAAATTCATAAATAAAAATATTTGGTAAATGTTAACTAGTTAAATTGATGGATTGATTCGTAAATCATTTAAAATGAATGTGTAATACTTTAAATTGTTTTATTCTAGAAAAAAAAATATTGTAATGATATAATTTTATATTTTTATTAAAAAAAAAAGGTAAAATGTGTTATGAGCACGTTTGATATTTTATCCATTTGTCATTTCTAGTTTTGCTTTTTGTTAGTTGAAAATATATGCATGAATTTTCTTTTTGTATAAATCCGTTCGAATTGCTACAAGTTCTATAATGTATCCGTTAAAGTAGCTTTTTCTTTTTTTAATTATTGCGTGAATGATGAAGCTGCAAAACTTTACGATCATATTTATAGTCCAAGTTTGATCAAATATTTTAGTTCCATAGGCCATAAGGTGTAGCCAAAGTTTAACAATTTAGTATTTTTGGTAATAAAAAAAACATCAAGAAACAATGAAAATTCCTAGAAATAATCTTGACATGATTATTAATATGGCTTTATTGGTAATCATGCAACTAACTTATTACAAGTAATTTAAATACCGATACGTGTTGTTTTGTGATTGAGAGAATTAGAATACTCAACTTTCGCAAGATATTTACTTGGGGTTCAAGTTGATAGAGGGTTCTCGAATACATATAACTTGCACTATTGCACAAAGTATTTACTTGGGATTCAAGTTTTCCAAGTGTGTCTTTTATTCTAATTGGCATAGTTTTATTCGCATTCTTGTTTTCTTGGTCACCAAGTTTGTTGTTAAAAGCACGTGATTCTTAAATTAGAGTTTTTGCTTTTGAACAGAAATAGTGTGTATAATTTACTCATGAATCACTTGTTTTATGTAATAATTTACCTTTAAAAATTTAAATGGTGTTGTACAAAAGTATTGCCTTGTTCTAAATACTCAAAGATGTTATGAATATAATTATATAATGATAACAATGTGGAGTAGAATGTTCTAAAATATGTGAGATGATGTCTCAAATGTGCACCACAACAACAAGGCGCTACTCCAATATCTCAAAAAATCTCATAGTGATGTTGTCAAGTATAGCGCACATAAGTCTGGTCAAGAGATATATAAGATGTGTCAAAGTTTTTTATAATGAGTTTTTTTAATGTGTTTATTTCGTATTTTTTTTCATTGTACATGAAATTATTTAGTAGTTGTTAATTTTTTGCTAATTAGTTGTTTATATAACACTTATGTAAACTTGTTATATTTTATATAAATATATAATTATTTGATTTATTTTATGTATATGTATTTAAGTTGTTCAATATAATATCACACACGCACACACATACACACACACACACACACACACACACATATATATATATATATATATATATATATATATATATATATATATACTAGTTTATAACCCATAAGAACCACGGTTACAAAATTAATTAAATTTTTATAGTAAAACTCAAAATTATTAATTAATTATTTTAAATAAATTATTAATTTAGAGTTTTTTTTAGTTATATAAATTTTAATAATTTATTTAAATAAATATGTGAAATTATATCATTTGTATTATTTTTATTTTTATTTTTATTATAATATTATTAATTTAATGTAATTAAAGTGGAAATTTTAAAATTTGAAATTTGAAATGGAGTTGACAAGTGTATACATTAATTAGGAGACATAATAAGGTGACACATGGCAAAAAGAGAATAAGATATGCATTAATTAGTAGACCTAATATGATGACACATGTCAAAAGGAGAATAAAACTATTCTTTTATTAGAATATATATATATATATATATATATATATATATATATATATATATATATATATATATATATATATATGCAAGATTCAAATGTAGATAGACATTTATTATGCGGACGTGTAGACACTGTTATTCTGTGAAAATGACTAAAAGAATGGGTTGTTTGATAATGTGAATACGTTCAACCTCACATAATTATTGTCATTATCACAAATTATCACTAATTAAATCGTTTATAAATATATTATGGATTTTTTTACGATTCTTACACTCTCAGAATGTGTTTTTGATAATCTTATTCTATAACAATGGGAATGAGTAACAACCAATGTGTGAGAACAAAAATAAATAAGAATTAGTGAAAATGCATGATAATGATGATAGTTATTGTAACACTCTAAAAATCATAGAAATTTTAAAATCAACCATTAACCAATCATTGTTTACAAAAAGAGTCATTGTTTCAAAAGTATTATTTAAAATCAGAGTTTTCCGAAGATCACAAAACAAGAAGATGTGCACAATCACGCCTTCACTTTCTCATGATGATCTGAAGTACCTGAAAATATAAACTGAAACTGTAAGCCAATGTTTAGTGAGTTCCCCCAAAGTACCAACACACAACATATAACTGAAGGGATTTTGTTGCATAAAATAGATAGTTTTTCACAAAAACCGACAACAGAAGCTTTAAAATTTTTTTATAAATTTCGAGTGTAGCAACAAAACAAACCATCAAGGATCCTTTTAAAGAGGTTAAAATGATGTTATAAGAACCATAGGGTGTTTAGAAATAACAACCTTTGTAGCTTTTGTACCCTCTTGGATTTGGGGTGTTGAACTAGGTGGCAAGAAGAAAGAGCTTGATCTTCTCTACAAATAATTCACCAACAAGAATAAGGTATCAAAATTGCTAGATTTCTTCTTGTACAACTTTGTTCTTTAAGCCTTAAGTGCTTAATCAATCAAGCACTAAGAAAGACATGAAATGAACACCAAAAGCAAGTAATGTCTTCAAAAGAGGAAAGAGCTCCAAGCTCTTATGTTGCTTACGGTTTTGAGAGAAAAAAAAAGGAGAATAAGTATTGAACAAAAAACTAGGACTCTCTCCACGTATAAGACCCTCTATTTATAACCCATTCAAGCATGGCCTCTTGAATATAATATTCAAAAGTATGGGCTATAAAGGAGAGCCATGGGGAACAATATGATGGAGGTTCACACGCAACCTCCATTCCTCTACACACTTTCGACCATAGGCCCTAAAGGGGACAAAAAAAATGTTCACTAGTCTTTTTAACCATGGTAGAGTAAGCCTTTGATTTAATCATGGTTAACCAAAGTGTCCAAAACTTTGTACATAACTTATTATGTGATACCTTGTCATATAAAGACTGTTTTTATACTTCTTACAATATTGTTTTCATAGAACAATAATTTTCTCTAATTAAATACAAGAGTTGAATTTATTTATTAATAACAAATTACTTAATAAATATTCAATAAGTACCAACTTGATTAAGGTGTGCCCTATAGGATCATATGTCATTAGCAATGTCACTCAATAATGATTCTTGGGCATATAGATCTAACAATCTCCCACTTGCACAAGATTCATTATAGACTGACATAGACAGTAGTTAGCGTCTAGCAACGGGCTACTGCCCCTAATAACACACGAAGGGGTGCCGTCAATCAACATCTAATTCCAGGAGCTCACTAGCTACAATTAAAGTATAAGGTAAGTGTATCAATATTCTCTTTGTTACAAACATCAGGTTGGATATGAGACATGGAACGTGATCATCCTCATTTGCCATCCAACTTATAAGAAAGGTGCCTTAAATGTCTAACTCTCAACATATAAGAGAAACAAATCTCGTCTTGACTACATACATACTCTCATATAGTTCATGCTCTACCCAACGAAGGCTTTATAATTGCACAGTTACGAACATCGTTTAACCATGTCAAAGCATAACAATCCCCATACTTGAGTTCTCCAATATGCATCTCAGGTCGAAAGACATAAAGATATTTACATGTGATCAAGATTCACTTATAATATCGATCCATGAAGTGACTCTTGATGCGGGTCATTTCCAATAGTTGTTCTCAAACAAGTACATATGAATTTGGATGAAACACCTTACTATTTCACTTCTTGAAATCAACCGAGACGATTCATATTAGTTGTATTTTAAGTTGCTCCTGCAACAGTGACTGACTATGGATAAATTTTGAATAATTACATTATTCAAGGACTAAATAACATGCTAATATAGAACACAATAATATTCAACACAAAAGAGATGTCTAATATTTAGAGGAGATTACATATCATTGCTACATAGTTCTGAATATCCAGATATTAGTCAAGTACATATTTAAATCCAATCACTGGCTAATCGTAGACTGATTCCTTTTGCATGACTCTCAAACTTGCTTTGAGTTAGAGCCTTTGTGAACGGATCTGCTAGATTATCATTTGTATGAATCTTTTCAATGCGTACATTTCCCAATTCTAATTTCTGACAAATGAAATTGTGTAACATCCATAAATTTTACACCAAATTTAAACTTTTTCAATCATAAATAAAAACCAAATAGCATTGTTTACAAAATGTTTTCAAATCATTTTCCATCAGAGTGTCCCAAAAAAATCATAACATAAGGATGAGGAGCGATACGTTCACGCCTTCGCCTTTCCATGATCTCCTGAAATACCTGAAACAATAAACTGAAAACTGTAAGCCCGAGGGCTTAGTGAGCTACCCCCAAAATACCAATTCCACACTGACAATACCATATTAGTAATAATCAATCAATCAACATGCATACTGGGCTATCGGCCTGACTGGACCGCCCTACGGGGCATACAATTTGTCTGAATCTATCCCGAGCCTTCGGCATGACTGGTTCGCCACGTGGGCCTACAGTTTCCCCAGACCGCTCATAGGGTATATTGGCCTTCAGCACAAAGCAGGACCGCCTCAACCCAACCACAAGCAAATAACCATGTGCGCATACTATCATATACAGGTATATACAAACGTCAAACATATTTATCACATTGATCATCAATCATAGAATTCTCCTGTAACTAGAGTACCGACCTAGCAGGTCACTAACATACCAATCCTTACGGATCATAAGAGCATAACATACTGTCTACCCCGATTCCGATCTAACAGATCATAACCACATGTAGCATACCATAACAATAACAACTAAAGGGTCGTCCTTGGTGCCGTAGACCCTATCGATATAGTGAGGATAACTCACCTCACAGATGTCGACTCGAAAGGTAAACTCCAACTCTCAGATCACTTGACACAGGCTCCACCACCTATTATCATAGTACATCATACTCATAAGTCCTTAACCTTATAAGGTACTCCATAACCCAGTAGGCAACCCCTAGTCAAAGTCAAAGTCCTCAGTCAAGGTCAACAGTCCATGTTGACTTAACTCGCCGAGTACCCTTGGCTACTCACCGAGTTCCCTGAAGTACATTCCAACTCGCTGAGTCATCGGAGTGACTCGTCGAGTTCCTTTAATTCTCGATCAAACTTTAAGGCCACCCGTCAAGTTCCCTCGTTGCAACTCGACGGATACACACTTTCCTTCCTTGCAACTCGACGGATACACACTCATACATATCCAAGAGAAAACTCATCCGACTCGTCGAGTTGTTCTTCAACTCGTCGAGTCTTATGACGATCTTCATCGGACTCGCCGAGTTGTTCATCAACTCGTCGAGTTCACGGCCATCTTCATGTGACTCGCCGAGTCAACCTTGCGACTCGCTGAGTCCATTCAGTCATTTTTCCATACAGACTTGTTTTGATCCATGCAACGGTTCCAACTCATAGATCCAAGCTTCTAGGGCATGTTTATCATGTAAGGTTGCAAAGTTTACGTGCATGCATGGCTATAAAGGCTCTAAATGCCTATTTTAAGTTCTTAATGGAACTTCATGCTCAAGAGGGACCTTAATCACAACGAAGATTGTGACTTTATGCTTCTAGAATCCAAGGAGGGTCCAGATCTGAAGTTACAACTTTAGATCTAGCCCATAGCTCATCATACCAACTTGAAAATCCATAAAAAGCCCTAGAAACTCAACAAAAGGGAAAAAGGGAAGTAAGGATGGCACTTTGATACCTCTAAAGGATGCTAGATGAGGTAAATTTTGCTTCCCACTCCTTTCTTGCTTCAATTTCCTTTGCACTCTTAGCTTTCTTCCTCCAAGATTCTCTTTTCCAAGCTTCAAACACCACACCAAGGCACACACACATGAATTAGGGTTTTAAGGGGCTCTCAAATACTATAAAGAGGCCAAAGGAGGCTAAGGCTCCTTTAAATAGAGGTGAAAACCCCGGGATTTAGGGTTTTCACTGCCAGCTCCTACTCGTCGAGTCCCAACATGGACTCGTCGAGTAGGTCACTTAAAACGCGATTTCATCCAGCTGCTACTCGACGAGTAGGTCAACCAACTCGTTGAGTAGAGCTTAACCCAATAATTCTTATTTAAGCAATACCTAAGAATCAGGGTGTTACAACTCTCCCCCACTTGAACTAGACTTCATCCTCGAAGTCCGTTGGGATAAACAATGTCGGGTAATGCTCGCGCATCACCGCCTCCGGCTCCCATATCCACTCGGATCCCTTACGATGTTTCCACTGTACCTTTACTAAAGGTATTTCCTGTTGGGTTTTGAGCATTCTAACACTCCTAAATGTACATGAAACCCTAAATACCTTGGATCTATGTTTTCTCTATTATACATGCAATTATGAACATCCAAGGTATTATCCTAATCTAGCATACAAAACAATGAATATAACAAGATAGAATACATACCTCTTTGATGTAGAATGTCTTCATGAAGCTTGAGTGCCTAGTGCCTCAAGTGTGACACCTCAAATGGTTCACACAACACCAAATACACTTGGAATAACTTGAGAGAATTCTACACTTCATGGAAATCGGCTAGCCCTTCTATTACACACACTAGTGCCGATTTTGGTCAAGAATAAGATGCATATATAGTTAGGGTTACACCATGTAAACCCTAATTTACATGGCATTTCATTTCCATGATCCATGGGTACAAAAACACCATGGAGCATCCATGGAGCATCATATGGGTTTTAGCCCAACTAGATAATCCATAGAGCATTAGCCCACTATATAAGTATGGATGATTTACACAATCAACCCATATATTTAATTAGTCTTCTTTTGATCACTTAATTAATCCTAGATTAATTCTTGATCAATACTAATTAAATAATCTTATTAATATATTAGAACTTATAATATATTAACCAACCATAAGTGTTATTTCTCTCATTATAGTCTATCCAAATGCATGATGCCATGCAACCCAAATGGACCATGTCGGGTCGAGTCAAGTCTTACCAATTATAGTTATGGACTTAGACATTAATCCAACAGTCTCCCACTTGGATAAGTCTAAAACTATTATTGCGTATGACTTCAGGAACCGATTGGCAATCGTAGCTCTCAAAAGCTTCTGTCGAACTCTGACCTTGTCGATGAACTCTGGCCTTTGTCAATGACTTGTAAATTAGATAAGGGATCATATATTCCTCCATTCTAGATATCATATGGACTGAGACATGGATTATAATCATTCTCTTTGTCCATTTGTTGTTTCCCTATTTCCGATTTATGACGACTGACTAATTGAACAAATCAAATCAGTCCTGGCCCGGCCGAGCATATGGGACACGATTCATGATGTCTCACATAAAGACTAAACCAGTCTTTTGCTATACTATTTCCATTTCAATTTGCCAAGTTCTCATAATTCAGATTATGAAAAGGGATGTCGTATTCTTAATCAAATTTTAGAACGCAAATAATGGACCCATTTACAGAATTTCCTTATGTTGAGCCATTCCAACATGAAATTCATATATATATATATATATATATATATATATATATATATATATATATATATATATATATATATCCTTGACAAAATACGATTAAAACCTCAATCTAAGCTTTTAGATTTGAGATGAAGTATAATTTTCTCTCCCTTAATTATAGCAAAACAACTCTTTCCCAATTGAAACTTTTTGTTTTCTATAATTAACATTGCTAACTTGCAATACTTATCATAATTATCATGCTCCCACTAACATGATGATTATTAGCATAACACTTATGCTCCCAATAGCTTTGACATGTACTCAGAAATCAGCTCGACTTCTAGAAATCAATACTTTATTGACTTTCTTACCAAAGTTCAGATTTTTGATACTAGATTGCTTTGATAAAACTTTATCATAATCATACACCTTATCTTAGATAGCTCACAAGTGTGTCTAAACAATTTTTAAGAACTATGAAAAGGGATGTCGTAATCATAGTCTCAGTTGTTTAGACCTTTGCCACTTCTCACAAGTCCATGTTAGTATGCCGGTAAACCACACACACTCCACTAACGACTTTGAGAATGCAAATATCACAATTGCTATCTAGCTAAAATCTACTTAGTGAAAGTGTTTCCTCACCATCATTTTCATGAATCGGAGAGAAACCTTATGACACTTAGATTTAATGGTGTATGTGTTCTTATCTATGTGAATTGTCAAAACCATAGTCACAAGACAAGGATAATGACAAATCCAAACTCATATGGACTGAACTCAATCTAATTTCTTGCCATCTGACAGCTCAAGGGTCTGCCATTGCTTCCAAGTTGTTGTGCAACCAATTGAGAACTCTAAGAACTCATATGCAAAGCCAACTTTAATTGGAATGGGCACAGAATATGTCAACAGGATAGGTTATAAACCTCAAGTCGTGTGCTAGTGAAGAACTTCAGGTTTTATTCCTGATTAGTTCTTGAGACTTTCAAGACCTTTAAGACTCCCACTGTCCTCTTGACATATAAGACTTTCTTGTCAGATATTCAAGAGATAGTGTGGATTCTAATCAAGACAAACACTTCACACAATTGGCCTTAGTCAGTCTTTGTTTTATCCAAAACATCACAACTTACCAATTTCAAATGTACAAGAGTAGAAAACTTTTACTCTTACATTTGACAAGTGTTTTAAACCTTCTTTAAGACATGTCACTCAAATTACAATCTTGGAGTATGACTCTAAGACTTGTATTGGAATGAACTATGACTCATCTTCTTGATTTAACCATTTCAACACTTCAAGTTCCTCTTCTTAGTCATAAGAATGCACTAAGATTTCCTTAGAGAACTAATTTTTGATATGGTTTCTTAATCATTAAGATGATCGCAAACATGATATTAAATTACTCTCCCATCTTTTCAGATTTGAGAAACTTTTATCTTTCTGCCTAAGTTGATTCTTCTTATTCGTTCTGCCTTACGTTGAAACTTTTCCAACGTTTCAGAATTATACTTAAACTTGTAAGTATAACCATATTTACTGAACTTAAATAAATCATGACAAATATTCTTATCGATCTTTTGTGTTGGACTTGACCAGTGCACAAGAATGTGTACTCGATCCCTTAGTCCTTCACTTGACTCACACATCCATGTGAACAAGTAGTTAGTCTTAATTTTTCCAATGCTTGAAAGTTCTCATTCATCATGCTATACAACTTGCATGATTCCAAGTTCCAGTCCAATTGAAACTTGGGTGATGAGAATCTTTCCTTATTTGGTAAATTCAGACATTACCACAAATGAAAGAATCAATTTCATATTTCCACTCTTGCTATTAATGGAATCTTATAAGCAACAATTTTTCCTCAAATGCCATTGTAAGGATATTTTAAAATAAATAAAATCATCATTTTTCCTTTTATTTTAAAAACTTTGCGGAAAAACTATCATTACAATCCGTATGAAAACTTTTTGTTATCTATTCCTAAGCAATAGCTCATATCTCCTAAGAAGTAGCTCAAGAATCCGATCTTCAAACTATGCGATAGAAATCCATCTACATGATCAGATTCAGCATATTCTTTCTTTAAGTTTCTTTACTTTTCTTTGATTCTTAAGACATCAACATGTGACCCAGTCACATCATATATCAAGAATCTCATAATAGAAACTTAGCAGAGTTAGATAGTGGACTTTACCTGAAGTAGAGTCAAACTTATTGACTTTAACACCCTTAGGTAAATTGGCAGCTTCGCTACCAATGCCCCTTCCGTTGGCAACATAAACATATGGACCCTTTGGTAATGGTACACGGGACTATCATAGACTTAGTTTTTCTCTTTACCATTTGGTCAACCCAGTTGACTATGGCCGATCCCTTTCCATTGGGAAGAGAGAGCTTTACTGGATATCCAATGTCATCATTGTCAATGTCCATAAAGTTTTAGGAAGTTGATCTTAGCAAATAGATAAGATCATTAAGGGTCTTTCCATAGTTTGTTTCGTAGGTATCCCAAAGGAACTCACTATGAGACTTAGAAAATGATTGAGCCACCAACTTTCTCAAGACTTTGACACCCAACTCTCCTGGCTTGTCAATATGTGACTACATCTCCAAGATGTGATCACACCTAGACATTGCCTTGCCAATAGGGCTTGAGTGACCTTGAACTTGTGGGTTAGGGAGAATAATTGGAGGAGGTGAAAGAAGTATGATTTCCATGGGACATCATCTTCATTTAGGAAATCTTGTTTCAAGAGATTTGGGAAGATCATAAATGTCTAAACCAGACATATTTTGGGAGATATTCAAGATTGTTGATCTAAAGTCCTTAATATGACACCCAATATGAAATATTAAGGATAAGACCCAACAAACTATTTTATAACTTAGAAAAGGGATGTCGTAATCCAAGCTATAAAATATTTGAAGGTAGGTGAATGACGATTCACTAATTTCCACCAAGATAAACGAAATGTATTATTAGGTTTTAATTGGTTTTGAAACTCCTAGATCTTTGAGATTCATTGAACTGTTCAATGGCATGTTTCAATCTCGAGTGTGCCCTTCAGGTTTTGTGACTGGGATACCGAGGATCACAAAACAAGGTGTGATGTAACCATGCAAATTACTTGGTACCCTTAAGTGTTTACCCCTCAATCGATGTGCCGGTTAACCACATACGCTCCATCGATACTATGATAAACATTAAGTTACCCTTTGTCTACCTTGTTAAGTACGAGTTAGTGTGCCGGTTAACCACACACGCTCCACTAACCGACTTAAACAAAGTGCAAAGTGTAATTTCAAGGATTAGCACCTTAGTCACATTCTCCTAAGTAACTAAGATTGGGTATTATTAAGAGTTTAGTTACTTAGTATTTATCATTAATACTTTTAAGGAAGGGAGAATTATAGTCCTTGTCCTACCCTTTCGGCTAACGACCCTCCACCGGTCAAGGAAGCGGTGGGTGAGAGTGGACACCCATTAAACTGCCATTTTATAGGCAATAACCTTATATCCCCCTTATAGACCGGCTTCGTGAATGAGGCCTACTAATGGTAAGACTGACTTTACTCTTATACATATATATAAATATTATTAACTTATAATATTATAAAGTATAAGGGTTGAATTTTAACTTTTAAAATTCTAAGGGCTAACTTGGAATTAAAGTATTCATAAGTGAAAACTTTTCAAATTCCAAAACTCGAGGGCAAGTTTTGAAATTATTCAAAACTAATTAATTCCATAACTTATGTGTTTAAAGTAGTTTTAATCCAAAAACTCTTCAAGTTCCATAACTTGAGGACAAGTTATGGAAGACTTTAAACTAATAAAAGAATTAACTTTTCTTTATTTTATAACTTATGGAATTAATTAAGGTTACACTTTTTATTTATTTATTATTTAATGAAGAGACTCTTGGTCCTCCATAACTTGAGGACAAGTTATGGAGTCATAAAACCATTTAATTAGAACTAGA
The DNA here is from genome assembly GCF_051521515.1 of Lactuca serriola. Lineage (NCBI taxonomy): Eukaryota > Viridiplantae > Streptophyta > Magnoliopsida > Asterales > Asteraceae > Lactuca > Lactuca serriola. The sequence continues at coordinate 161,102,011 of NC_136411.1, read as the reverse complement.
ATCTTCATTTTGTAACCTTTGCCAACTTTTATGAGTTTTATGAAACTTAAATGTGACTTTTCATATAACTTGAGGACAAGTTACAAAAACACATTTTAGAATCAACTCTTAGATTAATTTGGATTGAAAACAACTATTTCAATTAACTTTCTATTAATCTAAGCAACTCATAAGAACAAGATAATTCAAATCAAACTTTTTTATGTAATTAGCCTAATCACTAAACTAATTCAAAACATGAATCTATTGACAATTATCTTTGAAATTGGATTCGCATGAACATTACCACATCAAAAACAAGTTTATAAGTCCAAAAACATCTTAGGGTAATGTTCCTAGTCCAATTCCAGCCAAAAAAGTCGAATTTATGCTGTCTGGGGGTCCAACTCGTTGAGTGCACGAACCAACTCGGCTAGTTGGATGCTTTTTGCCTTGGACTCGGCGAGTCTGCTGGGCAGACAACATCAAAACTCGATTTTTCAGCTACTTTTGCAAGTATAACGAGAAAACAAGCCTAGGCTCTGATACCACTATTGGGTTTTGAGCATTCTAACACTCCTAAGTGTACATGCAACCCTAAATACCTTGGATCTATGTTTTCTCTATTATACATGCAATTATGAACATCCAAGGTATTATCCTAATCTAGCATACAAAACAATGAATATAACAAGATAGAATACATACCTCTTTGATGTAGAATGTATTCATGAAGCTTGAGTGCCTAGTGCCTCAAGTGTGACACCTCAAATGGTTCACACAACACCAAATACACTTGGAATAACTTGAGAGAATTCTACACTTCATGGAAATCGGCTAGCCCTTCTATTACACACACTAGTGCCGATTTTGGTCAAGAATAAGATGCATATATAGTTAGGGTTATACCATGTAAACCCTAATTGACATGGCCTTTCATTTCCATGATCCATGGGTTCAAAAACACCATGGAGCATCCATGGAGCATCATATGGGTTTTAGCCCAACTAGATAATCCATGGAGCATTAGCCCACTATATAAGTATGGATGATTTACACAATCAACCCATATATTTAATTAGTCTTCTTTTGATCACTTAATTAATCCTAGATTAATTCTTGATCAATACTAATTAAATAATCTTATTAATATATTAGAACTTATAATATATTAACCAACCATAAGTGTTATTTCTCTCATTATAGTCTATCCAAATGCATGATGCCATGCAACCCAAATGGACCATGCCGGGTCGGGTCAAGTCTTACCAATTATAGTTATCGACTTAGACATTAATCCAACAGTCTCCCACTTGGATAAGTCTAAAACTATTATTGCGTATGACTTCAAGAACCGATTGGCAATCGTAGCTCTCAAAAGCTTCTGTCGAACTCTGACCTTGCCGATGAACTCTGGCCTTTGTCAATGACTTGTCCATTAGATAAGGGATCATATATTCCTCCATTCTAGATATCATATGGGATGAGACATGGATTATAATCATTCTCTTTGTCCATTTGTTGTTTCCCTATTTCCGATTTATGACGACTGACTAATTGAACAAATCAAATCAGTCATGGCCCGGCCGAGCACTTCCATTTGTCATCATCAAATCATCGAGGGGCCCACAGATATTGCTTTTATCCCGAAGGTAAAAGGAATGGATAAACTTCGAATCAGATGGCTTGTTCTACTACTTGTTGAATCATACACAAAGGCACGTTTTATAACATCGAGTTACCAATGCGTTTTCGTGCAATCAATGTACTATCAACTCATAGTAACAACTCATATCTCTAGGTTTGAAGAATATAAGATATTATCGTCTCATGATCACTCGTGATAAAATCCAGAGGCTGCAGCTTGCCATGCGGCCTCTGATGCTCGGCCTTGACCATCCTACAGGTCAAGCACCTCTCAACAAACCAAGCGATATCTCGCTTCATACCAGACCACCAATAACTTGAACTCAAATCACGGTACATCTTGGTGGCTCCCGGGTGAATAGAAAAATGTGACTTATGAGCCTCCTCCATCACTGTCTGCCGGACCCCTCCGGACATCGGAAACCCAAACTCGACCATAACGTGTCAACAATCCGCGACTATCCTAAACAAACCGGGCGCTTTCGCCCTTAATCCTTTCCAACTTCTAATTCTCTGGTCTCATACCCTCAATCTGTAACGACCCAATTTTCACGACTAAAAATTTTCTTTTAAAACATTACTAAAACCACATTTATAAGAACCGTATCATAAGTCATAACATAATTTCATAATATTAATTCCAACCATAACTTCTTATCAGAGTAAAACATTCCTAGGCTAACTGATTATGGTGTGTGCACTGCAACCTCTCCGAGCTCCTCTTTTGAAAACTGAGTACCTAAAACCAAAAACTGAAACCGTAAGCACACGAAGCTTAGTGAGATCCCCCAAACTACCACATACCATACAATAACATATAAAGTACATACTGGGCCTTGCCCACTGCATCGGACCAAAGTCCGGAAACTGCATCGGGCCGAAGCCCGGACTAACTGGGGCCTTGCCCCTGCATCGAACCGAAGTCTGGAAACTACATCGGGTCGAAGCCCGGACTAACTGGGGCCTTGCCCCCTGCATCGGACCGAAGTCCGGAAACTGCATCGGGCCGAAGCCCGGACTAACTGGGACCTTGTCCCCTGCATCGGACCGAGGTCCGGAACTGACTGATCATAGCATAGCATAAACACATATCAACTAGTATAAACACATATACTGCATACTGCATCGGACTGAAGTCCGGAACATATAACACATAAACATGCTTGAATCACAGAGACACCAAGCATACTGAACTACCGCGTCGGACCGAAGTCCAGAACTACTGCTAACTAAACGGGCCGGCATTGTGGCCTTAGACCCGTTCCTACTGGAAGGAAACTCACCTAAACTGCTGAGCTCTGCTAATAACCCTCTGGCTGCTAACCGACAACCCTCTGAGTTGCTGCTCCTCTAGCTCTCCGAACTACCAATATCAATATGACACTTAGTCTAACAGTCCTCCAAAAGTCAACTAAGTCAACTCTGGTCAAAGTCAAAGTCCTGGTCACAGTCAACCTTCCAGGTTGACCCTACTCGCCGAGTCAGCCTACTGACTCGTCGAGTTCATAAGCTCAGAAACCTCCTTCCTTCTCGACTCGACTTGCCGAGTCTACTGATTTTCCGAGTCCTAACTTGTCCAACTCACTGGGTCCCCACTCAACTTACTGATCTGAGTCTTAACTCGAAGGGTTTGGGGTTTTGCGACTTGACTCACCGAGTCCAATAACAGGCTCGCCGAGTCCAAGGCAATCTTCAACAGACTCGCCGAGTTGTTCTTACAACTCGTCGAGTTCCTGCCTATCTTCATCCAACTCGCTGAGTCCACCCATATGACTCGCCGAGTTGCTACGCGATTTAAGTCTGATATCTAGCCTGACTCGCCGAGTCATCTCCCAGACTCGCCGAGTCCATACATGCATTTCCATAATTTCGAGTCACAGAGCTTCTCCTTTGCTCCAAACAATATATAGGTTCCTAGAGTCCATTAGCAACATAAAGTTGCTAACTTTACGTGCTTCTTGCCTCATAATACCAAAAACCAAGCTAGAGAGGAACTCAACTCATGGGGAAAGGCTTTTGCATAGCAACTAACATGGCTTTCTGCATTTTCGATCCAAGTAGAGCTCAGATCTGGAGTTTCAATTCCAGATCTAGCTTATGCACCAATTTCTCATCACATACTCTCAAAGACACCCTAAAACTCCATGAAAGATGGATCTAGAAAGGAGAAAGCCAAGGATAACGATTCATTACCTCCAAATGCTCTAAAAAGTTCCACCAACTCTGGATCCAAGGCCTCTTCTTGCACCACTATGAACCTCTTCTCTTCCAAGCTCCAAATTACTTCACCAAGGGTAGATCTTGCTCCAAAAATGATTATGATGGCTAGGGTTTTGGGGTTCTGGACTATAGGGGCCGCAAATGAGCCCTAGGGAAAAGAATAAGATGCTTAAATATGGTACCAAGTGCCGAAATTAGGGTTTCCCAACCCAGACCAGACTCGCCGAGTCCACTTGCCGACTCGCCGAGACGGTCACTTACTTTACACCCGGATCCCGCTCCGACTCGCCGAGTTCCTCCCTGGACTCTTTGAGTCAACCCTCTTTAACTTAGGGTTTTCCTTTCCTTTCTTGACCTTTCTGATTTCGGGTGTTACAAATCTCCCCCACTTAAACTAAACTTCGTCCTCGAAGTTCTCTATGGTCAACTGACCTGCAATCTGCCTCAACACCCTGCCTGGTGACTTTAACCCTTTTGTCCATCACTCCAGCCACTCTCAGTGCTGGTCACTACTGTTGGTACATACTGAATTCTTCTATTTTCCATAATTTCCTTAACGTTACTTCCTTCGACTGAAAATTCTGTTACCCCTCATCCGCCTACCAGATGCACTGAGACCACCCTGGTCCAACTAATCTGCCGATATCTGAGTTACCGGACTCCCACCGGTCACTACACCCCATCGCAACCTACTAGTTGCTTCCAGCGACTTCTGAAGATACTTCGATTATCTATAACTATTCTATCCACTCTGTCGCTCATACTGAAACGATGCTGCTGGAACCAGCCTGCTTATCTCCCATCTGACTAGTCAACTCCCACTAACTCGAGCCTTTCATCTTGAAAGAAAAGCTACCTGCCTAACTATCCTTACATATCACTTATACTTGGCAGAAGTCTCAACCGATCCTGCTGATAGGGACTTGCCATTTCCAAATCAACCAACTATACCGTCAGCACTTGCATTCCAACACACATACTAATACTGACCATCACACTGCAACTATCCGAAACACTGAACTGCCTGCAACACTGAACTGACTGAAACACTGAACTTCCTGAAACATTGAACTGCCTAAAACACTGAACTGACTGAAACACCGAATTGCCTGAAACACTGAACTGCCTGAAACACTGAACTGACTGAAACACCGAACTGCCTGAAACACTGAACTGCCATATGGCTGCTTCCCAAAATATCTCAAGACCTTCCTGGTCTCCAATCATTCGTTGGTTATCTGCAACACTGAGTTCCAACTCAACTGTGGAGTCCAAGGACTCCTTACTTAGTCACTCCCACGACTTCTGAACGAACTCATTCTCTAGAACTAGTTTCCACTAGTTCTCCTGTCACTGCGGCCTTAACAACCTTCCTGATCCAACCGATCGGGTCCATACGTCGAACCCTGATATCATCAGATCCAAGACTAAAAATGATGGCTCCCAGACTATCGGTATCCCTTAACATACGCGAACCCAAGCAGTCCACTGCTTCCCTGATCTCATAACTGAGGTGACGAACTATTGCCAAATCGTCCACTTAACCATAACTGAACCATTTGGGAAATCCGAAATCTAACCCGTGGATTCCCATATCCTCACTGTTGCAACCGAACTGGTGGGTACTACTGCTTTCCCTGCGTCCAACAACACGCTCATGCTGCCTACCAATCCGATACAGGCCACGGCTACACCCGCGGACTTACAACTCTCTAATACTATCCGGCTGCTAGTGAATGATGCGGCTACCCCTGGAGACTTACAACACTCCACTACTATCTGACTGCTAGTGAATGCTACGGCTACCCCCGTAGACTTACAACACTACTACTACTATCTGACTGCTAGTGAATGCTATGGCTACCCCCGCAGACTTACAACACTCTACTACTATCTGACTGCTAGTGAATGCTACGGCTACCCCCCGTAGACTTACAACACTACTACTACTATCTGACTGCTAGTGAATGCTATGGCTACCCCCGCAGACTTACAACACTCTACTACTATCTGACTGCTAGTGAATGCTACGGCTACCCCCGTAGACTTACAACACTACTACTACTATCTGACTGCTAGTGAATGTTACGGCTACCCCTGCAGACTTACAACACTACTACTGCTATCTGACTACTAGTGAATGCTACGGCTACCCCCGCAGACTTACAACACTACTACTATCTGACTACTTTACTAACCTACTATTCTGAGGACATCCTGACAATCCCTAGTCCTGCTAGTGATTCCTCATCCCAATTTCTCAAAACCAGCCCTCAGTCATCGATTGCTTCATAAACCTCGACATCTTATATCCTTGATACACTTAGCGTTCCGTTGAGGAATTCTTCGGCTTGGTTCCCAAACCAACCGTCTACTAATCCGGATACATGAAACTATTGTTGGGAAGTTTCCAAACTCCTAACTCCTGAATCTACACAACCCTGCATGATGTCTCTGCCACTGGCTACTAACACAAAAGCATCTCTTGCTAACCGTTCTCAAGATCCTCCTTCTGACTCACTAGAGCCCTACAGGCGGTCCTCCAAATCCTGGATTCCCAACCAGCTACTAACCCTCTCGATTACATGAACTAACTGTTGGGGAAGTTCCTCAAACTCCTAATCCTGAACTCCCCAATCCATCCATCGTTGTGCTACTATCTTTTCTTCTCAGAGGCCACATACTCATTCTGGGTCTACGTGCTCTTATCCTTGTATACTCGGGGGGTTCTCCCCCACTTGGATCCGGCTAACTCCTCATTGCTCACTGGTCGAAAGGATTCCCCAACCTCCCTTCCATGAAAAGGGGCAATCCACTGCCCGCCCACGTTTACCTCTGTTGGCGCTCCAACTAACCCTTACCAGATCCGAACCATTCCTGCTTAACTAACCGAGCATTCTTCAATCCTTCACTATATCTACTTAGTGACTGCATCTCGAGAACTTGCGTTTAAGATGAACATCTCTAACCCACTTCCTTACCGAGCGCTAGCTACTCCCCTAGAAGATATGGATTGTCACTACTGAGAGTATAACTGATCATTACCCGACTAACACCTTCCGCAAGTAGTGAGGCACTACTGAATCTTACACATACATGTTACAGTCACCGCATCTGAAGTAACCTGATCTAGAGGGAACGACATCCAATTCATCATTCTAATCCCAAGGTATGCAAATGGCATATAACTTAACCATAGGCAGGTAATATACTACCCCAACACACATGCTTATTGATATCAATGCTGCAACATAACAATAATACCATGAATAATAATTGACAGGAAGGTAAAAGATACGCACCCCCATCATTAAGTGCTACTCAAATCCTTGTTGAAATCAACCGGAAAACACGGCTCTGAGCCATAGGCGCCCTTGCCCAAACCTGATGTCTGCTGATGGCTCTCGAAGTCCCATTGGCAGGAGCTGGCACCTGCCCCGCTGTATACAAACTAGGACAGTGGGCCTTCTTGTGGCCCCTCCGACTGCAATGGAAACATATCATGTCAAGTTCATGGGCGATGGTAACAGTACAATCTCTGCTAAAATGGCCGATCCGGCCGTACTTGAAACATCTAGCATCGCCACCACTTCTACGCCTACACGCACCCTTGTGCGTCCTACCACACTTCCTGCATCGACTGCGGCTCTGATAGTCCCTCGTTCTCAAATCCGACCCCTTGGGCCTCTTGCCCGAACCTGTGGCTACCTGAGTCTCATTCGTTTTCCTCTTCCCTTCCGACTCCTTGCCCGTCTCTCGCTCCTGCGTTACCTTGTCGACCCCATCCGTCGTATGAACAGCTGTCTGATCCTAGAGCTTCACGGTCAACCTATCAGTGATCCTCCCGACCATGTCGGGCAGATCCTCGCAAATGGCTCGCGAGACCTCCTCAACTATCCAATCATGTAGAGGTCTCTCTTGGAGATAGGGTGCCCCACTCACTCCTGTCCCCTGATGGCAAAAACTAGAAATGGGATCTCCCTCCCTGATGGATCCCTGATCTCCATAAGCATCGGGCTCTAGACGAACCCCAATCTGTCCTGAAACTATCCCGGCCCTAAAGGCCTCAAGATGACTGTCCATAAGCTCCACAACAGCCTCTCTAACCGAGCCCTCCCCGGTACCTAAACGGTTAACTGGTAACTCGCGCAATGCCACCATGCTGAAAATATAACACTTCCCGATCAATATACACACCGCTGTTGAGGGATCTCTCACACACTCTACAAGTTCCCTGGTCTTGTCTCGGCCCCTCTTGACTCGAGTACGGATCCTCTGCTTTCAGTAGTACGGGCCCATACTACCTTCCACATCTATCCGTACTTTCCTCAAGAGTTACCTCAACTCCACCAAGTCACTCTCCTGCTACTGATCTCTGCTACTACCTTCCTAGGCTTGCCCTAGGGAACCTCTGACTCCACCCAAACCAGTCCTCAGCTGCTGAAGGCCTCCTTGTAATGCCAATTAGCCACCACCTGAATACCATCACATGCAATGAGGCTCGGATAATCCTTCGAGTAAAAGACTCGTCCCTACAACGGTTAGACTCATACGAGAGCTGCCTAGTAGGGCCGAATCTAGCACTCTGAGATTATTCAACCCTAATCACATGTGTCGTGACGTATTCACCTAATGGCTAACTCCCATCACTCAGAGTCCCACAAAGCACAAAACAAGCAGCATTCGGATAAAGGGAACATACTCATGCAAAACTATGCTCATTACGAGAGACTGTACTAGCATACAATGCTAATCTCATACTATCAGGCATAACCTACATAAGCTATCCTACCTATGTCTACTCAATACTAGCATTCAATTCTTATCAAGCTAAAACACATAAAACAGGCACATAAGGCATCCTCCTAGATCCTTAGTCCTATACTAGCATGCTGTTCCAGTGAAACTGAAACTGAACTGATCTGAAACTGAAAATGAAACTGAAAACATAAACTTGTATTGGTAATTTGGGAGTACTTACTTGAGCTCGACTGATTGCATGCACCACACCCTTTTTCTCTTTTCAAAGTTCTTTTCTTTCTAAAAATTTCTTATCGCTTTTTCTAAAACTCTTTTCTTTCCTCAAAAAAAAATTTCGAAAAATGTTTTTCTTTTGAAAACCTTTTTACCGTTTCCTTAGTTTGAGTCCAGACACACTCTCAAGTATGTCCGAATCCCTCAAACCAAGGCTCTGATACCAACTTGTAACGACCCAATTTTCACGACTAAAAAATTTCTTTTAAAACATTACTAAAACCACATTTATAAGAACCGTATCATAAGTCATAACATAATTTCATAATATTAATTCCAACCATAACTTCTTATCAGAGTAAAACATTCCCAGGCTAACTGACTATGGTGTGTGAACTGCAACCTCTCCGAGCTCTTCTTTTCAAAACTGAGTACCTGAAACCAAAAACTGAAACCGTAAGCACGAAGCTTAGTGAGCTCCCCCAAACTACCACATACCATACAATAACATATAAAGTACATACTGGGCCTTGCCCACTGCATCGGACCAAAGTCCGGAAACTGCATCGGGCCGAAGCCCGGACTAACTGGGGCCTTGCCCCCCCTGCATCGGACCGAAGTCCGGAAACTGCATCGGGCCGAAGCCCGGACTAACTACGGCCTTGCCCCCTGCATCAGACCGAAGTCCGGAAACTGCATCGAGCCGAAGCCCGGACTAACAGGGACCTTGTCCCCTGCATCGGACCGAGGTCCGGAACTGACTGATCATAGCATAGCATAAACACATATCAACTAGTATAAACACATATACTGCATACTGCATCGGACTGAAGTCCGGAACATATAACACATAAACATGCTTGAATCACAGAGACACCAAGCATACTGAACTACCGCGTCGGACCGAAGTCCAGAACTACTGCTAACTAAACGGGCCGGCATTGTGGCCTTAGACCCGTTCCTACTGGAAGGAAACTCACCTAAACTGCTGAGCTCTGCTAATAACCCTCTGGCTGCTAACCGACAACCCTCTGAGCCGCTGCTCCTCTAGCTCTCCGAACTACCAATATCAATATGACACTTAGTCTGACAATCCTCCAAAAGTCAACTAAGTCAACTCTGGTCAAAGTCAAAGTCCTGGTCACAGTCAACCTTCCAGGTTGACCTTACTCGCCGAGTCAGCCTACTGAATCGCCGAGTTCATGAGCTCAGAAACCTCCTTCTTTCTCGACTCGACTCGCCGAGTCTATTGATTTTCGAGTCCTGACCTGTCCAAATCACTGGGTCCCCACTCAACTTACTGATCCGAGTCTTAACTCGAAGGGTTTGGGGTTTCGTGACTTGACTCGCCTAGTCCAAGAACAGGCTCGCCGAGTCCAAGGCAATCTTCAACAGACTCGCCGAGTTGTTCTTACAACTCGTCGAGTTCCTGCCTATCTTCATCCAACTCGCCGAGTCCACCCATGTGACTCGCCGAGTTGCTACGCGATTTAAGTCTGATATCTAGCCTGACTCGGGAGTGGATAACGGTTCTTCACCGTTAACTTGTTCAGCTCCCTATAGTCAATGCACATCCTGTGCAAACCGTCCTTCTTCCTGACGAAAAGGATCGGTGCTCCCCAGGGTGAACTACTCGGACGAATAACCGTTATCCACTCCCGAGAATAGATGATCTTTTCGATCAGCTGCAGGGTGCATCTTGGGTGGACTCACCGGAGGCACTCCGGGTAACTCCTCCGGAAACACATCAACAAACTCTCTAACCACCGGGACCTCTGAAACTGAGAGCTGCTCTCTAACCCGCGTATCTACCACATACGCCAAATAACCTGCACACCCGTGCTGAATATACTGTCGAGCCCTGGCTGCTGAACAAAAATCTGATCCCAACCTGGTGCCCTCACTATATACTACAATTTCTCCTCCACTTGGGGTTCGAACCACCACCCGCTGTCCCTCACAGTCGATCATGGCACCAAAACGGCTAAGCCAATCCATCCCTACAATCACGCATACATCCCCCATGGGGATAGGAATCAAATCTATCGGGAAGGACACCCCAAAAATCTCCAACTCGTATCTCCGGTAGACCAAAGAAGCAGTAACCCCATGCTCGTTGGCGATCGAAACTCGCCGCGGACACTCAAGATCATCTATCGGCACACTGTACCCTCTAGAGAAGGTCTGAGGTACAAACGACCGACTCGCCCCCGAGTCAAATAATACCAAAGCGGGCAAAGAATTCACTAAAAACGTACCTAACCACATGTACAAACAATAAGCATAACACAATTACAATAACTGAGACAGAGAATAGAAACGTACCAGCAACCACATCCGGTGCTGCCTTGGTCTCCTCGGCCGTGAGCTGGAAGGCGTGACCCTGAGCCTTCGGAGGGTCCACCTTGACTGACCTCCCATCTCCAATCCTCACAGTAGCTGGCGCGGGACCCTGCGCCGGCTTGGCGGCGAGCTGTGGACAGTTGTTCTTCGCATGACCAACCTTATGACAATGGTAACAAATCCTCATATCTACGGGAAGGGCGGACTGACGGCAGTCCCTGGCATAGTGCCCTTCCTTGCCACATTTGTGGCACCCACCTCCTGCTCTACAAACTCCCGAATGAACCCCGCCACACTTTACACAAGTGCGGCTCTGCTGACCCCCAGGCCGTGTATCAGCGGTCTTAGACCGCTTAGGCACCGGCTGAGACTGTGTCGGTGCCTGGCACTGCTCCTTCAACTGCAGCTCTATCTCCAACTCACGCCGCCTCGCGGCTTCCTGAAGATCCAGGAGGGTATCACATCGGTGTGTAGACACAAACTATCGAATATCAGTCTTGATCATACTCAGATAACGAGTCATCTGAGACTGCTCTGAAGCAAACTCCGGGCAAAACATATCCCTCTCCGTGAACATACGGGTAATCTCCATCACAGACTCCCCATCCTGTCTCAACGTCAAAAACTCCTGCGCAAGCCGCTCCCGCTCAACGCGTGGAACGTAGCGGGTGCGGAACATATCTCTGAATTGCTCCCAGGTAACAGCAGCCCGCTGACCATTAGTATACGACCCAATCGTCAGCCTCCACCAGTCCTTTTCCCCAAGCCTCAGAAGATTCAGGGCACACCAGACCTTTTGGTCAGCAAGACATGAGCACGTGAAGAAACAGCCCTCCACGTCAGATAACCACCTCATAGCCCTAATCGCATCCTATGTACCATCAAACGTCGGGGGCTTCGTATTATCAAAGTCCCGGTACTGGAAAGCCCTACCGGCTCCTCCTCCAACCCATGCCGCAGTTACAGCCGAAGTGGCTGCAGCGGCAGCTGTCTCTGCTAGAGCTGCATATCGCTCATCAAAATACCCAACCATCGAAGTCTTAATCGACCCAAACATCTCTGGCATCTGCGCTCGGAACGCAACAACAATCTCGTCGTGCATGATCTCCCGGATCCTAGCATCCAACTCCTCGGTCCCTATCTGAACCACGGGCTCAGGTGCTACCGGCACCTCCAACCCTCCATCTCCCGACCCCGTTCCTGATCCTGATCCAGATCCGGACCCAGAAGCAACACGTCTTGTCACCACCATACTGAAGTATATATACAAGTCATCAGATAACTAACACAATGTCGGGAGACCAAAACCCACAAACCCTAGGGGTTGTGATTTCCTTGGTACGCGTATGGGTCCTGTGCTTTCAGTAGTACGAGCCCATACTACCTTCCACACCTACCCATATTTGTCTCAAGTATCACCACAACGCCTTAACAATATCATCAACATAGGAAATGCGCTCAACCCTCATTTCTAGGGGAATACCAAATATCTCGCATCTACTCTCACCACTTATCACGACTCACACATCCATGAAACTTCCATCATCCCCTGCAGCGCTAGTGCATGCTAGCTGCACATAACGCTGGACCCAATAGACTTTCGAATATCCAATCCTACCCGACGGCTGAATCAACATTCTCAGGCTATAAGGTATTTATTATGCACAACCGTGATGCATACACTAAACATCTACAATTATGATGTCAATTCCACATACAAGAAACCCTAGGCTAATAGGCATCATGCAATTAGGAAAATCTATCATGTGATTCCTGAAGATTCCTAGCCTAGCACTAGCATGCAGTTCTAACATATCAGAATTTCAAATAACTGCATGGTATTTTTGATACATCCAAAAATTTACAACCAATTTTAACTTTTCAAAAACAGCCCATATTCATTAAGTTATTACAAAAAGATTTTCAATTCATTTATTTTCAGATTATCCCAGGACATCAACATAAACGGAGGAGCGGTACGATCATGCCTTCGCCTTACCACGATCTCCAGAAGTACCCGAAACAATACACTGAATTGTAAGCCCGAAAGCTTAGTGAGTTACCCCTAAAATACCAACCACACATAAACATACTCATAACATATCGCAAATAGAACAACTATGCACATCGAGTCTACAGTGTGATTGGTCCGCCCGCACCGGGCCTTCAATCCACCTGGTCCCCTCCCCGAGTCTACAGTATGACTGGTCCGCCCACACCGAGCCTTTAGTGGGCCTGGTCCACTCTCCGAGCCTCGGCACATCTGGTTCGCTCTCTTGGGCCTTTAGCCTATCCGGACCGCTCGTTGGGCCTTCGGAATATCCGGTTCGCCCTGGGTATGTTGGCCTACAGCACAAAGCAGGACCCGCCTCAACCCAACCCCCGTCAAACAACCATGTGCACATACAACAATTAGTCACATAACAAATCCTTAACCAGACAAACACTCTAACAGGTCATATAGCGTATCAACATCCTAACCAGGATTCCGACCTAACTGGTCACTAGCATAACATTACCCTATATACCGGGTACCGACCTTAACTAGGTCACTAACATAGAATTACCCTAAATATCGGGTACCGACCTTAACCAGGTCACTAATATAATACAATCCTAAATACCAGGATGCAGATCTAGCAAAGCAATAACATAACAAACAATACCCGAATTTCCATCCGATAAAAGGGTCGGCCTTGGTGTCGTAGACTCTGTCGATATAGTGAGGGTAACTCACCTGCAATTGCCGACTGGAAAGATAAGACCAAGTTGCTCCGACCACCGACACGATCTTCACCACAGAACACTACCAAAGAACCAATTCCATAAATACCTAAAATTCACAAAATACCCTTGGAAGTCAAACTGGTCAACCCTTGGTCCAAGTCAAAGTCCTCAGTCAAAGTCAACCTTCCTGGTTGACCCTACTCGCCGAGTCAACCCGTTGACTCGTCGAGTTCCAATGCTCAGAAATTCCTATGCCACGACTCAACTCGCCGAGTCGCCCCAAGACTCGTCGAGTCCAACAAGCTCTGAGTCCCTTCCTGCTCAACTCACCGAGTCATCCCTCGACTCACCAATTCACAGCTCAACTAGAAAAGGTTAGGGTTCCACGACCAGACTCGCCATGTCCAAGTCAATCTTCATCAGACTCGCCGAGTTGTTCTTCCAACTCGCCGAGTCCAAACGTGACATCTTCATTCAGACGATTTCAGGCCATTTCATTGCTTCCAATACATTGATCTGGACTCCTAGGTCCAGATTCACACATAAAGTTTCCAACTTTACGTGCATGCAAGGCTCAACAAGCTCCAACCAAGCTATAAGAAGGTTTTGGGACAAAGGCACTCTCAATCAAGCCCCATGGATGATGCTTTAAGCTTTCATAGCTCACTATTAACCTAGATCTGAAGTTGAAACTTTAGATCTAACCTCTAAACCCGAAATTGATTCCAATCAAGCTAAAATTCCAAAAACAACAACCAAGAATGGATCTAGAAGGAGAAAACTCAAGGTAACGACTTGTTACCTCAAAAATGTGCCCAAGAAGGAGTAGATTCCGGATCTACAATGATATCCCGATGCTAGCCTCTTGATCTTCTAACTTTCTCCTCTTAAATTCTTCTTCCAAGCTCAAACTTTAACAATGGAGGCTCACACACACTAATTAGGGTTTCTGGAACTCAAATGGGCAGTAAAGAGGCTGAGGGTGTCTATAATGTGCTTTATATAGGGCACAACTTTCGGGATTAGGTTTTTCTCCCTTCAGCACCAACTCGTCGAGTCCATCTGTCGACTCGGCGAGTTGGCCACTTAACCCATGACAAAATCCCGCTCAGACTCGTCGAGTCCCTGACTTAATTTACACTTTACTCCCTGGAACTCTTGCTTCTGACTTGGGATGTTACAATTTTCCCCCACTTAAATTAGGCTTCGTCCTCGAAGCCTGCTGCAGCACAAAAACTTTAAAATAATAATCCCACAATGCAACTTTGGATCTTAACTGACTCAGATTCCTCCAAACACTATCATCAAACCTCATAGAATCCAACTCTTTCGCTGTAGAGTTCTGACAATTGCTCCAAACCGGCTACCGGATTTCTCTTACTGATAACAACACTTATTAACTCAGGATCACCCAGAGGATACATTCTTATTTCTGAATTTGCCCACTTATTCTCCTCGTGCGAACTAGATATCATTACAAACCACCGGTCCTGGCCCGATACCAATCCGTCACCCCTTGCCCAAACCGGCACTACTTCTATTGAATTGCACTGCTGGGAACTCATCCCGATTTCTTCTTGAAACGACTCTTTCTTTCCATGCTAACAGGATGATAAATCCTACAGCTCATGAGCAACTCCTATGAGCTCCCATCTACAAACATATACACATATTGAACTTGATCCAACATCCTCGGGTTGGAAAGACCCGACACACTGACGATACCTCCAGACATCCCCCAGATGAAATACCACTACATACATAACTTCCTAATCACAACCCTACTGAAAATCCAAGACTCCATCCTTGCATCCCTTTCGAACTCCTCTGGTTCTACACCACCGGAAATCCTTCCGCGACCTTAACGGACACCCAACCCGGATGTGCTTCCATACCACTGGTACAAACACAATGCTCAATAATCATAATTGGAATACTTTCAATCATCCATCCACACTACTGCTTCCACTGCAGTGAACCAACACTCCTTCTCGGAGCTACATACCCTTCCCTTTCCTTATCCAAGGAAACCTGCTCGATGACCTTGCCATAATAACAAGTGCAATGGTGCTCACACCCCACTCTACACTATCCCTTGTAGAGTAACCGCTATTCCATGAATCACATATACTCTGAATCTGATCACAAGGACTATCAAAGTCCATACACCACCTTTTACTAACATAATCAATACCCGGGGCCAGACCTACTAGTTATTATTGCATCGCAACATACTCAAGTCATCTCCTCATATAGATATATCAACACATACAGAGTCTTCAACATGACTGAACTACCTTACCAGGCCTTCAGCCAATCTGGACCACTCTCAAAACCTTCAGCATGTCTGGACCGCCCTCCAGGCCCTTCAGCCTGTCTGGACCGTTCTTCGAGCTTTCGGCCTGATTGGTAAGCCCACCGGCCTTCAGTCTCCCCGGACCGCTCAAACTATCATACATCATCCCGAACTATCCTTCCTGGGAATCTCTCCCGTACATACTGTTCTAACCCTCTAGGGGCTCCGAACTCTAACTCCATTCCATCTACTCAGATCCCGACCTAATCCTAGGCCTCACAATAACCAATCACCTTTTACGAAAACCTTGGCCTGTACCCCGCCCCATTTGTCAGTCACTTACTCATACCAGCCCACACTCAAGGCTGACTGAAACACTGCTGAATCCCAAACAACTAATCAACCTCTAATGTTTGTCGATCCTCCTGAGAATTTTCCAATTCTCCCCACTTAGAGCACTGACTACCAACCACCGGTGACTCAACCGGCATAAATCAATCATCCCTACTCAACATACTCCTCTTATCCATGAACTGATTTCCTCTGAAACGAGCAACCTCCACAAAATCACTTCCTGGCATTGCACATCACGAACTCTAAGGGAGTTCGACTCTCCGCTGAACACTTCTCAAATCGCAATTGCTATACCCGACAACAAGACCATACAACCAAATTCTGACCATCAATCCCTTGGATGCTAACCGCCTACAACTCCTAGTTACTAACACTCCCAACCAAACCATGAAACACGCAAAACGGCGAATAAAATACAACACTACATAAATAACTAGATAACCATACAACAACGAAACGAAAAAATACCCGCAAATGCATCCGAATCTGCCCTAACCTCCTCTGCTGTGAGCTAAAAAGCGCGCCCTGATCCCTCGAAGGCTCCACTCCACTCTGACCCCCGCCAGTAATCCTCATAGATGACGGTGCTGGAACCTGCACTGATCTGGAAACAAGTTGTGGACAGTTGGCCCTCAAGTGACCAACCTGATGGCAATGATAACAAATCCTCAAATCTTGAACCGGGGCTGACTGACGGCAATCCCTCGCGTAATGCCCCCTCTCCCACACTTGCGGCACGCACCACCGGACCTACAAACTCCGGTATGACCCTTCCCACACTTCTCACAAGTGTGGCTACCCTGACCTCCCAACCTTAAATCAACGGTCTTGGACCGTTTCGGCGCCGGCTGTGACTGCATCGGGGCCTGCCTCTGCTCTCGCAACTGCAACTCAATCTCCAACTCACGCCGCCGAGCGGCCTCCTGCAACTCCAGGAAGGTCTCACACCTCTACGTAGAAACAAACTGCCTGATATCCCTCTTGAGCATACTCAGATATCGGGACATCTGAGCCTGCTCCGAAGCAAACTCAAGGCAAAACATCGCCCTCTCAGTGAACATCCTGGTGATCTCCGTCACCGACTCCGAATCCTGCTTTAGCTCCAAGAACTCCTGAGCCAACCTCTCTCTCTTAACTCGCGCAACATAACGGGTACTGAACATCTCCCGAATCTGATCCCAAGAAATCGCAGCCCGCTGCGCATCCGAATAAGATCTCGTGGTCAACCTCCACCAATCCTTCGCCCCGAGCCTCAAAAGGTTCATAGCACACCTCACCCTCTGATCCGCAGGGCATGAACACATGAAGAAACAACCCTCCACGTCTGACAACCACCTCATTGCAATGATTAGATCCTAAACTCCATCAAAAAGTAGGGGGCTTCGTATTATCGAAGTCCCAATACTGAAAACCTCGACCGACTCCTCCCCCTGCCACTGATACAGCCGCGACAGCCGCCTCTGTAAGAGTTTCATAGTGCTCATCAAATTACTCAACCATGGCGGTCTTGATCGACCCAAACATCTCCAGTAACTCAGCCCGGAACAAAGCATCAATCTCGTCATGCAGGATCTCACGAATTGTGGCATCCAACTCGTCCGTACTCATCTGACCAATGACCTCATGTGGTACCGATCCACCCCGATCACCCTCTCCTGATCCCAATCCCGAACCGGATCCTGCCCCAAGATGTCTCGTAATCGCCATACTGAAAATACGCCACAAGAATATTAGGCATTCTTCATAATAATCTCGAGAACTAGCTCCCAACAAAACCCTAAGGGTTGTGACTTCCTTGATACGCGTATGGGTCCTGTGCTTTCAGTAGTACGGGCCTATACTACCTTCCACACCTACCCATATTTGTATCAAGTATGACCACAACACCCTAACAATAGCATATACATAACGAACACTCGATCCCCACTCCTAGAGGAGCACCACTATCCCATAACCAACCTACCGGTCTCATGCAACCCAACCATCCATGAAACTTCCACCAACCCTGCAGCACTAGTGTATGCTAGCCATACATAACGCTGGACCCCATAGACTTTCGAATATCCAATCCTACCTTAAGCTCCCAATCAAACAAGAACAAAACATAAGGCCAAATCAAACATTCTCAGGCTATAAGATCTTAATTATATATGGTCGTGATGCATACACTAAATAACTACAGTAATGATGTCAATTTCATACAAGGAAACCCTAGGCTAGCAGACATCATATAATCAGGCAATTCTATCATGCAATTCCTGAAGATCCCTAGTCTAGTACTAGCATGTTGTTCTAACATATCACATAATCAAATAACTTGTATGGTATTTTGGGGTCTACTTATTGGCTCTGGCTGATCGTACCTCCGCATCCTCCTATACTCATTCTTGAAAACCATTTTAATTTCACTTTGAAAACTCTCCTTGATTTGAGACTGGATTCACACGAATGTTCCTCCAATTCACTCAAACCAAGGCTTTGATACCAACTTGATACATCCAAAAATTTACAACCAATTTTAACTTTTCAAAAACAACCCACATTCATTAAGTTATTACAAAAAGGTTTTCAATTCATTTATTGACAGAGTATCCCATGACATCAACATAAAACCGAGGAGCGGTACGATCACGCCTTCGCCTTGCCAC
The DNA here is from genome assembly GCF_051521515.1 of Lactuca serriola. NCBI lineage: Eukaryota > Viridiplantae > Streptophyta > Magnoliopsida > Asterales > Asteraceae > Lactuca > Lactuca serriola. The sequence continues at coordinate 161,082,823 of NC_136411.1, read as the reverse complement.
GATCTCCAGGAGTACCTAAAATAATACACTGAACTGTAAGCCCGAAAGCTTAGTGAGTTACCCCCAAAATACCAACCACACATAAACATACTCATAACATATCACAAATAGAACAGCTATGCACATCGAGTCTACAATGTGATTGGTCCGCCCGCACCGGGCCTTCAATCCACCTGGTCCCCTCTCCGAGTCTACAGTATGACTGGTCCGCCCACACCGAGCCTTTAGTCGGCCTGGTCCACTCTCCGAGCCTCGACACGTCTGGTCTGCTCTCTTGGGCCTTTAGCCTATCCGGACCGCTCGTTGGGCCTTCAGAATATCCAGTTTGCCCTGGGTATGTTGGCCTACAGCACAAAGCAGGACCCGCCTCAACCCAACCCCCGTCAAACAACCATGTGCACATACAACAATTAGTCACATAACAAATCCTTAACCAGACAAACACTCTAACAGGTCATATAACATATCAACATCCTAACCAGGATTCCGACCTAACTGGTCACTAGCATAACATTACCCTATATACCGGGTACCGACCTTAACCAGGTCACTAACATAGCATTACCCTAAATACCGGGTACCGACCTTAACCAGGTCACTAATATAATACAATCCTAAATACCAGGATGCAGATCTAGCAAAGCAATAACATAACAAACAATACCCGAATTTCCATCCGATAAAAGGGCCGGCCTTGGTGTCGTAGACTCTGTCGATATAGTGAGGATAACTCACCTGCAATTGCCGACTGGAAAGATAAGACCAAGTTGCTCCGACCACCGAAACGATCTTCACCACAGAACACTACCAAAGAACCAATTCCATAAATACCTAAAATTACCAAAATACCCTTGGAAGTCAAACTGGTCAACCCTTGGTCCAAGTCAAAGTCCTCAGTCAAAGTCAACCTTCCTGGTTGACCCTACTCGCCGAGTCAACCCGTTGACTCGTCGAGTTCCAATGCTCAGAAACTCCCATGCCACGACTCAACTCGTCGAGTCGCCCCAAGACTCGTCGAGTCCAACAAGCTCTGAGTCCCTTCCTGCTCAACTTACCGAGTCATCCCTCGACTCACCGATTCACAGCTCAACTAGAAAAGGTTAGGGTTCCACGACCAAACTCGCCATGTCCAAGGCAATCTTCAACAGACTCGCCGAGTTGTTCTTCCAACTCGCCGAGTCCAAACGTGACATTCTCATTCAGACGATTTCAGGCCATTTCATTGCTTCCAATACATAGATCTGGACTCCTAGGTCCAGATTCACACGTAAAGTTTCCAACTTTACCTGCATGCAAGGCTCAACAAGCTCCAACCAAGCTATAAGAAGGTTTTGGGACAAAGGCACTCTCAATCAAGCCCCATGGATGATGCTTTAAGCTTTCATAGATCACTATTAACCTAGATATGAAGTTGCAACTTCAGATCTAACCTCTAAACCCAAAATTGATTCCAATCAAGCTAAAATTCCAAAAACAACAACCAAGAATGGATCTAGAAGGAGAAAACTCAAGGTAACGACTTGTTACCTCAAAAATGTGCCCAAGAAGGAGTAGATTCCGGATCTACAATGATATCCCGATGCTAGCCTCTTGATCTTCTAACTTTCTCCTCTTAAATTCTTCTTCCAAGCTCAAACTTTAACAATGGAGGCTCACACACACTAATTAGGGTTTCTGGAACTCAAATGGGCAGTAAAGAGGCTGAGGGTGTCTATAATGGGCTTTATATAGGGCACAACTTTCAGGATTAGGTTTTTCTCCCTTCAGCACCAACTCGTCGAGTCCATCTGCCGACTCAGCGAGTTGGCCACTTAACCCATGACAAAATCCCGCTCAGACTCATCGAGTAAGAGTGACCTACTCGTTGAGTCCCTGACTTAATTTACACTTTACTCCCTGGAACTATTGCTTCTGACTTAGGATGTTACAATTTTGGGGTTTACTTACAGGCTCCGGCTGATCGTACCCTCTGCATCCTCCATCCTTTATTTTGAAAACCATTTTAAAACTTATTTTCCGAAAATCTCCTTGATTTGAGACTGGAATCACACGAGTTTTCCTCCAATTCACTCAAACCAAGGCTCTGATACTAACTTGTAACAACCATAAATTTTATGCCAAATTTAAACCTTTTCAATCGTAAATAAAAACCAAATGGCATTGTTTACAAAATGTTTTCAAATCGTTTTCCATCAGAGTGTCCCAAAAAAATATAACATAAGGATGAGGAGCGGTACGGTCACGCCTTCGCCTTTCCATGATCTCCTGAAATACCTGAAACAATAAACTGAAAACTGTAAGCCCGAGGGCTTAGTGAGCTACCCCTAAAATACCAATTCCACAATGACAATACCATATTAGTAATAATCAATCAATCAACATGCATACCGGGCCATCGGCCTGACTGGACCGCCCTACCGAGCCTACAGTCTGTCTGAATCTATCCCGAGCCTTCGGCATGACTGGTCCGCCACGTGGGCCTACAGTCTCCCCGGACCGCTCATAGGGTATATTAGCCATCAGCACAAAGCAGGACTGCCTCAACCCAACCACAAGCAAATAACCATGTGCGCATACTATCATATACAGGCTTATACAAGCATCAAACATATCTGTCACACTGATCATCATTCATAGAATTCTCCTGTAACTAGAGTACCGACCTAGCAGGTCACTAACATACCACTCCCTACGGATCATAAGAGCATAACATACTGTCTACCCCGATTTCGATCTAACAGATCATAACCACATGTAGCATACCATAGCAATAACACCTAAAGGGTCGGCCTTGGTGCCGTAGACCCTATCAATAAAGCGAGGATAACTCACCTCGCAGATGTCGAATCGAAAGGTAAACTCCAACTCTTAGATCACTTGACACAGGCTCCACCACCTATTATCATAGTACATCATACTCATAAGTCCTTAACCTTATAAGGTACTCCATAACCCACTAATCAACCCCTAGTCAAAGTCAAAGTCCTCAGTCAAGGTCAACAGTCCATGTTAACCTTAACTCGCCGAGTACCCTTGGCTACTCGCCAAGTTCCCTGAAGTACATTCAAACTCGCCGAGTCATCGGAGTGACTCGTCGAGTTCCTTTGATTCTTGATCAAACTTTAAGGCCACCTATCGAGTTCCCTCCTTGCAACTCAACGGATACACACTCATACATATCTAAGAGAAAACTCATCTGACTCGTCGAGTTGTTCTTCAACTCGTTGAGTCTTATGACGATCTTCATCGGACTCGCCGAGTTGTTCATCAACTCGTCGAGTTCACGGCCATCTTCATGTGACTCGCCGAGTCAACCTTGCAACTCGCTGAGTCTATTCAGTCATTTTTCCATACAGACTTGTTTTGAGCCATGCAACGGTTCCAACTCATAGATCCAAGCTTCTAAGGCATGTTTATCACGTAAAGTTGCAAACTTTATGTGCATGCATGGCTATAAAGGTTCTAAATGCCTATTTTAAGTTCTTAATGGAACTTCATGTTCAAGAGGGACCTTAATCACAACCAAGACTGTGACTTTATGCTTCTAGAATCCAAGGAGGGTCCAGATCTGAAGTTACAACTTTAGATCTAGCCCATAGCTCATCATACCAACTTGAAAATCCATAAAAAGCCCTAGAAACTCAACAAAAGGGAAAAAGGGAAGTAAGGATGGCACTTTGATAACTCCAAAGGATGCTAGCTGAGGTAAATCCTGCTTCCCACTCCTTCTTTGCTTCAATTTCCTCCAAGGCACACACATACGAATTAGGGTTTTAAGGGGCTCTCAAAGACTGTAAAGAGGCCAAAGGTGGCTAAGGCTCCTTTAAATAGAGGTGCAAACCCCAGGATTTAGGGTTTCCGCTGCCAGTTCCTACTCGCCGAGTCCCAACATGGACTCGTCGAGTAGGTCACTTAAAAGCGATCTCACGCAGCTGCTACTCGACGAGTAGGTCAACCAACTCGTCGAGTAGAGCTTAACCCAATAATTCTTATTTAAGCAATACCTAAGAATCGGGACGTTACAAATTGAATTTTCGTTGAATGTGTCTAGTCTTGTTAGTAACCATCGGGTCTCTTGCGATAGCGATGGCACTAGTGTTGTCACAAAGCGTCTCAATGGCATTTTTGATGCTTGGAACAACATCCAAATCACCGATGAATTTCTTCATGCAATCAACTTCTAGAGCCGCTTCTCACGCAATTATGTACTCTGATTCTGTTGTAGAAAGCACAACCACTTCTTGCTTTGAACTCTTCTAGGAAATGGCTCCTCTATTAAATGTGAACACATATCACGACTGTGATCGTGAGTTATCTCAATCAGTGTTGAAACCAGCGTCAGTGTAACATCTTACAATAAGCTCTTCTTCAACTCCTCCATATACCAGAAACTTGGTTCTTCTTAAGTACTTAAGCATATTCTTAACAGCCACCCAATGTTTTTCACCAGGATTATCTTGATACCTACTAGTTATAGTAATAGTATAAGCTACATCTATCCTTGTACATGTCATAGCATACATAATTAAACCTACTATTGAAGTATACGGTATGTGTTTCATTCTTTTGATCTCATCTTCATTACTAGGGTTGTCAGCCTTAGAAAGAATGGTACCAGGCAGTATGGTAACAATTCCTCGTTTTGAGTTATCCAATGAGAAACGTTTTAAAATTTTGTCAATGTATGTACTCTAACTCAAACAAATGAGTCTTTAGGATCTATCTCTATAGATCCTAATACTGAGTATGTATGCAGCATCCCCTAGATCTTTCATTTGAAAGGACTTACTAAGGTAGTCCTTAGTCTCCTTCAATATCGGGATATCTTTTCATCAACATATAGAATTATAAAATCAATAAGGCTCCCACTTGATTTGATGTATACACATGGTTCATTGGGACTTTCTGAGAAACCAAACTCTTTGATGTTTTCATCAAAATGATGATACCAGGCCCTAGATGCTTGTTTTAATCCGTAAATGGACTTCTTCGATTTACACAACTTCTTTAGGTTATCCGGCTTGACAAAACCTTCAGGTTGTTCCATATAAACATCTTCCTCAAGATATCCGGTAATTTTTATCTTGTAAGTCCAGCCAATCACCCAAAAGTTAGACTTAATTCTATTGTCGTTTAGCCTTGTTAAGGGTCATTCTAATGAGTTCTAAGCCTAGCACACTTAAGGATTGAATGTTAGGAAGTATTAGCTCAAGATCAGAAGGCTGCACTCGAACCAGAGGACCAAACATATGAGGTTCATGGCCTCAAACCTAGATCACGGTCGTGAACTCTCTTCTGGCCATGATCTCTTCCCCTATATATATATATATATATATATATATATATATATATATATATATATATAAGATCCCTTCAGTTTTCTTCATTTCTTTCCCCCTTGGCCGCAAACTCCCTCAAACTCTCTCAAGTATCATAAGTTCAACAACACCATTTCCATTCTTTAACCCTCTTTCCTTTGTATCTCCTTAGAATACAACTTAGGATCTTTAAATACTCACCAAAACACCTAGATCTTCAAGTGTTCTTCACATTGGGGCCGTGAACCCTTCAAGATTTGGTGGCCGTGATCTCCCAAGGGATCCCCAATCGTAAGTGTTTCATCATTTATCTTGTTACACTTGAAAGACTATTAGATCCTAGCCTTGATTCTTCATAATACATCACCATCTTCATGAACTTGAGGTGTTCACGGCCGTGAACCCTTCATAGGGCCGTGAACCCTTCATAAGTTCATACATGGTCGTGAACACACCATGTGTTCTATGGCCGTGAACCATTTCCTTTGGCCGTAAACTCCCTTTGATCGATCGCATGTGATTTCAACACTTCATTTCAAGTGTTTCCTAGTCCCTAAGGTAGTTTCCTTGCACGTTAGTTGTTTTATACACTAATTACATGCCTATATATGCCATCATATGTCATTTAGGACTCATTTGTGTCTCAGAAATTCATTCGTGGAACTTCTCATCCTTACGCGAATCTTCAATTGAATCACCCACATAAGGTGAGTTCATACCCCTATAATCAATCTTTTAAATGTTTGAAATGCTTTTAAGGGGGGGGGGTACAAGTTAAACACAATGATAACTGTGTAAATGTTATTTGTAATAACCATCAATTTAAAGGATTTCTTATACTTTTATAAGTAATCAAAACCATTTCAAAAACTTTTTTTTAAGTTATGTTACTTTATTGTTTATAAAAACACCATTTTTAAAGTACAGTCATAACTCAGTAGATAAATGAGTCTTTTATTCAAGCCAGTAATAGTTCAAGTAAACATACTAGTAACTATAATAGGTTTAGTTTAGGGTTTTAGGACATATTATATCGAGAAACAGGGAAGAACATACTATAAAGAGAAATAGGGAGGAACATACTATAAAGAGAAACAGGGAGGAACATACAATATACAATAACAGAAGAACAAATCATGATTAACACACTTATACTAATTTTTCCCAGTAACCTAGGAAGGTAACGTATCATTAACTCATTGTTCTAAAGAAAAGATGATAATAAACGTGGTATAAGGATATATATATATATATATATATATATATATATATATATATATATATATATATATATATATATATATATATATATATGGGGTACATCTACAAAGTACCAAATTTATTTATAAAGGGGTACATCTATAAAGTATCAGGCAATACAAATAAAACACATAAATATATACAAAAACTTATAATAGTATCAACTGAGGCGTTAAGAGTATAGGATTTCATTACTTATAGTAGTCGTCCAAACAATAGAGCAATGCTGTAACAACGCAAATTTTCAAACAAATTTTTCATTTTAAAAATAAAGTATTTCCATTCAAACAAGGCATAAATAATGTAGGTGTCATGTCAAATACAAATTGTCTAAATCCCAAGATCATAAAAAACATCCTTCAGTGTGTACCGATCACACCGGCGCCTTCCCACGGTCCTCGCTAGTACCTGAAACACATACATAACAACTGTAAGCATAAATGCTTAGTGAGTTCCCCAATATACAACTTACGCACATACGCCTTTCCAAGCCCTGACCTTCCGGTCCTCAACCCAACGCCTTCCGGCCCATAACATAATCGCCTTCCGGCCCATCACATATTGCCTTCCGGCCCACATAACATACATAGCACATATAACAAATAACTTATCACATATAGCATACATATCACATATCATATCTGACCTTCCGGTCACACAGTCACACCCTTCCGGGTACAGTATAGTGAGAAGACTCACCTCGTGAATGCTGAAAGCTAGCAATTCCTGAAATCACTCGTGCACAATCCGTCGAGCTACAACCTCCCTATAACATCACATGTCTCTCATTAACACTTATATCTTCTAAGTGCGACTATCCCTAAGAAGTCAGACTTAGGTCAACTCTGGTCAACGGTCAACGGTCAACTCGACCGGACTCGGTGAGTGCCATGGCGACTCGGCGAGTCTAGACGTCCTCCAATCCTCTGAGATTCCCTATCTACTCGTCGAGTATCCTCCTTGACCCGACGAATTACTCCTGGAAGAATCGCGGGGCCACCCCGACTCAACTCGCCGAGTCTGAAGAACAACTCGGCGAGTCCCAGTTAATCTTCAAGCTACTCGCCGAGTCTGTTCGTCGAGCTCGGCGAGTCCATGCCATGCAACTGCTCAAACTGCATCATAAGGTCAGAACTGCTCCGACCATTCCTAGGTCTGGCCTTCCTAGGCTGATCCATCACGTAAAGTCCTCATTTCAGTGCTCATGATACACCCTATGATTCATAATTTACATATTGACCTAAGGCATAAGGATTTCAATCCAAAACCTTCATCAATTCCTGAAATGCACAGACATGGGACATTCTGGACCTCCAAAGGTCCCAATACAGGGTTACAATCGATTAGGGGACTAGGGTAACATTCAATCTACCCACAAAAGGGTTCCATAAACCCTAATTCCATAATCACATCAACATAGCAGAGTATACTCGAATTCTTACCTGGATGATGTATTCTCTGTGTCCCCAATCCTCAGAATGTGACTCCCTTGCTGTTCCTTTAGCCAATCCCTTCTCTTCCTTGCACAACAACTCTTCTATAATCAACGATGGCCTATAATCCTTGCTCCAGATGCACACAATCGATTTAGGGTTCTTCTCAGAAGGCTAAAATGAACAATGACGGCCAATAAGTCCCTTTTATACGTCCCAAACCTGAACGGTTAGGGTTTTCGCTAAACAGCGTAGACTCGCCGAGTCCATATCTGGACTCGTCGAGTCCAGTCGCGAACCCGCGACCAAGTCCGCGATCCTACTCGGCGAGTCTAGGCTCCAACTCGCCGAGTCCCCTCTTAAAACACCCCAAAAACATAATTTAACAATACCTGAGATTCCGGGCTGTTACAAATGCCACATAACTTCCTAGTAACATGACCATTCAGTAAAAAGGGGGCCTATAATGCTAACTTTATGATTCCTTGGTAGATACATAAGGGATATATATTAATTGGGTCCGACAGATAGTAGGATGTGTGCTTTCCGCTTCAGTTCATGTTCCTTGTTTGGTTGTGAGCTTAGAGCAGATGCACCCAGTCTACTATCTATCCGATCTTAGTTATATATATTCCGTATACACCAAGTAATCATAAGGATTACCATGAATGGGTTAGGTCATAGTATACAAATTCAATACATCGTTTTCTAGTTTAAAAACATACTTTTCAGTTAGAAGATTTAGTAGGCTAAACTAGAAACTTATCAGTAAAAGGGTTTAATCCATTTTATTAAACCAATATAACTTAAAGGACCTTTAGTGGTTAATTCTATAATACCTTAGATCACACATCAGGATTTTATATAATTAAT